>NC_142649.1:135674285-136322857 GCF_055504915.1 Nelumbo nucifera | reverse complement strand
CGATGTCTGGCTGGATAGAGTGTGGGTAGAGAGTAGTGGGCAGAAAATTAGAAAATTCAGTTTGTTCTGGAATTAGTCTTTTGGTTGGTTGGCACTTGACAATCTTTGGTAAGTATCTTTATGTTTTACATGGAGCCCACTTGTCTCTTGTATGGTTGAACTCCACAAGAAGATTGCACTAGTCCATACTCCATTCCAAAAATAGAAAAGAGCGAACTAAGCGTTGGACTTTACCATTATGGGTTGCCTCAGGCCCATGTTGAGCCCAGATCCAGAACTGGAGCAAAATAGACCCCCATGCCCCATCCAGATGCTTCATAATTCATTGTTTCTCGTTTTCAGGTCAATTCAGAGAAGGGTAATAATGTCATTTAATGCTTCTCGGCGTTTTAGTTTTTGTTGCCCCTCTCCTCTCACCTTCCTCTATCTAAAGTCCTCACATCGTCTGGGACACGCTCTTTTCTCCTCTCCATCTTACACTTTCCAAAGAAAACCCTCGACGACCTCTTAACGATGGCGGCATGGACGGCAGCGGCTCGTCAAGCAGCGTCTCTAACTCGTCTCTCCACCCCAACGTCGGCTGCCCAAGCCTCTAAGTTGATCCAGCGGCGCGGTCTTGCAGGTGGTGGAGGTAAGAATCTCATTTTCTTCCGTAATCCATCAGTTTTGATCTCAATTTTAGATGTTTGTTATTTCACATCTTTTTCTTCTCCATAGACCTTGATCTCACTCTTAGATTTGGAAAAACGAAATTTAAATCAGAGGTTCTGCACTTCTATTGTTTGCATTGTTCCACGAAAGAAATTTGTTTTCCCCCCATTTTATTTATCTGGGTTAAGAACCTCTAAATGGTGACAGTTGGCTATTTAGTTGGTTAATTCGGATAGACATATTTACAGAACATTCTTTTCTCTCCTTTTGAACTATTGTAGAGTGTACTAATGCACCTCCAATGCCGCAATAATCTGAGATGATGTCTTTAACAATGTTATACCTTATATGCATCATATTCAGGTTAATTGAATGGTATTTATGCTGGTAAAGAAACCCTTTAGATGACCATTGTGATATGGTCTGTTGAGAAGCCGGTTTCACTTTCTTGATCAATGTGAATAAGAAGTGACGGAAAAGAGTGAGCTTGATCAATGCCAGACTCTGCAATATGTAAAAAATTAGGGTTCCTCACCCTTAACTTAATACCACTATTGGAACTTTGGATATAAAAGAGAGTGAAAGAAAATTAAATAATTTTTAAATGGAGTTATAATGGAATTAATAATTTGCTTTTGATTTTTTCTCTTTCCCTTTGTTCGTAAAATATATATATTAGCATTCAAAGAGGGGGAATAATAAATTTGTGGTCATGATTCTAAAGAACATTGTATCTCTAATGGTGGTAGTTTTCTGATATGTCTTTCTTATCCTATTTTTATTAAATGATGATTTTTAAATAAACAAAATATTTCTGCTTCAATGTATATGGAATATACATCTATCAAATTTATCATTTAGCTAGACAACTCTTGTCTTTTGCAAGATTGACTTCATTGATATAGTCTATTATCACAATATCTTTTGACTTATTTCACTGATGCCTTCCAATTTCAAAAAAGGAAAAGATTCTTTTGTTAAATTCATGAATCATGATATGTGAGTTTGGCTCTTTTGCAGATCATCATGGACCCCCTAAGGTGAACTTCTGGCAGGACCCTATGAACCCATCTAAATGGAAAGAAGAGCATGTAAGTAATTTTTTTTTGTGTTTAAAAGGTATGTTATGTTATAAAGATAATACCTAATTTATTAGTTTCCAATTAACAAGTTTAGAAATTTTAAAGTGTTATAAAACATCAGATGAACTTTGAATTCTCCCCATTCCTATTTCTTGGAATTTGGATGTATAAGATTTTAAATGTTCATTTTCTTTGGTTTTAATCTTATGCTGTTCCTCACAGTTCCAGTGTTCCAAGTCCAGAGATGCTTAGTGATGTCAAAATGATTAGGAAAATTGACATGGATGGTACTTAGGTGATGACATGGTTACTTGGGACTTTGTCTTGGTGTGTATGTGTCTGCCTTTGATAGTTCTGAGGCAAGTTGTAATGCTCTTGGGCCTAGGAAATCAAATTCAGTCTAGATTTTGTGTTATGGTTGAGGCCTTTCTAGGGAATTCATAACTGTTTCTTTTGATTAAGTTCATTATATTTGAACGCCATATTTATAGCATGAATTAATGGGTTTGTATGAAATGACCTATTGGTGTTGCTATTTTTTCCTCCTTTTTCTTTCATGTCTGGATGATCTAATGTCCCAATCAATTAGCTAGTCTTGGATATAACTTAATATGAACTCTCACAATTGTACATTTTTTCCACTTTCAGAAACAGAAAACTTGATAAGGTCATGTGTATAAATGCAATAAAACTATTGATCTTAGAGCTAGAATCTCATCTAGGATACTATTTTCATCAGGGGCATGATGGAATTTGGCACACTAATGTAAGGATGGAAAATCTATTGATCCAACTGAGCTTAGCATGTTCCCAGATATTGGATGGTCAACCTGTATTTAATGGTTGTATGATCCCTCAGGCCAATCACTTGGTTTCTCCTTAAAATCTATACAAAATATATATCCTAAAACTCCATATTTCATTTTCTAAAACGATTCAAAAGTTCATTTTAGATGTATGGTTCTGGGAATTGATGTGGCACAAGATGGATAAGGACATGGTCTTTGGAGAATCTGAATGGGGGGGAGGGGGCGATGAGGATATTTTATTGCTTGCTATGTTGGAGAGGAATCTTGCATGGAACCGGGCTTAGAGGGGAGAAACAACATTCTGGGCAAGGGAGTGTTCTACGGTCTCTGCCGTTGCTTTACCTCCCTTAGGAGTTAACATCTTTCCAGGTCAAGGGAAATTTGGTTCCAGGTCAGTATTCCTATGTCTGTATATTCTGCTGCTAGACAAAGGAAATTGCCCTTCCAAACAACTTCATAGGCTTGTTTATGACAATGCGCATTCACAACCAAAAAAGCTAAGCTATCCTCCCATGCCATGGATGACAGCAGACCTTTCCCGTAGCTGGCTGTGGTCATTCCTTTTGACTTGTCTTAGATGGATTAATCATTTTCTAGCTTAGTTGGGCTAGGGAGTGTCAAGTAGACTAATCCACTTTGGTCAGCCATGTCTCTTCCAAAATTGGGCTACTGTTACTTCTCTTAGGTGACATTAAAGCCTTCCAGATCAGTGGACTAGGCCAATTTCTTAGGTGATGCATTTCTATTTTCTACCCTAAGTGGTACCATGTCTTTTGAAATTTGGGTTAATAGAGGCTTGGGGTAATTCTAAACTATAACATCTATAATTTGATAATTTACTTAAAAAATATCTACAGAAAACTGCATACTAGCCACATGACTTAGTGGAGCAGGCAAACTTGGATATCTAGAGTTGTTGGGCTGTTGGCACTTTGACATGGCATGGCATGGCATGGCATGTTTCCATTGCATGAGCACCTTGCCACCTGCTCCATGTACCCAGTAATACAGGTATATCTATGTATCAGATAAAAAAAACACAGGTATTATCTAAATATACTACCTGGATGCCATTACCTGTAATTTTCAAACTTTCTTAAATCCAGGACCTGATTGAATGGTCAGACTGGATGACCTGGGAGCCTAGACATCAAGAGGTCTGTTCTAATCTTAGACTTGGATATATTAGACGTGGATTTAATTGAGAAAAATTAATGGTTAAAACAACGTAATCAACACAGATGGTTGAATTGTAGAACTGGGAAAACAGTAGGTCTTTTATTATTTAATTATAGTTTCAGAGACCATCACTGAGCTGGCTGGAGCAGTGTGACCAATCTGGTTGGCTTGCACTTGAAGTTTGGAAAAGCTGGTTCTCAATTTCTACTTTTATGAATCTATTCAAATACATGACTATTTTTGTCCCATTTTTGCTAAACAATAGGTTTTTTATTATTTAGTTTTGATTTTGGAAACCATCACCAAGCAAGCTGCCTGGAATAATATGGCATTTTGACTGAGTTGAACTGGCAATTCTACCAACCTGGTTGGTGTGCATGACTGTTCCAGTGTCATGTTTTTTGTGAATCCATGTAAATGCATGACTGTTTGACTTCTTTAAATCAAGATAGATGCTTTTTTTGGGTTGGAAAATTGGCTACACAACAGGGAGTAGCCATCCCCAAAACCCCTGGGCTTCCGACACTGGTGAAGAAAGTACTCAATCCCAGGTCTCTGCAACAACCAGCAAGTTAGCTGGCACCTTTGTTAGATACATTCTTTAGACTAGTACTTGGAGTTTTAGAGAGGACCTTGTTTTTTTATCATGTTTTCACTTTATGTAATTTAACAAACATTTCCTTTTGTTTCTTACTATTTAACATAATGAACCATATCAAGCTGATACACTTAGAATTTGAAACAGAGTAACCTCATGATATTTATTGGCATTTCTTTTTTTTTTTTTAATTCTTTTTGAAGGGCTACACAATGGGGGTAGCCCATCCCCCAACCCATAACCCCCCCAACCCCAGGTGCAGGCGGGATTTGATCCCAAGTCTCCACTGCAACCAGCAGGAGGCCTTACCAACCATCTGGTTGGCACCTTTGCTATATTTATTGGCATTTCTTAATTTGAAACAGAGTAACCTCTGAACCATTGGCATCTGAAATGATTGTTTTCCAAGGCAAGAGTTATCCCTTGAAACTTTAAATAGCTGTTATGTTGCAATTATGTTTTGGCTCAGTCAATTTTGTGATCTTTCTCTAAGCCAATGTTTTCCTCTTGAAAATGCATGCTTCAAAAAAGGAAATTCACCTTTTAAATGAATTGTTGTTTGGACATTGCTTGGATACCCTTACAAGATTCAATTCATGTTTAAAAGTGTATGTAAACCTTGTCAAAATGCAAAGATATTGTTGTGGGCTCCGTCACTTTTACCAGGAAAAGAGAATTAAGACAAGCATTATTTCCTGTATGTTTAGGATCTTGTGAGCTTGTAAGGTTTTCTGAATCTCCAATTAGTGATCTGAGTGAAGATTTATATCTCAACTTAAACTTCAACTCAAAATTCTTGCAGTTTGTGATTGTCTCTTTATCTGGATGGGGTTTACTTTTCTATGGAGGCTACAAGTTCTTTAATGGAGGCAAGAAGGACAAGAAGGAAGAGGTAGCTCTAAATCGTTCTGACATAATCTTTTATGTCTATAGTTTAAGAATAGCAGCAATTTAGGGTTTATGATTTGCATGATCATCTTACTCAGTGATATTCATAGCAATGTGATCAAGATCTGATTGAATAGATTGATCATTTGAAAGGAATTTCCTTTAATTGTATAATTATCTAAATAATTGTTGTTAAAAAAATTCTTTGTGATTATTTATTTATAATAAAATTCTTTGTGATTATTTATTTATAATAAAATTCTTTGTGATTATAATTAGATTTCAATCCTGGTAAATAGATTCTTCACTGCTTCATTTTGTGCAAGACTAGGGAAATTATAATACTGAATGGTCTATACGAGTGCTCAGGTGTGACATAGGGCAATTGTAATAGCGAGGATAGTGTTCTTTTTTTGTTCTTTACAAATAAGAAATATTTCTAAGAATTTATCAAAAAAAAAAAAGAAATATTGTTAAGAAGTTTTTTATTCATATGTAATTAGATAGTTTATCAAGGAACCCGAAGATCCGTAGTTCCCTGCCATGGTGGAGGTCTAGTGGTAGTTCCTGCTGGAACAGCTTAGCTATAGCTTTACGTGCATTAGTACTGCTGGTCTATATGCCTACATGACTAAATCCCATCCTGAGCTTTACACAAAATGATGCAGTTCCTTATCTGATGTTTCCTTTCCACCCTT
Source organism: Nelumbo nucifera (assembly GCF_055504915.1). Taxonomy (NCBI): domain Eukaryota; kingdom Viridiplantae; phylum Streptophyta; class Magnoliopsida; order Proteales; family Nelumbonaceae; genus Nelumbo; species Nelumbo nucifera. The sequence goes on along the minus strand of NC_142649.1, from coordinate 136,316,952 downwards.
GGAGGGCACCCACAACATTCTCTGCGCCAGCTCCACCATTACACAACTGTTACTACTCATAAACTGATGAAATTGCATGAAATTTTCTTTTTATAAATTAATTGATTTAATTTTAATCTCGGTGCAGAAACCCGCAGAAGCAACACACTAGGAGTGAAGGACAACTTTTAAGCTGGTTTTATCATCTCGAATTGCAGCTGGAAATAAAGTATGTGCAAGGACTTCATTTAGGGAGATGTGTTTTTTTTTCTCTGTATCAGCAGTTCTCTGTGTACATGACTTTGATGAGTGATTTGGCGTTAAAATGCCGAGGGCCTTTTTCATTTCATTTCTTTAATCAAATTGGTTGGTCGAGCTCAGCACACCAATGCACATCTCGGTGTTTTATCTTGGTAGTTGGTAATAAAGCCAAGCATCTGGCGTCTATCTTCGCTGGTTCTTCCCATATCGAGAGTCGAGACACAGTGTGTGATCGAGGGATTGAGCAGCCTTCAGTCGAAAGTCGAAACCATTGACGTGTTTTCAGTTTTTCACTTGTAATGTATTATTGTGTATCAGATAGAAAACCGGGAGGATCGGGTTTGGCTTTGTTTTCTTTGTTTGTGAGGTAAAATGGAAGTAAAAAACTGTGGTAGGAAGGTTGTTTGTGTTTGGGAGGTCAAATTATTTACCCAAAGTTAATTGTTTTGCCAACATAAACGATCCTCACTAAAGTTGGGCTGCTTTTTAACAGCTGAAGCTGCTATACAGTCTATACTGATTACTGTTACTGGATGACTCTTTGCTTCGTCTTTGAGTTCATAAATTACTAAGGAGACTGCAAGCTCTCAAGTGGATGAAAGCTGTGATTATTTTTTCTTTTTTTGTTGGATACGAGATTGGTTGCTTACTATTCCTGCAAATATTTTATTATTTGATCACTAAAAACACAAGGCTATAAGTCGTTCAATTCAGCCACATCAGCGATTGTCAAACTGACTCATGTAAGTGAAAATTTTCTTTCTGCCTAAATAAGTAAAATCCTCCTACGAAGTGTGAAAACATTACAGCTTGGTAGGAAAACCCGTGGTTGTCATCTAGAATTCAGTCTCGCCATCCTTCCCTCCATTTGCCTCCTCATCAGCTTCAATATCATTTGCTTCTTCTTGTTCACCAATATGGGCAACCTCCAGAGTTGTTTGCTCTTCATATCCAGTGGCTTTCTCTGAACTTTCTCTGTTGTTGGTTGTAGTTGTTATCATGTCTTGCCTTCGAATACTACCTGCTTCTTGGTCCACTGGCTGTTCAAAGACGTTTACAGCACGTCCTTCAGCCTCATCAATGACATTTCTGATTAACCCTTCTCCATAAAGAGAGCTCTGTGGCTTTACCAATTTCTCATTTTTAGAAATAACTTCGCCATTCCTCCCCTCTTGATGAACTGTACTGGCACTTGTATCATCGACCATCAAATGTTCAGCATGTTGAGAACTTCGACCTGTGGAATTCTTGGGCATCTCTGATCTTCCTCTATTTGGAAGTTCTTTCTCCTCTTTACCCTCCAATCTTATTTGGTTATCGTCATTCGTTCTTATTTCAACAGTTTTAGACCTTTCAATCATTTCCAGTTGCCCATTTCCCTGTTCTTCATTCGCAACTGTATCTCCATGAGCATGTTCATCTCTCGTATTCAGGCCTTTTTTATCAACTTGGTAGCTCATAAACCTTTCCAAATTCCCAATTTCTGACATCTGTCTCTTTTTGCCTGTTTTCGCTTCATCTTTATCGGAGGTTCTAGACCGTAAGTCCATACCAATACCATCCGACGGATTCTTCTTCAATTCCCTATTTTCAGAAACCATTCTCCATCTCTTACCCTTCATCTTACTTCTGGAACCATGTATTCCTCTCATGCTAGAACCGTCACCATTTTGAGAGCCATTGGCCATTTCTAACTTTATCCTATCATTAGCAACCACATCAGGATCCCGACCTTTGCCATAGTGGAGTCTTTTGGGCTGTTCATCTCTGATGGTGTCATGTTCTTTACTGTCCATTACTTTTGAATCACCATATTCATTTTTAGTTTCCGAGACTTGAGAATCATGAGAGTTTCCGTCATTAGTTCTGTTATTCATTGTACTTGCCACTCTGGAAACTTCACCATCTTGAAAACCTCTAGGCTTCTCAAACTTCTCATCTTTATTTTCTCCCATTCCTTGACTCTTATCTGAAATCCTTTTACCATTTTCACCTTGTTCTTCAGAACTTTCACCATCCATATTATTTTCCAATTTCTGCAACAAGCCTTCTCTTAGAATTTCTGTCTGCCCTATATCATCTTTTCCATTTTCAATCCTTCCTTCGTGCATTGTTAGATTCTGGCCATCTTTGGCATTCTTAGATTCTTGAAGTCCCCCCTCTTTAGCAATGGCACCATCCACTTTCTTCTTATCCACCTTATTTTCAACTTCACTGACTATATTCCTTGTTGCAGTTAGATTTGTAGGTGGATTTGATGAATCATCAATACTTGGTGACCAGATATGAGCAGTGCTTTTGAGGTGGTGCTTCATTTCCTCAATTTCATATTCTTTCTGCTGTAAGAGTTGTGTTAGAGCTGTTACTTGAGAGATTGCCTTGGTTGAATCCATCTCCTTCTCTCTTAATATTTTAATCTCATTCTGCTTCTCCTCGAGTGCTGACTCCAGGATTCTCTGTTCCTCTTTAAGGGAATCTGACATGGATTCCATCTCAATGATCCTGTTACTCAGCTCTATCTTTTGGCTTGCAAGGGAGTATAATTTTGCTGTCATCTCTTCATTTTTCCTTTTTACTTCCTTTGTGGAATCTCTTTCCTTCTGTAAAATAAGAACTAGAGTCATTGCTTAAAACCTATCTATACTATGTCCATATAAACCAATCATAAATGAGAGAAAAATAGTTGTTCCATTGGTAGAAACTGTTCAACATGGAAATTCATCTACATATCTGATGTTAAAATTACAATGTTTTGAGTCCAGCTTAATAATTTAGAAGAGTAAATGATTATACAGTTTTTTTTTTTCAATTATGGATCTGTTAAATGGGATGTAATATAAGGTTTTTCTTTCTCTTTCTCTCTTCTTCTTTGGCGAGGGGATGCTATCACTCTTGATATGAAGAAGTGATAATTGCTATTCGATATTTCCATTAGAGTGCCATTGGTTGTTGTGAAATGGCTAGAAATTCATGTAAAGTTGAAACACGATTTTTAATTATTTCCATTTCTTGTGTTGTCACTCCTGATCTTAACAGCTGCTATTGCTGTTTGATACCATCATAGAGTGCCACTGAATGTTGTGAAATGGCTAGAAGTTCATGTAAAGCTGAGATATCATCTTTAATTATTTCTATTACTAATATTTTTCAACTCTGCACTCTACCCATAATAGAAGAAAGGTAAAAAATAGAAGCACTTATCAACAATCTGGTTCTGTGTCATACTTGATGGCACCCATTTCCTTCTAAAAATTCAAATTCCACGCCATGATGATCTAGTTTCGATGTACATCTACTGTTGGATTGCACACAAGCTTCAAACAGTTTCCATTGCATCACAATTTAGTTCCAAAAAAAGTTACCATGTTTTTCATTGTTTGAACACAATATGTGAATAAGCACACACAAGGTCTTTTAGCCACTACATGTTTTAGGTCACAGAATCAATTGTGAAGGTGCGTGAAATTAGACAAATGAAAGGATGGCAGACATCTTTAACATTCTTATCCTCTTTTGAAAACAAAAATGGATAGATTTTTGCAGTACAATTGAACAAAAACCACTCAATTCAACCTTGATCCTAACTATTTGGGGTTGGCTACATGAATCCTATCCTACCATTGTGCTTTGTCAAAAGCCATGTTTTCTACCATATTCTAAGTCTTTAAATCATTTTTAACAATCGAACAAAAACGTTTGCATCATTTACAGATCATATATTAATGATTACTTTAAGCTTTATAAATATCATATATGTAACATTATAGTGTCAGCAAGTCAAAGGCAAGGTGGAAGCTAGCAGCAAGATGTGTAATCTTAATGCAAGTCCTCTGAAAACTCATGCATAAACATAGGGTCCTAGAGATAGATTCCAAAATATTACAAAAGATTTGAGACATCAACTAGAGTCTGGTAGTGTTGATACATGGAGCAAGGACATTGACATGAGGAGCAGTTCAGGAGGTCTTTTGAGATGTTAAGAAAGTTATACCTTTCCCTCACCAAAAACAAAAAGAACAGAGAAAAAAAGAAAATACTGAACCATACTTCCCCATGTTCTTACAACAAGTTGTACCATATGATCAACAATTTCAACATAGACTAATTGAAGTTTAAACTTTATGCAATGGGTATAAGATAAACTTAATTTATGGACAAAATGGTGAGCAATCAAGAAACAACAGCATCATATTCTAGGTGAGATATGGATGTCAGATTGATAATTAGAGAGATAAAAATTCAGAGGACTATTCAGCATAGTGTGCATATTGTAATGTGAATATATTTGAGAACATTTTCAGCAGTGAAGGATGTATGTGATCAAACTGAGTTGATTAGTGAAATGTAATACCTACGCTTTGTCTATAATAGCTGAGAAAAGGGTACAGATGCTTATGATGGTGATGATAGTCACTATGCCAGCAGCACTTGGCTTTTTCAAATGCAACAGGTAGTTAGATACAGAAAACCATGTAGCTTGATAGTTGGGATAGTGATATAACTTCAATTCTATGCAAGACAAAAAAAAGACTGGAGAGATGGGGGGTGATTGAAAAACTTTGGTGTGGTCCAAGTCTATTGATTGGATGTAATTTTTCTTGGAATTAAACAAGAAAAAGGGAGAGATAGAATTTCACCAGTTTCCTTTCTACACAGACAAACACAGAATTAGTCATGCTATGTGGGTTTATGCCTTGACCGTTACTGGCCAGATCCAGACCCTGTAAGCGCATCCTGTAAACAACCGAACTTCATGTCCCACAGGTTTTGAGAGAATTGAGTCATAGTAGTCACGTGGGTGGCACGTGAAGTCCCTTTGTTTAGTTTAGAAACATCACGTGGGTGTATTTACTGCTGAGACCTGAGTGATTTTTTTTTATTTTTTTTAGAGGAGGAAGAATTGAAAGTAATAGTGGAGAAACAACCAAAGAAGACTACATTTCAAAAGAAACCCCTGAAGTCTGAAGAGGGTCTGGCCTCTGCTTAATGATACAGAGAAAGATGTCATCCACAACCCGAAATCCATGATATGTTCCATTGCATGATGGGGTGCTAACGAAGTTATGGAAAATTTTGAGTCTGATCTCCACGGAAAAAGGAGGTTGACAAGAGACAAGGCCACCCATCTGATCGACTCTATGACCATGCTTCCCACATTGACAACCGTCAAATAACATCAAAGAGCAGTTGGATAGAAATTTCCCTCTTCTCTCTTTTTTAGTTCCAAATTCTTTGGGGTTTGAAGTGGCATCAGATCACCAATTTGGAGGAATTACTAGCTGACTTACTATACTCGGATCATAACCAACGTCAAAATTAAAAGACTAGTTTTTCTTTTGAATGCGAAAGAAACCAACAACAGGCTCTTTCCGGTGGTAGAGGATGTGATGGATTCAGACAGATCACGGTTTGATAAGTTTCATAAGAACCTGTAACACATGCGAGAGAGAGAGAGAGAGAGAGAGAGATCATATATACCTGCAAGAGGAGGTGAAGGGACATGATCTGGCGGTCCTTGTCCTGAACAACAAGGTTGAAAATGCGCCTCTCCCTAAGCTTGTGGAGCACCATTACACCCAACGCTGCTGCCCCAAACGCTAAAAGCAGCATCATCGCATATGGCCTCCCTCTGTTGCTACTCCAGTTCCCTTTTGCCGCCATCTCTCTCTCTCTCTCTCAAGTCTCCAGGAAATGGATATCTCTAAGTAAAGAGAGAGAAGCAACAGGGTCTCTCTGTTCCTCCGACCGGCCTCCCTGTTTGGTTTTTATAATATATCGCAGCTCCTATTTGCTTCAAATCTAAAGAACCCTGCTGAGGAAGTTGCTTAATTTGCCTCTCTCTCTCTCTCCCTGCTGAGGAAGTTGCTTAATTTGCCTCTCTCGCTCTCTCTCTCTCTCCCCTCACAGACGGTTCACACAAGGGTAGCGAGCATCTCACGTAGAAACGGAAGTCGCAAGGTGGAAGAAGCATGGGAATTGTGTCAGGCGCTGATTCCAATTTCTAGAGATGGTTCCCACACTTCCCACCAACCCAATCACAGTTACTACAATGCCCTTGATATCTTCTCTAAATGACAGACAGATCGATGAGTGCAGTATCAAGAACAAGCTCGATAGCCATAGGCATGGACATGCAGTTTTTTTTATATTCGAAAGAAATTAGAAGCCAAATCTTAGTTAGATCCATAGACTCCTGACTTCTGAGTAAACGTAAGAGTGTAAGATTACTTTTGTTTCTATATTATTTCAAGCAATAGAATAATAGTAAGAAGAGAAAAAATATATATATAGGGAAGTTGGTCTCTCTAGACAGAGTCTCGAGGAGAGGGAGAGTCAAGAGTGCGCTGTCTTTTTGCATTGATTAAGGCAGAAGGTAGTCTGAGACTCTGAGGTCAAAAGCATGCTCGTTTTCAGAGTGTTCTCTCCACTTGTGTTCTTCCTCTTCAAACGTATAATGCACTCCAGCACCTCACCAAGCAACCAAGCTTCACCTCCCTCTCTCTCTCTCACACACACCATAATTTACCATGCACACCATCACCTGGGTATTTTAGAGGTTTAGAGAGATGGCATTGTTTGTGCACCTTCCTTGGAATGTTTCTGATGACAGAGCAATTTATCTGTGGAATTTTTATATAATATAATTTCCGTGTATATATACCATCAGCCATCTCCAACTCCGTTTTGGTCCCTAAGGTTCAGTTTAGAAGGAGTATAAATACAAATTTGTAGAGTGCAAAACCTTATATTTTGTATGTATTTGCATACTAAACTAAACCAAACTAAGCTGAATAAAGAGTGTTTGTTTGTGCCAGATTAATATCTGCATGATATTTTTGAAAGTTTAGGGTACTCAAGTATTATTTAGGATACCTATTAGTCACTACCCCAAAAGTACAGAGTACCTATTTGTAATATACCCTTTTAAATATGGCTATTCAACCTGACAAGTAACAAACTTACAATAACCCAAAACTGTTGCAGTTTAAATATAAAATTAACCAATGGCCACCCATTAAATACAGGTCAACTACAGCTGTTATATATATTTTGTTTGGGGTTCACTACTCATGACTCTTGTGATAAATTTAGGTTGAATGTCATATCTAATATTTAATTTAGGAGATTAAATCAAATCTAATTTTCAATTAATAACCCATTTTGTCTAAAAGAATGAAACCCACATTTAATATATATAGAAATAATTATTTTTTTGTGTAAATTGCTGAAACCTCCCCTGAAGTTTCAGGTTATTGCTGAAACCTCTCATGAAGTTTGGTAATTGTAATCACCTCTCGTGAACTTTCTTACATAGTTGCATGTAGACCATTTTTTTTAATAAAGTTTGCATTATTTTATTTATAAAACTAGCCTCAATAGTAACTGTATGGGTATTTGGTCATTTTTATGCCTATTTTTAGAAGATCCTAATAGAGAGGGTATACTTGCAACTGTGTTAGAAAGTTTAGGAGATGTAATTGCAACTATCAAACTTCAGAGGAGGTTTTAGTGACGGCCCAAAACTTCAAAGGAGGCTTCAGCAATTTACCCTCTTTTTTTTTTTGTAAACCACTTTTATTACCATAATGTGATAAATGAATGATACCTTGGTAGGGCACTAGGGCCACAACAATACATTAAGGCCATGATTTTGGGTTTTAGTCCTCACTATGACATTGTTTCAGCAAAAGTGAACTCTTTTCACAGCCATGGATACAAATCTAAAGAGAAATTTGTTTTGTTTTTTGGTAAAGAAGTAAGAGAACTTTGGCTTCTATTACAAGCTTTTACAAAAATGAGGAGGTTTAGTCTTATCATCCACATGAAAAGCAATTATACTCAAGGTTTAAAGTATTGATACAATAAGCCATGGATATAGATGCATCATGATTGAGTATATATCCCGCAAGTTGTATGTATCCGCACAATACATCTCTATATTGGGCCATATCACACTATATTAATGGATACGGTCTGACATGCACCGATAGGGTTTAAAGTATTGATACAATAAACCCAATATATGGCCATGAATATGGATATGCCACGACTAGACATATATCCTACTACAACTCTATATCCACACTATATTAGTGGATACGGTCTGACATGCACCGATATGAAAGCGCATCAGTGCCTAATTTGATTTTTTTTGAAAGATAAGAGTAATATATTAAACAACAGTTATATCTACATAGTCCTGAACCACCGGTATTGCAGTGGGATAAGTATTAAAAGAAAGGGAGTTCTGTGGATGGCCCTTAGCCAACTGGGGCCGCTGCATGGGCTGACATCGATCGCCAAGTTTAGCCAGCCAATGGCAAGACCAAGGCAACAGAAACTTCTCTTGTAGCGCTTTGGCCTTTGCGAATCAGAACATAAAACTACACTCCCAGAATTCCATTAATTGCTGTACAAATTCAAAAGCCTACAGAACAGCAAAGAGCTCAGCTTGATCAATAAAATCAAAATTATCAACCCTGCCCCCATATATTCTCAAACATGATAGATTCCTTGGTAGTAATTAAGATGATCCCAAAAGAGAATAAGGTATTAGTAATCCACATAGCATCAATGAGCATGATAGATTCCTTGGTAGTAATTATCAACCCTGTTGAGTGTTTTACTTGAAGCAAAAATTTTTGGCCGAAAATCTTGTGTACGACTTAGATCAGATTGTGACAATCTAGAATTTTGGAATGCTTGGTTAATAATAATTAAAAGATTCTGAGGTATAATTTGGTGGTTTCTAAAACCATTTTCATTCCTAGCAAACTAAATATAGTAAATGGCAATTGCAATCCAACCTAAAACACACAATGTTTATCTCACAGAGATAGAGATATGAACACAAGGTTAATATTCCATGGCACCGCAAAGAAGATAGCTTGTGCAAAACTACATTCAAAAAATAAATAATTAAAAACTTCACAAACCCATGGCATAACACACAATGTTTCTCTTGCTGCTCCAAACATAGCAAATCTTTAACTGGAACAAAATTACTAATAACCCTCCAGCTGATAACCAGGGGGGAATAGTCAATTTCCAAATCCATTTAAGACAAAATTGGAAGTCAGTAGGAAAACCAAAGTTTTTGAATCATCGTTGACCCGGATGGTCGGACCATTTGGACCAGAAAATGATCATTTGAATGATTTCGGTTTTACCTCAAACCGTCATTTAGTCCAAAACCATTGAAATTGTCAAAAAATCGTTGATCCAGTCGGTCGAACCATTGACCCATTTGACCCGGTCAATAGTTAGCGGTTTGGCATTTAAATTTATTTTGATTTATACTTTATTTTAAAATAAAAGTAAAACAAAAAAGAAAATGACAAACATATCCCAACTCCTAAACATTCGATGATCCCTCCAAAACTGAAAATCCAACATCTGAACCAACTTCACCGAAGAAGACGACAACGGCACACTGACACCTACCTTCCCGAAGTCTGAACAACCACCCACCAGCGACCAAGATTTGCAGCAGCAACCGGCAAACACGGTGAAACACTCTGTTTCCGAACATCTCTGATCTCTTGAAAGGAACGACATCTCTTGGAAGAGAACGATGGCGATCGCTGTGGACATCCAACCTCTGGTGACCAATCTTCGTTGCGGCTGCCTACGACCACTCTGGAAGGGGTACAACGACGACTATAAGGTAAAAACTTGCATGTGATTGTGTTTTTTTCTTTTTGTTTTTCTCTCATTTGATCTTTGTTTTCCAATTTCACATCAGGAACCACCACTCCATTGGAGCCAAGAACCACTGTATTTTTGTGGTATTTCTTGCAATACTACGATTTCTTTTTCTTATATTTTTCTATGTATTTTATTTAATTTTTATGGTATTTTTATTTTTTTAATTTATTTATGACATCATGGGTTGAACGGTTCAATCCAAATAGTTGAACTATCGAACTGAAAAAGGTGCCCAAAACAGTTCTATTTTCAAGTCGGAATTTAAAACCTTGCTAGGAACAGTTGTTGAAGCTTTTTATAAGCCTCTTTAGTGGTAAATTTACCTGATTTATGAGGAGTCCAGGCCCAATGCATATAGAATTTTCTGGAGGAAAAATGGGTGTTTGAATAATTTTAGTAGCCTTTGTGGGAATAAACATAGAATGAATCAAAAGTTCATTCCATTGGCCTGGACAAATGGAGTCCGGATCTCCTGCCCACGAGAACCCTGCCCATGCCTACCAACAATACACTACCCCCCATGAATCGGGAACATCTCCCTCTGATACTATGCAGAGGATGAGATGTTCTCCACGTGTGACTGCAAGAAACGTGGGCAGGAGATCCGGACTCGAAGAAATGAGATTTGAAATAGGAGAATTTCTAAGATTTGAAGACATTGGCTGTGCCGCCATTGTAAAAGCATTACTTGATTGGATCCAAGGAACTGATCCAAAGTGATTTCAGAATTTTCTTTTATCAGGCATTCACATTTTGAGGCCAACTCTCGAATTCTTGGAGCTACTGATTTCCAATAATCTTCACTTCTAAATGGAATGAGGAAAGAGACGGGTTTGGATGTAGTAGGCATGTTAATTAGACAAGCACAATGAGTGAGCACGTAATAGCTGTGTGACACATGTCCCAATTAATGTGCCTTTCATCCAAACGCTTTTGTTCCATTAGACAGAAATTATCCATTATTTTATTATCTATGTCAAAATAATTAAAAATAAAAAACAATAAAAAAAAAACGTAAATGAATTCCAACTCCCAAAACGTTTAGGACCTGAAAGAGTATTATTTTTTTATTTTTTTAAGTACTTTGACTTCCACAACTGAGCCCATTGCTTATGTTGCCCATTTAAGATACCTCCAACCCAATTTCTTTAAGATCATTTTTAAATTTTTAAGTCCCAAACCACCAAAGGCAGAAAGGCTTTTGGTAAAGTAATCTTGTACCACGAACACCACATATAAGGGTGACTTCGTACCTCTGACTTTTCCCACCAGAATTTTTTAATTACTTTTTCCACACTATGTATAGTTTTTTGAGGATACTGGATTGTACTCATTGAATGTAGGGGAACGGGTTGAAGAACAGATTGAATAAAAACTTTCTTACCTGCCTGACTGAGAGTTGATGCTTTCCACCTATTTAGTTTCGAGTTAAGATTGTCCAAAATATAATTCAAATTAGCATTCTTATTTCTGGACCAACACAGGGGAATCTCTAAATATCTAGAATGATGATTAAAGGGACTGATAGGAAGTTGCCTTTTAATCATCCTTTGATGACGCGGATGAATGCTCTTACTGAAAATTATTCTTGATTTTTCAAAATTAATCATCTGATCAGAGGACTGAAATTGATCTAAAATTTGTTTCAAATTGTCCAAATTCTCCCTATGGGCTCTAAGAAAAAGCACGATATTGTCAGAAAGAAATAAGAGGTGAGAAATGGAGGAGTGATTCAAGATTTTAATTCCTTGCAACTGCCCCTCATGTTCAGTCTTGAAAATCATGCAAGAAAGACCCTCCATAGCTAAAATAAACAAGTAAGGTGAAGAGGGTCACCTTGTCTTAAGCCTCTAGAGGAAAAGAAATGTCCTTCTAAAGTGCCATTAATCAAGAGAAAAAAGAAAACAGAAGAAATACATTCTTTAACCATTTGACAGAAACCTTCTGAAAACCCTAGGGGATGGAGTATTTTTAATAAAAATGATCATTCTAATCTACCATAGGCTTCAGACCACATATCTAACGTTATTGCCAGATGGCCTGTACCTCGTTTCTAATTTTTTAAAAAGTAAAACATTTCATGAGTAATGATAGAGTAATCCACCATTTGACGTCTAGAAACAAAAGCTGCTTGAGTAGGAGTAATACATTTACCTAACACATTTCGCTATAACTTTATACAGAACATTACACAAACTAATAGGTCTATAGTCTTGTACTTTTGTACAATCGACCTTTTTAGACAAGAGAGATAAATGGGTGACTCAACATCCTTAACAAACGTCTATTTACAAAAAATCTCCTAAACAAAGAGCATAATCTCCTGTCCCATCATATCCCAACATTTTTTAAACACTAAGGCTGGCATCCCATCAAGTCCTGGAGATTTTAAACTGCCAATACTAAAATGTACTTTTTTGACTTCTTCCTCTTAAGGTATTGCCAGTACGAAATTATTCTCTTCCTCAGAAATGGCTGGGCAAATTAGATGAGATAGATCATCAAATTCCTCTGATTGTTGAGAGGTAAATAACTTTGAAAAATATTTAACAAAAACTTGAGTAATATCTTTATGAGAAGAAACCCAACTATTTTGATCATCCTTTGCACCTTCGATATAATTTCTCTTCTACCAAAAAATTGTGCTTTTATGGAAAAATTAGTATTCCTATCCCACAAATGCAGCCATAACCGTCAAGATTTCTGTCTCCCAAAACTCTCAACTTGGGATAATAAATCCTCATATTCCTTATACAAATCATTTAGCCTATGGGAATCCCAAGTTTTAGATTGTTCCATCAAAATAATTTGATTATCTAAAACTTTAAGTCCATCTTTTGGATCAGTGAAAGTAGATTTTCTCCATTTTATTAGATAAGTGTTAATTCAATCCATTTTTAGAGTCAATCTATAGGATGTATGACCATTGATTTGAAAATTCCAACCATCCTCAATTACATCCTTACAAGAGCTATCAGAGAGCGACATCTCATAAAACCTAAAAGGCTTGGGGAGTTGTATTGTTTGAGGAGTAAGGTTGAAAATCAATGGATGGTGATCAGAGCCCCAACATGCTCCCAAAGAAAGAGAAACATTAGGATAATGTAGCAGCCAAAAGAATCAAATAAGTATTAGAATAATGTCAACTATTTGCTAATTTAGTTAATTTATCGTTAGGGATTTTAGTTTCACATAAAAATATAAATCAGTGCCTAGTTTGATGGAACTGCATATTAACCGCTTTTGGGTTGTTTATGAATTTTAATAAAAGTTGAAAATTATAATTATAAAACTAAAACAAATAATTTAAGATATAATTTTCCCCACAAATTTAATAAAAACTACAAATTATAAAAATAATTTATTTATCTACCTTAAATGATTTATATGTTTTTACTTTACATATAAATTATATGTTAAAATGAAAGCATATTTATTATTCAAAACATTGAGTTATTATTTATATAAAAATACTAAATAAATAAATTTCTCAATAAAATTAATAAAAATTTAAAAATAATTGATTTTATCAAGCTTAAATGATTTATATGTTTTATTTTACAATTATATGTAGTATAAAACAATTATATGTTAAAAATGAATATATATTTATTATTTGAAAACTGGAGTTAATATTTAGATAAAAATACTAATAAATAATTTTTTCCAAAATTATGTTTGCATGTTCTAGAGTCCTAGTATTGTTGCTCTTCATATAACCTATTAAAGTACATTTTTAATGTGTTTATACCTTATTCATAGATAATTAAACTTTAAATTTAATATTATTTATGTGATTTGAATACATTTCCCTAGAGTATCCAAGTGTTTCTATATCTTTTATATGTATCCATGTGGTTCTAAAGCATATCTATATTCATATTCATATCTGAATTATCTGATACGATACCCAATATCATTAATTTGATCCTTAACCATACCTACGATTTAAAAAGATAAAAAATGTTTTTTTTTCTGTGTTAAAAAAAAAAAAACACCTATTCTCACTTTTGAAAGTATGACCAATTAAAACCACCCTATAAATTTTGATGAATTCTCATTGGTTAATGTAAAACTTAGTACAAATACTTGAGAGATCTCGATGCAATGGATATGGAATGTTGTCCTATTGCTAAAACCAACCAGGACACGAGTTATTACATGACTAATGTCACTCTAAAAATATGTTTGGGCATTCATCGTCGCTGAAGATAAAGGATTTTAGAAAGATTTAGAACTGTTTGGATTGCACGTGAAGCGCATTTAATAGTGAATTCCGATCCATCCACAAGACACTACAGCCATACATCTCACTTACGACCCCATCAATGACGACATTCAAGTTTGAGACGTGCAGCCTGTGGGTGACTGGTGAGAAACCTCTTGCCTATTTCTAATAGATGACGAACAAGATGGAATGGAATTTGTGGGAACTATATGAAATATGACCACTCTATCAACAAATTCCATACGTTAATACAAGACAGATAATCCTTTCTCGGGTTTTACCCAAAATCAACAGAGCAGAAGTGGCTTCAAAAATCAAATGCAGAAGCCAGATACAAAGTTAACATGGTTAATTAGTTACCATGACAGTTAAGTTCTCGTCTATTATTAGACCCAACCATCAGAACACGCAATCAGGATCTATTTTCTATTTATATGTTCATGCCAACTTAAACCAATGGAGGGAAAAAAAAACATGAAGTTAGAGAAAACAGATGAGGAACTATATATCAACAAAATACTATAAACACACATGGGAGAACAAGAAACCCTTGTTCCTGAACTCTTGTACTGAATTGTGAGACCTATTCGGTATTTTGAAGAAGCATGCAGTAAAGGATATACAACTTGTATGCAAAAAGTGCTCACGTTTGATGCCAAAGCTACCATTGCTTGTGAACAAAATGCTTTTAGAAGCTCATATAGCAGTTCCCGCTGCAATCCAGTTCAGCTCACCTACAAATGGAAGTATACAAAGAAAATCAGATGAACAAAGTAATCTCAGAACAATAACATGAGATCTTCAAGCCCAACATGCAAAACAAGATCTGTTGCAATAGAACAAACCCAAGATCAAAACTGATTGACAGAGAGAAAACAAGAAATCACAGAACAGAGGAACTCAAGAAAGCACACAAAGATTTACGTGGTTCGGCGCTTATAGCTTATGTCAATGGGCAGAGTAACAAACATCCACTATAAGAAAATGGCAATGGAAAATGCAATGTTGTGCAATCTCACTCTCACAGAAAATCCTAAACCCTAATACAGCCCTCACTCAGACCTGCGCTATATCTTCTTGTACAAGCCCAAGCTACATAAAAGAGAAAACCCCAACTTAACACATTCGGGTCAGACTGATAAGCTAAAAATGGATTGGGTCCACCTCCACTATGAAATTTTGCCTTTGAGTTTTTTCCACAAATGTGGGTTAGGATATGGAGTGGGCTGCAAGAAAGAATTCAAGGCACAACTCCACAAGATCAATGCCAAAGTTTGATGATATTATTGAGAAATACTATTGTGATATAGAATCTATAGATTGTTCATACAAACACAGCATATATTAAAAATGAATCATAGATATATCAAATATACAAAAACACAATTACTTCAGCAACTATGGCAGCTATGTTGCATTAATCTTGTTACAGGTGTCAGACTCTGCAAATTGTAAAAAATAAGACATTTAATGCGGGAAGTATATTCGAGTAACAACTATGATTATTACGTAAAACTATAAGTACTTAATTTTAAGTGCTAGAACCACACAATAAGTGGAAAATAAGTACTTATTCGTGTTTGGCAAATGAGACTAGAATAAATACTTATTTTAAAGATAAGCACTTAAAAAATAAGCCAAAGTTGGGTGGCTTTTTTTAAGTGCTTATTCAATAAACACTTTTTTTTTGTGAAACAAGACTGTCCCCAATGTTTTGTTTATTTTCCAAAGGACTGCCCCAAAAAGCCAATAGAACCCTATTGTTCTCTACCACCAAATGTTAAATTGCAGCAGTGGCAACAGCTATCGTTCTCTCCATCATGTCAATATAATATCATAAATATCAAATATATGTCTATGTTAAGTTAGGGCTATAATTGTCATTTCTGAAAGTACAAGTTCTTGTGGGATAAGCAGCTCACCAAACACTGCAACACAAATAAGTATTTAAAATAAGTGATTTGGGAAAAGACCTCCCAAACACTAATAAGTACTTATTTGAATAAATACTTAAAAACAAGAACTTATTGAGTAAGTACTTACTCGAACAAGCACTTATTTCCCAAACATAGCCTAAGAATATCTCATATCTTTGGAATTTATCATCAGTGATAATACATGGTAGAAGACAGCAGAACCACAAATAACCACAAAAATTGATGAACAAGTACTATAGTCAAAATGCAGTAGTGGGATCTTGTGTGATATATTTGAGAAAGGTAGATGTGGGCACAGTTCTTATTTCTAATTAATTATTTAAAGTTATTTACCTTATTTTATACTTTTAACCTTTTCTGGTTAAGGTAAAATCGATGCAAAATTTTCCTACAAAAAACATCAATAATAGAAGTAAAAGAAAATAAAAGAGGAAGATGACCTTGTTTAAATTATTTAGAGTATAGTCTTAAAAGCATCATTAGCTTTCACAATGTACAATAAACCCACTCCAAAAACATAAAAAGAAAAAGAAACCCTCACTCATAAAAAAATGGTTGGATTGGCCCCCCCAACCCATGATCAATCCCGACGATCGACTATATGATCAACCCCCAACCCATTTAAAGAAAGTGCTTTTCCATTGTTATTTTGAAAAAAAAAATGCTACATTTGAAGTGATTCTTTTGGTCGTTATCTTCTTTCAAAGTGTTAAGGGGAGTTGAAACATGGACTACTTTTTCTTTTAATAAAGTAATCTGTTTTTGGTCAAGAAAAAAAATCCAGAACCATAAGAAATAAGAATATTGTCTTAATACTCTGTACTAATATATGCATACATTTATCTCAAAACATGGACCTTTTCTATTTTTCCCATTATAGACAGAACTCTGATGTCATGTTGCATCTAACTGGTTTTTTTGGTAAATATCAAACTGGTTTAAGAAGATAACATTATGAGGAGAAGGCAGAAAAGGGTACCTTAAAAGTCACCAGGTAAAATTAACATGAACAATAGCCATCAGCTCATCAATCCACATCCTTCACTTCAGCTTCTATGTCTACAACTGTTACAGAAGAGTCTTTTCCTGCATATATTTACAGGGAACAGGAAGTTAGAGGAATCTAAACCAGTAACTCCTGGAATTGGATTACAGAATCCAAGAACAAATCCAGTTATTATGGTAACAAGCATTATACAAATAACCTGGAAGAATAAACTAGAAATCATTTGGGCAGGACAATGTACCTTTCTTTGAGCGGGGGGAGAAACCATTGAATGCTTGTCCAAATGTCCTAGACTGGTTTGAAGAGAACTTGGTAGGTTCTTTAACGAACTCATTGCCCTCCACTGGAGTTAATTTACATTGACTTAGAAATCAGGGGAAGAAAGATAGTATATATATATTTGAAAATTTGCATTTGCCTCAAAAGCAAGAAGGTAACAATATAAATATTAGGTTTATAAATTGGATGAAACTCCAAAGAGGACATCAATACAGCATAGAAAGCTTATTTCCCATAGGTTCTGGCAAATCATCAGGAAGCTTTACTCCCCAAGTCACCAAAAAAGGGTTCCTCCAAAAAGGACCAAACATTCTGTTTTATATGGCACTATTAATAACAAGGGCCTCAGTATCAACAGTAGTTAAATATGACTTCACCTAATAAACTAAGAGCAGCATCATTCTGCTGGGAGAAGCAAGACCCCGTTCCCCCAAAACTAGATTGTCTTTCTGTGCTTTTTTTCCTCCACATATTGCAATATGAGGAATTCCCCCCACAATAAAGGAAATCTAAAATGTGTAAAGTGTACCGCATTAAATTACAAATTGAATTTTGTTGGATTTTACTTATATATATATATATATATATATATATTAGTTATTACCAGAGAAAGGTTGGGTACAGAAGGGGCAGAGCTGCAAACCATCCTTTAGAGAAGATCTGCAAGAGAAAGTCAAATCACTCTAAAATCTGGTTGGGAGAGGGAGGTATCAAAGGGATCAACACTATTCTAGTATATGATAAGGATTTTTTATGGCTGTTACCTGAAAATCTGAAAATCATTCCCACAGTTAGGGCACTGCACATACACCATAGTAGCAACAGAAAATGGTCAATTATTGTCCAGAAAACCATGCAACATTAACACCTAGATAACATTATAGAGCTCCTTTTGCTTAAGGAAAACAAATTACATAAGAATTAATGCAACTATGGAAGAAGCAATAGGCAAAAAGGTACACACTTCCATGGCTAAACTACTAATCTAGATATTCCTATTATAAGGATGCATCAATCTGTGAATATCCAGAGAACTATGCCAAGCAAGTATGTTCAAGCATTTGATTTGTAGTTTATGAACCCGTAATCATACACATGATGCAAAATGCAAGTAAGAAAAAGAATGGTTCCACTGGATTATTTGATTTTTCTTATCGCCTGTATTTTTGGACAATATGGGCAGTTTGTCAGTTTCTATTTATCCAATGTTGGGTCCCTTCATAGATTTTGTCTTTTAACTCCTTTATGTTTGTATTTTACTAAGTAATTTATCAGGTTTAAATGTCTATTACATGTATGTATTGGACACCAAATATAATCCATAGTACCATAGAAGAAAAAAGAACATAGAGAATATTTAATGGACTGTTTTATTCACTAATCAATTTGGGAAACAAAATAGTGCCTTAATTTATTGGGCTTTAGATGTATCCCATAGTATCATATTCTACATAAAATTGTGGCCTAAGATGATTTTAATAAATGGGTCTACCAAATTATTTGTTAGTTTATTATATTTTAGACATTTCACTTTTACTCCTAGAAATAGTAATATCAAATTAATTCTGCATATTAAGAGAAAATAAAAATAATGGTATACAAAAATAAAATATATTTTTTTTTAAATGGAGTTCTAAGAATATCAATTAAACAGTGATGCACTCATAGAAATTTCATAAAAATAAACTATACTAATAAAAATTATAGAACTTAAATTAGTCTTTATATGAAATTATACAACAAATAAATTAAAATTGTTCTTATTATTTATACACTTTATTTATTTAATAAAAAAATCCATGCTCATGAGGCTTGTTCCTCAATCCTCAAACAGGTGGAACAACTCATGCTACACCTTTGTAGCGAAAAAAAACTCATGCTACACCTCAGTATCTGACAATACTTATGTGAAGAATCAAGCAATCATCCATTTGAAATATTTAAAATTCATACTGGTGGTACATGCTCCTAATTCAAATTAGCCTGTTTAGGCACTTTTGGAGTATAGTATGAATAACCACATTTTCTTCTCAACAGATTTAAAGAGTTCAAAAATTTTAAAAAGAAAAATGATTAATCTCCTCTTCCTATTAACTATTAATTGTTTCCTTATAAAGAAATATGCTTCTCCCTCTCTTAATTTTTTTGATAGGTTCATTAAACACAAAAAGACTACAAATATAAGGTTCCAGCCAGATAGGTGGTGAATAATGCCACCAATAACACACATCATCATCAAAAGATTTAGCTCTCTAAGCCAGAGTATGCACAGCTCTAGCATATGCCCTAAATTATGCCTTTCACCATCTCATTCTAAGAAGGAAAAGAAGGGAAGAGTAGTTCCATCTTTACATGTTTCTCTGAAGAGACTTTTATGGCTATCTTACTAATAATTTTTTTGGACTGCAGTTTTGAACAGGATTGTGACTAGGGACAATTTAATCAGAAAGGGCATAGAAGTAGATGATGTTGGTTGTGTTACGTGCGGCACAAATGAGGAAAAAGAATACCACTTATTGATACATTGTGAATTTTCTTATTCCATTATGGATAAAAATGCTGAATTTGTTTGGGGTGGAGATGTGCTTAAGAGTTTTCTAGGAGCATGGGATTTAAAAGGTTTGAGTAAAGGTGGTAAAGCGGCATGAAATATTATTTTGGCAGCATTATTTTGGGCAATGTGGGTAGAAAGGACTGCTCGCATATTTGAACGGAAACAGGGTTCAGTGGAGGAGGTTATCAAGAGGGTAATGGGCATGGTGTGTTCATGGATGGAAAATCATAAGATAATGTCTTTGTAAAGTCACAGAAAGAGGTTTTGATGTATGGGCTTATTATAAGGTTGTAAAAAAATAAAAATTAAAAATGGGGAAGGCATTGAAGCATATGATAATTAGGAATAATAGATCAAACTATGTATTGGGCTATATAAAGTCCTTTTATATGGTTGCACATCACTTTTCACCACCTTACCAAGAAATGGAAATACTTCACATCTCTAATGATAGTATCCTATCCTAAGATGTCCCAATATGGATATCGACATGGACACAGATAGGGGAGACAGGAATTCAACTCTCCATTTTGTGAGATCTAAATCATGGATACAGTGCAAGTACCCCATCTTATATTCTCTTATCATACTCCTATGTTTAGTTTTCAACCTAAGCATCATTTCCCAATAACTATCTTGCCAACTTTAATTAAATTTCTATTGTGTACATTTTTTATAGCATGGTTTGTTGAAATATAATGTTTATATATTTAGAAATGTTAATGTTATGAAGTGTATCTTGAAGTGCCCATGCACTTTGCTGCATTGTATTGAGTATGTATCAAGTCTGGCAAGGGTATAGTAAGCATGTATAAGTATCCTGGTGATTATAGGTCCTACCCATGGTTATAGGTTGAGTATACAAAGAAAAAGAAAAGAAAAAGAAGGAACCCCATATAGAAATATCAAAGCTATTAAACATGCCAAAGACATTGAAGCAAAATGAGAACTGGGAAATGAGCTCAAGAATTGGGTTTCACTTAGACTAGATTAATCTTAAATAAAGATTCCCTCGGTTCTTTTTCTTCTATGCAAGTCAACATATTCTCATATTCCCCATACAGAAGAAACAATAAAAGATAATAGAATTTTCAAATAATAAGAGAAAAATCACAAGTGAAATAGGTCTTACGCTGCCTTGAATTATATCTCGTCCTGCCCACCAGAGGAAAGCACCCAACCCCACAATTGGCAGCAGCACTGCAAGAAGCTGTTAATGAAAAGCATGGTGGAATCAGTCAAAAGCCAGAGGGGTGAGAGAAAGAGAGACAAAGCAATTAGAGATTAATGCAGAATTGGCTGCTAGAAGCAGAATACTAGAAACAGATTGTTGTTGGATACATTAAGCCCCAGAGGCACGACAGAATAATATGTTCATATAGTTATATTGATTAGCTATCCTTGAAATTATTTAAAAAAAAAAGCCTGGAATAGCATCTAAAATGAGTTGAAATATAAAAAATCATAATATTGATTATGCAAACATCATTAACTAAATAGAAAGAATAATAATTAGGAGAGTTCCTTTGTAACTTTGCTTACTCATTAGTGTTCCTTTGGCCAAGGCACCTTTCTAGTGGAAATAGGAAAAATCATAAAGTACTGAAAGAAATACTGGAAATTATAGAAACATCTAAGATGTAATACTCTAAAGGAGGACCTCTGGTGAACATGAGATTCCGCCATCTAAGCCATGCTAATCCCACCATCTTTTTCACAATGGAGCTATTTTCACAAGAATGTTTCAGGGCCTCAGCCCTACGAAATTATAGTTACCTGTTCTAGCTCTACTATTAACAAGTAAAAAGTCCCAGTGAAGCATACTACCATCAAATGCAACCAAAATCACAAACAAATGACATGTGAGAGTATTTTCTCAACACAAAAAAACGAGAGAAGTTGCAATTGATATCCCACTGTGCATTAAGAAAAGCTTATCCAAGAACTACGAGCACCTGAACTGGACCAAAAGCCTAAAAAGAAGAAAGGACAACTTACCCATATCGAAACAATTGCATCCAAAACCCAACCAAGCTGCCCTGTCATTGAAAGATAAGTTAATCCAATAGCCAAAGCAAGATTACCCAAAACCCTCACAGTGTTGCTGTTATCTCTTCCGCCCCCACCACCATTAAATCCAAAGCCCTGGTTAACTTTAACTAAAACATCCCTCTTCTTCCTCCCCTTCTTCTCTTTCATGAAAATCTCATCTTTCCCTGCGCTCTCCCCAAACAAAGACCATCTCTCCACAGAAGCCCTCCATCTGAATGCATTCTCCTGGAAATAACCGACTTTTCTTCTTGATTGAGAACAACAGTTGATGGGTTGAAGGAATCTAAGCCCAAAGGAGCTTCTCTTCTTGCTAATATCACCGGATAAGCCGTTGAACACTGGAACGTTAATTCTTGAAATCTGAAGGGTGGTCATGGCGAACTTGTTTCTGTTTTATATAGACAAAACTGTGATTGGGGGTGTCTATAGGGGATTCATGGCGGGTGGGTATGTAGTTAATAACAAGAGCTTTCGTCCTAAATTTGGTTATATCCTCTGTTAAGCACCAAACGAGGATTTTTATGGTGGAGAAGACATGGATTTTATACCACAGAGATATTAAAATCTAATTGCCCATTTCATAAACCGTGTACATACTGACAATTTTGCCCCCAAACCAAAGAAAAGGATATTGCCTTATCCACGTGTCTTGCATGCAGTTGATTAATCTAGTCAAATGATCTTCAATCCTCTATCTGTATGTAACTCTCGGATAGGCTTAGAGATATTTTTGTTGCAAGTAATCGTTCCAGGAAGAAGTCTATACGGTGGATTATGTTCGAGACGGAAATATTTAATGGAGACATTTTTTGTGATGTTTGGCATCGATGACGGCGCTATCTGGTCTGCTTTAAATAGGTAAATTTTTTAAACTACCCTTGTAGTTTAGCGAATTGGCTAATTTTACTCTTATAGTGTGAAAATTGACACGATCTAATTCTCTAAAAGGTCGGCAGCCACGGGGACACCTACCTGAAAATTGAACATCTCCGATAACATCCCACCCGTTTCATAACCCGGCAACTCCCCAGATGCTTCCGCTTCTATTCCCACCAAAGGTGGAGGCACCTTGAACCCTTGCACCCTTAGTTTGTCCCTCCGGCTTTGCTGTTCGATGTGCTGTGCCTGCTGTTGCTCTTGGTGTGTTGTAGTCGATCTGTCAAAACCATTAGAGAAACTGAAGACGAGCGGAAACACCAACCCATCGCTGAAGTCGTGGAAGAGATCACCCGTGTAGCCACCGGCACTGAAGACGAGCGTCGGCTCATGGTGCTGGATTTGGCAGGGATCTGTGGAGAGATCGGAGGTGAGGGTGATTTGATGCGATGATGCTATCGTTTTTAATTCATCGTCTTCTGTCTTGGCTGTTCAGTTCTCTCTCTTCACAACAACTAATGAATTTTTTCAGTAAAATTTCTTTTTGTGAAAAAAGAAAACGTTACCTGTACATGGAAATTAACAAGTTGATCGATCTCCATTCATCTCTTGGTTTCTGGTTTTCCAGAGGTTTTAGGGATGGTATTTTAGGAATAAATGTGGTATTTTTAGGAATGAAAGTAGGAAGGGTATTTTTGGAATTTTTTATAAAATATATTAATCACATGACCGGAAAGTTAATGGATGCTAATGGTAAGGTAGAGTTAATCAATTGTCACAGTGGGGGTAATGTTAGTCAATTTTAAAATAGTAAAAGTATACTTAGTCAATTAACTAAACTATAAGTGTAGCTTAAGAAGTTTACCCTTTAATAATTAAAATTTGTTGTTAATTAGCTAAAAATATTTAAAGTTATTATTAATATCTAAAATTTTAATAATTATATTTTCATTTAATGTTGATTTATAGAAAATAATTATTGTTAATTTAATATGAACAAATATTTTTTTAATAAATTTAGCTTTATTAATAATTTTAATAAATGTTATTACTTTTAAATAAAATTTTGATTAACTTTAAATAAATACAAATAATTACAAAAGCTAACATTTTAATTAATTTCACTAATAATTAACAATTATATAGAAATGACAACGAGTTGGATTCAGGGCGGGGCACCCCATCCTTATTGTTGCCCCATAATCAAAACACTCTACCCCATCCCGCCCCGTCCCCAATGTCAGGCAGGTTCAAGGCAAGGCAACCACTCTTCATCAAAGATGGGGAACCCTTGAATGTCTCCGCCTCGTTCCCAATATTGGGCAGGTTCAAGTAGAGGTGTAAATTAGATCATGTTGTGCCGAGCCTTGGGCCAGACCATGTCGCGAACCGGGCCAAGTTATGAGAGGTCCACTTTAAAAAAAATGAAAAAGATGTTTAAATTTTTATTTCATATGATTTTTTATGTATACAATTGTTTATATATATAATTAGACCTATTCATAGGCCAGGTAGCCCGACGGCCTGGCCCAATACAATTACATATATAAAAAAGTACTTATGTTATATATAATAAATAATGTATATATATGCTTCTTAAATTATTAATAAATATCAATTTACTATTAGGAAATATAAATTAGTTTATTAATTTATTAAATTATTACTGAATTAATATAATATTAGTTTATAAAAGTATATTGAAAATAAGACATTTTGTGTATAGATCGAGCTTGAGCTTCAGGCTTTATATAAGGGTTAGGCTTGGGCTCAAGATCTAGGTCCGATGGTCAGGCCGGGCTCGTGTGGGCTCAGGCTTGCACATTTTCTATTGATAAAGAGGCTCATGCTAATTATAAAACTATGATTTTTTACAAATTAAAATATTTATTTAATTCTAGTCTAGTATAAAAAAATATATAACATTTCTATATATATATTAATATAAAATTTGTTATTTAAATATTATATAATAATATTTACCATATATGCATATAACTACCAAGTTGAACTTATTAGGCATCGGATCTGATTATCCCTAATAATGTATGGGCATTGTGGATATCTCAGCTAAAACTAAGTTAAAAGAAAATAGTTGCATGAGCCTACAAATTTATAGATCTAATCAGGTTAGGTTAAGTTATAAACGATTTGTTACTTTTTATTATTAATTATTAAAATATTGTTAGCTGTTAAAATATTGTAATTATTAAATTACTGTATTTAATTATCATATTTTCAAAAATATTGCTAATTTCTTGGATAAAACTAATTAAATGTAATTTTATGGTAATTAAATATAACTTTTTGGTAATTAAATATAATTTTCTACTATTTATAGCTTAAATTATAATTACTGTTAATTATAGTTTAAAAATAATTATTGTTAATTATATTACTATTAATAATTAAAATATATTTTTTCATTATTATTCAGTATTTTTTGCAATAAAATACAACTAATTTAATTTTTTTAATTATAAAGCTTTAGGTGTTTTAGAATTTTTGGATTTTTAATTAATTTTTGTTGTTTTTACATTATTATTTAGTAATTTTTGCATATAAGTATTTTTCAATATTTTTCATCATTTATTTTTGCATATTAGTCACTACAAAATTAATTTTCTTTTGCTTTCAGTAAAAATAAATTAAATAACTAAATAAATATCATAGTTAATAAAAAAAATATAGATAATTTTCAATATTTTTCAATAATTTCTGGCTCGAGTATTTTTTAATAATTTTTGGTATTCTTTAATAATACTATTAATTGTACTTTTTAGTTATTTTCAATAAATACCCTTATTAATATAAAATATTGTTAAATTTCAATATTTTTTAATTATTATTAGTATTTTAATTATTTTTTGGATTTTTAATTAATTGTTGGTATTTTAAAAATATAAATTAATATTTTTTATTAGTGTTTATTAAGGTATCAACTCATAAGTTATCTAATAATATTATTAAAACTATCAATTAATATTTTTATATTTAAATTTCTTATTTTTATTAGTGCTTATTAAGTTGGCTTTTTAAGTGGAATTGAAACACATTTTTAATATTTACTAAGTTTTGTTAATATTTATTTTTAGTGATAGTTAAGTGGATTTTTAAATTAATAATTTTTTTATTGTTTAACCTTAACCTATTTATATTATTTGATTTATATTATTGTTATTCTCTATCTCTCCCTCTCTCTCTCTCACTCACTCACTCACTCTCTCTTAATATGCATTAAAATGTCTTATTGTAGCTTTATTAATCTAATCAAGATAAGCAATGATTATTGTTTTATATATTTAAAACAAAAGAAAATAAAAATTGCAAAAATGGAGAAGATAGATAAATAGGTTATATATAGATTAGTTTGAAAAAAAAAATATTGTCCTAAATTATTTCTTAAAAATCGAGAAAGTGTGGTATAGAGCAACGCTAAATTCAATCTTTTATAAGAAAATGGCATATTGCTAGTACAGTGCAATGATGTGGTGTCAATGTGATATCATATTGGATGTTTAAATAATATAGATCAATGTTGAAAACATTACTACTAGCACTGGTATCAAACAAAACTAGTATTGTTTTCTTAGAAAACGCCTATGTGACAGCATCGGTTCCAAACAAAAAATAAGTGCTTATAGCTCCACAAGCCCAGCACCGTTTTTATGAGAAAACATTGTGATGTTCCCAGCAACTATGCCAAACACATACTTTATACACCTTAACCACATCAGCAATGATCGAAATGGAGTGCCTAGGATTTTTACTGTAACAACTAAGCGCAAGGTGTTCTACTGTCATAATGAGGTTTTTTGTTTTCAATTCATTTGTCTTTTGAAATCACTACATTAGGAAAAAACAAAACAAAAGCATGTTGAATTTCGTTTTTATTTTTAAAATGGAAAAAGAAGTTGGTTTATTTCAAAAATAAGTAAAAAAAAAAACAATATATGTTTTTCGAACCGTTCTTAAACAAAAAACAAATTTTGTAGTGATATTAAGTAATGAGAGGAAAACATGTTTTTAAAGTTAAAAATTCAAGTTGGTTTTAGTTTTGAAAGAAAAAGAGAAAAATATATGAAACCAACAACATGTGTATTGATTTGTTTTCAAACTAGATGGTATTGAACTATTGATTTGTTTTTGGAATGGGCAACAAGGTGAATCGTTTTTCTTGTTGCCCATTCAAAAAACAAAACAAAATCATCTAGTTTAAAAATATATTGATTCTCAAAATGAAAACACAAAAACATGTTCTTGGTTGTATGCATGTATTTTGTTTTCAAAAACTTGTTCTTAATTTTTTGGTTTAAAGAATGTGTTATAATCTGATTATTTAATATCATGTTTAATAAATCATATAATTTTTAACTAACTTAGTGGTGGCTCATTTGATACATTAGCTAGGTGGTCCCAGTGGAGATGTGGATTCAAGTCCCACTACCCGTTACTACCTACCTTGAAAATAATTAATGTGTTGCATTAAAATACCAAAAAAAAAAAAGTCATTAACTTTTTACCTTCAAAAATTTGCTTTTGTTTTAAAAACCATTGTTTTGATAGTTCCAAAAAACATGTACTATTTTTTAAGCAAAACCAATTTTGTCCTTACCTTTCAAAACAAGAACACAATTCAACACCCTCTAAATCATTTTCAACTTCACACCTCATGAAACCCTCCCCAACCTTAAACGCAACAGGCAAACCGTGGGTGTTTTAGGTGGCATTTGATAAATTTGAAATCTGAAAAGTTAAAAAGATATTAAAAGTGTCTGAAATCTTAAAAGAGACATATGCTTTTCGACTTTTTAGAGGCTCTGAACAGAGAAGGTTGTTTGTGTTGGATCAATCCTTCAACATCTGAAATTTCTTAATTTTACTATTTTACCCCTAGAACAAACTATTTGGTAATTTTGAGTTCAATTTATACTATTTCATAAATATAATTTATTAAATTCAAAATAATATTGAAAAAAATGGATAAATTATGACAAATTAAAAAAAATAAATTTATTAAAATAAGAAAAAAATTGAAAATACATATAAATTTATAAATTAAAAATAAATTATTAAAAGTTAAAATAATAATGAAAATAGTAATAAAGTCTATGAAGCAATGAAAAAAATATTTTAATAATTATCAAATTATTAAACTAAAACTATTAAAATCTTTAATAATTAATAAAAATTAAAACAATTAATAATTAATACAAATAAAAATTATATAATCGAACACCATTGCTGAAACAGGGCTTTCGTTGAGAGAGAGAGAGAGAGAGAGGGAGGGAGGGAGGGAGAGGGAAATTGAATGTCATTGCGACGGTGGGGGAAGACAAGGGAGAGGGAGAGAGAGAGAGAAGGGCAGAGGGAGAAGTTTGTGGTACTGGTTCGTCGTCAATGAAGAAGAAGAAGAAGAAGAGAGAGAGGGGGAGAGAGAAAGAAGGGTGGAGGGAAAAGCTTGCGGTGTTGGTTCACCATCTATGAAGAAGAAGAAGAGAGAGAGAGAGAGAGGAGAATGAGGGGCATAATGAGAATGGGCATTTTTGTCTTTAACACGGTCTAAAAACCGTCTTAGCACATTAAGTCACCGACCTTTCTTTTACAAATTCATATCTGAAAATGCATTTTAGATCCTTTTTTTTTTCATACTCAACCCAAATATAGGTGGCGTCTGAAAAGCAAAATTTTTAAACTTCAAATGTCTGAAAAGTATTATCAAACACCACCTATTGGTAGGGTCTCTACTCTAGTTTGTTGTAATAGAGACTTGAGATCAAATCTCATTGCCACCTGTAGGGTTGGGACTTGGGAGGTTATGGTTGTTGGGGATGGGTTACACCTTCTTGTGTAGAACCATGAAGCCAAAGAAAAGTCTCAAACACAATAATAGATTATAGAAAGTTTTTGTCCATCAAATTTCGTGATGCAATTACTGTTTTTTTTTCAATACTTTTGTCTTTTAAATAGTAGTACATTAAATACCACCTTAATCGTGGGTATGACAATTGATCACATCATCTTAATGTGTTACATTGAGTCAAAATCATGATGGGCAAAATGGAAGGATGGATTGAGAGTTTATGTGATGGGTGAATATCACTTCCACTTAAAGTAAAATTATGTAAAATAGTTATTAAGGCCAACTAATTTGTATAAAGTTGAGTGTGTATAGTTGAGAAATAGTATGCCAATAAATTGTGTGGTAGAAATGCAAATAGTTAGATGAAGTAGTCATAAAACTAGAAAGGACAGGATTAGAAATGAAGTCCTATGAAGATCCCTAAGAATAGTTCTAATGGGTGATAAAATGAAAGTACACTGAAATGGTTTGATCACATGAAAAGAACCTCGATGACACATGTTATAACTTATAAGTGAGCTATTACAAATTAAGTAGGTGTTTGACAAGCTTGCCACATAAAAAAACAGAAACAATAATTAATCGTGTTTGACAATCCATTTTTCAAAAAAAAATATTGTTGCAATGATTAGCTATGGGATTTCGGAAAGGAGGTGTTTCTTGAATCATTAAAATTAATGATTCTTGAGTAGCCTTGGTGATCTTGAATCACTAAGGTGATGTGGCACATTAAAATTTAAAAAGCTGGTATCTTTTTTTTCAGATGGCATACATTTGTCATTATAAATATATTACAATAATAAGCCAAAACACTTTAATTGCCCAATTAGCTTGCATCTCAGTCAAATACATTTTTTGTGTTTTTCAAAAATTTGTAAGGCAATGTTTGACATAGGTGTCATAGGTGCCACGTAGGCACCACATCAGAAAAAGCGGTGCTTCAGAAAACGACCTCTTATTTGGTATCGTTTTTCCAAAAAAAAAACATTGCTCCAAACCATGCCTTTAGAAATCAGGAAAATGTGGTCTGAAGAAACACCAAACTCAATGTTTCCTCAAAAAACAACTTGTTACTACCAATAGTGTAATGATGTGGCATCATCTTGGACGTTGGATAATATAAGACCAATGCTGAAAACGGTTTTACAACACTAGTACCAAACAAAATTGGTGCTGCTTTCCTAGAAAACAACCTATGTGGCAGCATCGATGCCAAAAAAAGAAGAGCCATTTTCTGAGAAAACGGTGAAACAAACCCTAAAAAAAAAACATCTCTAATTATCTAAAGCAATGACATTGATCGATACATGTGCATCCCTTGTCTTGTTTATAAAATGCTCCTATGAACATTTGAATTCAAGTCTCAACACCAATGCTATTGTACACTACCTTCCTACACCACTACACCATCATTCAACTTATGATATTAAGTGAAATAAAATACACTTTATTAACTTTACCATTAACATAAACTTAGACAAATACATACATTGTTTGTGTTCAATAATTCTAACTTAAAATAAAAAATAATATTAAAAATTACTATTTTAAAAATATTAATGAAGCAAAAAAATTATCAATTTTACATTTATATCAAAAATTGTTTTTTACTCTCAATAAGTTATACAAATAAAAATATTAATAATAGATAATTATTTTAGTTCTTAAATTTCATAAATTTATACATAATATGTATCTTCAAATTTTAATATTTGTTTATAAATTATTCATTGATATTTTAATTTAGACTAAAATATAACATATTTGTCATTTACAAAAATTAAAAATAATGTTTACAAAATATTCAAGAATATAATATTAAATTGAATTTATCAAATCCACTAATTTAAATTTATATAAAAAAATGGTTTGTTATTTCAGAAAAAAAACTATAGAAAATAAAAATGTTAACAATTAAAAATTATGAATTTCATATGATATGTATCTTAGAAATTTTATTAATTTTGATATACTTTTAGTTAAGATTAAAAGTAAAAATATGATAATAATATATGTATCTTAGAAAAATTATAAATTTCATATGATAGTAATTTTGATTTTATCAAATATTTCAAAATTTAATATTTAATTGAGTTTTTTTTTAATGTTAAAAATTAAAAAATATAAAATAATTGCTATAGTAATTAAAATATAATAGTTGCATATGTTTTGCGTCTTGGACTTATAGAATTTAACATAATAATGGTTTGTGCATGTTTAACTTTGTAAAAACTATATAATATGAATCTTGGACTCTTGATTGTTGGATTTTCAACAAAGTTGTATGATACCTATGTATCTTGATATATTAGCAATATATTTTTTTTTATCTACTAGTAAGGATGCACGTGGGCAATTCTAGATGATGATAATGACAATAATAATATATCCAATTTTTTTATAAAATTTATATATATTTTTTATTTTTTGTTTTTATATTTTATAAATTTTATTATTAATTAGATACAAATTTGCAAAATCCAAATCTGATTACAAAATACCCCACCCAAATATGTGATAATCTGATCGAGTTGTTAAGTTTCAAGTATCATTGACAGACCTACCTACTAAACTAGACTTCATTTTGTAGTGTTTTCTTTTTTTGGTGTATATTTGTTTTTGTTCATTTATCAAAAAAAAATGTAAGATTTAAATAGAAGGAATTGAATGAGGTGAAAAGTAGTAGTTCAATTTACAATTTAAATTTTACAATTAAATATGGACTGAATTTAAAATGAGTATTTTAGTAAAAGAAAGTTCCACAATTTTTCATCTTTTTAATAGTAGTGTAAATACAGAATTATAGATGTGCTCAATTTTTTCTACAATTTTTTTTTGTATTTTTGTGTGTACAAATAATTCTAATATATCACACCTACTTTTTATTTAATATGATAAATATATGATATTATAAATGTGCATTAATGCTTTTTTTGCAAAATTAATGTATTTTTCATTTTTGCATTTTTATTATTTGTTTATGGCATTAAAGGTTGACACATTTAACCCAAAAGTTGAACTATCTATTATTAATTTTTATATTTCATTTTTGGTTAGTTATAAATTATGTATTTCATTATTAATAAAAAATTCTTGTTTAGTATACTTATTTTTTAATTTAATTAATAAAATATCATAAATGTGTCCATTTTTTCTATACT
This sequence comes from Nelumbo nucifera, assembly GCF_055504915.1. NCBI lineage: Eukaryota > Viridiplantae > Streptophyta > Magnoliopsida > Proteales > Nelumbonaceae > Nelumbo > Nelumbo nucifera. The sequence continues at coordinate 136,285,048 of NC_142649.1, read as the reverse complement.
TTTTGTAATTTTCTATATTTATTTTTATTTTAATAATTTTATTACTTAACTATGACTTCGTAGGTTGATCAATTTGATTGGGATGGTAGAATTGCTTAGCCACCACTTGGATAAAGAATGGTTTTGTTTTTTAGTCAGATTTAAAATATATGGTATTATATTGTTAAAAATATTGGTATAAATCTAATTAATAGCATTTATTAGTGAAAAATTAAAACTATAGGATTTAATAAAAAAGAATGGGATTTAATACTTTAAATATAAGACTTAATGAGATGGGATTAAATGGGGTGGAAAATAATAATTGAAGTTATATTTTCAACCCTTACGATTAGAAATGCATTAAATAAACAAATATAAGCATTTTAGTAGCCATTAAAGTTGACATTCAAATAACTTTTATACCCTTTCTTAAGCAAAGAAGTAAAGGGTAATTTTAGTTCCAAAAAAGTTTCACATCGCATTTACACTTTAATATATTGTATAGATATGTGTATCAATTAAATCCTTTGTATCAGAGATTTGATGTCTGATCAGGTCAGTTATCTCTTCTCACTCTGATTCTTCAATGGTCGCTTCTACCACATTGTGCAATGGAACCATGTAATCCTCTACCACTAATTCCACTTCTACCACATTGAATCCACACTTTTATTAACTTTTATTATTTATTTATGACGTTAACATGTTTGACCCAAATTTTGAACTATTGGTCTTTGCCAAATAATAAAATAATTTCATTTTGGTAAGTTCTAAATTATGTTTACATTTTCAATAAAAATAATTCTTGTTTATTACACTGTCATAAATGTGTAATTTTTTTCTACATTTTTTGTAAGTTTCTATATTTATTTCTATTTTAAAAATTTTATTATCTAACTATGACTTCATAGGTTGGTCAATTTGATTTGGATGGTTGAATTGCTTAGCCACCATTTGGATTAAAAATGGTTTTGTTTTTTAGTCAGTTTTAAAATATATGGATTTATATTATTAAAATTATTAACATAAATCTAATTTAATAAGATAAAATGAGAGTTAATAATTTAAGTATAAGACTTAGGTGGCATTCAGTAATGTGTTCATCTCATGGATGGACTATTTCAGTTCATGGGATGGAATGAATGCCCTATTCGGTTGGTTGTGGACAAAACCAGTCCACACTATATATATCATGGATCATACCCGTCCACAGTCCAAAATCTCGGTCACACATAAATCTTGTAGATGTGGTCAGTCCATAGCATTTTCACACTCTATTTTGATACAATACATCTCTTCTACATACTTTTCTTTCTTTTAATTTTTATTTTTTAACATTTTATCAATAAAACGGTATTTTTAATTTTAATTTTAGCACAAGCCTAGCGGTGCTCATTCTCCACTCTTTTTATTTATTTAAATATTAGTTTTTTATGTTTTTATCAATAAAATAATTTTTTTAATTATTTTACTATCGTTTTTATTAAAATTAATATTTATTGGTTAATATTAATTTATCAATGCCATTTTTCAATATATTTATCATATAAAATGCAAAAATTAGACATTTATGATTGACTGTGTAGATCATTCATAAAATGCATATGAGATACCTTGAACCAAAAAGTGTGATGATGACGCCTAACACTGTGGGTGTGGACTGGTCCAGTCTACATAGTCTATCCACAGTTTAAAACAGTTGTGGATTATGGTATGGTGTGGATTGGTCCCTGCCATAAAGTGTGGTGTGGACCAGTCCACTCCCACCAATTTCTCATCCACACTACGGAACACCCCCTTAATGAGAGGAGGATTAAATGAGGTGAAAAGTAATAATTGAAGTTACATTTTCAACACTTACTATTAGAGATATACTAAATACACAATCATGGGCATTTTAATAGCCATTAAAGTTGAAATAAAATGACTTTTATACCCTTTCTTAAATAAAGAAACTGAGGGTAATTTTAGTAAAAAAAATTTAGTAGTGTAAATATAGAATTATAAATGTCTTTATTTTTTTTCTATATTTGTTTTATATTTATGTGTAAAAATAATTTCGGTATGTCACACTTACTTTTTGTTTAATATGATAATTAGTTAATATTATACATCTTCCTATTTTTTTTGCAAAATTTATGTATTTTTATATTTTATTAATTTTTATTATTTATATATGACATTAAATGTTAATACATTCGACCTAAAATTTGAACCATTGAACTATACCAAATAGTAAAATAATTTCAATTTGGTCGGTTCTAAAGTATGTATTTCATTTTCATTATCAATAATAATAATTCTTTTTATTACACTTACTTTTTTAATTTGATTAATAAGAGTATCATAAATGTGTCTAATTTTTCTACATTTTTGTAATTTTCTATATTTATTTCTATTTAAAAAAATTTATTACCTAACTATAACTTCATAGGTTTATCAATTTGATTTGAATGGTTGAATTGCCTTAGCCATCACTTGGGTAAAGAATGTTTTTGTTTTTTAGCCACTTTTAAAATATATGAGTTTATATTGTTATTATTATGTTGTCTTTTAGCCACTTATTATTATTATTATTATTATTAGTAGTAGTAGTAGTAGTAGTAGTAGTACTATTACTATTACACTACTAATTTTGTTTCTATTTTTTTCTTAAATAAGAATAATTTTTATTTTAGCAATTATTTTTATTTAATATGATGATTATATAATAGTGGAAATGCTTCAAAATGTCTTTAACAAAACTCTGTACTTTTTTTTTTATTTTTTGTGTTCAACCTTTTTTAAATATTTATTATTCAATTATAACATCATGAATTTCTTTGAAAAGCCGGACCATTGACCCATCATTTAGATAAGAAAATAGCTTTGCTTTCGGATCAGTTTTAAATTATATATTTCATATACATTATATAAATGGTTTTTACTTACCACACTTAATTTTTGTTTGACATAATTAATATATAATTTTTTATATATATTTTTAATTAGTTGTACTTTTTTATTACTTTTTAAATATTTATTATTTAACTATCATATCATCGATTAATCCATTTTACCTAAACCACTAACCCACGGCCTAAAAAACAAAGTTAGATTTCTAGGTTGACATTAAATTTTGCATTACATTTCCATTATTGATAAAATTATATCTTATATATAATATTTATTTTTGTTCAATTTAATGAATGTATAATATTGTACATGTACCCAATATTTTATAATTTTATAAATATATAACATTATATCTTATGTATAACATTTACGTTTTGTGACTCTTTGTATTTTTTATTTTTAAAAATTTTATTATTTGACTATGACATCATTTCATTTCTAGGTTGATTTTAATCTTGGCATTCCATTTTCATCTTTTATAAAAATGCTTCTTACATTTCATACTTATTTTTTGTTCAATATAATGAATATACAATATTAGTGACGTGCCCAATTCTTTTTATTTTTTGTATTATTTATTTTATTTTTATTATTTAATTATGGCATTATTTATTAATGTATTTGACCCCAAATGGTTGAATTACTTACCCCCACCAAGAGGGAAGAAAATGGTTTTATTTTCAAATTATTTTTCATAATATTTGTTTTTATATTATTAAAATTAATGTTGTGGATTTAATTAGTTGAATTTAATAATGAGAAAAATATATCTTAAATATAGGATTTAATAAGAGAATATACCTTAGATATGAGATTTAATGAGAGATAATAGGAAAATAGTTTTACTTCCAATTGGTTTTAAATTTTACATTTCATTTCCATCATTAATAAAATGCATTTCTTATTTATCATTAATGTTTTCAACCTATTGTTGACTTGGCCAATTGAACCGTTCAAACCGTCACTCGGTCTTGATCCTGGGTTTAGTTCTGTTGAAACTCCCCCTTTCAATTAAAAACTGTCTAACCCTGGTGGTTCAACCATTGCCTCATTCGACCCAATAACCAGGTTACAAGTTGCACACTTAATTATGTGCAAACTTTTAAAAGCCATAACTTTGCACTTCGATGTCTAATTAGGGTTATCTTTTTTTTAGTAAATTTTCAAGATCTATATGTCGCAAGGACCTTAGGCTCCTTGCTTTGCTATTTTCGCAAAAAAACCCCTTTTTTGGCCCCAAATTGAAATTTTAATATTTTTATAAATAAAAAATTAAGATTCGAATTAAAAAACAAAAATAAATGTAACATAATACATATAGTATATGTCATAAAACATAATTATAAAATATATGTAAAATATAATTATACTATTTATTGATAAAATATGTATTTTTACATACACAAACGTATAGTGTTGACGCGGAGCGGTTTTGACTCATTTGACCTTGATAATTGAATTGGTGACCCGAAGTCAAAAGAGGGTCGGCCTCAGGGTCAGTTTTTAAAACATTGTTTATTATATTGATTATTGTTTAATATGTCAAATATATTATGTTAAAAATGTTCCCATTTTTTATTTTTTTGCATTTTATATATTTTTGAATTTTATTACTTAATTGTGACAACATGAATTGGTTCTTGGACCCAAATGGTTTAATTTTTTGCCACCACCTAGATGAAAACACTGTTTTTGCAGGTAAATTTAAAAGTATAAGTTTTTATATTATTAAAATTATTAATTTATTATGTATGAATTTAATTATAGAATTTAATGATGAGAAAAAAACAAAAAACCCTTAAATATATGATTCAATGAAGGTGAATACAAATTTATACCTTAAATATTGGATTTAATGAGAGAGAATTGAATGCATTGGATATCTTAAAATTACCTATGTTTAAACCATTTAATATCAATAACCAACTACACTATTTGCCCTCATTTTTTATCAATAAATTTAAATATAGAGGGATAAGTTTTGTCTTCAGAAAATTCAAAAATATTCTTGAGGCTATTCGTACTTTTTAAAGTAGTATAGATTTATGCTTTATTTGTGGCTATTTTGGCTTTTAAAATGTCATTGATGTATTTACAAAAATTGTATTATTTTCTTAGGATATCCATGTATTTTCATATCTTTCATCCATATCCATGCGTTTCCAAAGCGTATCAATATTCCTATCCAAACTATCTGATACGATACCCGATACCGATACTTTGATCCTTGCACTAAACAAAATAAAATGACATAGCACGATTCATGTAGCTGACCACATATAATTGGGACAAGGCTTAGGTGACAAAAATTGATACTATCATAAATTGAAATTACAATTTTACCCTCAAAGCAAATATTAGTATTTACATTTGATACTGCTATTTGTAACATTTCCCCATCTATTTTTTCTTTAGACTCCAAACACCCAACCCTTTTGCTGTTTTTTCTTGGGCCATGTTCTGCGTTTTGTGTTTTCTCCATTTGTTGGGTCATTAATACGATTTACTCATTCACTAAAATGTTTTTTTTTTCTCTATTTTTATTATCATTACTGTAGTCAACCTCTAATTACGGATATAGAAATCAATCCAAACGAGGTTTGATCAAATGAGAGGTTACAATAGCCTGATCTACTCCACATTCTGGTGTGCGAGATAGAGTAAATGCGTCCAGTATCCAATTCGGTGACAGTAACAGAGGACCCCTAAAGTGCAGCCAATTGAATGCGCTGGGCTGAAGCCTCTAGTATGCAAAGAGCAATGTAAATGGTGCACCTTTCTTTTGGGCTTAGATTACTCCAATCTCCAGTACTGTATTCTATAGAAGTTGCAGAACTGATGGTAGAAATAAGAGTGTACCACAACTGATTAGTTACAGAACTAATTGGAAATTACTGTAATAAGGCTATAACAGCATTTTGATGAGCTATATTTAGATTTTGTTATTAACTAAAAACTTGTACTGGGGATCTATGGAGGTGAAAATACGGATGAGATTCCAAATGAGCATGTTTAGTTCAATAAAATGGAAGATATTCATAAATCACCAAGCCTCCAGCAATATTGACAGAAGCCAAGATCTCTTAAGCTTACTATTGCATGAAAATTAATTGCCTGCCTGCCTGCAGTTGCACCTCTCTTATGTCATTCATTCTTCTTGTCTGATAGAAGCTTTGATGCCACGTCTCCACTGTAAGGTGTGACGGGGTATGCATACTGCTGGAAAACTGAAAATATAATCATCTCAAGACAGACTAAGACATTTTGCAAGGCTTCCTCAATTTGCTCTACATCTAACCAGAAGTGATTAGATTTAATGATTCCCATTGCAGCAAGTATCTCAAGTGCAACTCCCTGCAAACATGCAAGGACAAGCATTTGTAAATACAAATGGAACATAAGGCCACTTGATTTGCAAAAGAATAATAAAGGAGGGATACTAAGTGGAAATATAAAGCCATTACACCCAGTACACACCATATGACCATACATTCAGCTGTACTGCACACATGCACAGACATTCAATCCATACACATGTGGGACCCCCCTCTCCCACCCTACCATCTGGGTGTCTTTAGGAGATCTTCTATGTGGTATATGCAATAGTAGGTTCCAGTATGTATTTATTTAGTTTGATATCCAAAATAACCACAACCACTGCGATTGTTTCTTCAAGTGCTTCAGTGTTTCTTGATTGGCTAGTTAAGCTTAAGATTAACAGTAAGGGCATGGATGAAAAGAATACCTGCCAAAAGCAAAAGAAAACTATCCCTTTTATGCACAGGAATTTGGCAAGAGGCCTGTGTGGTTCCAGCTCCTTCCCAAAGACATGGTAAAAGACCACAAGAGAATACAAAGCTAGTGAAACTGAAATATTGAGAATGATGGTGAATGTCCAGCTGACCCAATTGGTGTACAGGCCCAGAAGTTGAAGTGCTATCATTAAGACAGAGCACACAGGCCGGATGATGACAAATTGCCAAGTCCAGTATTTGAGAAGCTTCAATGTCTGGTGGTTCAGTCGAACAGTGCGCGGCTGCAAGTAGAAGAACATTGTGTGAAACATATATACATAGCCCCCATCCCAACAGGTTGACTTCATTAACAGGTCTACAGCTGGGGTTTATGGGGTCTTAACAAGATGTATAGATTCCAAAACCCATACTTTAATAGCAAGAGTATCAAAAAGCTCTGTTGTTCAATGGCTGACTGCTCCCAGTTTTCATAGTAGGTACAGATTTGCATGACTTGGCCTAGCTGAGATGATTGATATGCTGGCCAATACAAAGCATGACTCATAAGAAACTGAAAATTGATGTAACTAGAGCAAATTTTGTCAATGTCCAACTAATACAAGGTTCCTAAGGCACTACTTTCGGAAAGTCCAAAAAACCAGACAATCCACACGGTTTATTCTGAACATCATGCAACATTATCTAAAGATAGCCTAGCTCGGATACTGGTGCAACAATAGGGTTCAGAAGTAGCAAGACATGTGACTACAATAAGATTTTCAAAATTATCAAAATTTAAAAAAAAATCATTATCAGAGAGACCACAAGAACCATTTATCTCCTCTGGCCAACATCACGAGCTTTTTATGTCTGGTCAATAACTTATTCTGGAAGAACCATCTGGTGACCTTTTTATGTCTGGCTTTTGACAATTAAAATGGGTTAGAAATGGAGCACTTGCACTCCATGACAAAGCCCGAAATGTTTCCCAAGTTGAACCTTACCCATGTCCATGAATCATATGTTTATTCAATGACTCCCATTACCTCCAGGATGAATGGTATTAACTTCATCTGCTTTCATAATCAAGAAACAGCAGAAAATTATTAAAAAAGAAACAATTTCTCACCTGGAAAAGAGTAATTGGGAATGAATGGTGAATTTCTCTTCCTTTGATTTCATCTGGAACTATGTTTTTACTAATGGATATATTCAAGTAACTGTACAACAAAGCCAGAAATTTAGCAATCACCTGCAAGTAAGAACATAAGAAGCTTAGTAGTGGTAACATGATGAGCAAACGAAGCCATAACTGGAATTATCTTACTACCGAGTCGAGAAGAATTACCAGAGCCTCATAACATTCCTTTATTGAATCCAAAAACATGAAAAATGGCTTGCTTCCCCGAATATCCAATAAACCAACAAAGGAGTCAATAGCATATATAGGGGCCATGAGAATGATGATTATTATGGCCTTTTGCTCCTTTGGGTTCTTCCAGTAGAAAAGGTGCTGTGATAGGAGTTGAACTGTGAAATGCATTGTAAGCATCACAGAGAATGCAGATCCCAAAATAGTGAGCTGTCCACGGTTCATTGTAGATATATCCATTATTTATATCAAAATTCAGAAACAAATAGTGTCCAGGCTCCTTCAGTCTTTAGGAACTAAAAGTTTGAGATGTCACAAATGTCTCCTGAGCCAAAACATGAAACATTTTAGTTGCATATGGGTGTGCAGAATAAGGATAGAAGTATAATGTAAAGAAACGAATTTATTAAGTCAAATAACACTGCATACAGGTACTATACCTATTGAATATAATGGACTTGAAGAACATGGTAAGTTGGTAGTCCAATATGAAATGCGTACGGTGGGATAATGACTTTAAAGGAAAAAAAATTAAAATGAGAGTTAATGGAAGAGGCAGTCAAGATAAACAACTTAGATGCCTACGTCATATTTCAGGTAAAATTTCATTTTCTTTGAAGGAAAAGGCCTCACTGGAAGGTGAAAATTCTACACGATTGAGCTCAAGTTCCTTTAAGCTTGCCATGAAAGCTTTGTGGAAGAAATGGATCCATGGTAATCAAAGATATTTGAAGAGATTAAGGAAATCACAAATTCGTGAAGGCAACAAGACGAGCAAGCAAGAAAAGGTAAAATAAGAACTAAGCTCAATCCTTTATGAAGTCAGTCCAATCATCACTCTAAACCATGCTATTTTCATCAATTAACAAATGATGTCGGGATCCCATTTACACAAAACAGAAGCATCTGTAAGCTAGACGAACTATAACTTTGAACTATTTCCCGAATTTTGACAAGAATTTTATTAAACAATATGATACGAGAAGTCCCTCCGCAAGATGGAAGTATAGATTGATGCAACATGAATCGTAAAACTTAAATAGAGAAAGATCTGATCAAGTCCTGAGTCCGGACACAGAAGCCAAGATCAACAAAAGATGGAACGGAACCTGCTAAGAAATTGACATCGAACACCGTACTCAAGTTCGATGATTTAGGGTTCATTTCAAGCTGCAGAGAGTGCAGGAAGCATAAAAGCAGTTGATAGAGCTAACTAAATAGTGCTATTTAGTCCGCGACGAGAAAGACTTTTGTTTCAGATGGACAAATTTTGGCGTAAGAGAAGAGAACTTACAGTCTTGCAGAGGAACCTTGAGCCGATCGGAGGAGAAGAGTCAGGAAATTCGGTCAATTCGTGATATCGTCTGGGATTGGAGTTTGGAGAGGAAGAAGAGAAACGGGGGGGGGGCAGAGGAGACACTAGGAATAAGATGGGTAGAGGGTAGTTGCTCACTTGATTTTTCATTAAATGATTAAAATTCAGTCCAGATAAATGCTTGCAGCTCAGTAAATGTAGTGAATGAACTTTGCTATTTACTATTTACCCAATACAAATCAAATAATCTGTCTACCTACCCCAAACCTCACTAGCCAAAAACTATACAGTTAAATTATGGTGCATAAATTGCACAATAAATAATAAAAAAATTATGTTGAAGATATCATGAAATTTATCTATTTTTTATTATTTTATGTTTAATATTTATTAAATTTATCACCTCTAATGTCCTACTCACTTTTTTCTACCCGTTGCGACCATACATTTCACTATGTATGAGTATGACTATAATTATAGAGTGTGGGTAAAGAATATTGGACAGGAAATGATCGGGTTTAGGTTTAGCTATATAGCATACCAAATAGCCCTTATACGGTCAATCTTAATTATTTTGTCCTTTTACTTTTATTTTTATATCATAATACATACATGTGTCATAGTCCAGCCCGGTGTACATGATTTTGTCTCCTGCCTATTCCAGAGAGAGAGAGAGAAAGGCCCATTGGCCATACTGTGATAATTCCGGTATGTCCCCTCCCTCCCAACCAGATTCGGACTCACTCCTTCAATCCTTCCTATCTGGCAAAACTTAAAATTTAAAGATATTTCAAGTATTTCTTCATTTCCTAGAACATACAGCTTGGGAGAAGCTCTTTGGAAGACTATATTGGGAGAAGCTCTTCATTTCCTAGCTTATACAAGCATTATAAGCTAGGTTGTGAGCTACATAGTTTTCTTCCCTACGGAGGATATGCTTAATACATATATATTATCAAAAAGGTTCAGAAGTTCCTTGCTTGCTTCCTTTAGATCTGCTACTTGCAACCATCACTTATTTTGTAGACTATTTACAACCAAAAGAGAGTCAGAAAATACAACTGTTGGCTTGTCCTTCCACTTCAGAGCTGTTGAGAGTCCGTGAATCATTGCCCACCAAGGTGACTTGATTCTTGTGTTTTCTGCCCACAAGATAGAATTGTTAGTAGTTATAGATGTTATATATCTCTTGCTCCAGCATTTCTCAGTATTGGATCAAAAGACCTATCCACAAAAACATTTAGGGTAAATTTTTTAAACTACCCTTATGCTTTAGCTAGTTGACTAAGTGTTGCCCTTTCTGTTTGAAAATTGACTAATGCTACCCCTACTGTTTTTAACAATTGATTAACTCAACCCTTACCATTAGCATCTGTTATTACTCGGTGAGACCACGTGGTGTTTAAAATTCTTTTAAAATCCAATGCTACCCCTCCCTCATTTTGAATTCATTTTTTAGATAACAGAAAAAACACTATTCATCATCTCTTCCCTGGGTGCCCACAAATATGGAATTCTTTAACAAAGCAGTGATCAGTTGTGCTTGAAAGATGTTGAATAAGAGGAAGAATATCATTCTCCCTAGTGGAATGAATTGTCGAAGTAGGCTACCGGATGAGTTTACTTATGGTTCATATCAAAGATTACTTCATCTGTTTAGGACAAAGTTCCAACTCAATTGGATTCGTCTCACGTCAAAAGGAAATTGAAGATCACGATGCCATTACCGAAACACAATGTAATTCAAGACAGAACCTCCTCTGCCCTATAAGGAGCTTTCCGCACGTATGAGCAAGAGATATCTAGAAAGATTGCAGCATAACCAAAAAAAACCTAAGCTTTTTCTCACACAAATGGAAACAAAGCAAGAAGAAAGGAATGATTTAAACAAAGACGAGGTTGGAAGGGGGAGAAAATCATTGCTATTGTTCGATGCCGAGAGTAGGAAGAAGATGAACAGAAAAAAAGGGGTTGCTGGCGGAGAAAGACGGAGGAACTCTAGACATAGCCGATGGAGAGAGAAAGAGGCCGGATGAAACAGGGGCAAGAGGGATCTGGGAAGTGAAGACAAACCGAGGAAGATGAAGAAAATGATGATTAACCCTCTGAAGAAAAATCGGTTTTTCTTTCCCAATCTGCTAATGAAAACCTAGAAGTTCCACTCTACCAATCTGCAATGAAAACTCTCAACACACAACTCCCAACAACCAGCACTGCTTTAGTGGTAATTCACAACTTTGGATTTTATAGTCAGATTTCTCTGATAAGATTTTCCTTGTGTGCATTTCCATTAACTCTGAAGTTGTAAGACGATCTAGGGAACCTCTAGGAAGTATCCCCTTAGTGCATCGAGCATGATCAGATCCCACTCCTTGTCGTAGTGCTCTTCGGGAAAGCCACTAAGCACCAATTTACAGTAGTGGTTTTGTCAGAGGAAGGCTTTAGCCGGTAAGCAACTGGACGGCAAGGTTGTAGATCTCGTCAGGAAGGATGATATCGAGCTAGCGGCATGGTGTGAAGGGGTTTTTTACTGTGATGAAGGCAATGTTGCGCCCCTGTGGGTGTGAAGGGATTTTTGGCATGGTATCTCCGTTGTTGATTGCAACAACAGAGGCTGATAGCGGGAATCTAATGTAGGTTCAAATGGGTTGTTGGCTTTGGAAATGCACACGAGGGAAAAGAAGATCAGGGGGAACCGGGAAAGAAAACACATCAGTCACTACTGAAAGAAATATGAATTGGAACAAAGAAGTGGGATTTTACCTTGTCAAGGAGAAGTTGAGGCAATAGGCGTTTGCTCTGCCCAGACGAGAAAAGGAGCACCTCTAAGTGCAACAAGCACTCTACTAAAGAGTAAGACTGAGACAGAGGGAACTTGAGAAGAAGCATTCAGAAACGGATCTACCAAAATCACCGTTGTCGCTGCAACTTCCAATAGCGGCGGTGATTTCTTCCTCTACCCGCTTTCTCCTCTTCGTTCTCCCTCTCCACCACCCCTCTTAGCATACCGGGAGTTTCCTGGAAAACCCCAACTGACATAACTCTCATACACAAATTACAAAAAATAGAAGGGTAAAATAGTATTTTTATCTTATTGTTAACGGAATATTAGGAGATACTAATGGTAAAGAAAGTATTAGTCAATTGTCTGAAACAATAGGGTAGCGTTAATCAATTTTCAAACAGTAATTGAGACTTAAATTTAACGAATTGAGACTTAACGGTCGGATTCCAAAGTTCCTTTTAATTTTATTACCCACCCCTCTCTCTCTCTCTCTCGTTCATTCCTTCTCCCTCATACTCTTACCCTTCTTTCTCTCTTCCGTTGCCCTTCCTCCTTCCCACTCTTACATTTGATCACATCGGTGAAACTGTAGTAAACATGTGGGGTTGCTACCACCAACAAGAATTCATCCATCCCGAAGTAGGATTGTAGTAGAATGGTAGACACGGCTACGACCCCTCTTCCTCGAGTTCAAATCAGTCCCCTACAAGATTATCCCCCGCAACGTTTTACAGTACATCCTCGTCATGTATTGGGAACACCTCCCAATGATGACATCATCATTTTTGGTATTATCATGGGAAGACGTTCCTAATACATGGCAGGGATATGTTATGGGACGTTGTAAGAAAAATCTTGTGGGAGGTTGATTTGATCCTCTCTTCCTCCCCCCTCTTGTTCGATCATGCCAGTGAAATTGTAATATATATGCGGATTGCTACCACCAACGGCAATTCCTCCATCCTGAATTGCAGTAGATACACGGTGTGGCAGACAGGTTTTGTACTTCAAACCTTGACCTTGATGGGTTATCTGGTCTATAAATGATCGATTTGAGCACTGGTTCTTGGTTATTGGTCCAATTCCCACCTGACAGTCCCAGATGAAGCACCATTGATTATAATGACAAAGCCATTAGGAAATAGAATCAAATCTCCCATGACTCTTGCTAGTGGCATTGTCTCCATGGACTAATTCGGCGACGCATTGGTAATTTTGATTCTCCCACATGTGTTCAAGGCTCTAACAAAGCTTCCTTTCGTCACTTGAATGCAGGACCCTTTTGGCATGCCACAACATACCACACCATCAACTTTGATGGGTGATTGTTGTAAGTTCTTCAATGGGAGAAGAACAGAGGAACCCATGCTTGGGTATCTCCTTAGGTCACTGCCAAGCATTTGCTGGAACGTTTTGATGACTGCACTTTTCGTATAGTCTAGTAAAATTGTCTGGCTCCAATTTCTGTCCCATCCATAGAAAAATTTTTGTCCCTAAAGGGACAAACGATGCAAACTCTTTATTTGAGCTTCTTGGACTATGTTCACGTCATTTTGTTGTCGATTTATTTCCTATTGAGAGAAGTCCAAATATGATGAGGCTTTTTCCACTAAGATTACTGGGCTCTAGAGTTTTTGGTTATGCAGTACTTAGGATACTTTGCTTCCATGATAGAACAAATTGGCTTAGGGCTTGTTCGTTTCCTCTTAACTCTTATTTCTTATTTTTTTTCAATGATACCCCCAAAAAGACAAACAAAAACTCTCATATATGGGGTCAAAATGGATATTTGATCATTTTCAGAATTCAAAATTCAAAACAACATTCTCTACATTCAAAATTTAGAGGAAAGAAAAGTTTACCAATACCAATATACCTCTTAATGTAATTATTGCACTTTCAAATGTTAGACTTCAAAGCAAACGAACAGGCCCTCAGGGTCAGGGACTGAAAGTTTTCTGGATTAATACCTATTTGGGCATTTAAGCAAACAACCTTCATAATGAATCGAAAAAATAAATGTCTCTAGTTTTCCATGGTAGAGTTACATAGAGGACATAATTCCTCACTCTCTTGTAAGAAATGGAGTTTATCTTTTGTTTTTCTGCCTTTCCACCATGTTTTCCACATCAAGTGCCCATATCAGCTACTGAGTCATATGTAAGAGATCACATTAACACCCCATAGAGGGTGCCCCTAAGCGCCCCACATGCACATCTCACCATGCATTGGAAATCATGGGGGATGATCTCCTATCTAATCTCCATACCTAATTATCTAGAATTCCATAATTAGTTCCATTGAGCACTTTATATTTTTGATATATTAGATATATAACTAATAAAAAATGTATCATAAAAGTTAAAACAATACGAAGGTATTGCCAAAAAATCAATTGATAATCTCACGTAGATGATAAAAAGATGAAAGAAACCAATAATTGACCAGCATAAGTGAGTGGCCTGCCACCTTGAAAAATCCAAATCAGTGTTTTAAAAACCGACCCAGAGGGTGAACCATTTTTGCCTCTGGGTCATGGGTCACCGGTTCGACTAGTCGGGTCGAATAATTCAGATCGTGTCACATCAATATATATATATATAAATACAGATTTAGATTTTATCAATAAAAAATGTATAATTATGTCTTAGATATTGTATATTGATGATAAGCAATCCGGTCGGTCCTAGCTGTCGGTTACCTTGCCTTTGACGAAGTTGGAGGTGCCTGAAACAAGGAAGAAAATGGAGACTTCCGGGGAGGAACCCAGTTGGAACACTCCGAAGCTCAAGTTAGTGCTCTTGAGAAGGCAAGGGAAATGAGGGACTTCAAAACCAGAAAGCACAAGAATCACATACCTCATTCTTTGGGGGAAGGGGGCCTTTTATAATCACCCTGGTACACTCACTCCCATACCTCTGCCAGATCAGGCATCATCACCTCCGCCAGATCGGGTGTCATCATTTCTACCAGACGCTAGTTCGGGTGTCATAACATCTGCCAGATGTCAGTTCGGGTGTCATAACCTCTGCCAGTTGCCAGTTCGGGTGTCATAACCGCCACTGTCCTTGTCAGGGCCGTCTCTGCCACGTCTGAGATGGCGGTGGCAGGTGGCCGTTGGAGGGCGGTTGTCATGTGTCGGACCCCTAATCAGTCAGGTGCGCCGCCTCCGTGTACGGGCATCCTGGGCGTCAGGTACGGTTGTTCAGTCAGGCGACTTGGAGTTGAAGTGGTGTGCGAGGTGGTCTTGAGCTCGGATAGAAGTGTGGCCCGAACTGCCCCGGGGTGGGTCAACTCGGGTTTTTGCCCTTTGCGCTCCTTGTAAGGCTCAGGACCTCCAAGGGAGAGCTCGGGTTCTTCCTTCGGGAGCTCGGGTCGTGGGTTCCTTTTTTGGGAGAGCTCGGGACTCCCTTTCTCGGAGCTCGGGTTGTGGGCCCGTTGTCGTGCCGAGCTGGCGCTTCTGCCAGGTCACTCTCGGTTCCTTCCACGTGTCGTGTGGCCAAGGGGTCGGGCCAAATCATCCTCCATCAATTGCCCCCCACTCCCCGTGCCCGGGGTCCTAACCCGGCGTGGGGAGTTCACGGGATGACGGGTGGATTTGCCTCTTGATGCTTTGGCCTTGGTTTGGAGCTTCTCCGGTCTGACCTACTTGTGTTTTTGGCCCGATCAGGGTCGACTTGGTTCGACCAGGGGCCAATTCCGGGGTGCATGCATCTCACGCGCGGGCGCCAAACGATTTTAAAATTTCAAACGTCAAAAATGCGCGCTAAACTGACTTCTTCCTCGGGGGGCACGCAGCCGGTTTTGCGGGGAGCCATTGGATGGTTTTGATCTTGGTCGTTGATGCGCGAGTACAATGGCTATAAATAGTGGGGGGCCCCTAGTCACTTTCCTTCGCCATTCTTCAACATTCGTTCTTTGAGCTCGCGTCCAAGGCTGTCAGCTCACGTCATTTTTCATAGTCCGGTAGCTTTTCCGTGGTGAGTCCTCAACCTTCTTTTCGGTTCAATGTCTAGCTCGGGTAGTTTAGATAGCCTTCTAGGGGGGTCAGATGCTGGGTCCACGAACCGAGTTGCTGACGTTGACAGCCTAAGTGAGTCCGAGGCGGTGCCCGAGGTAGAGCTCGAGTTCGAGCCCGTGGGCCGAGTTACCTTGGGTAGCTTGGCATCCACCTCCCATCGAGGTCGGATGCCAGATAAGTTCGGGCCTTCCACTATGACGCCCGAGAGACTTCGGTCCTTGATTGCTCAGTATAACCTGCCCGGGGAGTATACTTATATTTTACCCTCGGGCGACTTCCCTTGGGAGCACGGTCCAGACGAGATCGTGATATTCCGGAAGCAGCTTGTTGTCGGGCTGCGCCTTCCCTTCCATCCCCTTATCGTCGAGGTCATGAATCACTTCGGCGTTACTGTCGGTCAGCTCCACCCGAACTCCATTCGCAACCTTGTCGGGACCATCTCCCTTTGTTGCGAATACTGCCTTCCCTTGGACCTGGAAATCTTTTCCGCCATTCTTATGCTCAAGAAGCAAGCGGGTCCCCTGCCCGGGCGTAGGTGATCCTACTACTTGTCTCCTCATCCGAGGTTCAAGCTTTTGCACGATCTTCCGAACAAGGTCCCGGCATGGAAGCGGGACTACTTCGTGGTTCGAAGTGCTATGGGATGGTCGTTTCCTACCGAGTGGGGATTGGCCGTTCCTGATCCTGGTACCACGTTGGATGAAGAAACGGTGAAGGGCCTCTAGGACTGAGCTCGGCTTGGACTCAAATGTGAAGTCTACCTGACGGAGGCCAAGCTTATCCAGGCCGGTCTGAGTTCGGGTAGGTTTCTTGCTTCAGAGGCTTGCTTTTGCTTTGTTTTTTATTCTCATCTTTTGACGCCGAGCTCTTCTTGCAGGTGTTATGGAGGCAGAGAAGACTCGAGGTGCAAACTTATTTGATGGTATGAGGAGGAGGAAGCGAGCTGCTAAGCGGGTCCGTGCCGATCCTTCCCGGGTTGCGGAGCCCGAGGCACCGAGAATGGAGCCTCCTGAGGAGCCCGAGGTGGCCCCTCCAATTCAGGAAGCGACAGGGGTCCCCTATGCTGATATTGCTTATACCTGGGTTGTGCCTTCAGGCTCGGGGAGTCAGGATGGGGCTGGGAGCGTGCTGACGCCGAGCTACGCTCTCCGAAAAAGTAAGAAGGCTACTTGCCCGGAGGAGGTCGCGACGTGGGCCGATCTTCCTCCGCAATACATAGGCGCGTGTGCTGCTACTCACGCCATGGTGGTAAGTCGAAGTAGTTTTTTTTTTTTTTTTTTTTTTTTTTTGTCGGGCTGATTTGTTCTCGTTTTGGCAGGTGAACTCCTCTATCCACGCTCTAACAATCCAGGCGGAGAGGGGCTTGAAGCGAGCGCAAGCTACCGAAAAGGCTTCCTGCGCTGCGCGAGTCGAGCTAACGAGGTCTCGAAGGGACAACGAGGCCTTAGGATTGGTGGTGAGACACATGGCAGACCTGAAGATGGACTTGGAGCATCAGGTCGAGTACCTTCAGGATGATATCAGGGAGAAGACAAAGATCTTCTCTCAGGCCGTCGATGAGGCGAAGGTGAAGGCTGTTAATGATTATATCGCTTCACCACGCTTTGACGACATGATGGTGGGCTCGTACAGAAGGGGTTTCAAGTTGAGCCGATGGATGATAAGGAACACGTACCTCGAGCTCGACATTAGTGCCATAACCACTTCGCGCATCACTCTGGAAATGGCTGTTGCAGCTGATGATGACACGGATTCCGAAGACAAAGCGGGACCTTCGGGTATTGTCGAAGTCCCTTCTGAAGGCGAGGAAGATGTACCTCCGGGCCTGTGAGCTCGTTGCTGTTGTTTTTTGTTGTTTTTTTTTTGGAATGAAATGTAAGCAAAATTATTTTGTAATGAATAGTCCCCTTTTTTGGTTAAGTGTTGGGCAGTCATTTTCTCTTTTTGCCGAACTGACTATGTTGTTGAATAGCTAGACAGGCCCCGAGGCGAGTTAACATAGTAAGGCCATACGCCCGATCTGTTCTCCGCCTAGGCTATGCACCCCGGGATCCATACTCGTGCAGTCTGCTTCGTTGATGAGGTGCCGAGGTCATCTTCAGCTCGACATTCTGGCTCTTACGGTGTCGAGGTCCTTGTTAGCTCGACATTTTGGCCCTTAGGCTCTGGTGGCTCATGGCCTGCTTAGTTTGATAATTGATGAGGTGCCGAGGTCATCGTCAACTCGGCATTCTAGCTCTTACGGTGCCGAGGTCCTTGTTAGCTCGGCATCCTGGCCCTTTGGCTCTGGTAGTGGCTCATGGCCTACTTAGTTTGATAATTTATAGGTAATATCGTCTTAAGTTGACGATGTTCCATAAACGGGGTATCTATTTACCCTCCAGGGTCTCGAGCTCGTATGCTCCCCCGAGTGATCTCTTTACTCGGTAGGGTCCTTCCTAGTTCAGCCCGAGTTTGCCAACGCCGGGCTTAGGTACCATGATCTTGCGGAGAACCAGGTCGCCGATGCAAAAGTTTCGTTTCTTAACTCTGGTGTTGTAGTACCGAGCTACCCTTTGCTGGTACGTTGTGGTCCTGATGTATGCGAGGTCCCTCACCTCATCAAGTAGGTCGAGGTTGGTACGTAGCTCGTCGTTATTAGTATTGTCGTTGTATGCTTCCAGCTGAAGTGAGGGGACATCGATTGTAGCTGGGATGACTGCCTCCGTGCCATAGGTGAGGTTGAAGAGAGTTTCTTTGGTGGCAGTCTTCTCTGTAGTTCGGTATGCCCATAGGACGCTGGGCAGCTCATCTGCCCATAACCCTTTAGCTCGGTCTAGCTTGGCTTTTAGTCTGCGGAGGATAGCTCTGTTCGTGACTTCTGCCTGACCGTTTGCTTGTGGGTGCGCAACCGATGTGAAGTTTTGCCGGATCCACATGTCTTGGCACCACTCTTGGAATTTGATGTCCTCGAACTGCTTGCCATTATCGGAGATCAACACCCGAGGTAGACCGAAGCGACACACTATGTTCTTCCAGAAGAAGTTTTGGACGTTTCGAGCTGTGATAGTTACGAGAGTTTCAGCTTCAACCCACTTGGTGAAGTAGTCTACTACCACTACTAGGAACTTCCTTCCTCCTGTTGCTGGCGGGAATGGCCCAAGTAGGTCGATACCCCATTGTGTGAAGGGCCACGAGCTGGTGAGGTACTTGAGGTCGGCGGCAAGATGGTGGTGAATATTGGCGTGCTTTTGGCACTTCTCGCACTTCCTGACTAGCCTGACGGTGTCTGCTTTCATTGATGGCCAATAGTACCCCTGTCGTAGTGCTTTCTGGGCGACGGCCCTACCCCCCAGGTGTCCGCCACATAGGCCTTCATGAATGTCGTGGAGTACAAGCTCGGCTTCAGGAGGTCACAAGCAACACAGGTAGGGGAGTGTGTAGGATCTTCGGTACAGCCGTCCGTCTATCATGACGTACTTGGCTACCTGGCGCTCTACCCTCTTGGTGGCGTTGTGGTCTGCGGGGAGGGTTCCATGTAGCAGGAAGCTTGCGAGTGGATCAATCCAGCTCAGTTCTGCTTAGGCGACAGGAGTGACCTCCTCTGCCCCCCGGAGAATGCTAGGCCGAGGTAAGTCCTCTATGTACACAGTTCTCATGGTGTTGTCACTAGTGCTGGCTAGCCGGGACAGGGCATCGGCCTCAGCGTTCTCTGACCTCGAGATTTGCTTGATGAAGTGTGACTGGAAGCTAAGTAGGGTCTCTTTTACTTTTGCCAAGTAAGCGATCATAGTTGGCTCGCGGGCTTCGTATTCCCCTGTAACTTGGTTTACCACAAGCTGGGAATCGCTACAGATAACTATGTGTTTTGCCTTTAACTCTAGCGCCAGGGCTAGCCCGGCTATCAATGCCTCGTATTCTGCCTCATTGTTGGATGCCGCGAACTCGAAGTGTAGCGCGTACACCAATTTCGTGCCACTCAGACCGTGGAGAACTACACCGGCTCCGCTACCCTGCTGATTTGAGGAGCCATCTACGTGAAGGATCCAGGGTTCTTCATCCCAGTTCGCGCTCGGCCTAACCAGGAGATATACCAAACTGGGTGCGACCTCACGGGGCTCGGACTCAACCGGCCTGGGAGCACTAAGCTCACCCGAACTGGGAGACTCGTGCTCAACCGGGCTGAGGACCTCGGAGCTGAACGTGCATTCTGCAACAAAATCCGCCAAGGCTAGAGCTTTGATAGCGGTTCGTGGCTTGTACTGGAGGTCGTACTCACTGAGTTCGATGGCCCACTTCGTCAATCGACCAGAGCCCTTGGGCCTGAGTAATACTTGCCTCAAGGGTTTGTCGGTGAGGACGATGATGGTATGGGCTTGGAAATATGGACGGAGTTTGCGGGCCGCAATGACCAGCGCATAGGCTAGCTTTTCTATCTCTGAATATCATGTTTCTGCTCCCTGCAATATTTTACTAACATAGTAGATGGGTCGCTGGACCCGATTTGCTTCCTTTACTAGTACCAAACTGGCCACTTCGTCGCTTGCCGAGAGGTATAGTTCTAAAACATCACCCTCTTCGGGCCGGGTCAACACTGGGATGCTGGCGAGGTATTTTTTGAGCTCGTCAAATGTGAGCTGGCATTTCGGGTTCCACTTGAACCCCTTGCCTTTTATTGCCTTGAAGAAGGGCAGGCAACGGTCTGCTAACTTAGACATGAAATGACTCAGAGCGGTTATTCTGCCGTTTAGCCTCTGAACCTCTTTCACTTTTCGGGGTGGTCTCATATCTAGGATGACTTTTATCTTGTTTGGGTTGGCCTCAATACCGCGTCGGTTGACGATGTACCCTAGGAACTTACCCGAGGTGACATCGAAGACACACTTATTTGGGTTTAGTTTCATGTTAAATTGACACAGAATTTGAAAGACAGAATGCAGATCTTGTATTAATTCATGCGAAAACTGTGTCTTGACGACCATGTCATCTACATAACATTCTATCTTTGTGCCAATTAAGGTTCGAAATAGCTTATTCACAAGCCTTTGAAAGGTTGCCCCAGTGTTTTTCAGTCCGAAGGGCATGACCTTGTAGCAGTATAGGCCAAACTCGGTTACGAATGCAGTTTTCTCCTCGTCGGTTGGGTCCATCCTGATTTGGTTGTAGCCCGAGTAGGCATCCAGGAAGCTTAGCAACTCGTGTCCCAAGGTCACGTCCACTAGGCAGTCGATCCTGGGGAGGGGGAAACAATCTTTTGGGCAAGCTCGGTTTAGGTCGGTGTAGTTGACGCACATGCGCCACTTTCCGTTTGCCTTTTTTACCAGAACGGGGTTGGCTACCTAGCTCGGGTAATGAACTTCCCTTATGAAGTCAGCTGCGAGGAGCTTCTCGACCTCCTCATCGACCGCCCTCCAGCGTTCTAGGGCTAAGTTGCGTTTCTTCTGTCTAATGGGTCTACCTACAGGGTCAGTATTGAGCTTGTGAGTTATGAGCTTAGGGTCTATAACGGGCATTTCTGTCGCGGACCAAGTGAAGACATCTAAGTTACTGAGTAAGAAGCGTACCAGTTTGGATCGCAAAGGTTCTTCTAGGGACGCACCGACCTGAAGTGATCTGGCGGGGTCTTCTGTCGAGACAGGGATGGGAACAGTTACCTCTGTTGGTGCAGTTCGCTCCTCGTTCTGTTCCACCGGTCGCTCCAGTTCGAGGTCGCCGGTCACCTTGGCCTTTCCCTTGAGGGCGGCAACGTAGCACTTGTGGGACTCGAGCTGGTCGCCCCGCACTACCCCGATGCCAAAGTCCGTTGGGGACTTCATGGCCAAATAGTAAGTGGACACCACGGCTTTTAAAGCGTGGGTGATCGACCGACCTACTATGGCATTGTAGGGGGAGGGGGTCACGACCACCAAGAAATCGTGACTGAGTCTTACCGTGCGAGGCCACGTGCCGACTTCCACAGGTATTGTGACCTTTCCCAGGGGTCTGACCTCTTCTCCGCTGAAGCCAACCAGCGGGGTGTTCGTGGGCTTCAAGTCACTCTCTCGGAATTGGAGTTTGTCGAAGGCCGCTTTAAAAAGGATGTCTACCGAACTGCCGAAGTCAACGAGTACGCGTTGGACTTCGAAGTCGTTGATCTTCACCTTTATGACAAGTGCGTCATCGTGGGGGTAGTGGACCCCGCACGCATCATCTTCGGTGAAGAATATGGGGTCTTCCGTCCTAGGCCGCTTTGGGGGATTTTGTTCTTCTCTGGCGGCCTCCCGGGTTGATGCCCGAGCTACTGCCGAGGTGCATCCTACTACGATCGATCCTCCAACAATCATGTGGATTGTTCCCCGAACTGGTCTTTCCTCCGGGGACTGCTTCTGCGATTCAGCTGGCCGGCTGCTAGACTCGGGAGCATCTCTGCTGTGCTCTCCCTACCAACCTGTCTTATTACTATTATTGTTATTATTATTATGCTGTACAAAATTTCTTAGGTACCCGCGACGGATAAGTTCTTCTATCTTGTCGTGGAGATTATTACAATGTTCGGTGCTATGACCGTGGTCTCTATGGAAACTGCAGTACAAGTTTTTATTCCTCTCGTTCGGGTTTCCCTTCAGACGAGGTGGCCATTTCACGTACGGGGCGTCTTTGATTGTCATTAAGATCTCAGCCTGCTTCGCGTTTAAGGGCATGTAGTCCGTCCGACCTACTAAGGGAGCTCGGAATGGCAGGCTTGGCTTCGTCCCCCGAGTTGGGTCTTTCTTCCTCCTGTCATCTGGGTTGGAGGGTTCGCCTTTCCCTCTTCCTTTTTTCGATCCCACTTTCAGTCCTTTGGTTGATCTCCTCCTCTGTTCTTATGAATTTGTCTGCGAGCTTGAGGAATTCAGCTACGGTCGCAGGCAGGTTAACTACCATGTGCCACCTGAACTCCTTGTGTGTCACACCCCTTTTGGCTGCCACGAGCTGTACCGTGGGGTCTAGACGCGGTATCTGCAAGCACGCGTCATTGAACCGTTTGACATAGCCCCGGATGGACTCTCCTTCCCTCTGGACTATTCCAAGGAGGCTCTCCTCGGTTCGAGGGCACCGCTTGCTAGTAACAAAGTGCGCGGTGAAGACTTGCACGAACTAGGTCCAGCTTCTTATCGACCCGGGGGGCCAGGTTCCTGTACCAGGTGTGGGCCACTCCCCTGAAGGTGGTAGTGAAGGCCACACACATGCAGGACTCGCTGGCCCTCTTCAGGTGCATTTGGGACTGGAAAGCATCGACGTGGTCATTGGGGTCAAAGGACCCATCATACTTGTCTAGGGGAGGGAGTTTGAAATCTTTGGGAATGGGAACCGCAAGGAGTTCTGATGACAGGGGGAAGGAACTGAGAGAATAGGGGCAAATTTTACCTCGTCTGAGCTTGTTTTTTCTTTACCTCGGAGCTCGGGCAGGATGCGGGTGGTAGTTCGGTGACTTCACTGTTGCTTAGAAGGCCTAGTATTGGCTCTACTTGCCTCGGTGTTGCCGAGCTCGATCGGCCCGGACTGTTGGTAGTCCGCGGCCAGGATGCCAAATTGGTTCTCTGCGAGTGGGAGCTCGAACTTAGACTGTCGAGGTGCTGACTTCGGCAAGGAGGTTCCTGATCTTCCGGCGAGCTGCGAGGCGGGGGTAATTGGTCTTTCCCTCCTGCCCGGGGATGAGGCCTGGCTCCTGGAGGGGTTCTGAAGTTGGGAAGCTTCCCCTTGGTGAAGGCACCCGCCCTTAGGGGAGGGCTTGACCGGCTTCGGAGCAGGGTGCTGAGGTGAGAGCTGTGGTTGGTTCGGAGGCAGTTGAGGGAACTGCTGTTGATAGTGACACTGAGAAATGTGGTGCAGTACTTGCTGCTGATGGAGTCGATGTTGCTGGAACTACTGCATTTGGGCTTGCATTGCCCGCATG
Organism: Nelumbo nucifera; assembly: GCF_055504915.1. Lineage (NCBI taxonomy): Eukaryota > Viridiplantae > Streptophyta > Magnoliopsida > Proteales > Nelumbonaceae > Nelumbo > Nelumbo nucifera. The sequence continues at coordinate 136,261,050 of NC_142649.1, read as the reverse complement.
CACTGCATCAAGTCATCAAGCTAGTTCTGGCTGGTCGCCAGAGAGACAACAGTTGGTTCGACGAAAGTTGTCTCGATAGGGGGGGAAGAGGAACATTCACAGGTGCCACCGCACTCGGTGCATTGAGGTTAGGGATTCCGTCCATCGATAGGGGGACAGTGAACTATCCGATACATACAGTGGCGGGCTGAGGCTGTTCCCCTACAACATTCAAGTCGGCGTTGTGCCTGTTGCTGCTGGAGGAAGCCATGGGAGCTAAGGTTTCTTTGAGAGAGAGAGAGTTAAAGGTTAGGGTAGGCATTTTGAAGTGTTCCCACAGACGGCGCCAAATGATGATGTGCAATCCGGTCGGTCCTAGCTTCTGGTTACCTTGCCTCTGACGAATTTGGAGGTGTCTGAAACAAGGAAGAAAATGGAGACTTCCGGGGAGGAACCCAGTTGGAACACTCCGAAGCTCAAGTTAGTGCTCTTGAGAAGGCAAGGGAAATGAGGGACTTCAAGACCAGAAAGCACAAGAATCACATACCTCCTTTGGGGGAAGGGGGCCTTTTATAATCACCCTGGTACACTCACTCTCATACCTCTGCCAGATCGGGCATCATTACCTCCGCCAGATCGGGTGTCATCATTTCTGTCAGACGCTAGTTCGGGTGTCATAACCTCTGCTAGACGCCAGTTCGGGTGTCATAACCTCTGCCAGTTGCCAGTTTGGGTGTCATAACCGCCACTGTCCTTGTTAGGGCCATCTCTGCCACGCCTGAGATGGCGGTGGCAGGTGGCCGTTGGAGGGCGGCTGTCATGTGTCGGACCCCTAATCAGTCAAGCGTGAGCCGCCTCCGTGTACGGGCATCCTGGGCGTCAGGTACGGTTGTTCAGTTAGGCGACTTGGAGCTGAAGTGGTGTGCGGGGTGGTCTTGAGTTTGGATAGAAGTGTGGCCCGAACTGCCCCAGGGTGGGCCAGCTCGGGTTTTTTCCCTTTGCGCTCCTTGTAAAGCTCGGGACCTCCAAGGGAGAGCTCGGGTTCTTCCTTGGGGAGCTCGGGTCGTGGGTTCCTTTTTTGGGGGAGCTTGGGGCTCCCTTTCTCGGAGCTCGGGTTGTGGGCCCGCTGTCGTGCCGTGCTGGCATTTCTGCCATGTCACTCTCGGTTGCTTCCACGTGTCGCGTGGCCAAGGGGTCGGGCCAAATCATCCTCCATCATATATGTATTATTTTATATTCAATTTATGTTTTTAATTAAGTATTTAATTTTTATTTATAAAAGTATTAAAATTTATAATTTAAGACAAAAAAAGGGTTTTTTTCACAAAAATAGCGGGGCAAGGAATCTACAACGCCTTGGGACACATAGATCTTGAAAAGTTACCCAAAATAAAAAATAATCACCTCAATCAGACATCGGAGCGCAAAGTTATGGCCTCTTGAAGTTTGCATATATAGTTAGTATGCAACCCGGTCATCGAGTTGACCGGGTCAGCGATCCAACCGTCTAGGTTGGACGTTTTTTGACAAAGTCAATGGTTTTTGGCATTTCTCCAGGTTTTATTCGAATCGAACCCGGAATCTTGATCAGGTGACGGTTTGAACAGTTCAACCGACCGGGTCAATGGTAGGTTGAAAACACTTATCCAAATTCAATCCTTCCAAGACCAGGATGGTCGGGCCACCATTTGACAGACCACCCTCAATGTAGTCCAAATCATCAAACATATATATATATATACTCACACACAAAATGGGTGTATTCTCCGAGCGCTAAATCAAATCTACTCGTGTGAGTAGATTAACAATTTCATATACAAGCATTTCATACGTGTGATTGTCTCTCCCCCATCAATCTCTTGAACCTTCTTTATAGGCTGTTTGGCTTCTCGGAGAAGCTTATGCCCCCTCTCTCCCTCTCTTGAACAATGAATTAAGTCATCTCCTCTCCCCGTGGTTTCTCACTTAGCTATCTCCTCTCCCCCCTTTTTCTCTCAGTCCTCCATAGCCATCGCGTTAACTCTCTAGCTCAATCTCTTTTTTTTTGGAAAAACTTCAATCTCTTAAACTATTTCTAAGTTTTAGGAAATTGATTTATTCACCCCTAATATTTTGAAATTACTTTAAAGTACTCCAGCTTTTATAATAATTGATTAAAAAAAACTATTTTACCCATCATTCTTCTTTAAATTTTCAAGACATTCTAATTATTAAATATTTTTGAATTATTTAATTATTTAAATTTTCAAGACATTCTAATTATTAAAGTACTCCAGCTTTAATTATTTTAATTTTAATTAATTATTAAATATTTTAGTAGTTTTTAAGACATTCTAATTATTAAATATTTTTGAATTATTTCAGACTTTATTACTATTTTTATTATTATTTTAATTCTTAATAGATACTTTCCAATTTTATTCTTATTTTAATAAATTATTTATTATTTTTTATAATTTTTATTTGTATTATTATTAATTATTTTAATTTTTAATAATTATTAAATATTTTAATAGTTTTAAGATATTAATTTGCTAATTATTAAATATTTTCTCATTGCTTCATGGACTTTATTACTATTTTCATTATTATTTTAACTTTTAATTATTTATTTTTAATTTATAAGTTTATATGTATTTTTCAATTTTATTCTTATTTTAATAAATTATTTTTTATTTTTATAATTTATTCATATTTTTGAATTTAATATTTTATTTATATAAAATAGTACAAATTGAACTTAAATTTACCAAATAATCTATTCTAAGGATAAAATAGTAAAATCAAAGCATTTAAGATATTAAAAGTTTATTCCAACACAAACAAACTTAATATTCAAAATTTTAAAAAAATAAAAAAAAACATCAATCTCTCTTTTTAAATTAAAAATACTTTTACTATTTTAACTTTTGATATTTCAGATTTCAAATTTATCAAACGCCACCTAAGAATCGAATCTCAAAAACTTAGGGTTCTAACTCGTAAACGCGTGGAATTGTGAGTTATCACCATAACATTAACAAGCAGTCAAGCAGTACAACAGGATTTAGGGAGGCGTCCCTGGACTGAAGCACGAGGAAACACGTAGTAATCCACGTTCTTCCTAGCATCAACGCGGTACCTCTTCACTGTATCTCCATCGATTGATCATGGATTCCAAGCCCGCAAACCCCAAACCCCTGGAAGATATTTTCGACTCCTCTGTTAATTTAGAGGAGACCCATTTTCAGGAGGGTTACAAAGACGGTTTTAACGATGGTCTCGTCTTGGGGAAGCAAGAAGGGAGAGAAGTAGGTCTCAAACTGGGGTTCGAGGTTGGGGAGGAATTAGGGTTTTATCGAGGTTGCGTCGATGTCTGGAACGCTGCAAATCGAGTTGACTCCAGCTGCTTTTCGTCCAGGGTTCAGAAAAACATCAGACAGATGGAAGAGTTGATTGAAAAATACCCATTTTTGGATCCAGAAAACGAGAGTGTCCAGGAAATTATGGATGCGTTGAGGTCGAAATTCAGGGCCATTTCGGCCACCTTGTCGTTAAAATTGGAATATGATGGGTACCCTAAGTCCACCGATGTTAAGGACTTGGAATTTTGATGAAGTTTCTCTGTTCATGGTTATCTGTACTGTACTGATTGCTTTTTCCTTCTTGTAACCTATTTTCTAATTCATAACTTTGCCTTAAAGATAGACAAAAGGATAAACTCTTCGGATGATTAATTGATTATTATTTGAGAAGAGCTTCAGTCAATCTTCTTATCTAGGTTGTGTCTGCCTAGTCAGAACGGTTCATCTTCCCAGTTTAATTACCAACATTCGGTGCTTGTTTTTTTTTTTTTTTATCAAAATCGTATTTTTGGAGAAGGCATGGCCAAATTCATCTGCAACTGCAGGTATTTGCTGTCCCGATAGCAGGAGTTATTTTGAAATACAAACAGGTGACGTTGATGAAAGTATTAAAGGGTCTTGATTCAACAGAGAGCCCCCATAAGTTCAAATGGAATTTCATTGCCAATAATAAAAGGTGGAGGTATGGAGGTCAGAAAGTGTCTCTCGTAGGAGAACCAATAACCAATTTCTGGGCACTTGCTTTTTATGTAGATTTTGATTCTAAAAACAGTAATCATTGATTCAGTGGTTCCAGTTCCAGAACTCAAAATATCACTTATTTCTCATGTTTTCAATTTCAACCATACCACACCTATTTAAGACCATAGTACAGAATACCCCTTAAATGATGAACTTTGTGCTCTCAAATGCCTTATCGGGTCAGGCTCAAGTTTTCAAATTTAAACCCGATTTTAAGCATCAAGAATCCAACCAGAGGGTTTCCCAGGTCATCCTAGATTAATTTCGATAGATGCATTAGCTATTGTGCTGTAAATTTAACCTGATTATAACCACATCAATTTACATGAACCTTTTACAACTCCACTAATGCATCAATGTACACTTCGATTGACTGAATTTGATGCCTGAAATGAACATCGCTTGCTGTAAAGATCTTCAGACAAAAGTTTCTGTAACAGTTCTTTCAACCTCTCAGCACCCACACCTGGACTAAATACTGAATCATTACCTCTCAAGGAGCAGGGGTCAGATCCTCCATCTGAACTCCCAATGCACCATGCACCAGGAGCAAACTGGTCTTTGGGCCTACCCAGAAGCTCCTTGTCAATCTTGTCTAAGACTGGGTCATCCTTGGCAAACTTCCGGGCAAATGGGGCACCGCTTTTGACCATGCCATTTAAGTCCTTCATTGTCAAAGAGCGGGGGTGCTGCTTTGGAGGATTATCCCAAGCAATATAGTGGAGGTCATGGCTCACAGCAGTGTTACGGAACTCTTCTGTGTTGCAGATAACAGTGTGGAAGTAGCCTTCTGGTGATGAGACAAAATTCGTGTAATACATAAGGAGAGTTCGGGGGAGATTGTCCCAACCCCATATACAGTATTCAAGGAAGGACCTGCTGAGCATCACCCATGCTGAACCTGTAATAAAAAAGGAAAATAAATTTATCAATAATTTAGATTGAGATTAAGACAGATTTTTGGAGAATGACTTCCACAGAAAAAAACGAGTAGGCAAAAAACTTCATAAAGTAAGTTTTACAGACGGAAGTAGCTTCTATGATTGTAGGCATTAGAGTTGCACAACCATGGGTTATAAGAATTAAGAACCCAAAATGTACAAGGGAACGGTTAAGGGCTCCTCAAGGTGGTGGTCAAGGACGATTAAACCACTAGACTTAATCCTTCAGTTACATGGGCAACTCGGTTTTGATAAGATAATTCTAGTAGGGAGAAACTGCTAAGTCAAAACATGGGCATCACTATTCTATGCCTAAGAGCTTTGATCCAAGAGATCAAATAGGAGATGTTGCTTCTGCAAGGATCCTGATGGAACTAGAGTGGAATAGCCAATAAAAAATTACCACCCAATACTACACCAGAAGCATGTGTGAGAAGACTAACACACCATTTAATAACTAACACAACTTCTCATTAAAATGTTGCATACTCTTTCTCAATAGTACTGATATCATATGATAAAGTTGCCAGGCATTAGTCAGAAACACATATATTTGTTAGAAAAAAAAAAAAAAGATGTTGAAGAAAACCAAACGACTCTTCAAAGAGAAGGGGATGAAAGAATGAATCAAGTACGTACACAAAAAACTAAAGACTAAGCATATATCATATTGAGTGAACAAGTAGTCTGAATGGTTGATAATAAGGCTGTTTTCAGTAAAGATAAAACAACATAGCTTGACCAAAAATAACATGATTACATGTCAAGGCATGTTTTTGAAATAAAAATTAATACTATCCAACACTCAAATCACATCATCCCTATACCCCCACCTTGGTGATTTGGTGGTTTTCCCAACTACTACTAGCCATTTTAAGTTGTAGTATTTTAATATAGAACTTGCACAAAAAGAATGGTTTATTATGGGCATGTGCTTTTGGGCTGAAATTAACCCCACAAAAAGATGACAATGAGATGAACATCTTGGACCCTTTGAGCTCCTGCTAGTCTGTTGCATTGGAGATTCATGGGTCATGTAGTAGTAGTAGTGTTGATTAAGAATATATGGAAGAAGGAAATGTGTTGATTAGACAAAATTTTAAGTTCTTCCTTATTGGTTCAGGTTTTGAAGTCTTTGAGGGTTCAATACAGCATCTAGCAATGTTTGTGTTGATTAAACCCTAACAAATAAGAAAATAATAAAAATAAATTAGTATATAAACACACAGAATGAATATTTTAGTTCAATAATATCTATTTTATAGTTATAATCTCAAAAAATAAAGAATAAAAATTATTTTATAATAGAAAGTACAAAACTGCTAGGCGATTAGGCAAGGCGAGCCTCAAAGGACACCTTGTCGCCTAGGCATCACCTTGACGACTATGCAAATAGGCTAGCAAATACCCCATATATTATGACTTAATATTTTTCATTAGTTTCAGTGCAACAAAACTTGCCAGTGACATTGACCATAACAGAATACTTTACGAAAAGCAAAGACAGAAGAAAACTAACAGGACTTCATGCAGAAAGTGACTGAATGGCGCTAGATTGTATAATTGATTATAAACCCACTATTTTCTCATGTAGGTAGATTGTAGAATTAGACCAGATTATAGAATTGATTACAAAATCCACACACCAAATCCATACCAAAAACCTTGAGTTCAAGTCCTATTCTGGACATAATTCAGATTATAGTGTGCAATTTAACAATTACAAGAAAATTTTGATATGATTTTCATAGACCAAAAGGCTAGCAATTGCTTCAAATGATGTATTCAACCATATCATAAACCAGCTTGATTATGTGCTACCATGTAATGAATATGTATATGGTCTTCGCTTGCTTGATTTCAAAAGAACTTCAGTGTAAATTCATCATATCAATCAGATCAAATTATTACACTTGTACGAGGACAGTATGACATAATCAAGTAGATGCTGTTACCAGTAAATAATTTAAAAAATGTTGGAAGGGAACGCCGTTGAGTAGTCCAAAAAATATTAGACTTTTTTGATAAGTAAAGACCTGGATCAACGATGATTGGTCTTGCTCTTTGGTTCCTGTAAAATTTTGTAAGATTGTTATGTAGGGTATACCAAAGGTGTAATTGAAGATGACAAAAACTTGAAATGTTTATGTTATACAGTCATGTACTTACAATTTCCACCCAATAATGGGTGTATGTTCAATAAAATTGAGATCCCTGGACAAATTAGTGAAAACATGAAGCAGATCTGTGCAAAAAAAGAAAATTGAATAAGATTTATTTGCCATACAGGGACCATAGTTATGCATAAACTTGTATGCGCATGTCTGCTTCTGTGTATTTCCAGGGTAATAGTACAATAACCTAGGATTATAGCATAGAAATAATGGAGACAGTGAGCTAAATTTAAAACTTCTCCTAGACAATGGCATCCATGTATGTAGGTCAAAGCAAGAGCAGTAAAGCCTCAATACAATATTTCGAAATCCTGTGTGCAACTTATTGTCTATTTTATCAAATATGTCATTCTTAGATACCAAATGACTTCGCAGTCAAGATAATTGAAACATATTTAAAAAACTTGTCATATTTGACCAAGACATGCTTCTATTGGACCTCCTTACTGCTGGTGGGAAAGGTGGAATAGAACATATAATCTCATTGTTGTTCACTATTTAGGCTGCAATTTAGGAGATTCTAACCAATGTCTGGAACTTCCAACTTTAAACCACTAGTTAACAAGGATATTGAACTGTGTTTTCAGGCCTTACTGCAAGGTACCTGCCAAAGGGGCTTCAGAAAACAAAACAAAGATAAATTTATATAATTTGTTTCAGACTTTCAGTTGTTATTATATATGTTTGTCAGAAAGTACAGTTTGTTTGACAATGCAACAGAAAAAGACTAAAACTAGAAAAGGCTGATGTAGGTGAAAGTTAATACTTAATGCAATGGTATACAACTAATAACTGGAAACAACAGATATAGGATTTGCGAGTGTCTAACACTTGAATATGACAAGGTGTCTGACATTGCCAACTCAACTCAATAGAGCTTCATGCCCTCATCATAATATGTCTGACACTGGCAAGTTCCAGATGAGAAAAGTGAATATGCCCATTATATAGCTAAATCGCCTTCATATAAGAAGCTTCACAATTAACTTCACTTGAACATGTGGGTACCTGTTAATTGTTAAGTTACCTCTTAAGGTATTCTAGTGTATCCTAACTTTTACCATTTAAAATTTAAACTGGTAAGACATGTAATTCAGAGAAAAGTTGAACCAGAGTTTGGAAACCTAGCAAATGTGTCACTGACAGGACATGACTGGAGTATTTCGAATTCAATATGGAGGTTAAGAAAACGTCCAACTTATTGGTACCAATTAACTCCAGGGCTGTGATCAAGTCCCTCAAAAAGTTTGGAAACCCAAATTGAATACCAAAACTTCTCATCCAGTTTACAAATCAAAATAAATAAAGAAGTAAACAAAAAACAAAAACTCCTCATCCAGTTCAGATATGGTGGTCTACAAGCAATTTCAAGAACAAACACGATGCTGAAGGTGTAGGTAATGCATGAAGTCAAAGGTTAGTTACTTAAATCTCAACCCAATGCCAAACAGAAAGTAACTTAAGAATCTGTTTAATTTAATCTACTTTTAGCCTAAATTAGATTTAGAGATGTCAAAACTCGCCCATTTGATTTCTTATCACCCAAAGGATATCCAACTGCCTATCCAACAAGTTGGTGATATGGTTCAGACATAAATCTAGCAAGTTATTGCCAATTTGTGAACCATGTAGAAGTTTGTACCAATGTTAAGACCTTGGGCTGACAAGTGCAAAAATGTGGATTTGTGTCTGAAAGTGTCCACTTGTGAGGGAAAAAAACAAAAACAAAGGTTAGGTCTGTATCCTGATGACCGGAAAAATCATTGAGTAACAACCCATCAAGATTCTCTATGTTTGATTTTTTTTTGGATTTTTGGAATAGAGTTTTGTTAGTTATGGGCTTCTTTTCAATGTTTCAGCAGAAATTATATTAGAAGCAGAGTGGAAGTTGCAATGAGTCAAAGGCCTATGTTTAGAACATATCAATACAGTTTAGTTAGTTCCTAAGTCTTTCCATCTTTTATATGATGCTGAGTCTTTTTCAATTATATGATACTGAGAGTTTCTAAGCAATCTTAGATTCAGAAAACAAGTGTTTATAAGGTCTGCATAACAGTTATAAATATATGTTTGATGTTGATTTCCACAAAATATTGGGTAATTTCTCCTAATAGATTCTCTAAATGGTGATGTCTGGACAACCCTTGTTCATCCTATTTTGTTCTTTCGCATGTTTCAACTTCCACCTCTGGATACATGAATAATTCTTAGGGCCTATCATAGATCACTCCTACCCCATAAACCATCCTCTGTAGGTTCCAAGGAATTAGAGCAGAATCTCATCCTATCCCTCTTGATATGGAAGCATTTAAGCCTCCACAAGTACCCAACAACCCAGAAAACCTAGAGCTACAATTCTACAAAATAATTAGAATAGATCTGAACTACATTGGAGTAATCCTTGGATCATTTTGGAGGAAAATAATGTAAAACCAAAATTTCAGTTGTTAATTGTTACACCATAAGGTCCATGACTACTAAGAATATCACTGGTGTCTAAGGAGTGAAAGCAAGTGTCTAACTATCAACCATAGACAATAAAATAATAAAAAAATGTTCAAGACAATGGATTATACCAAATGAAGAAAGCATACATCTAGCGACTCCAAAAACCATATGAAGAATAAAAGAACAAATAAAAAGCAAAAGCCCACTACTGACGAGATCTGATTTTGTCCTCGCAAAACTGGGGTCCTCACACTCTCCTCACAACACTTGCAGCCGTGCATTGGGAACATCTCCTTACTTGTATGTTTTCTTTCATGGGAAGATGATCCCAATGCACGGCTGCAAGTGTTGCGACTTGTAAGAACTGTGTGAAGACCAAATTTGAGGACGAAATCTGGATTCACTACTGACCATCTTGTGTGACAAGAGGATAATCTGAAGCACTGAGGTTAATAAACCAGTCCCAATCAATGCTCTCCTTCAACATAATAGCTACGGCTTGAAGAGTAGAAGCTATCATCGTAGGGCCCCTGTAAGTTACCAAGTTAGATTGCGCCATTACACGCACATTCTCCACTTGACGAAATGTTGGATCAATTTTTATAGTTGTGGTCAATTCTATTCTTTCACGAGGAGGAGCCTCAAGATCCAAATGCAGAATGTATTGATTTCTTGGATGATACACAGCCTGTAAAGTCCTCCTCATTCTCCGAGTGTCGCCCTTTGTTCCCGAAATGAGATAAGCTATTCTTGGTGCTTCCATTTTTGAATTTCTAGGCCGACCAAAAGATCTCTTCAAGTTTGATTCCACAAAATACTCACTAGTATCCTCCATTCGAGCAAATGAAATGAAGTCAAATGAAAGAGGATCTTTTCCATGGGGAGAGGAGAAAAGCCCAAAAGATGTTGCCAAAAACAGAGTAACAGACACGAGCAAACTCGCAAAAAATGGAGGAATCCACCTTCTATCAGTAAATGCCCTTCCAGAGTGAGGATGGGCATTCTTCCTCATTACTTGTTTAAAGTAGTTAATAATATAGAAATGGCCTGTTTATCAATCCCTGACTTCTTAGGGTTCCAATCCTCAAGACAAGCAATCCAAATCTTCTTAAGTGAGAAAGAAGCTCCGGAAAGAAGAGTAAGAAAACCAAAGAGAAGCAAAGAGCTTTGGTAACGGAACCAAAGCCACCATATCCGAGGGATGATTAACATTTAATCTAGGCCTACCCTACTGACTTCGAAACCGAAACATAGGTTTTGAATAAAGTTGATACATTCACCTCTGTAGACAGACTATATAAAGTAGTTCAGTTTAAAACCAAAATTGGAATTTCGAAATCTTTGATCTATCCAAACTTAGGAAGCCAGAAAGCAGATGCCAAGTCCAACCGAAACAAGTTCTATTTTTCTCCCCAGACCTGAGAACTCCAAACAAAGACCTCAAAGCGCTCACCTTCTTAAAAAATGAGAACACCTTCCGTAAAACAGCAACATATGAAAAGGTGAAATCAATCTGTAAGGTAGGACTTTGTGAAGAAGTGATTTCCGGATCTTATAACGTGAAGAGATGGAATAGGAAACTAAATTGGGTAGAGAAATAGAAAGCAAACCTAATTTGAGGACCGGTCATGCTGAAACTTCGAATTCAAGATTCAGATGCTTCAAGGGACAGCAAGAAATGGAAAATGTCATATGTATATTAAACTAAAAAAACGACAGAAACGGCTTGATAGAATAAAAAACGGTTGCGTACTAAAGAAGTGACGAGTCCAATGAAGATGACATGGAAGAACCTCGGAAGGTCGAACTGTTGCTTCTTTTTTTCTGAAGTCTCGAGTTTCAGATTAAAAAGATAGGGCAGAGAGAGCTAAGGTCGACAGAGGATTGGTGATCAAAGGAAAACTTTTATTAAAAAACCTCCATTAATAAACACATTAAAGTTTGGAGCTTCTGAAATCTGAGTGGAACACACACTCTCTCTCTCTGTATCTCAGTATCTCTGAAGAAAAATTAGTTTAAATGGTCCGGCTGTCTGGGAGAGGACATTTGTCGTACACAAAAATTTAAAGGATATTCCCCGGAAGAACGAAGGAATTTTTTTTTCTTTGAAGGCGAATGAGAACGAAGGAATTGAATTTGAGTATTACTGTATTAGGTAGAATTTTTTTAATTATTATTTTGGGGTAAAAGTACGCATTATCGCATCGTATCGATACTTAGAAACGGCCGAAACATTTTTTTTTAGTTTTTTTTTTATTTTGGTTATTTGGGAAGTTTTTTTTAATTTTTATTTTATTATTAGAAAAAGTTGGGGGGTCCAAATGCAGGTGCTTCGGACTGTATTTTTTTCAAAAGATACTATACAATACGATACGCCCGATACGGGGCATATAGTATCGATACTTTGAATCATGGGTATTAGGTAGGAATGACGAATGAGATTTTTTTTTTTTGATACGCAAATGAAACATCCATTAAAAACTAACCAGCAAACAAAACAAAGGAAAGACTCACGAGAGGTTAGCTTGAATCAGAGCTAACAAGGGATTGAATCCAAGCAGGGCAGTTAAAGATGAATAGACCCCGATCCTAGAAACCTCTCTGAGCCAAAGTATGAGAACTGGAACTACAACTCCTATTCACAAAAGAAAAGGAAACTGAAAAGGATTTGGACACACTCAAAATATCCTTTAGCAGGGTTTTTACAGTAGCTGGAACCTCTGAGAAGCCTTTTAGAATGGCATTCACAATCTCCTAGCAATCAGATTCAAGCACACAAAAAGAGAGGCCCGCCACCTTTGCCAAGTCTAAGCCTTGCCTAACCGCAATAGCTTCAGCCTGAAGAGCTGAAGCCACAAAAACAAGTCCATAGCAGGCTGCCACACAAGCACCATTGTGATCTCTGATCACAGCACCAAAACTTCCTAAACTAGGATGTCTGAAACCTCCATCCACATTCATCTTAAAAACACCTGCATGGCTGCACAGGGAGGCACCCAAAAAATGTTGCAGCTCCAGGTTATTTCAGATACACTCATACCTTCTGAGAAGCTCTTCGAATTCTCTGTCATGAGCGACAATTGCCTACAAACATCCGAAAGGATAAGATTCACATTGGAACTATCATTATCAAAGATAACTTTGTTTCTGGCTTTCCAAATGAACCAAAGCAAATAGGTTGTGTTTTGGAGAAGAAAGGTTGAGTTTTCTTTTGAAACTTTGCAGGATTGGATCCATCCAGCAAACCGGTCAGTGAAGTTTATAGTTGGAGGATAAACCTCCATTCTTGTATTGAAACAACTTCCAAACCACACCTTCCTTATCACCTCACAGGAACATAAGGCATGAAAGACAATCTCAGGTTCTTTACCACAAAGTCTACAATTCTCGGAGTTGATAATTTTGCTTTGGACCAGATTAGAGCTAACTGGGAGAGCGTTCCTACAGCATTTCCAAAGGAAAGATTTTATCTTCGGTTCCACTAGTAATTTCCAAATTGCTTTCCATAGAGTACTTCTTGGCACAAGGTTAGTCACATTGTTCTCTGAAACCTGAATTTGTTTTGCCAGAAAATAGGCCAACTTGACACTGAAATTACCTTTAGTGTCTGGGATCCAAGCTAAAACATCATCCCACTCACCCCTAGCTAAATTGATTTTTTCAATTTGGTCAGCAATAGTCCCACTGAAGCAACCCTAGATTACTTTAGCATTCCATCTTCTATTCTCAAAATCAATAAGCTCATTGACAAATTGAGGAGTACCTGGTCTAGGATTTGGCCCCATAACCCTAAAGCCCTCCACCCCCAGGAGCCACGTGTAGGCAACTTGTCCCTAAGAAAATTTTTATTTATGAAATATTTGTTTTGAATTACTTGTGCCCACAGACTATTCTCTTTATTTGCTAGCCTCTAGGCTAACTTGGCTAAGAAAGCCACATTGAAACAATGAGGTTCCCTGAAGCCAAGGCCACCATTGCCTTTGTTTTCTGTTAAGGACTTCCAAGAAAGCCAATGAATCTTGATTTACTCATTTGATATTTCCCCCACCAGAAGGACCTTTGGAGCTTGTTAATTTCATTACAAATTTTCTTTAGAAGAAAACAAGACATGGAGTAAGCAGGGATGGCAACAATCACTGATTTCATGAGCACCTCCTTGCCTGCTTGGGTAAGGTACCTCTCATTCCAGGCATTTGTTTTCTTTTGCACCCTCTCTATCAGAAAGGAGAAAAGATTTGCTTTGGATTTGCCCATCTAGGTTGGCAAGCCCAAATACTTTGATGGGCTCCTAACAAGCTTGATTTTTAGACTTTTTGCTATTATCCTCATGAATTAGGATGGGTTTTAAAGCTAAAAAAACCTCAGATTTTGCAAAATTCACCTGTTGACCGGAGGCCTTTTCATAATTTCGAATTGCTTCCACCACATGGGCACCTTCTTGGAGGGAGGCTCCAGTAAAGGTGTAGCTATCATCTGCAAAGAAGAGGTGAGATATAATAAGACAATGAGCATTTAACTTGATACCTGACAATTTTGCATTTTGCGCTAGGTCTGTTAGGCTAGCTGAGAACATCTTAGAACACAGAATGAAAAGATAAGGGAAAGAGGGTCTCCTTGTCTTATCTCTCTCTCTGGGATGATTTTTTCAAAATGGGAGCCATTCACCAGAATTTGGTAAGTTACTGTGGTAACACATTCCATTACCCAATGTATCCATTTTGGACCAAAACCTAGAGTTTGAAGGACCCTTTCAAGAGAAGGCCATTCCAATATATCATAAGCCTTGCTCATATCAAGTTTTAGTGCCATCATCCCTCTCTTACCCTTTGAGGTTCTCATATGATGAATGAGTTCATGAGCAATGAGGATGTTATCAGTTATCATTCTGCCTGGAATGAAGGCACTTTGGTTTTTGCTAATAATGGTGTCTAGCATTGGCTTTAGCCTGTTCACTAGAACTTTGGAGATAATCTTGTATATAGTGTTGCACAGACTGATGGGCCTATAAGTTGTGTTCAGTTCCCTCAAAAGGTGGCCTGAGTGAAAGAAGCTCTTAACAACCCTAAAAACATCCTCCTTCACAATGCCCCAGTATTTCTGAAAGAAGTTTGGAAAGCCATCTGGTCCAGGTGCCTTCCTAGGGCCCATTTGGAACAAAGCTATAGTAATCTCCTCAGTAATATCTCTCTCATGCAAGTCCCTAGCATCCTCTATCAGTCTGCTATTACCAAAACTGGTCGCCATATTCAGCAAATCCCCATGAGGGTGTGAAGATTTAAAGATGCTTCCAAAATGGTTAACTAGAATTTCGGAGATCCTATCTTCACCCTCAACCCATATTCCATTGGAGTCCTGTATTTTGGAAATTGAATTTTTGGTCATTCTCTTAATAGTCTGGATGTGAAAGAAATTGGTATTTCTATCACCTAGACTAAGCCAATTAACCCTAGTTTTTTGGGCCCACAGCATCTCTTCTCTTCTTATCCAAGAGTCAAGTTGGTCTTGCAGCCTATTCACTACTTCTATGTTAAAATCATCTCTGTTGTCATTCATTTCTCTGGCTAGGGCTTCCCTCGTTGCAGCTATCTTACTTTGGATGTTCCCAAACACTTCTCTATTCCACTTTTGGAAATTTTGTTGGAGAAATTTACATTTCTCCTTGAAATTACATTGATTTGAGCCTGAAAATTAGGTTTCCCACATCTTTGGATAAACGGTTCACAGTCACTATGGGTCATCTAGGCTTCCACGAATCTAAAACGTCTCGCTTTCTTAGCAAGAGAGACCTCATTATCAATAACAAGGAGAAAATGGTCTGATCCCGAGGCTAGTAGTACCCTAACTCCAACATATTGAAACAGAAGCCTCCAATCTGCATTTGAGAGAACCCGATCCAGCTTGGCTCTTACATTTTCTGCCCCTTGGCTTTTTGTTTGATTAAGTGAAAACTAGGCCCTTACTCTCTAGAATGTTTAAACCACAAGCAGCTATCACCTTCCTATTTCTGAGGATGACTGTCCTCTTTGCCGGCTTTCCCCTCTGTTTGTTGTTTTTGCTGAAGTACATGTTCAGATCCCCAACACACAGCCAAGGGACCTACAGACAGCTAGGATAAATTTTGCCATTTTTCAAAGAAAGTCCTTTTCTTGCTAGCTTTAGGCTCACCATAAATAAAAGAGCAATACCAGTCATCAAGGTTATCATCTGAGATTCTTGCATGGATAAAGTTTTGGTCAGCTCCAATAATTGTGAGCTTAATTTGTTTTTCCCATAATAGAGTCAGTCCCTCTTTATACCCATAGGCATCCACCCCCCAGCAATTCCACTCCCAAAGTCTTCTCAATTTCCTCCGACACCTAAGAAGTGAAGTCTTGGTCTCAGAGAGGAAGCAAATATTTATTTGTTCATCCCTAAGGGTCTTTAGCAGATTTAGAATTGTCCCGAAAGACCCGACCCTTTGACAATTCCAACTGAAAATTCTCATTGGCACCTTAGGGGCTGTTGCGGGATAGCCCCTTTAACCCGCTTGTTTTCAACATCTGAAAGGCACGACAAACAAACCCAGCTCAAAGGAAAAGAAGATAACTCTATCTGCAACAGGGGTGGGCAAAAGCATTTCATTAACCTGGGTACCAATCTGGTTTTGATGCAAGAGCCTTTCCAGATTTTTAAACATGGGCCAGCAGAAAAAACCCGATTTTGTGTAAGTGGAGGATGCTCTGCTCGAGGAGATACGTTTCTTAACCCCACACCACCCCCCCCCACCCCCCTAAAACAACTAGATGACTATTTGGGTAACTTCTAGTGCTTCTGATACTAGAAGGGAGCAATGAGCTCGGTTAGGAAGCAGCTTATGCATTTTAAACAGAGTTCTTTTTCCCCAAAGATTTATGATAAAAAAAGAAAGCAGAGCAATAGCATGGATATTGTACCTCATCGCTGATATCAATATCATTAAGATCGGACTCATTAAACATACCCCGTCCCCCAGTGGGGCTCCACTTGCTAGATAATAGGTGCCGCCGCACCGCTTAATCAATTGGAAAACAAAACGACAAAAAGCCATAAAACTGAATTGGGATTAGATCCTTAGAGAGCGCACCTCACACCGATCTCATTGGCCATGAACCATAACACATATAACATAAATATGGGAGATGTTGAGGAGCAGATCTGGACTCCATAAAACTTGGCATGACGACTCGGGGGTTGGATGAGGGTCAGACCACGACTTGTGTAGGACTCCGGGATCTCCTTGCCCACGACATTTCTGTCCACACCTACACACGAAACACTATCCCCTTACATTGGGAATATCAACCCTGCATGAAATATTTTTCCATGTATGGTTATGAATTGTGACCTCATGTAAGTAGACGTGGATAGGAGATCTGGACTCCTTGTGTAGGACTCCGGAATCTCCTTCTTGCCCACGACAATTCTGTCCACACCTACACACGAAACACTATCCTCTTACATTGGGAATATCAACCCTGCATCAAATATTTCTCCATGTAGGGACAGAATTGGACCGGTTGGTTAAACTTAAAACCATCCATCATCGACATCGGCCTTTTAATGGGCCCAGATGACTTTAGGAACAAGTTTATGAGAACATTTCGAAGGGTACCTTGCGAGCCCGTGAAATAAACAATAAGCGTGCTCAATTAAGTCTATCTATCAAACTCTACTACAACCCCCACTCAACTTAACTTTACAGGTGACAGGCCCATATGTAATTTTTTTCTTTTGGGTCAAAAAGCCCATATGCAATTGGGCCTTTTAAAACACTTTCCATGCTGGTCTTGATTTGGGTATTTTTGTTAACTAGGAACTGTGTTAGCAACCATAAAAAATAAATGCACGTATAACCCTCCAAAAATCATCGGCGCCAAATTTAACAGTTCAGATTAAACCACCATCTCCAAAAGATCCAGCATTCCCATCTTTAAGGGTCCGCATCAGCTCTTGTGGATATCCAACGTGGCAGGATTCTTCTACTCAGATGAACCTCAACTAGGAGTAACTTTCCTGAACAGTTATTGCACAAGATGATTAGGTCAGCGAAACATGCTTTAAAGTCTGAACAAACTCGGCCAAATTAACCCAAGTTCGGACACTAATTTTGCCTGATACTGCATTATAGGTTTTATGCAAGATCAAGCTTTTTCGGGACATGACTAATTTTTCCAGTGGTATATTTTTACCTTGAACAAAGATTGAAGGAGAATTCCAATTTGTGATAACAGAGTTGAATAAAGTCTTGCGTCTTCCCCTCAACATCATGAATACCTTTTCTTGATGGTGGAAACTCTCATTGGCACAATGGAATGATGCAGTGCCTGCTAGTTCATCTCTCCAAATTCATTTGATGATTCATATGGATTTCAAAACCTCTCCTAAAACAACTCCCCACTGAGTCCAGTGTGTGCCACCCTGCATTAGTTAATAAAAACAGGTTTCAGAAGCTAAGTAAATATTTTAGACAGTAGCAATTTTCTAATGACAGATGCTGGTCCCCTTCGAGAGTACATACACCTCATGTTTCTACCATTTAGCTTTGTCCCAGTTTGGTACCAGCACTTTCGGAATCTCAAGGTTTACATATGACATCAAATTGCCTCTTTATTCTGAAATCCCCACTTTTTGCTATTAAGGTTTCAGCTTAACCCAATGGAAATACAACAAAAAATCAAGCAAATACCTGACAAAAAACTGAGAAAGGTTCCCTCAATGGTCCATCACATGAAAGCTCACTTGTGCTCCCATCAATGAATGTTCCATGAGCAAATACCACCTGATCCATTATCCAACCAAGTGTTAAGATGCAAACAATATTTGCCTATTACATCTAACATCTAAACTAGATGGAGATAACAACAAAAGAAAAGAAAAGCAACTGGAAGGAAAGAGAAGAAACAGCAATATAACAAATTAGTAGGCTGCTAGAAATCATAAATTGGGGCTTAATCAACAAAAGACCAGATATAAGTACTCGATAAACAAGAAAAGGTCAATAAGCATTTTGTGCCAAAAATTAAAGAGATGTCTAAAACTGGTCCCTTAAAAGAGACATGTTGATTTAAAGAGGAGCTGAAGATTGTATACAAAAAGAAGAGACATTTAAATGTCCCTTAAAACATGCAGCCTCATATATGAATCTTGAATATAATTTCTCATCTTCCCTTTCAGTAGAGCCTCTATACATATCTCCCCTTTGAAGATCTGCTTATTCCTTTTCCTTTAAGTGGACCAGCAGTGGAAAGGACTAGATTCCACAAAATATAACTACTACAAAATCCCTTTATGGACTGAGCTTGGATGAGTGGCAGATCTCTTGGACAACCAGTTGACAATCAAAAAGTTTTTTATAAGTGAGAGAATATTATTAATAAGGAAAGACTATACAATGGCTTCAGGATGTGAAGTGGTGACAAGGCATCAATATACAGCAAAAACAGCAGAAATCATAACAATTAATGCATTGTTCCTCTGAAACAGGAAAAAAAAGACCTAAACACCTATTACATACTCAATCCATTTCTAAAGTTGACCAGAAATTCACCCCCAAAGAGTAGAGACACTGCAACACCTCACTAGCAACACAAAGGGAACAAAGGTTATGCAAGTTTCTTTTTCTTGATTTTACTGATAATAATATATAGAAAAGTAAATTAAGTTAACAACCAAATCTTCTAAGCCACTTACATAGAAGAACCTTATTCATTAACTTGAAGTGCCCTAACCCTACACCAGTGTGTTTGCTGGTGGCACACAACTTAATCCATTTAACTAGGTAAGTAAATTACTCTACTAATCATTAGAACCCTGCCATCATCACAAATGAAATCACTCTTTCTTCTCGAAGTCTGCAAATAACATTGCCACCATTGAGAATAGAGACATGAAGTAGATGGGAAGATTAAAGAGTGCAGTTTTTACCAGCATCAGTCAATATCAAGAACGAAGCTTATTATACAAACCCAAAGCCATTTCCTCCACTTATGCTCAAACCCCATATACTAAGGTAGGCAATCAAAAAGCTCCACTAGGCATATGGTGATAAGCCTTTTTTAGGACCATTTTACGTGAACTCTGCTTCACATGTCTTTCAGAGTCAACATAAGTATGCTATTCAGCATCTTTCTCTTGCAGAAATGCACCTTTATACATGGAAATGATGAGCACCACGGCCCTTCATTCTACCAACCAAAAATTTAGCAATTATCATACAGTTGATACCAAATGGATTAATGGGCCAATAATATTGGGCATCACCTCTGCTCTTTGGAGGTCAAAGCAATAAAGGCTAAGTTGGCTAATCCAGTAAGCAAAACCTGCACATGGAATTCCTCCACCATGTATAAAGTCAGCAGCAGAAATATCCAAATGCTTTTTTAATCCCATGTGGGCCAATCAAGATAGTGCATTAACTCAAGAAAATAAGTGTGGAATAAGATCTACTCCACCAAATTATGAGAATAAACCAAATCAAATGTCAACAATATGCAAACAAAGGTGCTGATTCAACAATGACAATACATCATGAACCAAAAACTGATCACTGCAGGGAAAGACCTCCAACTATAACTCATCCCTCCCCACTCCACTTGCTAACTTTTCAACTATAGAGTTGGCTGACAAGGAACTAGCTAAATAATATTTTCAATTTTGATGCCAATTATCTAGCCCCATAAAATGGTGAAAGGTAAAGTTCTAACTTCTAGGATCTAAAGAAGAGCATCAATCTGAGACTTGGTGCGGCTACATATCTCCACCCTGATTGATGTCCTGAACCATCCAGGCCTGAAGAATTATAGTATTTTGTAGAGTACCTAAATGCCCCCCAACCCACCCAAATACCTGATGGCCCCAATAAGTCGTGGAGTTGGTGGGAACCAGCTGATGCTTGGGGAACTTGTCCATGAATGTTAAAAGTATTGTGGTTGAGATCAAGGTTTGAAATTTTGGGTGTTTCGGGGTTTAACCCGGTTCAAAGGGTAGACAGGCCTTAAACCGACCCCTCTGAACCATGTTAAAAAAAACTAAAAAAATAAGAGAAATGAGGTTCGATACAGACCAATATGCCCCTACAGGCGTATTGGCCATATCGATATTTTGAACCTTGGTTGAGATGTGTTGAAGGTTCTTGAGTTGATATCCAACATTTTCTGTAGAAGCCTAATTGGGAAACCATTGGGTCCCTAGCTTTTTCACCATATGAAACATTAAGGTTCCAAACCAGTTATTTCAAGCCATCATTAACCCAGGTGGTCAGACCAGTGGCCTGGAGTCATAATCACAGTTCAGGTCAACCGTTAGCCCACTATCTTACCAAAAAACTGTTGACTCAGTCAATGATCTGTAGACCCAGATTTTTTTGAACCATTGAGCCATCTGACCTGTTCAATGAGCTTCTGGTTTTTATTGTTTTAATTTTTGAATTTTTTTATAATGACATCATGGGTTGACCCATTGACCCAGGGGGAAGTGGTTCAACCTCCAGGACCAGGTTTAAAGCACTGGTCCAAACTCCTCAAAAGGTCTGAAGCAAATGAGCTTCTAATCTGCGCTCTCTTCAAGATTGGTCCGAATCAAGCTTGGGTAGAAGCAAGGTTGACTCAATAAAAGGTTTCATATTGCAGTGTCATCCATTCACATTTTGCATAGAATATTCCAATTTTTTCTTGATCAGTAACAAATCAGATATTTTAATTTTTTATCTAATTCAGTACAAGCCACATTTTGCATTGAATATTCCAATTTTTTCTTGATCAGTAACAAATCAGATATTTTAATTTTTTATCTAATTCAGTACAAGCCATCTCCCAGTCTGTCTCAGTAGCATAGATAGATGCTTACTGGGAAAAAATCTAGGTACCATACATAGTTGTCAAGGTTGCATGTTATCATGTTTTTGTTGTGAGGAAAGTAAAAATCAAAATAACCTTCGAGGGTTTCACTTTGACAAAAGAATCGAACCAAGGAAGAGGAGAAAACAACAGCCCTCCATCGTTCCCACACAGTTCTTCGTTTCGTTCTCTGCTTCCTGGTTTAAAACAGTGGTTATGCCCCATTTTTCTCTTCCTTTTTGTATCTTTTCCCCAAGTTTTTTGAATCATTTTATTGGACTAAAACAGGGGCTCCACCCCCTTCTGTTGTTCTTAAATTTTGTCTATTTTCAGCTTTTTCTCTCTCATTATTGGTGTCTGAAACAGGGGCTCCGCCCCTTCTTTTATTCTTCATATTCTTCTTTTATTTTGGAATTTTTTTCACCAACTTTTCTGGGTCTAGAACAGGAGCTCCGCCCCCTACTTTTCTTCTTCATTTTCTTCTTTTATTTTAGTACTTGTTCTCATCAAGCAACACTGCAAAAAACACAAGCACAAAAGTAAGTGCAGAATACATAACACCAAAAAAACTAGTTCAGAAGGGGTAGAAATCCATCGGCTTCTTATTTTTAAATTCCATCGCCTAGATGAGGGCTAGGTGCCTGGGCGCCCCATGTTCGCCTAGCCTCGCCTTGGCGCCTTGAAAACTATGGTACCATAATAGCAGATCATAACTAGAGTCAGCAAACCTCAAACAAAATGTATGGATCTAGTGGGAACATATATATCTTTAAAGTGTACAAGGAACAAACAGATCAGACTATTAGAACGGTCAAAATGTTAGTTTTTATTCATTAGATCATACAATATATTTCTTCTGAGTGTCCAAAATTATGTGATGGTTAAATCTTGAGCTGACAAGCATGAGAATGCAGGTTTGAGTCTAGATGGTTAACATCATTGTGGTTTAGTTTTTTTTACAGTAATGTAACTCAAAGGTTGGATCATCAAATGGCATCACCCACCATCCATGTGTATCCAATTGGAATAATGTCTTTCATGCCAAGAAGGTTAGAAGGCACAAAACCTTCTTGGCATGTTCTGGAATTCTGATCTCAGCAAATGTGCCTCAAATGCATTTAGAATCCCTGCTATTATACTTGAAGGTAGAAAGTAGGATAAAGATTCATGAAATCAATCCCCTCAAAGGCCATATCTACAACTGATTGAAGAAATCAAAACAGACAAACCTCTGATGCATATCCAGGAGTCGAACCTGCAACTGGCTTTATAAAAGACCCTACAGGACAACTTCTTTGTACAGCCTCACAGAAAGCAAGAAGACGCTCTCGGCTTCCAAGTTGTATTGCCTGAAATGCAGCATCATAATGAGTCACACCTCTAAATTCTTTCAACAAGAGTACAAAAGAACTAAACCAAATAAAAAAAAGAAAAGAAAGAAAGAAGAAATAGCTTATGTGTCATAATCTTTTCTTCATTAAACAAAAGACATGTGACTAAGAATTTAATTGATCAGGATCAGACTAGAGAAGAAAACAAAAAGAATGCACATACAGATCAAATACAAAATTTAAATGGAAAAGCAAGGATAAAATGGAATATGTTTTCCTTGAAGGATTATTTTTCTTAAGGATAAAAGGTTTGTGAAAAGTTCTTTTAGTAGTAAGGCTGCCTCAATCTATAGCTCTTTTTTGTTTAATTCAATAATTTTCAGAAATCAGGTAATAATTTTCTTGTAAAATCCAAATTTTCATATAATATAGCTGTTTCATTTATTACCTCAATGGGCACTACACTATGAAGACAATATAAAGCACCTTTATCCAAACCAACCAATTATATCGTTAGCCAGTGGAACAATCTAAAAAGCCAAGTCAAGCACATTGGCAGCAACAGAGATAAGTAAGATGAAACCTGGACTGTATCATGGCGAGGAACTCGAGGAAGTGGCTGCACCTTATATCCTTTAGATGTCATGACTTCAGCAATAAGGAAGCTTCCCTGACAAAGAGAAGAGAAGAGTGATAATTCTCCACATGGAAGGAAAATCAAGACTAATTCAACCCATAACATATTGCCTCTCATACCTTGACTGCTTCCCCAACCATTTGGGGTGAAAGAAACAAGCCCTGGAAGAAAGAACGCATAATATCACCTGGAGTTGAGCCACAATCTACCCCAAGACCTGGGGCAGAGAGACGAGAAGCAGCTGCTTTCACCCATTTTTCCCTTCCCGCAACATATCCACCACAGGGTGCAATAGTTCCACCTGGATTTTTTATCAGACTGCCAGCAATTAAATCTGCACCCTGCCCATCATTGACAATAACCCATCATCCCTTTATTTATGGAAGGAGTACAAAGCATTCTCATCACATACCACCATTGGAGGTTCCATGCTTTCCACAAATTCACCATAGCAATTATCCACCATGACCATACAATCTGGATTCTGCATCTGTGGGACATCCATCCATGAAATGGTAAGTATAGGTTAAGGAATTCACATCTACACCCCACAGAGGGTGCCCCACATACACATCTCAGTGTGCATTGGGAACATCTCCCAAAGTTCTCAGTGGGAGATGTTCCCAATACACAGTGGGATATGTTGTGGGGCATTCATGGGGTGTCCTCTGTGGGGCGCAGATGTGATCTATTACGAACTTGAGAAATAATAAATTCAAGGGCAAAGTGAGACAAAAAAGGACAGGACTAACTTGCATGTCCTTTTTCCTGCAATGCTTAGTTGACTCCCAAGCATGGGGAACTGGGTAATGGCAGATTGGCAGTGACCCCTCATGCATAGAACCCCCCAAGTCAACAGACTGAATTAAGTGATTCCTTTGACTTTAGACCAGGCCACTTAACTCCTGACACAATCCACTTTCATTGACTTTATGCCCATGCCATATGTCAATATTTAGATGCAAGGTGCCAACCAGCTGGTCGGTTGGGGGATGGGCTAACCCCCCCCCCCCCCCGGTTGTGTAGCCCTTCAAAAGAAATAAAAAAAAAAGAATATTGACAAAAAAAATATGTCAATATCTAGATCTACACTTAAAATTCAGGTTGTTATGGATCCAGAAAAAAAAATAGATTTAAACTATTTTAAACTGCAAAAGAAAGGTCTAAACAAAATAGTAGATTCGTTTCATATTACATACTTTAAACAGAAAGTTCAAACAAATTAATAAGCAAGGTTTCCTAATTAAGCCAATTATGGAATCTGGATGACTCAAACTATTTTGCCACATGTAGGAATCTCACGGTCAATTTATATCATTCATCAGATAGGGGACGAATTATTCTAGATTGACCACTTGTTCATTTTTCAGGTCAATATCATCCACATGCCCTACCTTGTATTTGAGTTTTACCTTACCAGTAAAAACCATCTTAAGCTATGATTTTATGATTTGGTATTATGAGGGTGAATACTTATTTTGCATATAAAATATAATTTTTTAAGAAGGTATTTACTAATGCTGAAACAGAAAAGCAAGAGTACATAGTTTTCGACCCAATATATATGAATGGCAAGGGGGCAGGGATCATATTCCCCATTCCAGACCCCAAATTTGAAATAAATCCCCATCAGGGATAAAAGTTGTCCCCCACCCCTGATCCCTGATGGAGACAGGTTCCCCATGGGGACCCAAATCCCTGAAATTTTTTAATTAACAGTATTTTTTGAAAAATAAATTTACTTAGAATAAAAGAAAATTTTAAAATATAAATAATATATATTTAATATGAATAATATATATAAGTAGGATTGGGGCAGGGCAGGGATGTTGGGAACCTCCCCAACATCTATCATTTCACTCTTTGCTAGGTTCACCTTCAAGTCTAATACTATCTCAAACCAGAAGAGAAGATGTCTCAGGTTAAAAATCTGGTCCAGTGAAGCATTACAACAAAAGAGGGTATCATCTGCATATTGCAGAACAGGAATTTTTGTACCAGAGTCTTAACTTATTCACTTAACTTATCCAAATATTCAACTATAGAATAACTAATCACATTGAAGAGGTACACATATAGAGGAAAACTAAATGGAACTTCCATTCTGATTAACTTCTAAATATGGAGGCGTATGAAAAATGTAGCTCCTAATGGCAATTTCGCAACTAACAACTCCTGGTTAAAAATAGAAACTAAAAGCAACTTTAGCAGATCATGCTTTCAACAAAGCCCCATGCCTCTGAGGAGGTACATCACAAACCATCCTCATCCAAGCAGAAATATGAGCTTATTGACTAACCTTTTCGGGCCTAGTAAAGAACTCAATAACCTCCAGTAACTGAATGGATCAGCCCCTGCATCATCAAGTACTCTACTTTCCAGATGAAATACAACAAAACTCATCAAATAACTTTTGATTAAACTGAATGTATGAGTTAGAATATTACATCCTTGAAAACTGGATTTACTCCACTCCAAGTCAACTAAGACTAAAAAGTATCACTTTAGGAAAAATTTTAAACTCTGAAACTCAGAAGTAGCATAATGCTCAAGGTATGACAAATGTAAATCCCAACCCCGCCCCACACCCCAGACAAGCCAACTTCCATGACACATGCACATAACCATCTGCATAAGTTCTTTTTAACAGGGCATGGGCTAATAGCATTCTATCATAATTTGTTTCATAAGATTGAAAGCGCACCTTAATTATCTTTATTGCTCTACCAATTTCATTTACACTTAAACTGCGGCGCCATGAATAACCACAAGATCTTTGTATTAGGGCACATTTTGTTTGAGGTTTCACAGCAAAACTAAGTGCATCCCAGTCAAGGCCCCCATCATTTGCAAGCTGAAAAAATGACTGATATCAGATAAATGAAATTAAAACTTTGAAAACACAAAAATATTTGAGTAATTTACCGGGACTTCTCTGTACTGCACACCAAAGTCTTTCAAGGAACCAAGTCCATAAGAGTCCCTAATTCCAATAACTTCCTCCAATGTGTCATAAGGAGAACCAGCAACTGCTAGAAGCTGATAATTGAATTGATCTATATCAGACTACTAAAATTAAAATGAGTTGAAAAAAAAAATCCACAATACATTATAATTTATATAGGTTTTTTATTTGATAAGAAGTACCTAAAAGCTCACCTCATCCCCTGGCCTTAAAAAGGCAAATAATGCACAAGTGATAGCATGTGTACCAGAAAAGAACTGCCGAAGGTCAGAACAGAACCAACATATCAACTCACATATTAGAGCTGCCAACAAAATTTCCAAAAAAAAAGAACATAAGCCAACCTGTGCACGAACAATTGCTGATTCTGCTCCAACAATTTCTGCAAAAGTTTTGTCAAGTGCTTCACGTCCACCGGCTTCATCATGGCCATAGCCAGTGCATCCAGCAAAGTGCTAAGGCAAATGAGATTGTAAATAGCATCATTAGACAACTTGATCAATATATAAACCACAGCTAGGAAAATCAACACCAGCATAGAACACCCATTATATCATGATGAAGGAGACAACTATCAAATCACATACACTTAGAAGTTACTTAATCCACAGAACAAAGTGTTGCATTCATTAGAAAGATTATATGCAAAGCAGCAGCAGAAGTCATGACAAACCAAATGAAAAACCATTCTATTCCCTGAATCTAGTGTTAAAAATTAAGACACAATTCCAATTGGGCAACCAAAAATAGCAGAATACTTGTAAAAACAAATTCAATGTATATGGAATTCCCTGGCAAATGGTCTTGATGATTTCCAATTGAATGGGCAAGGCATCATTTCAGGTATTAGGTCAAAAAAAATATATGAAAAGATCACATCCATATGAATTCTTATGTATGTGTGGGGTAAAGAGAGAGATCCCCAAGCTCCAATAAGGATCATTTTTTTCACTGAACTATTAATAGTATCAGGTCTCCATTAACATTGCCTTTTTAAAACTAAAACTAAGCAACAACTAGAGCTCCACGTTAGTTAAAAATTATCCACCCAATATCAGGGGGGGAGGGGGGGAGTTTGGCTAAGCTTTTAGGAACAACGTTTTAAAATCCAGCCCAAAGGCTGAACTGCTTTTCCCTCCTGGTGAATAGCTCACTAGTTTACCAAGTCAACATTTTTTTGTGACCAGACAGGATAAAGGCTGACCCCAACCTGAATTTTGACTGGACCACCAATCCAACCAGCTGGGGTGAACAACAGGTCGGAAACACTATTTAGGACTACTTCAAAGCCATTCTCTCCATAACAAAAGAACATGCTAAATCAAACTTTGTCCACACTATTTCTGCCCTTGTTTGCGTAAGCCATGATAATTTCCTTCTTGGTTCTCTACTCTCAAGCCTTAAGTGATGGAAGGTCTTTGCCACCATGATAATGGACAAGGGAGAAAGGGATCATCATCATCATCTAAGTCTTGTCCCAACTATATGGAATCAGTTACTTGAATCCTGTTTCACCACTATTTAGTATCACATCCATTGTTAAATAATGAGCCCTTAAATCATTTCTTACCACTTCAACCCATGTCCATTTTGGTCAGCTAGCTCTTCTAGCCCCTTCAACTTGTAATAGATCACCTCTTCTTATGGGTGCTGTAGATAATCAATAATCATCTCTGCACATGACAAAACCATCTTAGTCTACTTTCTCTCGTTTTATCACCTATTGGAGCTACACTTAGGTTCCTTCAAATGTGTGCGTGTGTGTGTGTGTGTGAGAGAGAGAGAGAGAGGGAGAGAGAGATTCAAGACCAAGATAACTCATATCATCTACTGATTTATAGCTAAACAACAATGTAGTTACCTAGCTCAAGTGCTCAACACTTTGAGAGATCATATATCAAATATAAAATGAAAAAATAGTGAGAAACGTTGCTCACATGTTAACGATTTATGCTCAAATAGTGTATACTCTTCCCTCTTACTATACAGTGTACAATAACACGGTTACCCACTCAACACCTGGTGAGATAATACATTAATGGAATGGTAAATGGAAAAATATGATGTTGACATTACCAATGCCTTACACACAAATAGTGTTTATTGTTCACTCTTTTCTTTCCATCTTGACAATTCGACTTTAAGTGTTTTTTGGGGGTTGGACTGCTTACTCTACAAATAAAACGTGAATAGACTATCATAATCATGTATAGCCTACGTATTAAAAGCATCTTAGTAACATTGCATTCCACAGTTCGCTTAACATAAGAGGACTAAAATTCCCTTGAAACTAATTATTGTATACTTAAAACTAAAGGAGTTTTCATATTAAAAGAAGTGTATAAAGCAATGATAAATTTCTATTAAGTGTTCAACTAAATTTTTTGAACTTTCTACATTTCTGAATTTATCAACAGTGCATCAATTGAAAATATTAAAGGTCATGGTACGGAACAGTTTTCAAAAAGATCGAGTTTTGTATTTGAGGTTTAAGTTGAAAAATCTCGCTTACATGAGATCCAACCCGGGCATTTTGGTAAGCTTTAAGAACACGGATGGTATTTCGCGCCACCAGATTATCCACAGCTCTGAACTCTGAGAACAGAGAATCCACTGCTTCTGCAACCTGAATTCCAGTACAAAATTAAGATACGCAAATTAAATTTGTAATCCGTAAGACGTACATAAGGTTTCAAGTGTCCAGCAAGGGTGACAAGGGTTATTTGCGAGGTTTAACCGTTTAACAACATATTAGATGGCCGGGAATATTTGAGCTTCTAGGTTTTTTTCACTAAATAGCATCTCGTCTTAGGCTTTGGCAGATAGAGTATGATGATTCCTAAATTAATAAAAGCATTGAATTCTGAGCTTAAAATTCCAATCAGAAGGTTAACAAAAACAAATATTATCGTTTGGGATATGGAGAAAGAGATTCACGGCTAATCAAAGAACTTTACCTCTGGAACGAAGGGATGATGGTGAGCGGGGACGAAGTCTTGAGAACTGGAACGAACTGAAACCAAAGTTCTTGAGCTCGAACGAACCGAAACCAAGGATGTGGAGGTTGTTGTTCTACCGGGAAGTGTAGGATAAGTAGGGGTGGCGCAGGATAAGACCCACATTGTTCCGAGAACTGGGAGACACGTCTCACGCAGTGGTCCGAGTGGTACTAGAATATCGTCCGGGAACCGTAGAGGATTTGGAGTGAAGGACCGAAGGAGTGCCTGCTGCTTTGTAAGTTGTGCTTTATCTGCTGTGAGGTGTGAGCTGAGCGGTTTGAAATTTCGAAACTACGTCAGATGGGCCTCACCTCAAGCTCAAGTGCTCAGCTCCCATAGTCCCATGTCCCAAGATGGTAAATTGATAGCCCAATAAAGGGCAGTTTTGGCATTTTGGAGGGAGACAAGGATATGTCAAGAAAAGATGAAACTGACAAGGTGATGATGCTTTGCTAGCATTTGACTTTTGGTATAGTAAAATGGAAAAAGGATGAAAGGGCATCAAGCCCAAGCCCAGGCCCATAAAAGAATCAGGTGGGAATGGGATGTAAATTATGTACGTGAAGGATGGGGACTGGGCAGTGGGCACTTCACACTTGGGCAGTGACGTCCTTGGGATTTGTCAGCCATGAGGCAGCTGGCCTGCTCCGTCCTTCAGTTTAGATGTTCACAGAGACAGAGTACGCTGTAGAGCTCACACGTGTTTCTCCTCCTCCGTCCTCCGTCCTCCGTCCTCCCCTCTCTCTCTCTGATTCTTGCAAGAACTCTGTACACGCTCTAAAAGCATTAGAAGTCAGCCACACATTGAGAATAAACAACTCTTCACGAAAATATTCCCAATGTGCGGCTACGCAGAGTTTTTGAATTCGTAAGAATCGAGTAAAGTTGTGCTTCGAGTACAACTGTAGGTGACTTGAGCCAATCAGAAATCCATGCAGCACTTGATTGGATTGGCTCTGTATTACCAGTAGAATTATTGTAGAGAATTCAAACTTCAACAATCAAGCCGGATTGAATTAAACCCACAATAACAGACTTTGCCAAAAGGCGGATTAAAAGCCCCAACCCTAATCAGAATAAATTCTAACATGGTTTTCGAATGGCCGTTGACTTGGATGGTTGGACCATTTGGCTTGAAAATCGTTCAGGCAATTGGTTTCATTTTATCCCAAATCTGATTCTTGGCCAAAAATCGTTGAATCAGTTAGCGAATTATTGATTCAAGCAGTTGAACCGTTTAACTTATTGACCCGTTTAATGGTTATTATCTTTTTTTATTTTTAAATTTTTTATTAAAATGGGCCGTCCATTCAAATCGGATAATCGAACTGTTAATCCAGAAACCGGTGGTCAGAACGATTCCATTTCCAAATCATTTTTTAAAACATATTCTACTATTCTACTATTCTAATGTAACTTGTCCCGATTTACCTTAACCCAAGTTCCCAACCTAATCCAGAATTCCTCAATACCGACCCAGTCTAATTTCGATTATATTGGTTTTGGGCTGCTCCAATCTCTCTTCAGTTTTATCAAAAAATTTCAATTCTACGCTTTCTTGCATGTTGGCCCAAAAAAATATAACTTTATTATTGTACCCTCTTCCTTTGTTCCAATGCATTTGTTTGGTTTAATGAATTGGCAGTTTACCAAAAAAAACTTGGGCCCATGCATACGACATGTTCCTACCTGTTTCTGTTCTTTGAAAAATTTTTGTTCGGAAACAAGAATCTTATTTCTTATTCTTAAGAAAATAACTGACTTATTTGGCAATTTGTTTCTAAAGAACATGAAACAACGTTTGGAAAGCCATATTATTTCTTATGATTAATTTCTTCATATCAGAAATTGTTAGAAGCCCTTGAACCTAAACTTGACCAAAAAAAAGACTACACTTAAATAGTTTAATACAATTACCCCCCTTCCCCTCCCAAAAAAATCATATAAAAAGAGTAGCATCCAATGAAGAGTTATAGAACGATAAAACTTGGGACTCTTCCTATGACCTTAAATTCTGCAATGTAGGAAAGTTAAAACATTAAGGGTATATTTGGTTTGAAGGAAAAGGTAGAGAAATGAAGGGAAAAGTAAGGAAACCTATACAAGGTTTTTAAAGATTTTTCTATGTTTCCCTATTTTTTCCTTTAGGCTCCGTTTGATTTGTGGGAAGATTTGGGTGGGATGGGATGGAAAAGTGTAAAAATTTAACTTCCATTGTTTGGTATTATATATGGAAAAATAATGAGAAAAGCATTGTTTCACCAAGAGAAAGATGAACAGTAATTCGCCAGTAGAAAGCAAAGACGATGAACAGTGCCGCTAGTCACCATTGGAAAGCGAATAGTGCCGCCGAAGACAGTAGTTCGCCAGCAGAAAGCAAAGACGATGAACGGAGAGGTACTAGAGGGTAAATGACCCTGGTCACCGCCGTCACTGCTCTGATTCTGGGTTCGAACGGGGAAAAAAAAGAAGGGAAGGGAGTGGCTAAGAGGGAGGAAGGGAGTGGTCGAGGGGGGTGCCGCCGCCGCTGCTTTGCTTCTGGGTTTGAATAGGGAAGAAGAAGAATGGAAGGGAGTGGCTGAGAGGGGGTGCTACCGCCATTGCTCTACTTCTGGGTTCGAACTGGGAAGAAGAAGAACGAAAGGGAGTGGCTGAGAGGGCGTGCCTCCGCCGCTGCTCTACTTTTGGGTTTGAACGGGGAAGGGGAAGTACTAGACGACGAACGGAAGAAGAAAAAAGAGAAGAAGAAAGGAGAGAGGAAGGGAGTGGCTGAGAGGGGGTGTCACCGCCGCTGCTTTGCTTCTGGGTTCAAACAAGGAAGGGGAGGTAGCAGATCTTCACTGCCCCTCACACAGATCGCCAATGGTAACAGAGAAGGCACTAGTTCTCTCCCTCCTCTGTTCGGCGTCGCTGGTACCTGTAACAGTGATTTCTCAAAATTTTCCACTGGGGTCTCACGATTTTGATGCAACCCCAAATCCACGATTTTGAGATCTGACATCCCACATTTTTCTCATCTCACCCCTCTATTTCCCTCAAAACAAATGAAAAAAAAATGAATATTTTTGGAATATTCTCTGTTCTCATCCCCATCCCACAAATCAAATAGAGTAAAAAACATGGATATGATCTAGGAGAAAGGGAGGACTAATGCTAATCCTTTGTGTTTCATTGCTTACCAACTTTTTTTGTTCAAAATCGTTTTTTGCAAACATAAAAAGCTAAATGGAGTTTTTTTTCTTGCCTTTTCAAACATTTTTATGCAAAAATAAATACATGCTTTTTAACTTTTTTGTCAAGCAATTTTGTGACCGGCTTTTGGTTAACTTCTTCAATGTGAAAAGCACAAAAGCCTATTGGACAAGCACTCCCAAATGTAGGCAAGAGTAGAAAATCAGCTCCTTTCTCCTCTTGAAATGTCAAATGAAGAAAATAATTAAAGGCAAATATGTCTATAAAAGGTAATTTGGGTGTATTGAAAAAATTAATAGGTTAGTTGATGTTGTAAACTTTAGGCTGTGTGGTTTGATAGCTTAAGTTCAATTTCGGAAGAGTAAAATTACAAATATGTATAATATAAATACAAAGTTAAAAAATTTCTTAACTTTTGGCTAACTTTAGGGCAAATTTCTTAAACTACCCTTATGGTTTAGCTATTTGGCTAACTTTACCCTTATTATTTAACTATTGTCTTGCACTATCCCTATTGTTTTTTACAATTGCATAAAACCTTCCTTACCGTTAACGTTTCATTATAAACCATTCACATGTGACATCACGTGACTATTATATTTTTCAAAAATCCTTTATTTATCCTTGAAAATGCCCTTTCAGTTTGGACAAAGGTCAGATCTTTCTCTTCTTTTTGTATTTTTTTTCTTTCACTGTTTTCATCTTCCCCTTGCAAAACCATCGCAGCAACTCCAGTACCAAATGAGTCCAACGTACCCATGCTATCAAGATTTATGTATGTGGAGAACAAGTCATCTACCACCTCCCCTTGAGATTTCCTCTTACCCATCCCTTCTACATTGATATCAGAATCTCTACTCGAATTCTCTCTTGCTAATGCCGATCGTTCCAAAACACTAGGGCCCCTGAGCAGTTGGTGAAAGGCGTGGTTTGGGGGCTAGGAAATGGAATGGTGAACAAAGTCAAATTCTACCACTTGGTGAATTGGATTGGTGAATAGGAGAAAAATGGAAGATACCGGCATTGTTTTGGGGCTAGGAACCAAATTAGTGAACATGTCATCAACCACCTCCGCTTTAAATTTCCTCTCACCCATCCCTTCTTTGAAAGGGATGGAATGTTCTTTTAATGGTAGTTGAGAGATGGAATTGTTCGGGTGATGGTTGAGTTAGCCAAGGATGCCACGTGGCTATCTCTGCGGTTGCCCCCCTCTCAGGCCACGTCGACACCATGCATAATAGAAGAGCACGACTAAGGAGTATACTACATAGACAAGGAAGTGAACTCCACCGGGGAAGAGGAAACCTCCCGAAGATCTCGGCAAACGCCCTCATCTCAACAACCCCGGGAGCCCTATCCATTTGGGACACATACACCCAAATACAAATAGGTATTCCCCGCTCGAGGTAAGGGACCTATTTTGGGATTGCATTCTTTGAATACCTCTTTACTCTATCTCTTCAACCCGAACTAACACTATTTCAACCTGCTCGGTCCATCCACATCTTTCTTGATCCTATTGACTTGAGCGTTGGAGTACCTACCTGGGGAATAACTCTTCGGGCCTCTGACCTTTCTCCTAGTTGTAGATATCGGTGCATGGTTTTGTCCTTCCACCCTGGCCTCGTCTGATTGGTAGGACTATCTGATTGTGTCCTCGGTTCAAACACCTCAGATCGGACAACATTGGATTGGCGTCATCTATGGGAAACAAACAAAAAGTAATTTCCCAAACCCTATCCATGCACTAAAAACAACCATGCCTAAGAATACATCCAACCACTCTAGAGCTCATTCCCCATTTTGGGGATCCTACTCACTCTTTAGTTCCCCACCTTGGGAGACCTAGCATTAGGTAGCAGTCGACTCCACGTAGTTCCAAGCCATGCAGCAGAAGGTCAACCATATCTTAGCCATGATGGAAATGCTGGGGGCAACTAGCGCACACCCCCTAAGTTACCCGCCTTGTTGCTTAGACACCTACTATAACTAATCCTCACATTGAGGACCCAAAAGGAGCTATGCGAACAAGCATAGGGCCCAATCCAACTGCAAGCGACCGCAATCATCTAGAAGATATGACTCCCCACCCCGGCCACACACGCACGACACCCGTAGTAGATCCAATCACTCTACTTAAGTGTCAGCAAAAGAATGGCTCAGCCAACATCAGCAGCAACCGCTGATCCCAATAGCGAAATCCAACTCGGTCTGAGACCGACCTGCGATCCCAAAAGGGGAAAAGTCTATAAATGTGGTCCCAGCCGACATAAACGTTGAGATCAGAGAATTGAGAGGTCGGCTGGCCAAATTGGAACGCAACCAAGCGGATAGAAGCATGGCCCCTTCGATGGCCTGACCAACAGAGCAACGTCACGATCAACATCCCGTGAAAGAGCCTGTCTTCATCCAAGAGATCGCTAACGAGCTTCCCCTATCCAGATGGAAACCTCCTCAGTTCGAGAAGTACAATGGGGCCTCGGACCCAAACAACCATATTGAAGGGTTCAAGGCAATAATGATGTTGCACAGCACCTCCAAGGGCCTCATGTGTAAGGCCTTCACTACCACCCTCCACGGAGTCACCCAAACCTGATACGCCTCCCTTCCTCCATGATCCATATCCTCATGGGAGCATTTAGAGACACGGTTCTTGGCATAGTTCATCACTAGCCAAAGGCACTAGAAGAAATCGGCCAGCCTCATGCAAGTACAATAGAGGGAAGGAGAGACCCTAAGGGAATACTTGGCGAGATTCAATGCCAAGGCCCTTTAAGTCCAAACTCTAAACCAGTTGGTGGCCATGACTGCCATCATGAGTAGGATGTCATCCTCAATGTTCAACTTCTCTTTGCAAAAGAACCCTCTGCCCAAGCTGACCATGCTCATGAAGCACATGCAGAAGTATATGAATGCTAAAGAAGCCCAAGCACTACGTAGGGAGGATGAAGACCAGCACAACTGGAAGCATAGATACCACGATGACCGAAGATTAGATCGAGATGCCAAGAGGCAAGATCACTGATCTGACCGCAAACCGAGGACCACGTTGCCGATGTATCACAACTTCACTCCACTCAATGCTCCATAGGTCGACATACTAATACAAATCCGTGACCGCAACTTGGTCAAGTGGCCCGAGACGATGAAAACCTAGGGCAAAAAGAGGAATCGAGACAAGTATTATGATTTTCAACGAGACCACAGACACGGCACCGAAAGTTGCCACAACCTTCGCCACCACCAAGAAGACCTCGTCCGACGTGAATACCTCTGTGGGTTCATCGATACCAAAGAGCATAAACCTAGAGAAGACCTGCACCGCATCGATGAGCCCCCAGCCCGAGCTCCCCCGGTCAGGGTCATCGCCGTCATCTCGGGCGAGACGACCCTTAAAGGGGGAAACTAGGTGCGAAAGACCTACTCTGAGGGTTGGAGTGCCAGGGCTAGAATGTACTGACGACAATTGGCGTCGGGCAATAACGGTGATTGGGTTGTACAAACACAATAAATAAAGAATTTTCTTCAAGAACAAATGACCAAACACCCGCATACAGTCCGACCAAACACTGACGGTCGAACTCTATGCTGACCAATGGATGCAGCATGATGGCAACATCAAAAACCGATCAACCTATAACGGCCAAGGCCCGACAACCATCGCACAAAAGACCTGATTGACCATAGAATGTTATGGCAAGAACAAGCCCCCAACGTCCACCGTAGGAACGATGTCCCTACCACATAATGGCAAGAGGATGGTAATCGAACTCTGTGCACGCTCCCAACTCGTGGTTGGAGCAGAGCTAACCAAGGACCACGACTAGCACAGTCAAAGAGCACGAAGCTCTCAAAGACCAGGTGCCATCGAGCTCCTTGGCAACGTTGAGAGCTTGGAAGCACCTTGGCCACAAAGCCAAAGACCTCAACTAGCAAAGGCCAAAAACCTCAGCCAGCACAAGACCAAAGCCACTAAGACATAGACCTCAACTAGCAAAAATCAGAGCCAAAGACCTCGGTTAGCACAAGACTGAGGCCAACATAAGACCGATGCAACTAATCCAAAGACCTCGACCGACAAGAATCAGAGTCGAAGACCTCAACCAATATGAAACTGAGGCCATAAAGCCGAAGACCTTGGCCAATATGAGACCAAGGCCACGAAGTCGAAGACCCCGACCATTTAGCATCAAGTCCAAGACCTCAGCCAACATGAGACCGGGGACATAGAGTCGAAGACCCCTGCCACTTTGTCAATTCTGAAACCCCGGCTAGCTTAAGAGCAAGTACAGAAGTATGGCCTATGGTCCCTATCGACTAACCTAATTCCGAAGTGCAACAACTTAGAAAAAGAAGGAAAAAACAACACAGAACGTGCTTGACAAAAAGAGCAAACTTCCATTAGTGAAAAGGTTGATACAATCATTATAAGCTCGGCATAATGAGTTTTGTACAACAAAAAAAGAGGGGAAGAGACCACATCAATTTTCCACTAGGGAGTTCTCGGCATGCTCCTGGGTGTCGGTGACAACAACATCTTTGCGATCAGGTTCTTCGGTATCGAACGAGCCAAACCCTTGAATGACACCAGCCACCTCCGAGAACTGACGCATCATTCACTTCTAACAAAGAACGAATCCCTCCTACCAAGAGTCGATAGCGTAGTCATCCAGCTCATTCTGATGAGCCTCCAAAGCTCTGTATTCAACGACAACCTCCTCTTTCACCCGAGCTATCTTTGTCTCAGCCTCCTTGAGCCCCTTCCTCAACACCTCCCGTTTCTCTTTGAGATCATGGTCGTGGCCCGTCAGCTTGTGGACGGTGCCGTCCTGCTCCTCGATGCCATGTTTCAGCTCAACCACCTCTGCCTTCAGTTGGGCGTTCTCGATCTTTCGTGACTCATAAAATCACTGTAGCCCATGGAGGTAATCGACAAGGCCGACGACCGAACGAACTGACTACATGGAACCAAATAGTTAGTACAAAAGAAAATAGGAGAAACAAGGAAGTACAAGTAAAGTTGAACTTACTACCATGATCTGATGAAGAGCCGC
The DNA here is from genome assembly GCF_055504915.1 of Nelumbo nucifera. NCBI lineage: Eukaryota > Viridiplantae > Streptophyta > Magnoliopsida > Proteales > Nelumbonaceae > Nelumbo > Nelumbo nucifera. Next base: position 136,223,393 of record NC_142649.1, on the reverse strand, counting down.
GCTCTCTAGGAAGCTACTAGTGTGACTACTGACTTCCTTCCTAATACTAGGGAGCATCACACCTCGGGCAAGATGCTCGACCACCCCCTCCATCTCAAGGGTGTCCTCTGGTTGAATTGACCATTGCGGCATGTTCACATCGACCGAGCCCTCAACCAAAGCATATTTTAGAGCGTCTCCCCTTTGCAACTAAGACCGACCAAGTTGAGTCGTGTCCTCTTTGGAGTCAACTACCATGACTTCCTCCGTCAACCTCAGCCTCTTCCCCTGTCAAGGTGTGCACTCCGCCAAATGGCGTTGAAGCTCTATGACCCCAGGTTGCATGCTCGAGGTCCTAGTTGTCTATGCCTTCTTCGCGACCATGACTTGCATACACCAAGCTCTCTCCTTAGCATCAACCATTTCCAAATTTACATAATTCACCACAATGTTAGGACCAAGTGAAGACAGACTCACAAAAAAAAGGGAGACCGTGCAGCCCACGGACCGGATTGGGATTGTTCGGCCGAAGGGAACATCAACCCAACCAAGGTTAGCAATCGAGACGATGGGTACTCCCTGATGTGCACCCGCTCTATCCTCTTCACAACAACTATCTCCTCATTTGACACCTCGGCCTGGGAAGGACCCTTATCATTGGTCCTTAGAGCAGACAGGGTGAGGGAGAATGGCTAACCTCCTCGACACTTTACAAAGAAGAAACCCTCTTTCCAGTGCTTAATGGAAGAGGGAGCCCCGATGAGCACCTTGGTGTTCAACTTGGTTGATAGCTAGTAGTACCCTTACTTGTGCTTCTTCAAGTGGAGAAAGTTCTTAATGGAAGAGGGAGCCCTGATGAGCACCTTGGTGTTCGACCTGGTTGATAGGTAGTAGCACCCTTACTTGTGCTTCTTCAAGTGGAGAAAGTATCTAAACATCAGAAGAGTGATCTCAATATCCTTGAGAGTGCAATAGCAGAGCAGCCCAACCAGGTACTAAAATGAGTTTGGCATCAACTGAACAAGCAGGACTCGATACCACCTCAAGACAGCCACCACCCTGGGATCTAAAGGGATCCTAAGGCCGGCAATTAAATGAATGTACACACAAATCTCCTCGGGATGGGTTGAAGTGGCCCTCTCCCCGATCCCATGACACCTCAGTTCATACTCTTCGGGAATGTGATACACTTCTTGGATTTGAGCCAGGTCTGCTAGAGAAAAGCTACATGGAGCTGAGGCAAACTGCTCACTAAGGCTCTGTTGGGTTTGTGGGAAGATTGGGGGTGGGATGGGAAAAGATGGGATGATGTAAAAATTGATCTTTCCATTGTTTGGTTTATATGGGAAAATAGAAGGAAAAGTATCGAGAGAGATGGAAGTGCTGAGAAGGCAGATCATCGCTGTCGAGAGTTGCAGCGGTGACCAAAGAAAGAGGGAAATGCAAAAGGGTGAAGAAAATAGTGATTAGAGAAAGAAACGGATTTCATTCGTTGCCACCGCATAGTGAAGAAAACAATGAAGGATTGTGCCACTGCTGCTTCCTTTGTTTGATCAAGGAAGGTAATGAACAATATTTGGTTCATTACCGCTGTCAAAAGGAAAGGGGATTGTTTGTTGTCGTCGCTAGTTCGTGGTAAGGAGACTGTTCATCACTGATTCGCTGTCGCTGTCAAAAGGAAGGGGATTGTTCGTCGTCGTCACCGTTGTCGCTGGTCTGTGGTAAGGAGGTTTGTCGTCTTACTCTAGTTGAAGAAGAAGAAGGCACAACCCTTTGAATGATTTTCTCGAGTTTTCTCACCGGGGTCGCACTCTTTGGTGTGACCTTGAATCCTTGATTTTGGGATCTCGCATCCCACCTTTTTCTCATCTCATCCTCCTCTTTCCCTCAAAACAAATATGAGAAAAGGGAATATTTTCTCATCCCCATCCCACAAACCAAATGGAGCCTAAATCAATTCTCGAGGGCTTGCCCTTCTGACTCCACATCGGCTACAACCGCCTTGTCGACACCAGTCTCCCGAGCACTAATTTCTTGGACCTTAGCGTCACCTTTATCACCTACCTTGGCCACATTGGTATTGGTCTTTGGTACCCTAACCTCAATTGCCTCGCGCTGAGGAGTACCCTCACTCTCATTCCCCGAAGTATATGCCCAATGAAAAGGGAAGACAAGGAAGGCGTAGTGGAAGACATCTTACCAAAGAAAAAAATAAGTTTGAAACACCTGAGGTATCAAGCAAGGGACGTCAACTGAACTCCAAGGCGCAGACTCTTCCCAAATGACAAAGTGAAATGGCTTACCTACCCCCTTTTTATAAAGATAGCCAACGGTCTAGATCAAATCAGATTAACGATGCCAATTTGATGCCACACTTCACACGCACGTGACCTCGACAAGATGAAATGATGCGTCTGCTGACCCATAATGGAAACAACACTAGTGTTGAAATAGCCAGTCCGCCTAGCGAACCGGTCTTACCCCAGGCCAACCAACTCAAAGAAACTAAAATTCCTCAATCGAAGACCACAAAACTCTTCCACGTCCAACCGCGACTGAGCACTACACTACTCAACTTTGGAACTAGGGGAGTGGTGTTCAGGTGATGGTTGAGTTGGCCAAAGATGCCACATGGCTATCTCCATGGTCACCCCCTTTCTTAGGCCACATTAGCGCCATGCATAACAGAAGAGCACGACTAAGAAGGAGTATCTTGCATGGACAAAGAAGAGAACTTCGTTGGGGTAGAGGAAACCTCCAGAAGACATTGGCATACTCCCTCATCTCGACAACCCCAGGAGCCTTATCCATCTAGGACATAGACACCCAAATATAAATAGGTATTCCCCGCTTGAGGTAAGGGACATTTTTTGGGACTACACACTTTGAATACCTCTTTGGTCTATCTCTTCAGCTTGGGACCAACGCTATTTCAACATGCTCGACCTAGCCACATCCTTCCCGATCCTACTGATTTGAGCATCAGAGTACCTACCCAAGGAACAACTCCTCAGGCCTTTGACCTTTCTCTTGGTTGTAGATTTCGGTGCACGGCTTTATCCTACCACCTTGACCTTGTTTGGTTGGTAGGACTTGTTAGATAGTTTTGTATGCCCTTAGCTCCAATTAGTTTTGATGTACTTTTGACATTTAGTGTAAATGAATAAAGTGCATGTTTGATTCATGTTGTGTGGTATGTTTCTGTGTAAGACCCTTAAACTGGACACTTAATGAGACTCGTGTTAGTTTAGAATGTTCACAGCTATTGGATAAGTTTAGGGAGATTTATCCTACCAAGGCTGGCACTGGTGTGCTGCCAAATGTTGGGGTGGCCTGTCTCAGCCACTAGGGTGAGACCCAAGGCACATGTAGTGTAGGATTACTTGAATCTTTGAACCAAACCAGATTTCCAGTATTGCCCTGGACCTTGGAGATTGATGGGCAAAACTAGAAAGTTACACCTAACCCCTAGACTCGATTATGATACTACACTAGGTGTCGGATTGGGTTGTCTTCGATATGCCAATTAGTGAGATCCTTAGCGGGGGTCAAAACTTGGGTATGTTGGGACAGTCTGAGAATTCATCTGAGTGGGTGATCATAGTGACAGGATCAGCCCCTTTGTCGGACAAAGGTAATGATCGGGGCTGCACTCACTCTGATGGAAACCAAACTGCCGGCAGTTGATTTCAATCGTTGGAATTTTGTTTTGCAAAATTTATATATAAGATATATAGATATGTATGGTTTCAAAATGTTTGCAAATGGTTTTAAATCCCGGGATCCATGTGAGTAGAGAGTGCAACACTGTTCCTTGCAGCTCAGGGAGAGGTCCTCTCTGGTCGGGCAGTGTTTGATCATTATGGGCTGAGAGGTTGAGTGTAAGGCCATTTAGGGTTATACCTGATGGGCTAATCTTGCATCTGCCCACAGTCCCTGGGTTTTTATAAGATGGTTTGACCCTAGGACCACTTAGTGTAAGTGTTGGGCCCATAGAGTTCACGTGATGGGCTCAAGGGGTTCACTGGGCTTTCTAGTGAATTTGGCTAGGCCATGTAACAAAGGCTGAGTTGAACCCATGTGGCTGATGTGTAGATCAATGCTTGGGTCCCACGCCATACAAAGAAGCCCTACTGGGCAGCAGTTTGGCAGCCTGTTGAGCACTCAATACATATTGGGCCTAAAGCCCATTTCGAACTGGCTGATTTAATTATCCACTTAAAGGGGCGAATCTGAGATTAGGGCAAGCCAAAGGATTGGGTCTTGACCCTATCCACTCAGGGTTGTTCTCAGCCCTGATTTCTCCCACTTTCAGGTCTGAAACTAATCTTTAATTGGAAGAACTAATTCAGCCCGACCTGTAAAGCCTAGTTTTAAAGAGTTAAAACTGCAAAAGCCCACTTTTGTGTAAAAGCTATATGGGCCGAACTGCTAACTACTATTCAACCCATATACATAGATAATGTTAATTGTTAATATTATGGATTATAAATGGGCTTTACAACAAGTAATTGATTGGATCAATTCTTCCATTACATGCGATGTGTGGATGTTTGATGTGCTGCGACAATGGACCATAAACACTTGGCCCATGATGATACGTTAGTGGCTCTTGCGCACACCATGGCTGAATGCACATCATTGCCATGGTGTCCCTTATGGTCATTGGATGACCCCTTCCTTTCGTGGTGGGCCCCACAACCCTGAAAAGGGACACGTGCGAAAACCCTAGCTGAATTGGGCCACCAGAAATCTGACTTTATGAAAGTCAGTGGGAGCCACTTTGGTTTGACCTAAATTAAGTAGGGCATAAATTTTTGTTCCCTCCAGCAAATATGAGTGCATGTGATAGGGAGATTCATGTGATGAACTCTCTAAAGGCCTTCTATCATTAGCACGATGATGGGTCTTTCAGTAATGAGGAAACACACCATAAAATTGGGTTATCCATTTGCTGTTAGGTCTGTCATAGTGTTTCATAAGATGATAGGCGCGTCATAGACCGATATGGGAGGGGCTTCACTAGAAAATGGGAACTCTCTCACGATACCTTGGCATAACCTGAATATGATGGGTGAGCACTCACTGGACAGAAAGGTTTGCCTTAAAATGGCTATGAACCTTGTCTGACAGAGTCCAAAGGGAAACTCATATGATGAGTGGATATGATCCGTCACAGAGAGGTGGTGGGGTTATGCAGCTGAAACAGTTGGCTCCACGCACCCTATGTGATTTCCCACATTTCTAGAGACATTTCGCCATCCCCGTCACTGAGATGGGAGGGAAATCTTAGAGATGAACAAATGGAAATGGAACATAGGTTAAAAGCCATATCTATGTAGGTAACTCGAATCAAACTAAGGTTGTGGACTAACGTTTTACTATTTTACCAAAAAATGGCAAACAAACAATTTTCTAAGTTGCTTGACGACAACAAACTTAAGGGCCCAAACTATGCCGACTGGTACAGAAACCTTATGTTGGTCCTGACTTCAGAAAAGTTAGATAAAGTGGTAAAGAATCCTGCACCGGATCGTCCGGGAGACAGGGCTTCAGAAGCCCGCAGGAGGGAATACCAAGAGTGGGAGGAGAAAAACTCCCTAGTCCGTTGCTATATCATAGCCTCTTTATATAATCCGATACAGAGGCAGTTCGATTAGATCGAACTCGCCAAAGACATATTGGATAGTCTAAAAACTATGTACGAAGAGCAGAACCGTTCTACTCACCAAAAGGTCCTGAAGCAGTTCATGACCGCGCAGATGACCAAGGGGCAGCAAGTTCATGACCATTGTCTCTGGATGATGGGTTACATAAACGAGCTGGAGGCCCTTGGGTCCGGGCTAGATCTGGTCACACAGATAGACGCCATTCTTAACTTCTTGCCTCCATCATTCAATCCGTTCATTATGAACTATAATATGAACAAGCTGAATGTCAGCGTTCTAGAGCTCAGCAACATGTTGCAACGAGCCGAAGAACTGATTAGAAAGGATGAGCCGATAGTCATGTTTGTTGAAGTTGGCAAATCTGGCAAGAAGAGGAGGGCAAAGAGTAAGCCCCACAAAAAGGCCACTAAATCTAAGAAACAAAAGAAAGACAAGGCATCCGATGCCTGTCACTTCTGCAAACAGGTCGGCCATTGGAAGAGAAACTGTTCTGCCTACCTGAAATCTAAGAAAGGTAATTTCGAAACTTGTGTCATGAAAACTAATATGTTAGTTGCTTCTATGTCCTAGTGTGTTGACTCCGGAGCTTCAACTCATACGTGTAATTCACCGTAGGGGTTCAAAGTAAGCAGAAGGCTGAGTGAAGGAGAAGTGACACTTTACTTGGGGACTTATGCAAGTGTTGCAGCTATGGTGATAGGAACCATAGAATTAGTCTTTAGAGAATGATTACTTTTACTTAAGGATTGTTTTTATGTAAAAAACTTAAGAAGAAATCTGATTTCTGTTTCTAAACTGTGTGTTGGTGGATATACTGTTTGTTTTAGTAATATGATTACTATTAAAAGGAACAATAAATTCTTCGCATGCGGGGAACTGGAGAACGGTCTCTATGTTCTACATCCTTCTCTAGAAACTAACTTAACCGAAACTACGTTGGTCGAAATCCCTAAGAAGAGGACTCGTGATATAGTTTGTCTCACGTGCCTGTGGCATTACCGACTTGGCCATATCGGTATTGACCAAATCACAAGACTGGTAAAGGATGGTCCTTTGGATTTTCTAACCATAGAAGATCTTCCCACTTGTGAGCCTTACCTCCAAGGTAAGATGACAAAACGACCACTTAACGGTAAACTTGAAAAATGTATAGGCACGCTTGACCTTATACATACTAAAGTATGTGGTCCCTTGAGTATTAGGACTTGTAACCAACACGTGTATTTCATCACCTTCACCGATGATTACTCATGATATGGTTACGTGTACCTAATGAGACAGAAGTTCGAATCCTTTGAAAAGTTCAAGGAGTTCAGACAAGAAGTCGAGAAACAGTTAGGGAGAGAAATTAAGGTCCGTCGATCAGATCGAAGTGGCAAGTATCTTTCTGATGAATTCGGGGACTACTTGAAGGCCAATGGGATAATATCACAGTTAGCTCCTCCTGCAACACCACAACTTAACGATGTTTTAGAGAGGAGGAATAGGACATTGTTAGACATGGTCCGGTCACTTCTCACACGCTCGGAATTACCCACATCCTTTTGGGGATATGCATTAGAGACTGCAATCTACGTGCTGAATCGGGTTCCAACCAAATCGGTTCCAAAAACTCCATACGAACTTTGGGCTGGAAAGAAACCAAGTGTCAGACACTTGAAGATTTGGGGTTGTCATGTGCATGTTAAAAGAATGAGTGTGGACAATTTGGAATCTAAGACCAGTTGTTGCCTATTTGTAGGCTACCCAAAAGATTCGGTGGGTTATCTATTCTATGACCCAAGTGAGTAGAAAGTGTTCTGCAATCGAAACACTAAGTTCTTAGAGACCGGTTATATTTTGGACACCCATCGTTAGGAAATAGTTCTTGATGAGGAGAGCTCAGGAGCAGTGGGAGATGTCCCACAAGTTCTAGGTAGTGACTAACCCAGAAGATCCACCTGGGTATCCAAGCCACCAGTCCGTTATGGTTATGACCAGGATAGTTACCTGGTGAAAGCCTTGACTAGTGAGAAGGATCCCGTGACTTACGTGGAAGCTATGCTGGACATAGATTCCCAGAAGTGGGTGGAGGCCATGAAAGCCGAGATGGACTCAATGGAGGCTAATGGAGTCTGAACTCTAGTAGATCCGCCCTCCGGGGTAAAAGCAATCGGTTGCAAATGGATCTATAAGAGGAAGAAGGGCCCCGGTGGCAAGGTTGAGACCTTCAAAGCTCGTTTGGTGGCGAAAGGGTATACTCAGAAAGAAGACATCGATTATTAGGAAACCTTTTTGCCTGTGGCCATGCTTAAATCCATTAGGATCCTGCTAGTTGTAGCAGCATACCATGACTACGAGATTTGGCAGATGTATGTCAAAACCGCGTTCATGAATGGAGATCTTAGTGAAGATATCTACATGTAGCAGCCGCAAGGCTTCATTGCTACTGGTCAGGAACACATGGTATGTAAATTTAATAGATCCATATATGGACTTAAGCAAGCTTCTAGGAGTTGGAACATCCATTTTGACTCTGCGGTCAAATCAATTGCATTTGAGTAGAATTCGGATGAGCCTTGTGTTTATAGGAAGTCTAGTGGGGATAATGACACCTTCTTGGTGTTGTATGTGGACGATATTCTACTCATTGGGAATGATGTAGGAATGTTGATTTCGGTCAAGGTGTGTCTTTCGCAGCAATTCTCCGTGAAAGGTTTAGGAGAAGCCTCCTATATACTGGGTCTTCGACTCTATAGAGATAGATCGAAGCGGATAATTGGATTATCCCAGGCTACTTACATTGACAAAATTGTCAAAAGGTACAACATGGAGAACTCCAAGAAAGGAAACGTTCCTTTCAGGCACGGAGTCACTCTCTCCAAGAAGATGTCTCCCAAGACTTCTGAGGAGATTGAGGGCATGAAAGACATTCCCTATGCCTCAGCCGTAGGGAGCATCATGTATGCCATGCTGTGCACTCGCCTTGACATTGCTCAGGCGGTGAGTGTCGTAAGCAGGTTCCAGGCCAACCCAGGGCAGGAGCATTGGACTGCTGTGAAGAACATACTCAAATACCTTCGAAGGATAAAAGAGTTTTGTCTGGTATTTGATGGTAGTTCACTACAAATTTTGGGGTATACTGATGTCGATTTCCAGTCGGATCCAGATGATAAAAGTCTACATCTGGGTATGTTTTCACGATAGGATCGTGTGCTGTTTGCTGGAAAAGTAGCAAACAGGGGTCCACGACAGACTCCACGACCAAAGCCGAGTACATTGCCGCAAGTGAAGCTGCCAAGGAAGCCGTGTGGATGAAAAAGTTCATTCACGAATTAGGAGTGGTTCCGTCCAGCACATCACCCATCCCGTTGTTGTGTGACAACAATGGAGCGATCGCCCAGGCTAAGGAGCCTCGAGCTCACTTGAAGTCAAAACACATCGAGAGGAAGTACCATGTACTACGGGAGATTGTTGGTAGAAAGAACATCCTGATTCAGAGGGTAGCATCAACGGATAATGTGGCTGACCCATTGACTAAGCCACTCACACAGAAAGTGTTTGAGAAACACGTGGAAAGAATGAGACTTCGGCTTGTACCAGATTGGACCTAAGTGCAAGTGGGAGCTGTTAGACAGTTTTGTATGCCCTTAGCTCCAATCAGTTTTGATGTACTTTTGACATTTAGTGTAAATGAATAAAGTGCATGTTTGATTCATGTTGTGTGGTATGTTTCTGTGTAAGACCCTTAAACTAGACATTTAATGAGACTCGTGTTAGTTTAGAATGTTCACAGCCATTGGATAAGTCTGGGGAGATTTATCCTGCCAAGGTTGACACTGGTGTGCTGCCAAATGTTGGGGTGGCCTATCTTAGCCACCAGGGTGAGACCCAAGGCACATGTAGTGTAGGATTATTTGAATCTTTGAACCGGACCAGATTTCCAGTATTGCCCTGGACCTTAGAGATTGATGGGAAAAACTGGAAAGTTACACCTGACCCCTAGACTCGATTATGATACTGCACTAGGTGTCGGATTGGGTTGTTTTCGATATGCCAATTAGTGAGATCCTTAGCGGGGGCCAAAACTTGGGTATGTTGGGACAGTCTGAGAATTCATCTGAGTGGGTGATCATAGTGACAGGATCAGCCCCTTTGTCGGACAAAGGTAATGATTAGGGATGCATTCACTCTGATGGAAACCAAACTGCCGGCAGTTGATTTCAATCGTTGGAATTTTGTTTTGCAAAATTTATATATAAGATATATAGATATGTATGGTTTCAAAATGTTTGCAAATGGTTTTAAATCCCGGGATCCATGTGAGTAGAGAGTGCAACACTGTTCCTTGCAGCTCAGGGAGAGGTCCTCTCTGGTCGGGCAGTGTTTGATCATTATGGGCTGAGAGGTTGAGTGTAAGGCCATTTAGGGTTATACCTGATGGGCTAATCTTGCATCTGCCCACAGTCCCTGGGTTTTTATAAGATGGTTTGACCCTAGGACCACTTAGTGTAAGTGTTGGGCCCATAGAGTTCACGTGATGGGCTCAAGGGGTCCACTGGGCTTTCTAGTGAATTTGGCTAGGCCATGTAACAAAGGCTGGGTTGAACCCATGTGGCTGATGTGTAGATCAATGCTTGGGTCCCACGCCATACAAAGAAGCCCTACTGGGCAGCAGTTTGGCAGATTGTTGAGCACTCAATACATATTGGGCCTAAAGCCCATTTCGAACTGGATGATTTAATTATCCACTTAAAGGGGCGGATCTGAGATTAGGGCAAGCCAAAGGATTGGGTTTTGACCCTATCCACTCTTGGAGAACAAATTCAAATAAAGATTTGAATCTGGTAACCTCCTGATAAGATCAGGAGTGGGCTGACCCAATTTGTAGATAGGATTAAGATAATTCCCTATCCAAATACAGATTTGGATTGGGATAACTCCTAATAAGATTAGGAAGTTTCTTAATCACTAAGAATGAGGAGAAACCCTAATCTTGAATTACAAGAATTCGAACCAAGGGTTTAGCAAAAAAAAAAAAAAATCATCCTGCAATTTGAGATAGGATCTCAGAAACCCTAGAGAGAAGAAAAGCAAATACGCCAACTTCATCTCTAGAGTTCTCTTCCAGCCGCCGCCGCCATTCACTGCCTGGTTCGATCTCTTTAAGAGGGAAAGATCAAGAAGGTGTTTTTGATATCAGTCTTTGCTGAAAGGCTGATTGTGTACGGTGCTATTCTTGTGAAGAATTTGGTTCGTATGACGAACACTGCTGGTTCTGCTCCAGTATCACTGTGTCATCTTCAGTGGGAGCAGATCTTGGGAGTATTCTTTGGGCGTGAACACCAACGTTGGGAGACCGACTCTCCGTATCTGATATAACCCTTCCCTTTCTCTTTGGTTCAGATTTGGTTCGGTTTTGGTTCGATTAGATTTTTGAAGAATTTGATTCGTATGACGAACGCTGCATTCTTGGATTCATACAGTGGATCTCTCCCTCCTTTCAGGACTATCTAATTGTGTCATCGGTTCGGAACACCTCGGATTGGACAACATTAAGAACTATGAATACTTCATCCCCTTTATTTCCCCTCACCCATTCCTTCTCAAAGATACAACAAACCATGGTGTCAATCTGATTTCCAATCGCAAAATCATCATGGACTCACATACCTTATGACTTTATAAGCATCAAACTTTTCTAGCTCGTCTTAAGTCAAAATCACAGCCGCCTGGATGAAACAATGATGGTTTTCTCTATCTTGAGTCATCGTATTGGTTCCACAAAGTGCAAATGGAAACAAAGATAGACAATAGAGACATGGACAAAAAACAGAGATGGAGATGGAGACAAAGACATAGACAAAGACGAAAAAGGGAGATAGAGGTGGAGATGGAGATGAAAATGGAGATAGAGATGAAGCAACGATTTGCATTCTATCTTCCTGAATTTTTTCATCATTTGGGTTTTATTTTGAAAATTTAAGGAATAGTAGAGGATAAATTTGACATTTTTATTTTCTACATTAGCTCTTAATGATGATGTCAATTGTAAGAAATAATAAAGGTGTACAAAACAATTGTTAAATAATAAGGATAGAATTAATCAATTAATTAAACCATAAGCGTAGTTTTATAAATTTTCCCCAAAGATAGGCTTTGAAATAAGTGACCCTTAAAAGGCAGCAATAACAGCAATCATTTAAAACCAGAACCATAGAGATTCCACTCTCTCCATTGGACAATGGACATACAAGCACACAATAACACAAATAAAGAAATAAAAGACATTTTATTTTTCTCTTATGGGCTGTCATTAATGTTTCTGTTTTTCTTTTGTAGAAAGAACCTTATGGGCTGTCATTTTCGTGAATGAATGTAGCGAAAATGGCTGGCTACCTAACCAAACGGTCCAAACCATGTGATATACATATACTAAGCACTCCGAATCTACTTTTCACTGCTCATTGCTGTGGCTAGTGATGCCTTTGGTCATTAGGATTTTTGCTTTGTTCTTTCATAGAATATGGATTTGAGATGAAAAAGTAATGGACCATGGTTGGTTGGTTTTAGGCCGAAGCATTAGTGATTGAATGATCCAAGAGAAGAATAATAAAAAAAATTCCAACTTCACTTCCATTTGTACAATGGGTACCGGCCTTGGTAAGGATAAAAATTTTGATATGATACGTACATGGTTTTTAGTATCAATACACCTCTACTGATACACAAAGGTGTATCGATACTTTGAACCATGCCTCTTGGGTAGTGTTGGGCGTTTTCGGCCGGTAATTTTTCTATAAAAAGAAAATAGCTAAAAGGTCACTCCTGTTTTATTTTTTTCTTGTTTCTCTACAAAGAGTCTGGATCTACTGATCACAGTACACTACTGGCCATGCTAATCCAGCCACAAATAAGGAATATTAGTGATGTAAAGTACTACTAATGTTCTAGATGTGCAATTGGGTGAACGTGACCAGCAATCTGTTGTGGTCAGCAGATCCGACCTCCTCTAAGAAGGGGATAAAAAGCCAATAAAGAAAACAAAAAATTATAGAAGGTAGGAAAAGGTAAAAAAACCTTTACAAACCTTGTATAGATTTCCCTACTTTTTCCTTCAAATAAAGCATAGCCTAAATAAATACTGTGTTTCTTGTGATTGATTGGCTTCATTTTCTAATCAATTCATTTATTCATTTCTTCTTTTCTTATCCTTCATATATTATTATTATTATTATTATTACGCATATGATAATGTTATAGATGATTAAATTTACATTTACGAACCAGTAAGGATATCATAAATCAATTATATAGACATGGTTATACATTTAGGCTCAGTTTGGAAGCAGTACAAATGCAAATATATACAACATAAATACATACAAAATAATACAAAATATAAGCTTTTACACTCTACATATTGGCATTTATACTCCTTCCAAACTCAGCCTTATTGAAAATGAATCTAGAAACCATTTATTGATAAACTCTATATTAGAATCTTACAAGGTTTAAAATATTGAGAGTTCAGGCGTTTTAATGGTTTCAAATGTTGAACTATCCTGCTATAAAAGGTTAAAGAAAATAGTATCACTCCCTTGAAACACTTTTGCATATTGTGTTATCCTGCAAAAAGAACTATTGTCATATGTCATATTAAACCTTGAATCAAAATTGAACTTCTCTCTCTCTCCACATTGTTCTATCCTTTTATATAAGTAGTCTGCTTATGTCAAATCATCCACAGAATAAGATTGTAGCAACCCACCCTCGTTGATTGCAATAATTACGCTCAAATTATTAAAAGATTGAATTGAAAAATTGCTTAAAGAACTATTTGAAACTTAAACTTTATTTTCATGGATGATAGCTTTGATAATTTAGATATTATCCCTATATCAGAATTTATCTATATTCTATTCATAATAATTAATATTATCTGGTTGAAAGTGATGAATCAACCAACGGGCTCTTAGTAAGAAAACCATCATCATCCTACTGTGTTCATCACTGATTGGTTCAATGATTTTGGAGCCAAAAAGTGGTAAACATGGTTAGGTGCTCATGACTTATTCAACAGACACATCCTTATCATATATCATCACTATTTGGTTGGGCAGGATTCTGGTCCCTTTGGAGTGGATTGACATGACTCCTCATTTTTGTTTTTGCTGTTAATTTTGGTTTTCATGGCTTTCGATTGATGAGCAAAATAGGCTATGGCTAAGGGCATAAATAAGAAGTCCTGATCACAAACTAGATAGCCCCACAACCACAAGTTAGTCTAATCTACATCAAAGTCATTCATTGAAACCAAATGGAAAAGGGGAGTTATTTGGGCACACCCCATTTTTGATAAAGGACACATCCCTAAATCCTAATATTTTTTTTTTCAAAGAGTTCATGCATCAAATACAAAAATACCCCCACATACATTTTGATCTGGGTGAGGAGGTTCATAGACTTTTTTTTTTCCATTAGGCATGTGCCCTTAGCACTCCCCAAAAGAAAATAAAAAAATAGGGATAATATTGATTAAATTAATATAAGAACAGGGCTACAATGAGGGTACCCTTTGCTCATGATTTATTTACCATTAGATAGGTTTGATAGATGGAATCATTTGATTGTGTTGATTTTCACTCCAAGTATTATATAGAGAAGGTCACTTCTGGTGGGTCCCTATGCTTTTGTGTACTTAACACGTGGCAGCATAAGATAGCACCTCATTGTAGGGCCCGCTTGCTTTTGACATAAATTAATTAGATTCCCTTGTTGTACTTTTTCTCATTACATATATCTTGTATCTTATTCCATTATTGAGCAAGCAGGGTGGTTTTGCTGGGTTACTGCTCCTTTCTCCCTCAACTGTTCATGCATATTCGATCCCTTTATTCCGAAGTACATCACTTCTTTAATCCGATTGGGAGCCCGAGATATTTCAATTTTCAAGTTTCTGCTCCTAAACAGTAAATCTCAGTCACCATCCTATTTATCTACACTTGTGTATAGAAATTGCATTGGAAAAAACGATAGCCAAACAGCAAAACACTAATGCTCCCTTTATCACGCTGGTCAATTCCGTGCGTACCCCCTACGGCCACGTGGTGGGCGGTTTGGGTTTGCCACATCATCCTTCCACGTGGCAAAAATGGTTAATTAAACCTCCGGGTTGGCCTGAGGGAGGGAGGGATCTGAGGGAAGCTGTTGAAAACTGGGGCTGCCCCATCTCCCAGGCCCTGCTGTTGGTAGTGATAAGTTAGTCTATCCCTTCGTTCTAGGGCCCATGAACCCCCCCCCCCCCCCCCCCCCCCCCTACTTTAGGATTAATTTATTTACTTTTTTTTGTTGGGCACCCATCGATCAATGAATGCATCCAAACATGGGTGGAAAATTAGGTCGGAAGTCGGAACAGAATGACAATAACGTGTATCTCTGTTATGGCTGTATACATTTGGACGATGGAAAAAAAAATTCCATTCCAACTCATGAAGAAAAAGTCGCCATGAGAGATCAGAGATGGAAAGGGGCAGAGCTTCATTTTTATAATGTATATATTCTAATCACCATAGTTGGGCAGCTACCAAATTGAATTGAATGTGGCCCAGAAAACGAACCCAACGGGAATTATTGCCTTTATTTTCTTTACTTTATCTACATATTTGTTCTTCCAACCTTTGTTCTTATTCCATATTTTTACTTGGTTCATGTATATAAGACCAAATGCTAGCTAGCTAAAGAGAAACTTTTTTTTTTTTAAATGTTGCCCATTCTATTTTCATGTATAGGCCGGTGGGACTGAGGTAAGAATGGATTTTGGACAAGCTAATGTCTAATGAGATGGGCAATTTGTGAATAGGTTGTAGACAAAGACCTCTCCATGGAACCCCTTTTGTCCTCTTTCGTTTATGATCAAATTTATGGAGAATTCATGATTTATATCAATCAGGATCAGACAAGTGTCTTTGCATGGATGCTTTGGTCAATTCATGGCGGGCTGTGCATTAATAAGGTCTGTTTCAGTTTCATGTTTGTGGCATTCACAGAGTTGACAAAAATTAACAGACCAGACCGTCCAAAATGTTAGACCACTCAATCATGAATCATGATCTAGTGAAAACTCCTAGTTCTTAGAGATCTAGTTCTAGGGCTTAATTATGAGGGTTTGATATTTAATCAATGACTCATAACTTTAAAGCTTTTGAGTAAACATATACTAGGATTTGAAAAGCAATTAGGTAAGATATTCTTTCCGTGAGGCTTCTAACTTGTTCTTTCAATGTCTATCAAGAGTCTAGCCTCTAATTTGGTCCATGCAACTCCAGACAACAATGACTACCGACCAGCCAGAAAAAAACGAAGAAGGAAGAAGAGACAGGAGATGGGTGTGTGTGTGTGCGTGTACTCATGGAGACGAGAACTGTTGCGTTTCACATTGGATTGGATTGGATCGGATCTTACCGTGTTAGACGTACTTTCACTGCCTCACTGCCCAGAAGTGATAAACACGAGGAGCTTTATCAGGTTATTCAGCAAGCCCGCTCCTGCTTAATAATCCTCAGTCGAGGAGTGGTGGCGGACTGCCGGCCGGTGGGCTAGTCGAGAGTCGAGACATTTATTTGATAGAAGCGCCAAGTTGGGTTGGGTGATTGGGTCCAGCCTCCATCGGCCACCGCTCCAGCTAGTCAGCTACTATAAAATTACAAACTAGGCTGGGATATACCGAGAGTGAGAGAGAGGCGAGAGAAAACTGAAAAGTAGCAGGTTGGTGAATTAAGTCAAGAAACAGGACCCCATAAACATAACATGCAAAAAAAAAAAAAAATAGACACCCAATGCATCAGTGGATCTAGTCATGTAGGACCAGGTTGGAATTATCACTGGGCCCAAGTAGGAGGAGGAGGACATGAACCCTGCCAAGTACCAATATATAGCGCCATCTGCACAACACTACAGCTCCACAAAAATAATCTCCTCTAGTCCTCTATTTGTCTATATATAATAATAATAATAAAACTGAAGGCGTAGACCAGTAGGAGCCGTCTCGTAGAAGGTATGGCTGATGTATGTGGATGAGAGGTGAGAGGGGGAGGGAGAGAGAAACAGAACAGACCAGACTACAGAGAGGTGGGCGGGTGGGTTGGTTGAAGTGGTGTGGACTTTGTGCAAGTAGTAGACTCTTTCTTTCTTTCTCTCTCTCTCTATCAATCTTAAAGTCTGCAGTGGCCCAAAAACCAAGTTTGATTTTTGAAGGCACATACATGAAAAGAATGGAGTATGGAGTTTAATTTAAGTAGGGAGGAGGAGGGGGGAAAGAGAGCCGAGAGGGAGGGAGAGAGGGAGGGAGAGAGAGAGGCAAAACTCAAAATTACGAGGCATGGAAATAGCCAAAAAGTACGGTTACCGAAAAACCTCGTCTCCTTCCCAAATCGAAGCCTGATTTCTTCATGTCATGTCATGCAGGTAGCAACTAGTAAACCCCCCCAGCACAGCCTTAGCCTTTACCCACGATTTTGTCAATCCCATTTCGGCCAGCTCAATCACAACTCCGCAGCTAGAGCCAGCACCTCACCCGCTTTATCTTTTTCACGTTTCCTCTGCCAGATCTCTCGGAGTGAGCCTAGGAGATGTGCGTTTGTTGAGATTTTCCTTAATGGGTCTCCTGGGTTGTCAGGGATTTTAGAGATTTTATGTTGAAAAGGAAGTGGTCTGTATACCACCATATATTATTTGTTTTGGGAGAGACCTACTTCGTTTTGGCGTCTTTGTCCGTTTTTTTTTTCGTGTTTTCTCCCCAAATTTGCAAGGAAAAATTGTTTGACTCGTTATCTCTAATGGGCTTTTGTGGGTTTTCTCTTTGAGAGATCTTGGAAGGTTCTTCAACTCTTCTGAGTTCTTAGATAGTTTTGAGCAGGAGACATGGAGAGCGGTGTCGCGAGAGATGGTGCTTTCATGTTTAGCGATGAAGAGTTGGATGGGATAAGTGGGTTGAGGAGAGCAGGAGATTATATCGAGGTGACGTGTGGGTGTACGAGCCATAGGTATGGTGATGCTGTGGGGAGGCTTAGGGTTTTCGTTGGAGGTGATCTCGAGATCAGCTGTGAATGCACCCCTGGTTGTCAGGAAGGTTAGCACATTCTGTTTTAGTTTTCTCTCTCGCTTTTGGTCTTCTTTTGGGTAATGGCCAATGGGTCTGGATTTATATTCATGTTGAGATGTCTTTATCTGCCTCAAGAACTGGGTTCAACGTCACGAAAAGACTTTTGTTCTTTAACCTGTTCGAAGCCTCGAACGATGTAGCTTTTCTCTTTTATACATGTAAGTGTGTGTAGATTTGTCCAAGTGATGGAGCTCTTTTTAATCTTCTGCAACAAACTTCTGGAGTCTTTCTGTTTATTTCTTTCTTTATTACTTTGTGCTTGAAACAGTACTGTAAAGTTCAAAGCATGTATCCCTGGGCTTGAGTTTGGTAAATGACCAATCGTTTTCCTCTTTGGGCGGGTGTTCTGCCATCTAAACCATGAAATTATTGTTGACTGTAATATCCTAGGCTTGATGCCGAAGGATTGGTTTAAGATGTTATTCTCTAGGCCTATGTCTTCTGTAGGATCTTCTATCACGATACAAGATGGCATTGCTCAGTCGAGAGGTTCTCTATTTCCTTTTTCTGATGGCAGTGCCATCCACTTTTGTAGTTAGTGTTATTTCCTCTTAAGCAGGTACGCTTTGGCTTAGGCGGATTGAAGGCTGATGCTACTGGAGGATTTTATCCTTATCATATAGCTGTACATTGAAAGTGTCCAACTAACTGCTTACAAGCAGGTGGGCTTATGGCTGGTTGATTTAAGATAGTTTATCAGGATTATTTCCTGTCCTTTAGTTCTACCTTGAATACTACTCTGGAAAAAATTAAGCATTGTCAGGTCACAGGTGTGTGCATTTTGTACTGTGGAGAAAGATGCTTACATCTCATCCAGTTCTACTTACATAATTTACTTTGACAGATCAGTAAAAAGAGGAAATGAATGTAGAAAGAAGAAATGTGGTACTCTGGTCATCTTCACCATTCTCTTTAGCACAAAAGTGAAAGTCCTTAATAAGCCCTTGTTCAATGTACTCTTGGCATTTTTGACTGATAATTGCTGATTTTGATGACTAGATAAGTTGACCCCAGCTGCTTTTGAGAAACATTCTGGACGAGAGACTGCCAGGAAATGGAAGAGCAATGTATGGGTGATAGTGAATGGAGAGAAGGTTCCACTGTCAAAGACTGTGCTGCTTAAATACTACAACAAGGCATCCAAAAATGCCAACGGTCATCACAAGTCCCATAATGGGCGACCATGTCATCGGGATGAATTTGTTCGCTGTACAAAGTGTAACAAGGAGCGCAGGTTCCGTCTCAGGACCAAAGAAGAATGCCGGATTCATCATGATGCCTTGGCCAATCGTAGCTGGAAATGTGCTGACCTGCCGTATGACAAGTAAGCTTCTCTCCCAACTGCTATTGATAAAATTTGAGTGATTTTGAATTCTTTTGTTGAAGTTTTGCATACACTATTCCACAAAAAAGTTGACAAATTATATGCTTTATGCAATAATATCATCTGAAAGTGTTGATTTCATCCTTCTCCAATTAGCTACATGTGAGAAAGCCCACTTTGTTTTATCAAACAGTATTCTGCAATTTGTTTTTAATCTTGTTTTCTGTTCTCCCCTGGCCCGTTATGCTCCACCATTTGGAATAAAGTAACAAATGCTTCAATTTGTTCTTATTGTGTTTTCTGTGGTCCACCATTCGGAATAAGATAACAAATGCTTCAATTTGTTCTTATCATGTTTTCTGTGATTTACTCCATTACTGTCTTGTTTTCTTTCCATTGACAATGAGCGTCTAATTCATTTATGAATGAGTTGGGTATATGTAACATATTACATATCCCATTGATACTTGTGGCATGAGTCTGACATATGGGGGTATACTACTAACCCTTAATTGAATTCAGTGATCTTAATATGCACCAAATGATTCTTATGCACTTTATATTCTGGGAACTATATTGCAAAAGTTCTTCATTTCTTAATTGGGAATGAAGAGTGTTGATAACCTCTGTTGTATTATTGATATCGTGATTCTTCTGTATGAACACACGTGTGTGTTTGCACTTATGGGTGACTTTGGTTTTGTACATTAATATGCTAAAACCTGAACCATCTTTCTTACACAAATGGAGTATGCACATGAAGACAATCAATTTACCAGTAGTTTAATCGTGCTGTGTGCACAATTGTGATAGATGACATAATATTCAAAGAAAAATAATTGCACGCTACTTCATTCTAACTCCACCCATTGGTATTTCTAGTAACAATTTGTCAGACTTTTTTTGGTCAAATGTGTGGGTTAACAAGCTAGAGACAGTATTGAATAGTGTGCCCTATTCAGCTGAAGTTTAACTGTCATAGTTTCACATCATCACCATCATCATCATTGTTATTGTTGTTGAGTTCATTGAATCTTGTCAATTAATCTAGGATGCTTCTCTCCATGGTTTTATCTAAAACTTGATGGATGTAAAATTTTCCATGATGCTGAATCTATTTAATGTGTCTAAATGAAAGTGGCCTTAAAAGGCTGCTCTCTGAATGAGCATGTTGGTGCTTGTGGCATGGATAAATGGTTAATTTTTTTTTTAATTATTAAACAATGGTTGAACTTTTTTGAGGTGAGTTCTTTCTCTGCTCTATTTTTGGCATGGGAGGAAGTGAGGAACAAAGAACAAGGGTGCCTTTACCAGATAGATAGGGGATAGAGACTGGTCCTCATATTTCTTTTAGATGTAAATCTGGAGTTTTGAGTTGTGGATCTCTGTGCATCTGACTCTTTCTTAGCTGCACTCACCCTTGGGGTAGGATCTCAAATTTCACTTTGAACTGTGGCATCAAACGCAAACTGATATTTCTTCTTGACAATTTGATGGCCATAGTGAGAATATGATACCAGATTTTGTGTATGCATCAATTTGACAGAACCTATTCTTTCTAAGAAAATCTTTAACATAGCCTGCCCCATGTCCAGCTCAAAAATTTCTTTATGAATGATGTTGGTTTCATCAAAGTGATAAATCTTCCCTAACAGAAATTCAGTTTCTATTGAAGATGTATATGGCTTTTGAGAACTTGTTAGGGATGTATAATTCTTGGATACCACCATCTAAGTATCATAAAGACAAATTGTTCTTTGGTTTCTTTTGTTAATAAAGGATTCACTTGAAAAAAAACCTGGATCTCTGGGTCCATAGGTTTTTTACGGCTTAGAAGTTTATTGTGATTGATGGCTATTCAATGAATTTCATGCATTTCCCCTATGGAGGAGTTTGTTCTCCATGGAGAATCACTAAAGCTTTAGAGGAGTTTATGGTGCGAAATACAAAAATTTGCAAACCATGCCATTTTCATAGGCACAAGTTATGTCCAAATTCTCTGGATAATAGTCAGTTGCTCAAATACATTGATTCTTGGTTTTTCGTTGAGTTCCCTAATTGATATTGGTGTAAGTTCAAGTGATGCAAATATGTGGAATAAGTTAACATCCAGTAAGTCAGGATAACGTCAAAAAACATGCTACTGAACAACAAAGTGTGGGACACTTTCAATTCTGTGAAGGAAGGTCATCTTGCTTTCTCTTATACCTTTAATGAGGTGAGTAGGTGAACAACAAAGTCAGTGCTATTGCCAAAGGTAATGTGGATAGAGTGTTAAATACATTTGTACCATCTCAATCATTCTGCAGTGTACTTAGTATTTTCATGTTAGCTTCTTTGCCTTTCTGGTTAAGTTCAACATATGTGCATAAAAAATATACATGTATGCACATACTTAGATAATATGTATTGCTGATAAGGTAGAGCTCCAATCAAATATAGTGGTGGGAGCAATTCCGGAAGCACTCAATATTCCACAAGCCTGTTTGGCTATGTCACTACTTTGAATTTTGTTCCTTGTTAAAGCCTTGTTCATGAGGAGCATCAGTTGAAGGTGCCCCACAAGCTTGATGGGTTTGTACATGATTAATTGGTCTATTATTGACTAAAAACATGCTTGATGCTTTCCCTATGAAACTAGATATTTCCTGAGAAGCAATTAATTGGTCTATTATTGATGGGTTGTACATGATCAGTTGTGTATCTCTAGCTCAAATCTTAAAATACTAGACTGAATAATATGAAGATAGATCATTTCATTTTGAACAGAGCAAGGTGGCTTTATGCAACAGTGTGAACAGGAGACAGTGGGTTGTAATGCAGTGTCCAAAGCCATACCAGGTGTCTGACATGGCAAAGCCCAGATTTCTGACATTCCAATACAGCTCCCTCATCATGTCATGAGATAAGGGCCATTACCAGTGTTGGTACTGGCCATACAGGGCCTTGGAAGGGTGGGCTGGATATGGACATTTTTTGGGCACAAAGTGGTTAGAGTTGAACCTTTGTTATTGCAACTTGTTAGCCTGAGATTTTACAAATTTCTCTTGTTTGTTTGACACCTGAAATTCTTTATAAGATAGTGTCCTTATTAACCTTGCTATGTGGGTGACGAATTAGATTGTTGCCTGATTAAATTATGTTATGCTATATGATAGTCTTGTGAATTTGCACCAATTTTCTGTTTAGAATTCTGCCAATTTCTTCTTGATTTCAATAACTGTTTTTCTTCATCTTAACTGAAATGTGTTATCAGAACTGTTTTATCAATTGTGAGGTTAGGCTGATCTGATTGGTTTTTTATCAGCTCATCTTATTGGCTTAGTTGCTAACTACGAGAGTAGATGATACTGAGCCTTCTTTTGTCATTCTTCCTAAACTCAACTAATAAAAACTTCTCATTTGGTTAAGCCCTATGAGTATAGTATGGCAAGCTGGATTTTGTTTGCCCTATGTGTTTTATTCATTTGGTTAAGCCCTATGTGTTTTATTTTTTCATGGTTCTAAAGTAAGAATCTGCCTCGTGAAACTTTATTTATTGGAACAGAAACTACCGGGAGTACAACAATACTAACTAGTGACTTGTATCTTTGCCTCATTTTTTCCTTTTATTTTTTTGATAAAGTTTTTTTTTTCCTCCTTTTATTTCTGCGGCCATTACCTGATGTTGGTCCTAGCTATCTGGGAAGTGGGATCTTTTGCATGTGTGCATCTGTTAAATCTTTTTATTCCTTGGTGGTTTCATGAACACCATGAGTGCTTCTTAGAGATTTTGCTGTTACTGTTTATCTGTTCATTTGTTCTTCATACTCAAAAGTTTCTAACTTACAGTGGATGCTTTATTCTTGAGAGTTTTTTTTTTGCTATATTCCTTGTTTTTTAACAGAATTTGGGTAATTGAATATTCTTATAAACCAACCTCTATTCCGTTCATGTCACTGTTTGGGTGTCTACTAATTTATATGTTCTTTTAAGTTCAGTTTCTTATTTGGTGTGTATTATCATTTGTTGCATATCAGAATAACCTGTGACAATGATGAAGAGCGAGCAAGTCGTAAAGTGTACAGGGGTTGCTCCCGATCTCCTACTTGTAGTGGATGTACCTCCTGTGTCTGCTTCGGATGCGACATTTGCCGATTCTCAGACTGTAGCTGCCAGACCTGTGTTGATTTCACACGAAATGCAGAAGCTTAGTCCCAAAATCAGCCCCTAAAATTGAGGCATTCCTTGTTTTTTGGTGGATAGATGGATGGCAATGCAAATTTTTTGCACTATTTATGAACAAAACATTATAAACTTCTGATCGGTGTTAATGATAAAGACTTCTTATTTTCAGTGTCGACTTGAATTCCCAGTACTATCGAATTTAGTTGGAAATTTACTAGTAAAAAATATTCCTTTTATTTAGAAGCATAAGATGTAGATCACATGGGTGGTGGAAATAAAAGGATCGGAGAGTGTGTTTGTGGAAAATGTCTCGATAAATTTCTCACTTATCTGGATAAATGTTTTGTAACACTTCCTGAATAAATTCATTTACTTTGATTTTCAAAATGATCCTTTTACACAAATAACTAATATTAAAATAAAAAGACAAATTTGTCCCGTTATCATTATGGTTTATAAACTTTTCTCCTAGGTGGAAAAGGTATTTGCCCACATGGGATAGTAAGTTTTATTCGGGTAGATGCTCTCTTTACTGTGCAATTAATTACAACATTGGTCAATGGGTTTTATTTACAAGTAAACCAACATTATAAAGTTGATTATGAAATTCATTTATACAGTCTGAAATGAACCGAGTGTGTCAGTCTTTGGTTGGATTCCAGGTGGCTTAGAATCTGTATTCGAATTTTATTAGTCCTTACATGGAAATGAATTGGAATGGTTTCCTGATCGAATTCGAGTTCAGATGTGACCTTACTCGCTTCCAATTTGCTCAGTTTCTCTCCCTAGTTCAGGAGCCACTTTGTCAACCAGTTGGAATGTTGCTTGTGGGTGTGGCGAAATTAAGCCTTTATATTCGTTCACCACCACCCGTGATCCGTCTCTCATTCCAACAATTTGATGGTGAGGACGTGAATTCGACTCAGCTCGTACTAATCCATGCTGATCTTATCTAGTCTTGTCAAACTGTGTAATGTGATTGAGATTGTCTTCATTCCTCCACGACTGATAAGTTTCGTTCTACGTGGTGACTGAAGACTTAACAGCCCAAGATTTCCCTTTTTTTGTCTATTCCTTTTGAAGGTGGTGGTGCAGCGTTAGCGACGCAGCCGCAAAAGAAAAAGAAAAAGGGTAAGAAGCTGACGGAATCGAACAAATACAAATTACAAATATGAAATAGTACAGTACATTGAGTGGGTATGAGTTGGGTCCCCGATTTCTGAGGGCATCTCCATGATTGAGATTTGAGATACGATACGACTCTCCTTTATATTACTTCTGCTTCAGAGGACCAAGGAAAGTGGACGTGCGGGGTATATGCTTCAGAGCTCTCACGCATGGTCCAAAGTTGGCTGGCTTTCTTCTTAACGTTGCTCTTGTCTCTCGTGTGTGTCTTCTGTGTCCTGCTATATATGCTAATTCTCAATCTCTGAGCCGTCTTAATTTTCTTTGCTTCATTCTAAATGTCTAACAGTATAAGGTCGAGTTATCGCTTCTTTGGTTTTAGTAGTATCCTTCAGGAACTGTGTTTCTATTTCTTTAATTTCTTCCCTCTTTCCAAACTATTCATCAGTTCCTTCAATTATATAACTTGCTGGTATGAAGACTCAAAAGGCTAGAAAGGCCGGAAAAGTGAATTAATTGTTTACCCATGGGCTCTGGATGAGACT
The DNA here is from genome assembly GCF_055504915.1 of Nelumbo nucifera. Lineage (NCBI taxonomy): Eukaryota > Viridiplantae > Streptophyta > Magnoliopsida > Proteales > Nelumbonaceae > Nelumbo > Nelumbo nucifera. Next base: position 136,198,442 of record NC_142649.1, on the reverse strand, counting down.
ATTATTCAATAAGACTGGGCGATCATCTAATGTTAATCGCTTGAGATACGGAAGCATTTGGCATCTGGATAAAGCTGAACTCATTCACCAACATTGGCTTCATCCTTTCCCGGTGCGCCTGTTGGATCATCATGTATGTGTAAAGGATTTCCGAATAAAATCAAAAGGTCAATATCCTCATTAAATTTTCTGATACCCCAGAACCCAGAAATCTGAAGTGAGTACATCAACACAGCTGAAAAGGCAAAGCTTATCCTCTATTACCAGATAGATGTTTATAGCCTCCAGAGCCGTTGTTTTGAATGATAACTTTATCGTTGCTGGTGCTCATATTGGTATACCACTTGACAAATTTTATGTTGAACCCAATGGATCAAAGGCTATGCTGCATTCCATATATAACAGCTCTCACATTTGAGCTTAAGACTAACATCCAGCAGTAACAGCCCCTGAAAATCTTTGCGCTGGTTCTATTTTTGCGCTTGGCATTTATAATCTTCTACTAGTGATATTCATGTTAAAGCCATTTCCAGGTAGCTTGGTGCAAGTGATGACAGACAAGTAGATATGTTATAAGGACCCATAAACCCTGAGGATCAAAAACTATAGAACTACATGCAGATTCACAGATGCAGACTCAAACTTGGTATTCCCTTTCCCCATAATTAACTTTGTCTTCCTATTCACCCCTGTTCTCGTTAATTGGTCTGGAAGGCTGTTGGCATATCTAAGTATTCCATCTGAATGAGAAGTTCATCTTGGAAGCCAAAGTATTTTGCTCTAGGACATTTTGCCCTTAATACAAACCAACTAACTACTCATTAACAAATAACAATCCCCTTCAACTATCAAACCCAATCCAGTCTAAAGAAAAATTATATTTAGCAACAGTGTCTAAACTCTGAAGGAGGGCAAGAAGTCTTTTCCTTATTGGCCATGAACAGCTTAGCAGAATGGTCCATTAATGACCACTGACTCCTATAGAGGTCCTGTGTTACTAGAGGGTGTAGCAACCACCAGCTAGCGTTTAGTTGTTATTCCCAGTCCCAGATCAAGTGCCCCTCCTAGTCTATCAACATTTTGTTATCTTTTTGAAGCATAACAGACAACCAACAAAGATAATTTCAAAATAGGGTAGAATTCTCTGATGAAAGAACCACAGAAATTACAATATGTGCAAATCAAACATAACACAACACCCAAATATTACCCTTCACAGTTCAGACTTTCATTACTAGTTTACTACCTTAGCAATAATTTAGCAGGCTATCACCTCACTCCTCACATAGCATGGCTAACATCACCCACATATATAATCTCGAATAAAGAGGTTATCAATCATAGACATGAACTTTTGCTCAATCATGTTTTTCTCTACATTTTTCCTTTTTCATTTATCATGACTATGAACAAACCTTTGTTATTTCAATTTCCCCAAAGAGAAAAAATGACAAATTAGGAGATATGTAGCATTATTGAAACTCAAATATATCCTAGTCAAAATGAGAAGAGTTGGTAATACCTTTTACAGTGAGCTGCTGCCTTGCAACCAAACCTATAAAATTCACCTCTATCGTGCAACCGCTCTTCCTTGCAGGAAGCTGGCAAATGGCAATGGCGAAAAGCCCATCATCAACATCAATGTTTAATCTATTATATTGATGTTGTCTGATTCGAGGTGTTTCGAATCAAAGACACAATTAGATAGTCTTGCCAATTGGATGAGGTCGAGGAGGAATGATGAAACCGTGCATTGAAATCTACAACCAAGAGAAAGGTCAGAGGCCCGAGGAGTTGTTCCCCGGGTAGGTATTTCAACATTCAAGTCAGTAGGGTAGAGAAAGATGTGGTTGAGCTGAGCAGGTTGAAATTGCGCTGGTCTAGGCTAAAGAGATAGTGCGGAAAGGTATTCAAATAGTGTTATTCCAAAAGTCTCTTACCTCTCTTACCTTGAGCTGAGCATGTTGGATATCCGTGTCCCAAGTGGATAGAGCTTTTGGGGTTGTCGAGATGAGGGCATTTGCCGAGGTCTTTGGGAGGTTTCCTCTTTCCCAATAGAGTCCGCTTCCTTGTCCGTGCAGAATATTCCTTCTTAATTAGTTGTACTCTTCCGTTACATGTAATATTGGCATAGCCTGAGAGGAGTAGCTGCAGAGATTACCATGTGGCCTCTTTGACCATCTCAAACATCACTTAAACACATATCAAGATGATTAGAGGTGTAAATTGGGTTGAGTCGCCCGCAGCTCGACACGATTTTGGACCGGCTTGGCACGATAGCTAATAGGCCATGCCAGGCCCGGCACGGAGGTCCGTGCCATGCTGGGCCGGGGGTTCGAGGCCCATGGGCCGACACGGCATGGCTCGACAACACGTGCCGTGTCGCCCGCGGCCCGCGTGTCGGCACAGTACGAAGCACGACCCACCATGGGTCGGCACGGCACGACCTGCCAAGCTCGTAACAAGCCGCGTTCGGCCCACTCGGGAATATAACCGTTAGGCCCCCCTCCCAAGGGGGGGGGGTTATAGAAATAGCCCCCCAATAGCTATAAACAACCATATTAGGGGGGTATTTCTATATTTTGCTTATAGGGGGTTGAAAAAATGACATAAATGCCCCCAACAGCTATATAACAACTAGTTTAGGGGGGCATTTTGGGTAAAGTTATAAGTAACTTTACAATGACCAAAATATCCCTCCCAACAACTAAATAACAGATAATTTTTTGGGTATTTTGGGCAATTGAATTATGTTCAATTCCTATAAATAGCCCTATCCTCCACCATTCTCGTCACACCAATTCAATAATTCTCTTAATTCTCTCTCTCTCATACTTGTACATTCTCAATTTTTTGCAAGCTGAGAAATTCTAATTAGCTAATTGTCTGATTCTGCATTCTCCAATTCTCAAGTCTCAACTTTATTGAAATTTCAACTTTCAACAAGAAGGCTTGCTCAACCAGCTCAAGTATCTCAATTCAGGAGGCTTGGACGTTGAAAGGCTTCAATCATTGAAATTAAGTTGGGATTTTGAACCAACAATCCGGGTAAGTCGAATTAGATTAATTTTTATCTTTTTAGAATTAAAAAAAATGGCCGACCCATCTCAAAACCGATTCCCCAACATGTTCACCATGGATGACATTCAATCGCATCACAACAGTATTAGTGTTAGCACTAATGTGTTTGATGTCGATGGAAGTGGAACTCTCACCCCCAATAGTAGTAGTACTATGGGAAAAAGGAGGGCTTCTAAGATGAGTAGCCCGGTTTGAAAAATTTTCAAAGTAGAGGATATTGAGGGGAAGGGGAAAATGGCCGTTTGCCAAAAATGTAGGAAAGACTTTAGTTATTGTAGCAAGGGTGGTATGGGTCATTTGAGCAGACATCTGTTCACACATGAGCGAGAGGGAGATGAAGGGAGAGAAACAACCCAAACACAGATTGGGAGGGGGACTAGTTTTGGTACTTTTAGATATTCACAAGAAAAAATGAGACAAGAACTTGCTAAGGATATTGTACATGCAGAATAACTATTTATGTTAGTCGAAGATCCAAAGCTAGAAAAATGGTTGCGTAGTTCTGTAAACCCACAATATAAAAAAGTTTCTAGGAATACTATAAGAATTGATGCTTTAAAAATTTTTTACTCATATAAATAAAATTTAGTTTCTTTGTTAGCAAATATTAATTCTAAAGTTGCAATTACTTCGAATGTTTGGACATCCAAATTTAATATTAGTTATATTTGTATTACTAGCCATTTCATTGATGAAAATTGACTTTTGAATAAAAGAATTTTAAGTTTTACTAGGCTTGAATGGCCACAAAGTGGCCCGACTATTGCTGCAAGTATTTTAAATACTTTGCATGCTTATGTTAGTTTTGATAATGCTAGCAATAATGATTTTGCAATAAATATTTTAAAATCTCAATTAAAACCATGCTTAAATGGTAAATTATTTCATATTAGATGTGCAAATCATATTTCAAAAATTAGAAATTGTATTATATATATAAAAAGTTCAGGGGCAAGAAAACAAGAACTTACATATTTATGCCAAAATTATGGTTTAAAATATAAACATTTTATATTAGATGTAAAGCATAGGTGGAATTCTACCTATGCTATGTTAGAAAGTTGTATATCTCATAAACAAATTCTTTCTGAATTTTATAATTTAAAAATGCCTAATGATATGATATTTGAGGAAGACTAGGAAATGACAATCTGTATAAGAGATTTTTTTAAAACATTTTTGTGATGCAACAAATGAATTATCTGGAATTTATTATCTAACTAGTTGTAATTTACTGTATCAATTAATGGTAATTAGTGATTGTTTTGCCAAATATAGAAATAATCCACAATTTCAATGTATTGTTAAAATTATGGAAAATAAATTTAAAAAATATTGGGAGAACAGTTCTCCCCTTTATTGTTTAGCTACAATATTAGGCCCTAGGATTAGGAAAGATGGTTTAGATATTTTACTTGAAGCATATTATGAAAATATGAATATTGATATAGGAAATAAAAAAGAAGAAATTAATAATTTATTATTTGAAATGTATAGTTTGTATGAATCTGAAGTTGTAGGAAATTAATAATTCATCTTCTTCTTCTTCTCCTTCTGACTTTGAGCCCAATAGTAGAAGAGAAAAGATTTTTTTATTTAATAAGTAGATGGCAGAAATCTGCTAGTTCTACAACAAGTTCATTTACTAAACTTAATTTTTATTTGCAAGTAAGTTTTTCTAATTTAGGTGAAGTATCAAACAATTTTGATATTTTAGCCTTGTGGAGTGAACACTTGAAAAATTATCTGGTTCTCGCCGCCATGGCATGTGATATACTAATCCCTCCGGTGTCTATAGTTCCACCAGAGTCTTGTTTTAGTGTAGGTACCAGGGTGTTGGATGACAAAAGAAGTTGTATGAATGATGAGATCATAGAGATGTTCATCTGCTTCAAGGATTGGCTAGATGCAAAAGATAAATTACAAGACAAGAGAGGGCATGATACAACACTGGACATTTCACCCGAAGCAGATGATGAAAGTCATGAATGATGATTCATGAATTTGACTACTTGTAGAATTTTTCATTTTTTCAATATATTGTAAAATTTTTAAATTTTATTTAATTTATTTGATATATTTTTTTTTAATTTTTTAACAATGTAATTTTGTATTTTCAAATTGTAACCATATTGTATTTTTTATATTTTATTAATTTATTCCATTTTTATATTTCATTCATCCAAGTATGCAATGACCCAATCATTGTATTTGTAATTCACTAATTTGTACCATTCAAATTTAAATGAAATAAAATTCCTATTTTTCTTCCAATTTGTTATTCCATCATTCTTATTTCAATTTGGTTAAGTATTTTTTTTTTCATTTACGTATTAAATAACTTAGATTTCTCATTTCTTAATTTTTTAAATAGTTCCTAATTCCCAAAGTTCATAAGAAAGTTAAATATTTTAGTTTTACAATTTTACTTAAAAGAAATCAAAGTTTTCAAAAAAAAAAAAACAGTGCATCCCGGTTCGGCCTAGGCCCAAGGCTTGCTTTGTGGCCTAACCCAACATGGTTCAAGCCCACGACATGGCCTACAGCCCGGCCCAACCCAGGCCCATGTACCGACACGGCACAGCACGGGCCTGCTTAAGTCTGAGCTATGGGCCGTGCTGGGCTGACTCCCAAAATTTCCACCAAAAAGAATGACACGGCCTATAACAACCCACGGACCAACATGGCACGGTCCACTTTACACCTCTAAATATAAAATGGTATTGAAAATAGGCCCCTCCAACATTGTCCTACATCAACACCACACATCATAACATTCTCTGAGACTTCATTAGTTTTAATTAACGTTGTTAAGTAGAACAATCTTACTTTGGTAAACATGATACTGCTGCCTAATGAATCACCATGGTTTATATTTATTACTTTTATTGTCATAGTTTTGTACATGCTATGTATTATTATATATTATATTTTGAGAGCCAAGTCCGCAAAGAGTTGGGGTCACCTGACAGTTTGACACTGACAACAAAAGACCTTACAATGCCCTTGACTCGTCCGCAAAGCTCAAAAATCAGCTACTCAAGTGAATCACGGCCCTGGTGTGGCCTTACGAATGACATTGGAGTGGGGCTACAACAATTCATCAGAGGCCCTCATTTCAAGGTTTTAGCCCTGCGCTATACCAAGTGGAGCAGCTGATTTTTTCTGTCACAAGTCAGTTTATTTAGCGAAGAAGGCTGAATGATAAAGACCAAAGAATCTCCCACGTGACCAATTGGTCCTACATGTTCCTTTAAGAATTATATACCAAATCTATGGTTAAATGGTGCATGAAGGTAGTATAGCTCCACAATCCGAAAGATTGGAGATAACACAAATTTTCTAAATAATGAAGTATCTAGGAGGTAAGCATATTTTGCTTGAAAACGAAAAACCAATCCAAAGTTTCATTTTTTTTTTTCTTCGGTTATTTTGGTTCTCAAATTTGAAAATCCGATTAATTAAAAAAACTGATTTGAAAAACTGGTCTGGTCTAGTTTTAATATTATACCTATAATAAAAAAGAGAAGCCCAATACATGAGAGACTCACCAATACTGGGTCTGGAGAGGGTTAGATATATGCAATCTTACCATAGTTATATATATATATATATATATATATATAATGAAATTCGGTTTTAAGTCGAATAAAAAATTCAGTTTGGTTTCAATTAATTCAGTTCAATTTTTAGCCAAATAATTCGAATGATCATCCCTAGTTATATTTAATTACTTTGAGGGCAAAATTGCAAGACATATTTATGAGGAGAATCAATTATTATATTTTTAAATAAGGTGGTATTTAATTTACCATTTTCTAAAGGGACAAAATTGTTGAGGAGAATTAATTAATCAAGAATTATACTGCTAATAAGGTAATTAGATATATTTTTTCTAATAATCTATTTAAACTAAACTTGGTTTACCATGCAAGAAGCCAGCCTAAGATCAGTGTTACATATCATTGGTTTAGAACATGTTTTTATTTATTTTGTCAAAGTTTTACGAGACCTTAATTTTATTTTGGGAGAATGAGATCACAATCACTAGATTTCAGCATATTGGAAATATGCAATACTATATAACATATAAACGACAGGAGACAATAAAAGATAGAAATTTAAATTACAATAGTCTAAATAAAAATAATATAGTTAAGACATTATATATTAGCAAATATTAAATAAAGATAAATAATGCACTGTCTGAAATTAAAAAAAAAAAAACTTTCATGCCAAATTTATTGAAATTAAAAGCAAAAAATGAGGAAATTACCCAATATTGGTCTCAGCTGTCCAGGGTCTTGGGAGGGGTGGACTGGATACAGTTCTGATGATGCTCACACTTGAACCCATGTTCTCACCTAGGGGTGCCAATTGGATTGGATTTGGTCCAATCTGATCCAGTCCAATGTGAGGCCATTAGAAATGGATCAGGTACATGTTTTGGACCAATTTGGACCGGTTCAATTCAACGTCTAGACCGTCTAATCTGTTCAACTTCATATTGATTTAGATTGGTTTCAACCCAAACTTGGTCCATTGACACATATATTCTTATCTTATATCAATGGACAAGATATTGGCTTAATCCAACCGAATCCAATTTAAATTTGTTATGGACGGACCAGGTCCAATCCAATCTAATAAATATTTTGGACCAGATTGGTCCAATCCAATATGTCTTGTTGGTCCGTCCAATCCGTCCAAATTGATTTTGGACTGGACGGGGTCCAATCCAAAACTAGTCCATAGACACCCTTATTCTCACCTTAACAGTCTGAGATGTAATTTTACTGTTACACCAAGTAATGATGATTAACCTTAAAAGCCTTGGTTTAGATGTACAACTTAGTTTTAGCTATTTTTTTTAGAAGGTCGCATAGGGAAAATTCATTCATCAACAAACTTGGTTTACATCTCTTGTACAATAATATTGAGGAGGAAATCAGGAGCTTGAGACCAAGTTTTAACTCTTGTACAAGTAATAGCAAATTTAACCAATTTATGTGCAGTCATGTTAGTTTTTCTATGAATGTGATAAATCGAGTAGTTTGAGAAGCAATGCAGCAGTTGTTTGCAATCAGCGACTAAGACGCTAATAGACCACGAAGGATCCAACGAATCCACCAACAAACATTTGATTAAAGTGAGGGCGTCGCTCTCAACCAGAATACGAGAAATACCCACCTCTAAAGCCAGTTTCAAACCCTCCACCAAAGCCAGAGTTTCAACGATCAACGAGCTTTCGTTTTGGAAGGGAGTTGCTCTAGCAAAAAGATTCTCCAGCACTATTGCCAAGAATCATACTGCCACCAGAAGAGATGGTACCTATAGCACCATCAATATTGAGTTTCACCACTCCTGCTGGTGGTTTTGACCACTTAGTTGAGTTGACAATCAAAGGGGAGTGAGGCAAGTTGTGAACACTGGATTCATTGAGTGTATTTTGGATAATCATATTTGCAAATATTTGAGCCCGGTTGATAATTGAAGGTTGAGTGGAAAATTGAACCCTTAAAAACCAACTCACCGCGTGCTGTCCAAATGTACCATAACAGGCTTGCGTTTCTCAGGAAAATATAATTTTCACCATTTTGTTCCTTGTCCATCTCCATCCATCGTTCTATCCAGTTAATGAGGTGGCCTACTTCATTATTTATACGAATATTCAAGCTGGAACCAAACTAGATACACCGGACCATCTCACAACCAAAAAATAAGTGTTGAATTGTTTCCTCCTGTGCATTGCATATGGGGCATAATTTATCTGATATGTGGTGGAGCCTAAAGAGATTAGCTTTAGTGGGTAAGAGATTAGAAACAATCTTCCAAATGAAGAGTAGGATATTTGGTGGCAGTAACTTGGTCCTCCAAAATGAATTCCAACTTATGTTTTGAGTCAACAAGTCACTGTTAGAAGATGAAGGAAGTTCATTTAGTAAAGATTTCATACTAGATGAGGTGGAGTAATTATCCCTGGGAGTAGGGAGCCAAACTAATTTATCATCAAAATGAGCTTCCAGAGCAGGCAATTGATTGGATTGTGTTGTGGTCAAAGTAATGGGCCAATTTGTCGTGATCCCATGTTCCCCTCTCGTGATTGATGAATTCAACTACGTTGATATTGGAGAGGTCTTCACTTACTTTAGTCCAATCAGCTTAGATGCCTGAAATCCAGTTATCCACAAAAGCATTATTAACCTTTGTTAACTTCATTAATCTAACGCTATTTAGGTTACTTCAATTTCATGCTCCATAGATTAAAAGAAAGTAGTGAAGGAACTTGATCCATCGCTAGCTAGATCAACTCCAACCAAATTTCAGAATTATTTTAGTTTTCACCCAATCAGAGATTGAGAGAGAGAGAGAGAGGGCATGCAATTTTAGATGCCACGTTAGGAATAAAAAGCATGTATCCCTGCAGCTAAAGCACCTATAACGCTGTCTAGGGTCCCATATTTTGTTTTTGAATCATGAGTTCATGGTTGGACCACTTGCAACTCCACCGGTGTGAGACCGTCTTATAATGCTTGTCCTAAGCCCGGACAAAGGAGAGGTGTGCCGATAATTTGACGATGAATATGACACTGAATAGTACAGAATGGTGAAACAAGATTCATGTAGGCGATGTTGAAACAGTCCTATATATATATAGTTGGGATCAGGCTTAAATGATGATAATGATGATGTGGCAATGAATAATACAGAATGACAACCAAGATTCATGTAGTCGATGATAATGATCATCGAGTCACTTGTAGGTGATTCACCCATTCTCTGATGTGGCTGAGTTAATGGCCAAGTAGCACATCAAAAACATTCAAATTAATGCTTGTTCTTTGAATATGCCACCTGTAAAATTTCGGCCCAATAAGGTTGCCATTTCATCCAAAAACTTGATAGAAGATGTATCTGCAAAATTTTAGTGGACAGATTTGTTGGGTGAGATGGGTTCACCTGAAAAATGAAAATTAGGAGGTATATGATATTGGGGCCTAGCCTTTCAGGTCAAGGATTCTGATCTGACACCTGATTATCTCCCTTTAGCCATGTTGGAGCTGGAGTGCTGGACAGCATTCTTGATTCCCTAAAAGCAGCATATGAATCAAGTGGGGAATGTGTCTATGGAGTTTCGCTCCATCAAAACAACCAATTAAACCAAGGAGAAACAATCTTCTGCAGGACAGGTCACTAATTCTGTCCATTATTTTGCGATATCACAGGGCTTCTTGGGACATCCAGAGAAGCAGAAGTCAAGTTCTGATCTTGTATGAAGGGAACTTAATTAAGAAATCATCCAAGCCCAAGTCCATCCACGCTTCAGGGGACAGAACAGAAACGAGACACTGAGATCATGTGGCCTCACAGTCACAAAATTCAATGGAAATGCCACCACTCTTCTCTTGTGCTATGTGCATGAATGGTTCCCTTTTTATGAGCCTCCTCATTGGGCGTTTGAGCCCCAACTCCAAATGACCAAAAAAACAGAACAAAATAGGTATTGTGAAAGGGCTGAGAGCAAACAGACCTCTGTGCAACCACTAACCATGTTCTACCATGTGAATTAAGCTTACCATTTACTAATACTACAACGCAATCTATTCAATGCATGCACAGAGAGAGACTTTTGATGAATTCTTTAAGAAGTGAATCAAAGCAACCGAGTTTGCTTGGTAAAGGTTCCTGAGCTTTGAAACCATAGACATTGTTCTAAAACCAGTCTTCACCAACTACATTTGCACCAATAACTTTCTTCTCCATCGATCCAAAAATAGCTCCGTCTTATGTGTTCTGTGTGTAAGTGTATTACCCAATACACGTGGATTACAAGTTAGGCATGTTGTAGCTTGTGGATATTTCTTTTACAGTTTTGCTCTCTCTCTCTCTGCGTGTGATACTGTGATTAAGCTGGAATTACGGCGAGAGTTGGGTCATCTATCTTGTTTGCTTAATTAATAAAAACAAACTATTACCAGTCCCGAAGCTCTGACCAAAGCTAAAAAGATTCAGGAACCCGCAAAGCATTTAAGATAGCCAACCAGGACTCACGTTCTTACTTCGAACTTCAATGTTGTACTAGACTACTAGTCCCCGTGATCCAAAGCCTTGGTAAAAAACAAATGAAGGAATTCAGTCCTCGGATTCTATAAGATCAGAGCCAGAAAGCAAATCTCGTTGTACCAGTAGAGCTGCTGCCTCATTCTGGTGCCTGGTTTTGCGACTGGAACAAATGAGAATGAAGGAGTTAAGAAACCAGTGCTGGGTCATCTGTTTGCTTTTCATTGTACTGTCATGGGTGATTGAAACCCAAGCAGCATCACAGCGTCTCACCTGCAACAACCGCCGGAGCAAATGCTTTCTCAAGTACGCGACCTGCCCGGCCGAGTGCCCAACTGTCGTCCCAGTGAACCCGAACGCTACAAAAGGTTGCTTCCTCGATTGCACCGCGCCCACTTGTGAGGCTGTTTGCAGAAGTAAGACGTTCTCCTCCCTCTCTCTCCTTTCTGCTTAAATGCTTAGTTATAATTGTTCTCCTTCCACCACAAATCGGGCTGGGCCGGGGTCAGTCCAATCTGCATGCCATAGCTTTGGGGCCCAACCATAATGAGTTGGGCTAAAGTTGTGATTTGGGGACATCGTAGTCGAACCCTTTCTATAACTGTGATTGCCCCTGATTACTGGAGTAGGAAAAAGTATTAGAAAAATATCGATTCTTTTTTGGTAATAGTCATTATAAAAAAAAAATCTCTAAATGAGTATTCTTTTATCTTGGAATGACACAAATTTTTGCATGCAACTCTTGGAAACTTTACCCTGGGCTATGGTGGGATCTATGAGAATGAATAGGCGCACTACAACACGGATACATCTTTTCATGGGTCAAGCCTCTCTTTAGGAACTTGGATTTAGTCCTCACCAAACTGTTCTCACAGACTTTTGCAACCATCCATTCCATATTTGTATGTTTTTATTTATGGAAAGATATTTCTAATTTACAGCTGCAAGTGGCTGCGAGGACAGTGAAAACTGAATTCGATTTCTCTCTTCAGGGCCCAAAAATCCTAGAATTGCATTAGCTTATCAAGTTCAGATCTGCTGACCACAACATATTGTTGACCACACTCATCCAGCCCCACGTTGAGAATATCAGTGACCACAACATAACCGATGTTCCATGTGTTGGCCAATAGTGTGTGGTGGTCAGCAGATCTAGACTCCATACCTTATACCCTTTATGCCCCGTTCGCTTCGGTAAGTCACTTTGGGAAAGACTTACCCAGATAAGTGCATTTATCCATATTCTTTTATTTCTCATGTAAATAAGGCAATGGCAATCTTAACCATAAAAATTTCATTATTAAAAGGGGCATTTTTTGTCCCATCCAAGTATTGGAAACTTTCTCCTAAATGGGAAAGTTAATTTATCCACCTAGGAGATGAATATAGGAAAATAAACTTTCACTGGTTGACCAAATTTCCCCCCTCTCAAAATCCAGAAAAAGAACACCGTTATATTCATACTATATAAAGTTAAATCACTTAATTTACATGACCAAGGTGTCAGCTCCTTTACGAAGATTAACATATATAGCTTACAAATTACATGATTGCAGTCAGAACCGCAACGATTTCTGTGAACTCGGCACCATTAGATGTTTTAAAAATATGTTTAATGCATTTACTCTACCTTAAATATGGAGGAGACTTCACAAAATCTGCCATCTGAATTATCTAACCGAATTTATCTTCAATTCTTTTAGACCGCAAACCAAATTGCTATAGCCCTGGAGCTGCTTGTTTTGATCCCCGTTTCATTGGCGGAGATGGCATTGTATTCTATTTCCATGGCAAGAGCAATGAACATTTCAGTTTAGTCTCTGACCCCAACCTTCAGATCAATGCTCGGTTCATTGGCCTCCGACCTGCTGGAAGAACCAGAGACTTTACATGGATACAAGCCTTGGGGATCATGTTTGACTCTCACACGTTCACTCTTGAAGCCACACGGGCGGCAAGGTGGGATGACGAGGTTGACCATTTCCGCTTCTCCTTCGATGAAAAACCCCTAATCCTACCAGAAGGCCATCTCTCTGAATGGAAATCAGCAGAGAAAGATCTTAAAGTGGAAAGGACATCTAACAAGAACAGTGTGAGAGTCACCCTCCCAGAAATTGCAGAGATTTCTGTCAATGTGGTTCCAGTTACCAAGCAAGATGACAAAGTCCACAATTACCAAATACCTTCTGATGACTGTTTTGCCCATTTGGAAGTACAGTTCAGATTCCTTGGTCTCTCCCCAGAAGTTGAAGGTGTTCTAGGACGAACTTACAGACCTGATTTCCAAAATCCAGCAAAGCCAGGTGTGGCAATGCCTGTAGTTGGAGGTGAGGATAAGTACAGGACCACATCGCTACTTTCCTCTGACTGTGCTTCTTGTGTGTTCTCTCCAGCTGGGGTTACAACCAAGGAAAGCCTACTAGTAATGGACTATGACCTATTGGATTGCACCAGAGGGGTAAGCAGCGGAAGTGGGATAGTTTGCAGGAAATGAGTTCATCATAGGAATAACTGAAAGGTAGCTGTAGGAAAATAAGATGATTTCTGTTTTGTTCCACTTGATTTAACTTCAATTTCATTCAAATTATGTACTCGGTGTTAAGCCATTTCAAGGAAACCATGTTCTAAAACTAATTTTAGAAAAAAGAAAAAAAAAAAACATCTGAAGCTAAGCTTCTCCAGTACCAACTAGCAGTAAATGCTCTTTCTTTTCTCTGTTTCTAATTGTAAAATATCAGGTATTGCCACTTATCTGGTAACTTTGAAGAAAAATACAAGCCATACCCACTGGATAAAAAATATGTTTCTTTCAAGCAGTAAAGCTACAACATTCTGAGAGAATCATTTCTAAACTACATATTTTACAAACCTATTTTGCCAAAAAAAAAGCAATGGTGACTGTAAACTGTTCTTTATTTTTCTTTTGTCTTGTGAATTGAAAATGATATTGCAAATACAACCAATATCCTAAACATGTGACAAACAGGAAATTAAACCCATCTTAATTCGAAGTTCAAACCAGGACAACAAAAATATAATATCCTTATAGGGGTAGCTTGCAATTTGCAATGAATTCTCAATTGCATCTAATGAATTATATTACAATCCAAGACGTATCGGTGGAAAAATCAGGATAAAAACTGAGTAAACAGATAAGGAAAAACCTTATCAGAGTTGATCAAACAAATTTCCAAGGAATTCTCCTTACCAATTTGAATAAGCCAGGAGGACCAGGTCTTGTTTAGGCACTCCAATGGCCGACAGTGATAATAAAGATTTAACCCTTCTTTCTCATCTTCCACGAGGATTTACCAACTGAGAGAAGACTGCACTGGTTGCAGCATCTTCAGCATCATCATCTGTGCTAGAATTCACCCCGTCAATCATACTTACACTGTTATCAAATGGCGCAAGTGGTGTCAAAGGAATACCAGGAATGTGGTTTGTGCTGTTATCTTCTGGCTCGGTCAATGCAGATGAGGTTTCCTCAAGCTGGAGAGCATACTCGAGATTCCACAAGACATCTCCCATTGTTGGCCTATCAACCCCATGCTCTGACAGACATTTCTCAGCAGTCTCACCATATTTTTTTAGAGATGCTGGGTTTACTTTACCCACCAAAGTGGGGTCCATGATCTGGTCCAACATGCCTTTCTTCTGCCAACTCATTGCCCACTCTGCTATATTAACCTGCTCCCTTGGGAGAACGGGGTTGAGAGCGGGTCTAGTGCAAAGGACTTCCATCAGAACCACACCAAAGGAGTAGACATCTGATTTCTCAGTCAGCTGTTGCCTCCTAAAGTACTCAGGGTCAAGGTACCCAAAACTACCTTTAACAGCAGTGCTCACATGGGTCTGATCCAGGGCAGGACCTGTCTTTGAAAGGCCAAAATCAGCAACCTTGGCTACAAAGTTCTCATCTAAGAGGATGTTGGTGGTCTTCACATCTCGGTGAATAATGCTCTGTGCTGCCCCAGTGTGGAGATAATGCAACCCCCTTGCAGCCCCAATGCAAATCTCAAGCCTCTGCTTCCATGAGAGAGGTGGCAGGTCTGTCCCATAAAGATGGCTTCTGAGAGGCCCATTTGCCATGTATTCATAAACAAGGATCATTTCTGACCGTTCATCACAGTATCCAATCAGAGAAACAAGGTGGCGATGACGGAGCTTGGATAACATCTCAATTTCAGTCCTGAACTCAGCAAGCCCTTGCTCAGATCTTGGGTTCCCCCTCTTGACAGCTACCTTGGTCCCATCTTCAAGTGTTCCCTTGTAAACTCTACCGAATCCTCCCACCCCAAGAAGCAAGCTCTCATCAAATTTGTTAGTTGCATCTATGATCTCTTGGAATGTGAAGAACCGACCAAGGTTTGAGGTTGAGAAACAGCTTGTTCCACTCTTCTGAGAGGTTGTGGAGCCCTTGGTCATGCTCAAAGAATTTCCATATGGCAGCCATTGGTGTCCCTGATGAGCAGTCTTTGACTTCCGGGCTACCAGGCAGCAATAACACAAAGCTATCAATCCGACGAAAGCTGAACTTCCCACAACCAATCCAATTATAAGCCCCAGTTTACTCTTTTTTGAGGAAGCCTTGGGAAGAAGACTGTCGACAGAAGAAAATCCATCCAAACTTCTAGCATCGCTGCTGATCTTCATGATCTCCAATCCATTCAAAATTGCATCAGTGGTTTCTGCCATTGGATCTGGTCCCACACTGATAGTTAAAGTATCCGAATCAATTGAGGAGTTGGACACAAAATCTTTGTAATAAGGTGTATTCAAACCACCAAGTTGGGACGTGTCCAGACTACCATAGCCAAGATCAGAATTGATGTAGACATTGAAGACGAGAATGTTTTCAGTTTTACTCACAATGTCACAGAAGTGTAGTCGGATGAAATAGAAGAAATCTGGATCCACAGGGAAGACCCAGGTAACATTAAAACTTGAGCTAGGGACATTTGCATTTCCCATCGTCTCTGCAGTGGCATAAACCCAATTAGGGGCTATCTCGGGTGTGAGACCCATGGGATATTTTATTATCGTAGGGTTAACTGACGCATTAACAGCAGAGCTGTTCACATGGAGGTACTTCCTATCAATTTCCCAGGTTCTCCCAAGGGTGTCATTCTGTGGTGTGATCAACGGACCCCCCATATTCAGACGGAAAACGGTCTCCAGAGCAAGATCAGAAAGACCACTGAAAGTGGAAGAAGGGGATAAAGCCAATGCCTGATCTGATATCAACCCATCAGGGGCAGAAACCACTTCAATTCCATTAACAAACGTGACTGAGTTGTTGGAAGGGATAAAGGTGAGGACCAAGGTATCAGAAGTTACATTGATGGCATACTCCTTGAAGAGATAAGAACCATTATAGTTCTTAAAGGTGAAGTTGTTCAGGAGGACAAAATCATCCGTGATTACAGTAATTGAAGCGGATCTCAAGTTTTGGCCGGAATCAGGAATAGGATAGAAATAGAGGCGGATCCAGTGCCGGCCCTTTTGCCGGATTCCAAATTTGTACGAGGCTAGAGCAGGGAATACTCGCACAGACTGATAGATTGGAGAGGGAGCACTAGAATTAGAAGTTACAGCTACTGTATTTCCTTGACTTTTTAATACCAATGAAGATTGCCATGAATCAGGAACAAAGGTCTGATCCTGGTAGGTGACGTTTTGAGAAGATCCACAGGCAATCAAGTAGTTATCGACGGGAGTGAAACTACTAGCATGGGAGCCACGAACCGTAAACCCAAGAAAAAGAAGAGAAAGAAGCAGAGGAATCCATTCCAACAGTTTCATTTTCGCCATTTCCCTTAACCCAAATCCTCAAACTCCAACGATCACTCCAATTCCTATGAACCCAAACTCTCAACACTCCAAAATCATGAACTCCGGCACTAATCTCCTACAACCCAAGAGCAGTGTCTAGCTTCTGAAATACCAAAATTTGAGGAACTCTAATCCTTAAAACTCCAAATGTAACAAATCCAAGCCCTTTAGGAACCAAAATTCAAAGCGACAAAATTTAAAAGACCCACGACAAAATCACATTGATACATCAAAATCAATTTCCCACCTACAGCACTTCTACAGAGAAAGGGAGCAAAATCTGACTAAGATCCTAAAACAGCAACCATGGAAAGGAAGATACTGTTAAATGATCAAAAAGGAAGGAAATGGTAAAAAAAAAAAAGAATTGCCGAATATGGACCAAAACCAGCTTTTTTTCCCCTCTTTTTTGGAAAATCGCTAGAAACAGATCAAGATCAGGTTTTCTTGAGTAATCTTACCTCTCTCAGAGACCTACACGCATTTGTGTTGCTACAGAGAGTGATTGTAGTAGGAACAGAGAGAAGACTCAGTTAGGAGCGCAAGTGTAGAGCTACCATGAGCACCATCCCTTGAAGCTTTTCTGCAACTCAACAGCTCTTTCCAGCCTGTAGATGAGGCTGTCAATTACAGTGAAGCAGAGGACCCACATCAGGAAAGATTAAGAAAATAGAATACGCTGTATAATTTAAATAACCCCCATTAGAGCAGCTGTTTCAACGCAGATATTCTATTTTGCTTTTTAACACAGGTATCTTCGAATAGCTATGATTTAAATAATAGAAAACTCCGTGGAAGCTCTGCAAGTTATCTTTTTCTCTTTTATATAAACTTAGAAGAAATGGCTTCCATTGCTGGGACCAACGGTCCCTGGCCCCGCTTTTACGCGGTTTGTAAGTAACGGAAAACCGGGACTTAACGGTGTTACGAAACGGATTTGAAACGTAGGTAGAGAACCGTCGGGTGCGTGCGTTCACGGAACCTTTGCGTCACCTTGACGGCGTTAGATGCTGTATCATCGATTGACGTTAACTGGGATTGACGAAAGTACCCTTAGACGGGCAGTCAAATCGATGAAAAAGTTTGGACACTTTTGGTTAATTCTTAATTGAGGGTACAAGGGTACCTCTGACACTTCCCAAATGCCCACCAAAAGTCGGTTGTGTAGGCCCCGTTTGATGATGAATCCGGCGGTCAGGATCTTCTTAAAATAAAATCAGCATGATCAGATGGCTTTTAACCCACTCGATTGATTTTGGAACTTTTGCAGGAGTTGCAGAAGTTTGCTCCCCCCTCCCGGCTCCCGGTCCAGTCCATGAAAAACAACTTAAAGTTTGATCCAGCGCGTGCTCCGAGAGTCCGAGCTAAGCATTTTCCCCTGCGCGCAGCTCGCTTCAAATCCTCTACATTTCTACTCGTACCATGTCGGTTCTGTTCTGTTATGCGGGTTCAACATGTCGTGTTGGTGAAGCATATTCAGATTGGCGCCAATGACATGAAGCGCTCGTAGTCGTAAGAATAAAACGTGTAGGGCATACATATCATATGCACACCCAAGGCCAAAATTGATGGAGCTAATTAGGGAATTGAATGCGGTGGATGTGGAGCGGAACAGGAACAGCAAAACTGACTTGAATTCGTGCCCATATCTAAAATCGGACCCATTTTTATTTGGGTCATTGGTACGTAGCAGGTTCCGCTTGAAATATCTTGTTGCAGCATTTATTGAACACCCGTGTTTCAGATAAGCTATTATAGTAACTTCATGTTAGAAGTGATAATTCTGGCGTTCAAAACACTCAGACTTTCTATATTTTTATCAAATACAACTATACAAGTTCGGTGGTTTCTGTATAGGGCAAAGCTCGGAATGCCAAAAATTACATCCTGAAAGCCCAAGCCCTCCCAAACGGGCAATGGTTATTTTCAAATTCAATGCTTACTTGGTCTTTAATCTTACTATGCTTAAAAAAAAAAAAAACACTTAAGTGAGCATCTTTTGGACATTAGTTCTCTCTGTCTTTTTTTTTTGTTACAATTTGAAATGAAAGGTTTATATCAAGTTTTTTAAAATCAAACCGTCCAGGGTGATCTTTGGGTCGAATGGTTCAATCATTCAAATCGAACGGACGGCTCGATCTGACAAAAAATTAAAATAAAAACAGTTAAACTATTGAATGATTTGAATGCCTGGGTCAATGGTTTGTTAACTAAATCAATGGTTTTTTGGAAAAAATAATAATTCTGAGGTAAAATGGGACTAATCACCTAACCGGTTCCCAATTTTTTCAGTCCAGTTTGGTTTTGAAAACCATGATTTATATTCGATTAAAAACAACAAAATAAAAAGGTGTATAATTTAGAATATGTTTGGTTTGAAGAAAAAGGTAGGGAAAGGCAGGGAAAACTATAAAAGGTTTGTATAGGTCTCCCTGCCTTTCCCTTCCTTACCCTACTTTTTTTCTTCAAACCAATCACAGCCATAAGAAAAAAGGGTATTTCTAGGATAGAATGTAATGTCTTCTATTTTTGTCCTTACTACAGTTGGGTTTCAAGCTAAAAATAAAAACTAAAATACATTTAGGCTATATTTGGTTTAAAGGAAAAGATAGGGAAAAGTAAGAAAATCAATACAAGATTTATAAAGATTTCTTTACCTTTTATTTTTTTTCTTTCCTAACCAAACACAGCCTTACTGGAAAACGAAAATTTATAAGATTTGATGCTAGCTTTTGATCCCACGGAGTTCTCTTACAGCCATATACCAGCTAAAGAGAGAGAGTCAGGTAGAATTTTCTTTATTGCTTTTTTAGTGGGAAAGGGGTGGCATTTGCTGGTTTTCACAAAAATGAAAACAAAGATAATATCATAATACTGACTAGACCAAAACATGCAGACAAGATAACATTGAAAGAAGTGATCAAATCAATGAAAAGAGTTTTGGAATGAAGGGTTTGTGGAATATATAAACTAGCTAGGTAAGCTAAGCTACCATCCATACACAACGGTGATAGAGCTAATTGCATGATGTTCGGTTTGTTTGTATTTAGTAAGTACAAGAATATAGAGAGCTAAAATTAAATAAACAAAATAGAAAAGGCCTTTCAGAGTTGTCAGTTGTCTGCCAATACGATAAGCTTTACATAAAGTGCATTAATCAGAGCCAACGAGCCACAGAATAACAGGGATTACATTTGCAACTTGCAACAATTAAAGTTTCTTATATATATATATATGGAGACGTGGACTGGACCAAACTCTTTAGCCTAAGATCGATGTTGTGTTTGTGTGTGTGAATATTTTGAAGCGCGCATGTCTCATTGAGTTCTAGTCTCTGCCTCCTCGCTTATGGAGACACGATCGATGTTGGGTTGATAAGAAAGGTATTAAAGATAAAAAGCTTATGTCTCGTTTGTTTTTCGGTAAATTATTTATTCCGATGAAAAAGTTATTTATTCACATAAAAGATAGGTATTATTTATCCGGGTAAGTAATATATATCCATAAAAATAAATTTTTCTTGATCTTTAAATAAATCTGAAAAAAGAATATAGAATTCTTGATTAATGAGAATCAAAATCCCATTGACCAACTTTTTCCCCTCTCAAAATCCAGAAAAAGAAGGCCCCCTTAGTGATATATTAGTTGCTAGTACATCTACTACAAATAAGACATACAATGGGCTATGTAAATCATAAATAGATATAGAACCTAATACATATATCAATTGTTAGTACATCTTCTACTAACTAACTATATATGGATATATAGTTATGCATTTATTCCTAACCCATAGTACATTCCTTGTTTGTAACTAGGGATAGATTCGAGTCGAGCCGAATAGTATGAGGCTCAAGCTCGAGCTCGAGTTCGATTCGAGCTAGAATATTGAACTCGAGCTTGGCTCGAGTCAAAAACTCATAAGCTCGAGCTTGGCTTGGCTCGAATTCGATTTAAGAAAAATATTTTATAAAAATTAAAATTATATATAAAAAATATTTTTATTTGATATTTAAAAAAGTAAGAATTATAATATATATATATATATATATATTATTTTATATAATTTTATTTATCATATATATATATATATTCGAGCTCGACTCACAAGCCTCACAAACCGAGCTCTATTAAGTTCGAACTCAGTTCATTTATTAATCAAACATGTAAATCGGACTCGAAGCTCAATTGAAACTGAACCGAACTGAGCTCGAATAGCTCATGAAGAACTTGACTCATTGCCACCCCTATTTGTAATTGATCTAAACCAAAATATATATATATATATATATATATTCGAGCTCGACTCACAAACCTCACGAACCGAGATTTATTAAGTTCGAACTTGGTTCATTTATTAATCAAGCATATAAATCAAACTCGAAGCTCAATTGAAACAGAACCGAATTGAACTCGAATAGCTCATGAAGAACTCGGCTCATTACCACCCCTATTTGTAATTGATCTAAACCAAAAGATATATATATATTATATATATATATATCGGTTATAGCATAAAAGTGATGATCAATCAACCAATCAAGTAGTTTCTGGCAGCAAAATGCTACCTACTTTTAAACACTTTGGACCATTCCGTGACAGTCAATAAATTTTACCGATAAAAAAAAAAAAATTCTGAGTAAATGGGGCTATAAAACTTACTCCTTTGTATAATTGTTTTGTGACAATTAGTCCTCATACTTTCATGTAATGTTGAACCTCATGATGGTGTTAGGGGTGACTGACAATTAGCAAATATCTGATTTTGATTAATGCCATAGCTCTTATATTTTAGCATTTGAAACTATAGCAATTTTTTTATTTGATTTTTTGGAAACTTTGATGCCTTACTCAAATGGATGAGAACAGTTGGAATCTTGGTAGTAGATGGATAATATTGATTCCCTACTTCGTTTTTTCTCCTGCTTCATCCGACTACATAATGGAGGTAGCCCATCCCCTTAACCCTCCAATCTTGATGGCAGGAGGATTTGATCTCATGCCTTTACTACAATGATTTAGTGATTCTACCAATTGAACCACCATCAATGGTTTCTGCTCTTAAAAGACTACTTTGATAGCCTAAATTTTAAGTTGATTGGGTACATTAATTGTTTGGACTTTGGACTGCTCAAATTATTTGAAATTCTTATCACTTGAATGGTTGAGATTAATCTATTGATCTTAAGAGTCTATTTCCACAAACTAGATCTTTAGGTTGATTGGTACCTCATTTGGATGGATTAGATTGGTTAAACTCTAAATGCGTCATTTGAATGGCTGCGATTCATTGATTAACCTTGGGAGGCCATTTTGATGGTTTAGATACAGGTTTTTTAATATATCATTTTTATTCAACTTAAAAGTTTCTTCTAGAAATTTTGATG
The DNA here is from genome assembly GCF_055504915.1 of Nelumbo nucifera. Classification (NCBI taxonomy): domain Eukaryota; kingdom Viridiplantae; phylum Streptophyta; class Magnoliopsida; order Proteales; family Nelumbonaceae; genus Nelumbo; species Nelumbo nucifera. Next base: position 136,176,078 of record NC_142649.1, on the reverse strand, counting down.
TGGTACTTGAATGGCTAAGATTATTTGGTATCTTTGTTACATTATTCATTTATTTGGGTGAGCATTCGTTAGTTAATTAACTCTACTTAGAAAGTAAAAATATAATAATTTAATATTATATCATTAAATTTAAATGTAATGACGTACACCAAAATCAAGATAACTATATACTAAATAATAAAATATTTAAGAATATAATGATCTATTCAACTTCAATTTCCATTAAAGAGTCTACAACGTCTTTAAAAACTTATTTACTAAAATAAAAGATAAAGCAATAAAATTTTCGATGAGCCATTATCAAACAGCCCCCTTTCCCCTTTTCTGGTATTGACTTGATACATCCTATCGAATGGTTTACTGCTCTTATATATAGTTGAGGATAAATTCGAAAGCCCAAAATTTTGAATTAATTTAATACACCATTTCATCATCATTATCATCATATGCAAATTGACTTAACCAAGGTTTAAAGTTTTAATACATATAATTCTTTTTTAATCTGATTTAGAAGGGTTAATTTTAAGCCTAATTATCCTCTGAACCATGATCTGACCCAAAACACTCTTTATAAAAACGTATTTAAAAGGCCATAATACGATACATATCGACCAATATATAACGATATTTTAAACCTTAAACCTAACCATCGTTAATCTATTATTTTTTCATTTGATCACATATTGATCTTCCTTCTAATAATTTTGTTTTTGTTCCTGTTATTGCTAATTTTTCTATTAATGATACTTAATAGATCATTTGTAAATTTATTTTTATTTTCAAATTTGTATGATCTATCCAAATTTTTTAACAACTGTTCCAATTCTGACTCATGGAATTGCCCAAAAGGTGTGTGAGGTGAATACTATTACCGACTTGGTTAGGACTTAGGAGAATCCTTGAAAGGGGTCCCACCACTTGGACGGCCGAGATTAATAACTGGATTGCACCATTTGACACCTGGCATACATATACCCACCACATGGGTGGGCACCACATGACCGGCAGTGTCACATGCATGTCTTTCTCTCTGGTGGGTAAAGCTGGAACCAGATATCCAACCTAGCCCCTAGGCTTGTATTATCTAAAGTTCTTTATCCACAGATCAGAGACACCCAGAACGTTAACATTCGCGCCGTTAACCTACATAACAACACGGTTAACGTGCAGCAAATGCAGTGGGTGACAATAGCAGAGTTGCTCAAGTGACGAGCGTTACAACTTACATCTGATGTTGATGGTCTCCGTCAAAGATTAACCCTAATTTTCATCCTGGGTTATGGTGAACGTGAACCGCATCCGCGAAGTACATTGCCAGCCACCAACCAACCATAGGATAGGAGCTCGAGTTGTACACCAGCTGTTCGAGAAAAAAACAGAACGAGCTTCACTCACTCGACACTTTCGAAACAAACACACACGCTTCTAACTTATAACTCCATCCACTTCCAGTCACACGTCACCGCCTTTAGTTTCAGGATCTGTCTGTGGACACAGCGGAGCCCGAGCGGCGCGTCTGTCCCAGTCTCCACCCTTGAATGTATTATTGTCGCTTTCAAGTTAAGCCATTAATTAATTAACACCTCCAAGAGGCAAGACCCATTAGACATGTTGAGAAATGGGAATTACTTGGAATTGTCTAAATGCTTGAGAGCTGAGACCAGGGTTTCTGTGCGAATATCCAATTGCATTTATAAGATAATTTATGGGGCAACATGGAGAACAATGTTTGATTTGATGCCAACGCAATGCCATGTGAATTGATTTCATATCGTACCAATTGAATAGAAAATAAAACCGAAACAGATATTGAATGGATTCAACTTTCAAATGTATGTGTGATAGATTATTAGATTTCCGTCTCCCTAGTCCTATTGGATTAATGGTATTGTTTCCAGAGTACAACAAGATATTTCGATGTTGAGTGTCTCGAAAGTCGAAACTCCAAACAGTATCTCGAGAGTCGAGACTCAAGTCAAGCGGGGACCAGTTTAACGTAGAACAGCAGCGGGCTAGGAGTAGCCGAGTAGGAGTGGAGTGGTCCGCTGCCCACTGCCCACTGCCCACACTTTTCTTAAATGCAGCGAGAAAGTTAAAGAGACTTACCGGTAATTGGCTGGCTGTGAGGTGCAAAGAATAAAGAAGAATGTGGAGCGATCTTTTCTGAAGATGAGAAGAAGATTGCGTGGATAAAGGTGCCACGTTCTCACGTGGGTGACGCCATTTTATCTACTAAATTTGATCAGTTGGTCGACACGTAATGATCAGTGCAGATTTCTGTCATCATATCTTTTGTCACTGTCGGGGTCGACGCGTATCGTGATATGATATCAATGCAAACAAGTTGCGGAACGTGAACGTGCGGCAACGCGGCGGAATAGGAATTTGGAAATTAGGGAGAGAGCCGTTAGTACTTAGTAGGGGTGAGGATGGGTCGATTCGGTTTGATTGTATGGACCCGGAATTTATATCGTAGGGGTCGGCTTGACCCCTAACCTTTTGTAGTCGAAACCTTTCGGTGCCAAGGTTGGTTTTTGTCTTGGCAATTCTGAAGTTGGTTCCAGGGCTTATTTGTAGAACTTGTTCTTGTTTTATATTTTTATTAAAAAATGAAATGTCTTTTAAAAACTTGATTTTTAATAATAATAATTATTGTTGTTAAATACAAAGTCGAGAGGGTAATAATGTAATTTTTGGTATCTAAGGTTGACGGGTCCAATCCTATTAAGAGAAAGAAGACGTTAAACGGTTAAAGGCTTCAGGAGTTATTCCAAGGGTGAAGACTTTAATGGTTAAGTTAGCCGAGGGTTGTGAGGGGTCGGACTAAGTAAGAAAGAAAACCTAAAGCTTAAGTCTCTATGTGTACTTACCTCAATGTGGGAGCATTTTTTATAGCCGAAGTTGCATTAGAAGAGGGGTAGTTGGGAGCAGGTGGCGGCGGTTGATGATGGATGGTCAAGATGCACCTGGCCAATGCCACGTGTCAGGATCCACAGGATGGCCAGGTAGGGTGTATCCGGCTGATGCCATGTGTCAAGATCCGCAGGTAAGTCAGATACCCCTACATCAATAATATATATTTAAAACTTATATTATCTTTCTTGATTAAATTAAGTAATTTAATGGTAAAGTGAGACCCTGACTTTTGTAACCATGAGTGCTTGACTTCAAATCTTCACATTCTTAAAAATATTTTAGGGTTTATTCATGATATTTTATTTTTTTACTTACTTATTATTTATATACAACAGAAAATTAGATATAGATTCTAAATCCAATCCACCAATGGATTTATCTCACCCTCAAATAGGTTTTTGCATTTTCATGTGTGGAGATAAAATTTGAATTCTGAAAATCAAACCTACTATAGGTTTTGAGGAGGATACGTTTTGGGTGGTCTAGGTCTAGGGAGTGAGTAGGATATAGAATTTATAATTTATAAAAGCCTCCCCATTGCCATCCCTACTCCACACATTGTGGCCCAGACAATAGATAAAAGATTCTAACAAACAAAAAACAACAAGAAACCAGAGACTCATAGACTCGCTTCATAAACTATCGATGTAGGATCTATATTATATACTATTCCGAGATGAGGTGAGTAGCAGGGACCAAGTGCATAGTAGTCAGCAAAATGCGGTCCATGCTCATGATAACAACTGCTACTTCTTTCTCATTTCCTCTTCATCCTTAAACCTACTTTTCATTTTATATTTTTGTCTTGAAATTTGCCACATGACCTGCGTTAAATAGCGAGGACTGAGGAACCAAGCTTGTAAAATTTAGGTTTTTCTATTCGTGTTCAAAACATTTCGAAAATCTTGCGTCTTTGAAATTAAACGATGTTAATGAAAACTTGTTTAAATATGTGATTAAAGACTTAAAGCTACAGAGCCATCCTGTTATATCAGAATGCAACGATTTCATTTTGATTTCGCAGACAACTTTTAGGGTAGACGCAAGGTTCAAAATATTGATATATCCGATATGCTGGTAGAGGTGTATCGGTAGTTTTTTTAGGTTTTACTTTTTTTTTTTTTGAAATCGATTCAAAGGGATCAGTTTAAGGCTCGACTACCCTCTGAACCAGTGGCTGATACGTATCGATACTTTGAATACCGAAAAAGGGGGAGAAAAGTTTTGATTGTTGAGTTAATCTTGAATCTCTTGCTTGATGATGGTGCTTGCACATGAACCGGAGTTAAGTGGTCATAAAGTATTTGTTTATACTGTCCAATAGGCCCCAAGAATAGAACTTGTATCCTGCTGTAACAATTAAAAGTTTAAAACAGTTGCAATCAGTGTTAGATTTTGGGACAGCGTATAGACAACTCTGCTCACATAATAAGTAGGGCAGGATCAGTGGTTGATTCTTGTTCTTGGTCCATTATTTGGAGAATTGGAAAAGACTGTTTGGTCTTGGAACACCTCCACCAAACGACCAGGATAAACATCCAATAGCTTGGATGCCACTTTGATTATCTGGGTTAGGTGGGTCTAGGCACACTGTTTGGGTGGCCCAAATTAATAAATGGATAGGGCCATAATGGGCATTCACCTACAGCCTGTAGGTGGAATTTGATAGCTTGTCAAATCTATTTGGATGGCCTAAAATCCGTTTGGTTATTTCTAAAAAAAAAAAAACTTGGTTATTGGGATGGAATAAAAACCCTCTACACATTACACATCTAAGTACAATTATGAGATTTGTAAAGGGGGACTATTTAAGAATACAATCGTTTTACTCCATGAGGTGTTGGGCCCAGGTGGACTTAATATATCCAACTTGATACTCAATTGAATAAAGATAAGGCCCCCTTTCATCCCAACCCAAAGTAATGTGATGGGGCCCAAGTCTTATCAACACCAGCTAGAATCTGTAAAGGGTGTGTGAATTTTGTTAATTTGTGATGGGCTGGACACCTCCATTCATTCTTGAAACATATAACAAAAGTTTGTGATGGCCTCCTCCTTCCATTGACAGTAGAGCGTCCTTCAAAGTACAACAAAGCAGATCTGCTTTGGGATGTTCAATCCCCAATTCATGGAAGCCTGAGCCTCACTTAGAACACAAGTATCATCCATCTCAGAGATATCAAAATGGGTTTTGTCCATGTACTCAGTTGCATCCCGCAATACTGTTACAGACTTACAAAAGGCGAGGATATACGGCACTGGCATACCAATAATGGGGATACGGGGAATTAATGATTCCATCTTGTAATTCATGTATGCCAATCGATTATGTCTTTATAAAGAAAAAAGGGGAATCCTTCATCCTTGCTTGCATCCATACAAAAGGGCTACAGGTATAGGGTCAAGTACTCAAGTTGGGTGGGGTTTTTTCTTTTTCTTGTTATGACTTGGGCTATACAGAGTTACAGACTATAGAGTTCAGTGAATTAATCCTAGTAATTATGTATTGTAAATACATAATTTATTTTATATATACATAAGACCACATATATTATGAAAGGTCGGGAAGGCTTGGGTTGAGTAGTGATGCCGCTACCAGGACCCTCAATCCAAGCCTAAGCTAAGATCCACTCTATTGGCTTCTCTCATCTGCTTTTAGAGTGAGAGTCTGGCCTGGTAGGCTTAGTTTTGTGTTCAGGCTGGGGTCTGCATCAGGCCTTCAAAATATCAAGACCAGACCTGTGCCTAATAATTCACACACATATGTATGTATAGCTGGGCTCAAGCCAGGACTATGGTCCTGATCATAGATGCTAAGTCTAGCCTGGGCCTAGCCTGGGCCAGTCCATGATCACCCCTAAAGTTCATTGCTTGTTGAAGTATGCCATCCCCATTCACCATTCCGCCAACCCATTAATGACCTAGTTTTATAAAATTAAATGGGTTGGGTTCAATCCAAACCCGCTTTAGCCCAATCCAATCCGTTCAAACCCATTAATGTTATATTTATGTACTTAAAACAAAAAACTAACTCCTACTTGGCAAATAAGTTGGTCATAACTTGGTGGTAACAGTAATTGTTATTTACACAAGTGGTGAAGGTTCAAATCACATTATATGCATGCTACTTTTACACAAGTGGCAAAGCCATTTGACTATGTTTGGGTTTCAGGTTTGATCGAACCACTTAGGTCCATACTGGTTACATCAAGAGTGGTTAAACTATTTGAATTCAGATCAATCTGGTCGGACCAGATCGATTAGGTTCAACCAATGGCGGATTGACTTGGACTAACCCATATCAGATTTGTGCACTAGTTTGGGACCGAAGCGATTGGCCCGAAGTGGGTAAAGGGAAGTGATGAGGGCGGATTTGGCCCTCCAATGACATTATGACACATGACACCTCATGACAACTAGGTGCAGCCTGACACTTCCTAGGCAGCTCGCCACCAAGCAGCCCGGAACTTCACAGGCAGCTCGCCACTAGGTAGCTCGCCACCAAGTAGCCCGGCACTTCACAGGTAGCTCGCCACCAAGCAGCCCGACACTTCACAGGTAGCTTGCCACTAGGATGCTCGACCACCGCATGGTAATTTCAAGGATCTCCATTCAAAAATCTCAAGCTCAGAATCAAATCCATGGCTTCCTCTAGCAACGCCGGACAAAACAATGAAGTGAACATCTCCGAGAGGCAACCTCAGTTCCCGTCTGTCCGCATAGGTCAGTTCACCATACCGCTTACTACGGCTAGGGTCCCAGCGCTGCCGATGCCCCAAGCGACTGCACAAGTGAACGTGCCACTCCCTCCTATAGTCGGCGCGACATTTACTGAACCCTCAGTGGTTCCGTGGGATACACTACAAAAAGCTAAGTTCTCATCTTCTGAACGATGAAATCCTCTTCGTCTAGAAAGTTAAGTTCTCACCTTTTAGAAACTAAAGCTCTCACTTTCTAGTTTCCATTTTTTATGAACTCAGAGACTATGCAGGAAGGTAACAGACTAAGTAGCTCCACCGACTTTACTTTCAATTAAGATAAAACCTCGTCAGTCATCTTCGTGAGGTCCCCTCTACAAAGATGAGCTCTTCGTGGCTTCCGCAGGAGTTGGTGGCCAACAGATTGCATGGGTGCCCTTGCTGGTCGAGCCTTCCAAGGCTCCCATGCGAGCTGGTGACCTAAAGTCAGTAGTGCTGCCCCCAAAGGTCGAGCTCCTAATAGCTTCTTGTAGGAGTGGGTGATCAGCATCACGAGGCTGATGCAGCACAATCATAGCTCTAAGGCACCCACCCGGCGGCCTGGCGTGGCTTGACGCGGCCTGCGTGCGGCCTGACGGCCTGCGCGCGGCCTGGCACATCTGCTGACTTGGCGAGGGCGCCAACCTGGCGGCCTGGCCTAGGCACGAACTGACGAATTGATAAAAGACTTCCTCACCACATAAGACCCAGTCGCCTCTTTGGCATGGGCAAAATCAAGGAGAGTGGACTACGAGTCACTCCTAGAGCCTAAGGGCTAAAATACCACATAAGACCCAGTCGCCTCTTCGGCATGGGAAACATCAACAAGAGTGGACTATAAGTCGCTCCCAAAGCCTAAGGGCTAAAGTACCAAACTGGCAGAGACTTTGGCACCATATAAAATCTAGTCGCCTCTTCGGCATGGGCAAAATCAAGGAGAGTGGACTACAAATCGCTCCCAACACCTAAGGGCTAAATTGCCAAACTAGCAAAGACTTCGGCACCACATAAGACCCAATTGCCTCTTCGGCATGGGAAAAATCAAGGAGAGTGGACTACGAGTCGCTCACAGAGCCTAAGGGCTAAAATACCACATAAGACAATTGCCGATTCGATATGGACAAAATCAACAAGAGTGGACTATAAGTTGCTCCCAAAGCCTAAGGGCTAAAGTATCGAACTGGCAGAGACCTCAGCACCACATACGACCCAATCGCCTCTTTGACATGGGCAAAATCTAGGAGTAGACCGCGAGTCGCTCCCAGAGCCTAAGGAATTGAATCAGCGCTTACGAGCTCATCGAATTTTGGGCCAAAAGGAGAAATCTACTCCCTTCGCCAAGTTATTTTCAACTCGGGAGTGGGGGGCAAATGATGAGGGCATATTTGGCCCTCCAATGACATTATGACACATGGCACCTCATGACAACTAGGTGCAGCCCGACACTTCACAGGCAGCTCGCCACCAAGCAGCCGACACTTCACAGGCAGCTCGCCACCAAGCAGCCCAACACTTCACAGGCAGCTCGCCACCAAGCATCCCAACACTTCACAAGCAACTCGACCACCGCATGGTAATTTCAAGGATCTCACCATCGTACCTCGCATCTTACGAGATCATGCCTTGTAACGGCTAGTATTATCTCACCCACTCCCCGGTTCAGGCGGAAATGGGCAACCTTATCGGTTGGTGGCGTTATCCCCAACTAACACAAAAACAGATCCTATCACAACGGGGATCCAGGAACTACTCCACCAAACCCGCGAGGACACCAGTATATAAAGACCTCACCCCCCTAGGGGCGAAGGTATGCGTAATCTCTGCTCTCTAGCTCTCTCACAATCTAATATCATCTTCAAGCTCACAACTAAGTGCTAACTTAAGCATTGGAGCGACCTCGTCGGGTAAACAACCCCGGGTTCTCTGATTCATCTCTTGCAGGTTCATCTAGTCCGTCGTTGCTGGTAGCCAAATTATCTCCTACAGGGAGTAGCCGAATTGTGCTACATCAGGAAGTAAATCGGACCGGTTCGGATTTGGGTTGGGTTGTACAGGTAAGAGTCGGACTGGACGATCCAAACTGGGTCCAAGCAAGCGAGGTCGGGTTTTGGGACAGACTGGACCAAGGTTTAGGCCGAACCATCCCATTCGGTTTCATTTCGGGTTTGGGGCTAGCCGGATCGTCCTGCCCTAGGTCAGGTTGGATTTGGATTGGGTTGACCAACCCAACTGAACCGAACCGAGGTGATTGGATCTGTTCATATTTAGACCAAGTTGAGCTGGTCCGGACTCGATTCAAGTTGATTTGGATATATGTCGATTTGGGTGAAGTGTGTTGGTTCGAGACAAAACTAATTTTAGTCAATAATTAATAGAAACTTAATGCATTATTTATAAATTATTTAATTTAAATGAAGAAAATTAAAAAAAAAGACTAACGAATTAATACCTATATCTTTAGTGGTTAACCTAATGGTTATCCACAACCCAACCCAACCCAACCCAACCCATTTAAATTGACCCAATGGGTGATCAACCTATTTCCAACCCGCCAAGTAAATAGGCGAATTGGATGGGTTCAGCAGATTGGGTGAAAAATTGCCACCCCTAGCTTTGGCCCAAAAAGTTGGTATCTTGAGTTAGGCAAGGTCATGTTTAGTTTGCTAACATTGGCCTCATTCTTTTTAAAATGAAAAAATATCCCCTGTATAAAGATAATTATGTTCCATGTTCATTTTCATTCTTCAAAAATATTTTATGCCCGTGGTCACGAACTATTGGTCTAGGTATTCAAACCATTGATATAGATTTTTAGTGGCATAATGGTTGGCAATCAACTATCGTAAAAACATTTGCCAATGGAAATGAGTAACATGGGGTACAATCATATACTGTTTTTTTTTTATATTTTATGACATTTTAGTATATTATCTTCATTGAACATTACTATTATCAATTTGATGAAATTGTTAGACATTTTGTATTTATTCGTGTTATTATATTTTTAATTGTGCAATCTTTTAATTCCATTTCTATTTATAAGTTCCAAGCTCTTTTCTTCATTTGCACAACTCTCTACTGAATTCAGAAATTAATTTTAAATAAGTTCTAATTTCTTCCTTTATTTTTTTAATATTTTCTCTATACAATCAAATGCAAAAGCTTTTCTAGTTTTTTGTGTTTTTGTTTCATATTTGTGTTATTATATAGGGCCCACATGATTGATTTGTATGTCATTGGTGTGGGTTTTGCATGTTTCCACTATATATCTACCAAAGAACATTGTATGAATACGTATATTATTCTTTTAGTTGATGAAAAAAGAAATAAAAATGAACCTTAGGCTACGTTTGGAAGCGATGTAAATGCTGAACCAGTGTAATATTACACTCCGGTCCAACCTTATAACTTTTTGGATGGAATTTAAAACACCAACGAAGATCGGTGTAAAACGTCCTTTTTGAAAGACTTTTACATTGATAATCGATGTGAAAAATACATCCAAAAAATTGAAGTAAAATATCTTCATTTCTCCACCGATGTAAAAGTACTCCCGCTTGTAACGTCTCTCTCTTCTCCATCTTCTTCCTGCTCCATCTCAACCTCGTGGCAGTGTCTCTTCGCTGGTGCTGCTTCTTCTCTGTCTGGCCATCCGAAGTCATATCTATAAGGTGCTGGTCAAACGAAATACTGCTCACATACTGATGGGCTCAAGGTTCTATAGCAAGGCTTTGGTTCAAGAGGAGATTTGGAGATTTTGAGTTGGGCGGTGATGGAGGTAGGTTTGGCCTGACCCCTTGGCTGTGCGACACTTGGAAGAAACCGGGGTGACCTGGCAGGAACGTCAGCTCGGCATGGCGGCATAGCACTACCATATCCCAAATAAGAGGCCCGAGCTCCTGAGTTCCCCAAGAAGAGGCCTGAGCTCCCCAAAAGGAACCCACACTTCCTTGGGAGGTGAAACCCGAGCTTTCCCTAAGAATCCCGAGGTTAACAGAAGCCCGTGAGGGGCAAAGCCCAGACTAACCCACCTCGGGTCAGTCCAGACCATATGCCGTTACCTCGGGACAATAGGACACTCCAATTCGAACTCAAGACTTCACCTCGCGCACCAATCCGGCACCTCGGCTCCAGGTCGCGCAACTGTGAAACCGTACCTGACAGGTCCCGCCCACACACGCATGCCTGCACACGCACACCCGTACTCTGAGGCAGCACGCCAAACTGGTATGGATCTGACAGATGGCAATCACGCCATAACGGCCACCTGCTACCGCCATCTTAGCTGTGGCAGAGACGGCCCTGACAGAGAGGAGAGTGGCGGTTGTGTCTGCCCCCCACAGAGGCGGTTATACCTGACTTGACAGAAACTTGGGACTGAGTGCACCAGGTGGTTATAAAAGGCCTTCTTCCCCCAGAGAAAGAGGTATGTGATATTTGTGCTTTCTGGTCTTGAAATCTCTTATTTTCCCTTGCCTTCTCAAGAGTATTAACTTGAACTTCGGAGTGTTCCTACCGGGTTCCTCCCCGAAAATCTCCAAATTCTTCCTTGTTTCAGGCATCTTCGACTCCATCAGAGGCAAGGTTACTGGCAGCTAAGACCAACCGAATTGTGCATCATCATTTGGCGCCCTCTGTGGGAAAGACTTCAAAAAGCCTCCCCTAACCTTTAACTCTCTTCAAAAGAAAACTAAGCGTTCATGGCTTCCTCCGGCAGTGACAGACGTAACACCGACTTGAATGTTGTAGGAGAACACCCTCAGCCCGCCACTGTATGCATCGGGCAGTTCACTGTCCCCCTCTCGGCGGGCGGAATCCTTAGCCTCAATACGCCATGAACAGTGGCGCCTACGAATGTTCCCCTTCCCCCCTATATCGAGACAACCTTCACCGAACCGACCGTTGTCCCTCTGGCGACCAGCCAGAATCAGTTTGATGACTTGATGCAATGCATGTGGGCCATGCAAGCCCAAATGCAACAGTTTCAACAACACCAACTCCATCAGCAGCAAGTACTACACCACATCTCTTAGTACCACTACCAACAGCAGTTCCCCCAACTGCCTCAGAACCAACCACAACTACCACCTTGGCACCCTGCTATCAAGCAGGTCAAGCCCTCTCCTCAAGGCGGGCTCCTTCATCGAGGGGAAGCTTCCCAGCCTCAGAACCCCTCTAGAAGCCAGGCCTCATCCCCTGGCAGGAGGGAAAGACTAACTACCCCTACATCGCAGCTCGCCGACGGATTGGGAACCTCCTAGCCAATCAAGTCGGCACCACCTCGACACTCCAAGCAAGTAGCGCGAATATCGGACGTTCCAAGCAACAGCGGAGGCGCTGGCAAAGTCACCGAACTACCACCTGCGTCCTGCCCAAGCTCCGAGGTAAAGAAGAAGCAAGCTCGGACGAGGTGAAAGTTGCCCCTATTCTTTCAGTCCCTTCCCCCCTGTCATCAGAACTCCTCGTTGTTCCCATGTTCAAAGACTTCAAACTCCCTCTGCTAGACAAGTATGATGGGTCCTTTGACCCCAGTGATCACGTTGATGCCTTCTAGTCCCAGATGCACCTGGCGAGGGCCAGCAAGTCCTGCATGTGCGTGGCGTTCACTACCACCTTCAGGGGAATGGCCCGCACCTGGTACAGGAACCTGGTCCCCGGGTCGATAAGGAGCTGGGCCCAGTTCGTGCAAGTCTTCACCGTGCACTTTGTCACCAGCAAGCGGTGCCCCCGAACCGAGGAGAGCCTCCTTGGGATAGTCCAGAAGGAAGGAGAATCCATCAAAGGCTATATCAAGCGGTTCAACGACGCGTGCTTACAAATATCACGTCTAGACCCAGCGGTACAGCTCGCGGCGGCCAAGAGGGGTGTGACGCACAAGGAGTTCAAGTGACACATGGTGGTCAGCTAGCCCGCGACCATAGCTGAATTCCTCAAACTCGCGGATAGATTCATAAGAACGGAGGAGGAGATAAACCAAAGAACTAAGGGCGGGTTTGAAAAAAGGAAGAGGGAAGGTGAACCTCCCAACCAAGACGACAGGAGGAAGAAAGACTCAGTTCAGGGGCAAAACTGAGCCAGCCATTCCGAGCTCCCATGGCAGATCGGTAGGACTACACGCCCTTGAATGCAAAGCGGGCTGAGATCCTGATGATGATCAAGGATGCCCCGTACGTGAAGTGGCCACCTCGTCCGGAAGGGAACCCGAATGAGAGGAATAAAAATTTGTATTGCAGCTTTCATAGAGACCACGGCCATAACACCAAGCATTGTAGGAATCTCTGCGACGAGATAGAGGAACTTATCCGTCGCGGGTGCCTAAGAAATTTTGTACAACATAATAATAATAATAATAACAATAATAAGATAGATCGGCAGGGGGAACACAACAGAGATGCCCCCGAATCTAGCAGCCGGCCAGCAGAACAGTCACAGAAGTAGCCCCCGGAGGAACGGCCAGTTCGGGGAACGATTCCTGTGATCGTTGGAGGATCGATTGTAGCAGAATGCACCTCGGCAGCAGCTCGAGCATCAACCCGTGAGGTCGCCAGAGAAGAACGAAATCCCCCAAAGCGGCCAAGGACGGAAGACCCCATATTCTTCACCGAGGACGATGCGCGCGGGGTTCACTACCTTCACTACGACGCCCTCATCATAAAGGTAAAGATCTGTGACTTTGAGGTCAGGCGCGTACTCGTTGACTCGGGCAGCTCGGCAGATATTCTCTTCAAAGCCGCGTTCGACCAACTTCAGTTGCGGGGAAGTGACTTGAAGCCCGCGAACACTCCTTTGGTGGGCTTCAGCGGGGAAGAAGTTTGGCCCCTTGGGAAAGTGACAGTACCTGTGGAAGTCGGCACATGGCTCTGTGTAGTCAGACTCAACCACGACTTTCTGGTGGTCATGACCCCCTCCCCATACAATGCCACAATAGGTCGACCGATCACCCATATCCTACGGGCGGTGGTCTCCACTTATCATTTGGCAATGAAGTTCCCTATAGACTTCGGTGTGGGGGTAGCGCGGGGCGACCAGCTCGAGTCCCGCAAGTGCTATGTCGCCGCCCTAAAGGGAAAGACCAAGGTGGCCGACGATTTCAAACAAGAGCGGCCTACAGAGCAAGGCGAAGAACGAGCTACACCCACAGAAGAAACAGTCACTATTCCGACCTCAGCCGCAGACCCAGCTCGGATGCTTCAGATCGGTGCTTCCGTCCAGGAACCCCTGCGAACTGAACTGGTAAGTTTCTTCAAAATTTAGATATTTTTGCATGGTCCGCGGCAGAGATGCCTGGTATAAACCCCGACCTTATAACTCACAAGCTAAATACTGACCCTGTAGTTAGGCCCATTAAACAAAAGAATTGCAACCTAGCCCCAGAACGCTGGAGGGCGGTTGATGAGGAGGTCGAGAAGCTCCTCACAGTAGACTTCATAAGGGAAGTTCATTACCCGAGCTAGGTGGCCAACCCTATTCTGGTAAAGAAGGCAAATGGCAAGTGGTGCATGTGCGTCGACTAAACCGACCTGAACCGAGCTTGCCCGAAAGATTGCTTCCCCCTCCCCAGGATCGACCGCCTAGTGGGCGCGACCTCGAGACACGAGTTGCTAAGCTTCCTGGATGCCTACTCGGGCTACAACCAAATCAGGATGGACCCGGCTGACGAGGAAAAAACCGCCTTCATAATCGAGTTCGGCCTATATTGCTACAAGGTTATGCCCTTCGGACAGAAAAATGTTGGGTCAACCTTTTAGAGGCTTGTGAATAAGCTGTTTCAACCCTTAATTGGCACAAAGATAGAATGTTATGTAGACGACATAGTCGTCAAGACATAGTTTTCGCTTGAATTAATACAAGATTTGCATTCTGTCTTTCAAATCCTATGTCAATTTAGCATGAAACTAAACCCAAACAAGTGTGTCTTCGGTGTCATCTCGGGTAAGTTCCTAGGGTACATCGTCAACTGGCGCGGTATTGAGGCCAACCCGGACAAAATAAAGGCCATCCTAGATATGAGACCACCCCGAAAAGTAAAAGAGGTTCAGAGGTTAAATGGCAGAATAGCCGCTCTTAGTCGTTTCATGTCCAAATCGATAGACCGTTGCCTGCCCTTCTTCAAGGCAATGAAAAGCAAAGGGTTCGAGTGGAACCCAGGAAGCCAGCTCGCATTTGACGAGCTCAAAAGATACCTCACAAGTACCCCAATTTTGACCCGGCCCGAAGAGGGCGATGTTTTAGAATTGTACCTCTCGGCAAGTGACGAAGTGGTCAATTTGGTACTGATAAAGGAAGTAGATCGGGTCCAACGACTCATCTATTATGTTAGTAAAGTATTGCAGGGAGCAGAGACGAGGTATCCAGAGATAGAAAAGCTAGCCTATGCGCTGGTCATTGTGGCCCGTAAACTCCGCCCGTACTTCCAAGTCCATACCATTATCATCCTCACCGACAAACCCTTGAGGCAAGTGTTGCTCAGGCCCGAGGTCTCTGGTCGATTGACAAAGTGGACCATCGAACTCAATGAGTACGACCTTCAGTACAAGCCATGAACTGCTATCAAAGCCCAAGTCTTGGCGGATTTTGTTCCAGAATGCACATTCAGCTCCGAGGTCCTTAGCCCGGTTGAGCACGAGGCTCCCAGTTCGGGTGAGCTTGGTGCCCCTAGGTCGGTTGAGTCGGAGCACCGTGAGGTCGCATCCAGTTCGGTATCTCTCCTGGTTAGGCCTAGCGTGAACTGAGATGAAGAGCCCTGGATCCTTCACGTAGATGACTCCTCAAATCAGCAGGGCAGCGGAGCCGATGTAGTTCTCCGCAACCCGAGTGGCACGAAATTGGAGTACGCACTACTATTCGAGTTTGCGACATCCAATAACGAGGCAGAATATGAGGCGTTGATAGCTGGGCTAGCCCTGGCGCAAGAAGTAAAAGCGAAACACATAGTTATCTGCAGCGATTCCCAGCTTGTGGTTAACCAAGTTATAGGCGAATACGAGACCCGCGAACCAACTATGATCGCCTACTTAGCAAAAGTAAAGGAGGCTCTGCTTAATTTCCAGTCACACTTCATCAGGCAAATCCGGAGGTCAAAGAACGCTGAGGTCAATGCCCTGTCCCGGTTAACCAGCACCAGTGACAACACCATGAGAACCGTGTACATAGAGGACGTACCTTGGCCTAGCATTCTTGGGGGGGCAGAGGAGGTCGCTCCTGTCGCCGAAGCAGAGCCGAGCTGGATCGATCCACTCGCGAGCTTCCTACTACAAGGAACCCTCCCCGCAGACCGCAATGCCGCTAGGAGGGTAGAGCGCCATGCAGCCAAATACGTCATAATAGACGGACGGTTGTACCGAATATCCTACACCCTCCCCTACCTGCATTGCTTGCAGCCTCCCGAAGCCGAGCTCGTACTCCACGACATTAATGAAGGCCTGTGTGGCAGACACCTGGGGGGCAGGGACCTCGCTCAAAAAGCACTACGACAGGGGTACTATTGGCCAACAATGAAAGCAAACGCCGTTGAACTAGTCAGGAAATACGATAAGTGCCAAAAGCATGCCAATATTCACCACCAGCCCGCCGCCAACCTCAAGTATCTCACCTGCCCATGGCCCTTCGCACAGTGGGGCATCGACCTACTCGGGCCATTCCCGCCTGCAACGGGAAGGAGGAAGTTCCTAGTAGTGGCGGTAGATTACTTCACAAAGTGGGTTGAAGCTGAAACTCTCATAACAATCACAGCTCAAAACGTCCAGAACTTCTTCTGGAAGAACATAGTGTGTCGCTTCAGGCTACCTCGAATATTGATCTCCGACAATGGCAAGCAGTTCGAAGACATCAAATTCCAAGAGTGGTGCCAAGACATGGGGATCCGGCAAAACTTCACGTTGGTCGCGCACCCACAAGCAAACAGTCAGGCAGAAGTCACGAACAGAGCTATTCTCCGCGGACTAAAGGCAAGGCTAGACCGAGCTAAAGGGTTATGGGCGGACGAGCTGCCTAGCGTCCTATGAGCATATCGAACTACAGAAAAAACCGCCACTGGAGAAACTCCCTTCAACCTCACCTATGGCACGGAGGCAGTCATCCCAGCTGAAATCGAAATCCCCTCACTTCGGTTGGAAACATACAACGACAATACCAATAACGACGAGCTACATACCAACCTCGACCTGCTCGACGAGGTGAGTGACCTCGCATACATCAGGACCGCAGCGTATCAGCAAAGGGTAGCTTGGTACTACAACGCCAAAGTCAAGAGGCGGAACTTCCGCGTCGATGACCTGGTTCTCCACAAGGTCATGATACCTGAGCCCGGCGTTGGCAAACTCAGGCCGAACTAGGAAGGACCCTACCGAGTAAAGAGAGCAATCAGAGGAGCGTACGAGCTCGAGACCCTGGAGGGTAGGAAAATACCCCGAGCTTGGAACATCGTCAACCTAAGGCGATATTACCTATAAGCTACCGAACTGGGCGGACTGTGAGCCGCTCCCAGAGCCTAAGGGACAAAATGCCGAGGTAACAAAGACCTCGACACTACAAGACCCAGTTGCCTCTCCGGCATGGGCAAAAAACCTAGGAAAACATCCTAAAGGCTAAAAGCGCCGAGCTGAGGATGACCTCAGGACCTAGGAAAACATCCTAAGTGTTAGTGCCAAAAAGAGCAGGCAGCACGGGTATGAAACCCAGGGTGTACAACTTGCTCCAAGCCTAGCCTACTAAACTGTTTCCTTTACCCAGGCGGAGAACAAATCGGGCATATAGCCTTACTATGTTGACCCGCCTCAAGGAATCCCCTCGTTTCGGGGACCTAATTCTATGTAGCTCGACAATATAATCACTTCGGTAAAAGAAGAATAGTTGCACAACACTTGAGCAGAAAAAGTACTTCATTTACTAACATTTGCTTTACAGTGTTCAAAAAAAAAAAAAAGAGAGAAGTAGGAAAAATGAGCTCGCAAGCTCGATAAATATCACTTCGGGCTCACAGGCCCGGTACACGTCACTTCGGGATATCCCCCTTGCCCTTAGAAGGGACTTTGGTAACACTCGGAGGGTCAACCTCGTCGTCAGAGTCTGGATCTTCATCGGCCGCAGCAACCATCTCGAGAGTGATATGCGAGGTGGTGATGGCACGAATGTCAAGTTCGGGGTAGGAATGCCTTATCATCCACCGGCTCAGTTTGAAGCCCCTCCGGTATGAGCCCACCATTAGGTCATCGAAGCGCTCCGACGCTATGTAGTCATTGACAGCCTTCACCTTGGTGTCCTCAAGGGCCTGGAAGAAGATCTCGGAGTTCTCCTTGATGTCGGTCTTGAGGTATTCCACTTCATGCTCCAGGCCCCCTTTCAAGGTCACAAGGTGTTTCACGACAAGCCTCAGTGCGCTGTTCTCCCTTCGGAACTTCTCCAACTCACTCCTCTGAGCCAAAGTCTCACCCTCAAGATGTTGGACCCGCTCACGAGCTGATCCCAAAGCCTCTTTGGCAGTTTGCGCCCGCTCCCGAGCTATTTCCAAGGCCTCCTCGGCAGCTTGTGCCCGCTTCAGGCTCCTCTCTGCTTGGATAATTAGGGCATGGATGGAGTTCACCTGCCAAGCAAGGAGTCAGTTCAGCAAGAAAGTAGAGAATGAAGGAAAAAAGCACAAGGGAAAACCACGTCAACTTACCACCATAACATGAGACGCCGCACGTGCGCCGACATGGCCTAGAGAAAGCTCGGACCATGCCGCGACCTCACCTAGGTAAACGACCTTCTTACTCTTTCGAAGAGCACAACTCGGAGTCAGCACACTGCCAACCCCCTCCTGGCTCCCCGAGCTGGAAAACATTGTCGGAGTTCGAGAAGCCTCTGTGGTTTCGGCTTCCCGAGCCTTCGCGATGACGGGCTCCACTGCCACTTCGGGGATGGGCTCCGCCGCCTCAGGTTCCCTGGGAGAATCCATGTTGATGACTAGAGGGCGGCTCGGGGCTTCGGACTCCACGGCCCGAGGAGACTCCACGCGAGCATGCTTGGTGACCCACTTCCTCCTCTTCATGCCATCAAGTAGGTTGGCACCGCGGGTCTTATCTGCCTCCATGATACCTGCGAAAAGAGCTCAACATCAGTACAAAAAAAAAGGGGGGGGGGGGGAGGAAACTAAGTAAAGAAGCCTACCCGGACTCAGACTGGCCTGAATAAGTTTAGCTTCCGAGAGGTATTCTTTGCACTCAAGCCCGACCTAGGCCCAGGACTGAAAGGTCTCCGCCATGTCTTTATCCAACATGACGCCGGGGTCAGGGACAGCCGCACTCCATTGAGTAGGAAACGGCCACCCCGTAGCACTTCGGACCACGAAGTAGTCCCACTACGCCGGGACCTTGTTTGGGAGTTTGTGAAGAAGTTTGAATCCCGGTCGGGGAGACAGGTAGTAAGCCCGCCTATGCTCGGGAAGGAAGCTCACTTGTTTTTTGAGCATAAGAAGAGCAGAAAAGATTTTAAGTCCAAAGGAATGACATATTCGCAGTAGAGGGATATGGTCCCGACAACATTGCGAATAGAGTTCGAGTGAAGCTGACCGATTGAGACGCCGAAGTGGTTCAAGACTTCAACGATTAGCGGGTGAAGAGGAAGGCGCAGCCCGAAAATGAGCTGCTCCCGGAAGACCACGATTTCATCTGGACCGTGCTCCCAAGGAAAGTTGCCCGAAGGTATGCTATATGCATACTCTCCAGGCAGGTTGAACTGACGAACAAGGGACCGAAGTCTCTCAGACGTCATAGTGGAGGGTCCGAACGTGTCCGGCATCCGAACCCGACAAGAAGTGGACTCTAGGCTACCTGGGGTGACCCGACCTAAAGGCCCTACCTCGGGCTCATCCATAAGGCTGTCAAAAGAGTCAATCCGACCCGAGGTCTCCGCCTCAGGCCCTCCTAAGAGGTTATCTAAGCTACCCGAACTACTTGAACTGGACATCGCAAAAGGAAAGGAAAGGAAATTGGAAAAGGCTAAGGGGACTCACCAAGGGAACGATACCGAACTAAGGAAAGTGACGCGAGCTGAAGACCTTGGACGCGAGCTCAAGGAACAATCGCTGAATATTGGCGAAAGAAAAGTGACCAGGGACCCCACTATTTATAGCCACTGTACCCGCACATCAATGGTCGAGATCAAAGCCATCCAACGGCTCTCAGGAAAACCGGCTGCATGACCCCCGAGGTGAAATCAGTTTAGCGCGAAATTTTGACGTCTGATAGTTGATAAATCATTTGACGTCCGCACGTGCGTTGTACGCGACTCGGGCTGACTCCGGTCAAACCATGCTGATCCTGGTTGAGCCAAGAGCATTGGCGGGTCAGACCGGGAAATCTCTGAGCTGGACTAAGCACGCCACGGAGCAAATCCACCCGTCAGTCCGTGAACTCCCCACGCCGGGTCAAGACCCCGGGCACGGGGAGTGGGGGGCAATTGATGGAGGTAGATTTGGCCCGACCCCTTGGCTGTGTGACACATGGAAGAAACCGAGGTGACCTATCAAGAACGTCAGCTCGGCACGGCGGCATAGCACTACCATATCCCAAATAAGAGGCCCGAGCTCCCGAGTTCCCCAAGAAGAGGCCCGAGCTCCCCAAAAGGAACCCACACTTCCTTGAGAGGTGAAACCCGAGCTCTCCCTATGAATCCCGAGGTTAACAGAAGCCCGCGAGGGGCAAAGCCCGGACTAACCCACCTCGAGTCAGTCCAGACCATATGCCGTTACCTCGGGACAATAGGACACTCCAATTCGAACTCAATACTTTACCTCGTGCACCAGTCCGGCACCTTGGCTCCAGGTCGCGCAACTGTGAAACCGTACCTGGCAGGTCCGTACTCTGAGGCAGCACGCCAGATTGGTCTGGATCTAACAGATGGCAATCACGCCGTAACGGCCACCTGCTACCACCATCGCAATTGTGGCAGAGACGGCCCTGACAGAGAGGAGAGTGGCAGTTGTGTCTGCCCACCACAGAGGTGGTTATACCTGACTTGGCAGAAACTTGGGAGTGAGTGCACCAGGTGTTTATAAAAGACCTTTTTCCCCCAGAGAAAGAGGTATGTGATATTTGTGCTTTCTGGTCTTGAAATCCCTTATTTTCCCTTGCCTTCTCAAGAGCATTAACTTGAGCTTCAGAGTATTCCTACCGGGTTCCTCCCCGGAAATCTCCAATTTCTTCCTTGTTTCAGGCATCTTCGACTCCGTCAGAGGCAAGGTTACCGGCAGCTAAGACCGACCGGATTGTGCATCATTAGGCGGCATTCCTCAAGCACACAAAGACTACCAAATTATGATTGGGGGTTTCGGTTTTGGGTTATTATTATGGAGATCTTTTAAACCTTTTTCTCAACTCTGCCATGAGAAAGCAAGCCGATCCAAATACATAAAAAATAAAAAAAGAAGATAGATGATTAGATATAGAAATCAAAATGTTGTAGAGCAGCGGCACTGGCAAAGGTGGTTGATGTTTGTCTTGTGCATTGACAACGGTGGTCAAATTGATGGTTTGATCAACGTTTCGCTTGGGTGTTATTGTGCGAAATTGCCATAGACAAACTGTTAAAACCTCAAATGTGGAGGTAGGTGCTTGTGTAGGGCTGATATTTCTCTTGGGCTGAAAATGAATGATCGTCAAACCATTTCTTCATTGTCAAATAGAAGGTAGATTAGCACTTAGCTTGCATCATTTCCTTCCTTATACCCAAAATGCAAGCATGACACTCCCAGCAGAACACGATCAAATAGTGGTTCCCTTTGCCACAAAGGTTGAACAGACAGGGCCTTTGAATCTCGTGCCATCTTGCCAACAACCTTCAAGCTTTGTACTAAGTGGTTTGCAAAAAGAGGGATGGAGATTTACATCAGTGGGTATTCTCCAGCGTGAGCAAAAGGGCAATGTTAATTTTACATCGATTGTCCAAACGCATATGAGTGTAAATGGGTGTAAAAGCCGGTTTGCTTTTTACACTGACAAATTCGAAAATTCTTAAACTTTATTGGTATGGTTTTGTATTTACACCGCAAACAAATACAGCCTTATAATCAAATGGTTCAAAATTTATTCTCATTGTTGTCACATGAAGAATTCTTTTTTTTTTTCAAAAAAAAAAAAATATTTGGATCATAGCAACATTTTCTCATTCCACCTATTTCTATCCATTTTTGTCCATTATATAATTTTATTATTAGAAAGAATGAGCAAGAGTAAAAGTTGCACCAAACATGACCTAATTAACCGTTAGCTCTTCGCGCCTTCCTTTTTATCTCTTGTTGTTCACTCTCGTTTAGAAGGCAGTTGTGTTCTGGTTCCTCAGGACTACTTTACTAGTACACGTCTGCATGGAATATATGGGTTAATGAGATGTAGAGAACGTGGAGCCCATAGTCACATAGAATGGGCTAATGATGAACGTCCACATCTTGGGGCAGATCACAGATGTGGGGTCTTCCCTACAGCGAGGTTTATAAAGATATGTTCCTTAGGCTCAGTTTGGAAGCAGTACAAATGCAAATATGTACAATGTAAATAATAATACATGCAAAATAATACAAAATATAAGGTTTGTACACTCTACATATTTGCATTTGTTCCAAACTCAGCCTTAGTTCCGTTTGGAAGGGGTGCAAATTCCGGTTCAGCACAAATATGCATCCCATGTCAGATTTGTGAGTATTTAGAAACATTGTAAAAAAAAAATTCTAAAAGCAAAGTAAAATTGCTAACATGTCAGAGTTTACATCGATTTTGGGGTAAAAAACTATTTCAATTTTTTCAAAGTAAAAATCACGCTCGAAGTCCATTGAATTTGGGGAAACAGGCCAAGGGTTTACCCTCATCCACTAGAAATCGCATCGGTCTAGTGGAGAGTAACGGCTATTTTCCCGTTCTTAGTCTAAGGCCCCGTTCGTTTTTCGGTAAGTTACTTACCTGGGTAAATGCAGTTATCTAGGTAAGTTTTTCCTGAGAAACACTTACCTGGGTAAGTGCATTTACCCATATTCTTTTATTTCTCATGTAAACAAGGCAATGACCATTTTAACCATAAAAATCCATTATTAAAAAGGGAATTTTTGTCCCATTCAAGTATTGATGGGGGAAAGTTATTTACTCACCTAGGAAATGGGTATTTCCCTGGTCTCCACATAAATATGAAAAAAGAACATGGGATTCCTGGTCAATGGAAACCAAAATCCCCTTACCAACTTCCCCCCCTCTCAAAATCCAAAAAATGAATGCCCCCTAAGTGTCGCAACATCTAAGATCTAAGCACCAAGTCGATGGCCACTTCTAGACAACAGAGAGCGTTCGAGTGCCTGAGATCTGAGTGCCCATCATTGGAGATTTGAGAGCTAAGAAATAGAGATCTGAACATCAAGTCATCAGTGAGGTTCAAGAACCTCACTGATCCAGTTTTCCATTCGCAAAATACATGTTGATCTAGTTTTTTTTTTTTTTTTGTTGCTTTTGTAGTTTTCCTCTTGTTCAAAGTTTCAGAACCTCGCTCATTCTCAGATCCCCTTCATCTTATGCAAGACCTTGGACTGCTTGAAATTAAGATCATTTCCAAATCTCTTTTCTATTTTCATTTTATCAATACCATCTGTATTGTTTTACAGATTTGAAAACATTTTCCCTGTATCTTGTAGTTTAACATATCCCCTGCTTTAACATATCTCTGTATCTGATTTTTTTTAGAGATCCATCTGTTTTTTTTTCATCATTTCTATAATCTGTAAAATATTTCAACATTTCGTTTTTATAGATCTGTTCAACTACAATAGATCTTGTAGTTTTATAGATCTATAAAATCTGTTCACAAATGATCCCCCAGTTGATGAGTTATATGATTTGGTTCATGAACCCAGGAATGCCAAGGATAAAAATATCCATATTTTTCCATACCGGTGTTTCTAGATACACATGAATATATTGATATCAATGCACACTAATACCCAATTTTGAATACCAACTTATTGATATTTAATCCTTGGTTGAGATGACTGATGAACGAATTATCTCTTTTTTTCTGTTGATGAACAACTTATTGATATCAATGCACACCAGCCCGTTGAATGAACAACTTATTGATGAACTAGGCAAATCAGACTCAATGAACTAAAAAACAGAATACTTATAAGGTTGCATGTGGCATTCTTTATTTTAATGATTTATCTCTTTTTTGCTGTTATAATGCCCATAAAAAAACCGAATTTTTAAGTGTAAAAAGGAGATAAGTCCTTAAAATAAGGAATGCCAAATGCAGCCTAATTATGTTAGCCCTGGAAGAAAGCATGAGCATTTTCAACATGTCAATCCTACAAAAGATGTATATATATCACTAGCGGGGACCTGTGCATCGCACGGTTTTAATTTGTTAAGTGAAAGCTAAATAATAGAATACATAAGAGTATATAATTATTTTATATTTTAACTTTTTAATAACCAATATGATCGAAACCAGTTGGTTTTCTAGTATTTCTGAATGGCTTTGGTTCAACAAATTTCCAACCCGACCAAGTTAGGTTAGTTTCGATTTGACCATTTGTAAATCGAGCCCAGATCTCCTACACAATCAACTTGCACATTTTTCCTGCACATCTTGTCATAATGCGCCACATCAACATTAAACGGTTTAACTCTCACATGTGCCAACTAGTTAACGGATGATAAAAAAGACCTTTCTTCTTCAATGAAGGTTTCATGCTCCTCCATTTCTTTTCAAGAAGGGAAATCTATGTATAGGTTTCTGAGGTAGTATTCTCTGTTTAATTTGCTATGAGAAGACTTTTACAAAGAGGAAAAATTATGACAAATGCAACAGCCCAGAGAATACTCAAAAGCCAGAAAGTTGAAACACATATAATCTTTTAATGCGGGAAAGTGGAAAATCTCATATTTCTTAGTCTAAAATATTTTATATCATAAATTTAATTTTTTTAAGTTTAAATCTTTTGAACCAACCGACCGAACTGAAAAATCAACCCAAACTAACAAGACCCAAGTTGTCTAGTTTTCACTAATGGTCAGTCAATTTCGGGTGACCAACTCCCCAACCTGGCCAGGTTGATTTGGTTAGCCAAACAACCTACAACCGAACCGAACCAATCCAAGAACACTCCTAATTTCACCTAAATTAATAGTCTAATATGTCTCTAATAAATAATAAAATTTTAATCTCCAATAATGATTGAAAATTTATAGCAAAAGTACATAATTATTGAAAATATATTGATAATGAAAATACAATAAATACTAATAAATATATTAATTTCGTCAATAAATAGTGTAATCTCACATAATTTAATCTCTAATAAATATTAATTAATAAATTATAACAAAAATACAATAAATATAATAAGCTTAATAAATTAAACTTCAAAAGTTAAACAACTGTAGTTTAATCTCCAATAATTATTGAAAATTTTCTGTTAGATAAAAACAAAAATAGATTTATATATAATTATTGGAATTATATTTATAACAAAAAACAATAAATAATTAATTAAAATACAAGAAATATAATTTTTGTATATATTAATATATATTAAATATAAATTATGATTTTACAATTATTATTAATAAATATTATTTTTTTGAAAGTTATTTTCTAGAATTGTTAATTAATATAAGTGAAATTAGTTATTTACAATAATATTTAGTTATTTAAATAATCTCATTATTTAAATTTGAAAATATTAATTATTTATTAAATTTAATTATCCATAAAATTATAATTTATACTATTATTACATAATTTCATTATTAATTTTGTAACATATTAAATTATTATTAATTTGAATATTATGTTATAAATATTTTTCTAGTTTTAAGAAAATTTTTAAATTTATTACATAATTTCATTATTTTAACTGTTTAAAATCTAGTTGTGTTAAATGTTTTGTTAGTTAAATTATTTAGTTATTTAAATATTTAAGAAATATATAAAATATTTAATTTTTTTGTTATTTGAATTTTGTTTCTATTAAAGTTATTACTTAATATTAAATATTTTGTTATATAACCATTTAGCTATTATTATTTTTTATTTTTTGTTTAGGGTATTTAGTTCTTGAAATATTTAAATAATATTTTATTTTTTAGTGTTAAATTTTTATTATTTGAATAACATTTAAATTGAATAATCTGGAAAATCATAATTTATATTGTTAATACAAAATTTTGTAATGAATTTTGTAGAAATATAAAATTATGACTAATATGAATATTATAAATTGATTATAATTATTTTTTTGTGTTTTTAATAAATATTTTATTATATAATTTTGTTAGAATATTTAAATAATTTTTAATTCAAATTCTCTTTTTATAGATATAGATAAAAAGTGGGGGAGATGATAAATAGGAATTAGAGATAATTTAGGAAAAAGTGGGGGATAATGAGGGAGGTAGTTTAGTTGAAATTTTTTGAGATGATATATGTATATATACACACACTAGTAAACATGTACCTGCATTTGCATGTGACACTAGTAAACATGTATCTCCAAGACAAAACTATTTTACAATTCATGGGCATTTTATAAGTGGGCAGTTTTTGCAGTGAGAGTAAAGAACATATATGCCCTTTTTTATGCTCGTTGTATGTTATTTAGATAAGGGGTAAAAATGTCTAATGAAAAGTCTAGAAAATGGGGCTATTTGCTCTTTTATTAGTAGTATAGATATAGATATATTAAATGAAGGTTTTCAAGCTACAACCCCATCATTTAGACACATGGCTTTTTCAAGGTTAGACACATGACATTTTTTGAGAAGTTTGTTAAAGCCCACAACCCACTACCATCATTCAGACAAGTGGCATTTTCATTTTCTAGAAAGCTAAACATGTGGCATTTTCTGAGAAATTTCTATTAAAACCACCGCTCACTACCAAGCTACAGCCCCCAGCATTCAAACACATGACCTTCTCATTTTTCTAGAAAGCTAGACACGTGGCATTTTCTAGGAAGTTGTTGCTAAAGCCCACAACCCATTACCACCATTTTCAATCCATTCCTACAAAAATGTAGAAAATGTAAAAATGGTTATCCACAAACACTTCGGCCTACATTCTATCAATCTCAGTTAATCATTAACTCTCTATTTATCATAACAAAAGAAACCTACCCATATTTTAATAATTATTGAACAACTATTTTTGAAATAAATATTTATTGAAATTTAACATATTGATTTCATAATGTAAATTTAATATTACTGATTTCCAGTACTTAATTATTAAAATATTACTGATTTCATAATGTAAATTTAATAAATATAAATTTAACATTATTGATTTCATAATGTAAATTTAATAAATATAAATTTAACATTATTGATTTCATAATGTAAATTTAATATTACTGATTTCCAGTACTTAGTACGGGTCATTCATTAGTTATTTAGATTATTGGGAACGTGTGTGTGTGTGTGTGTGCGTGTGTGTGTGTGTGTGTGTGTGAGAGAGAGAGAGAGAGAGAGAGAGAGAATTGGTAATTTTTATGAGGAATGAGAGTATCTCATTGGTTGTTTAAAAAATGACATATAATAAAAAATAAAAAATTTAAAAAAAGAGAAAATTTCTAAACTATTATATATATAATTGTTTATCAGTTAGAGATATCCCCACTATTTTTACGGAAAAGTGTGGACAGGCCCAATGCAAATTTCTGATTTCCATTGCAGAGCTATAAACATTCAAAATATCAACAACCCACACTCTATGCACCAATGCCCACTCGTGAATTGGCATCAATTCCAAACTGGCACTTACCCCAAGAGTACTTTAGGCCTACAAATTCTGACCCTGGATTGAACCATCATTCTCCCTTGTTTCTATTGCTTTTTGGGCTTTCAAGGATATCTATATTCTAAGTATATGCCCTTTTCTCCTAAATGGTCAATTATTATACGTTTGGGGATTTTAAAAACCTCTTACGTAAAATCTCTAACCTTTTGGAACACTCATTCCTTTCTCACTCTCTCTCTACATTAATTTGATAATTTTGCAGGACAGTGACGAGGATATATAGTATAGATGTTTCCTTAATATTTAGATCATATAGACAAATGTTGAAAATACGGTGCTTTATTCTTTATTCTTATTATATTCCAACCTATTGATCCCTACTCTATATAGATCCGATACATATTCTCGTAGGGATAAGGAGTTGTAATATTAGAAGGCAAACTACAGTTTTCCTCCTAGGCATAGGAGTACTCCATCATATATAGCTAGCTCCCTCCTTCAATGCTGGAGGTTTTGGAGCTTCTTACTTTTGGGACAATCAAAAGTCTAAAGCGTGGAAAAGTAGAAAACATGAAACTTGCACTCAAGACACGATAGATATCTCTCATCATCTTGTGTATATATAGGTTGATGGTTCCATTGATTATTAAACAGAAAAAGAAAAAAAATAAAAACAAGCCAAGCTGTACCTTTGGAAGTCAAGAATGGGTCCGTTCGGAGTACTTCCGGCAACGTTATCTGGACTTACATTTGTCTTGTTAGTGGGTTTTGGGTACATACCGGTGCCCGGAGCTCTGGCGTGGAGCAAAGAAGGGCATATGATGACATGCCGGATTGCGCAGGTAATTCAATTACATTTGTCCTGTACGTTTTTTTCTTTTTGATTTTAATTTATATTTGGCCCATAACTTGCCACCTGGAAAATTTAGAGGGTCTGGACCCACTTATAGGGTGGATCTCATTTGCGAAAGTGTCTGCAAAGAATATGATACATCATTTTATTCATTACTTCTGCACTCTGCTGAGAGTTTCAAAAAACACTCTTTCTCCGTCTGTATTGGTGTTGAGAATTGCACAAAAAACACGCACTTGTGATCATCATGTTTAAAGCGATCTTTCTTCCTAGCGTTTGAATTGTAAACATTATCTGTTGTATTGATGGTAGCATATATAGGCAAGAGATCATCGTCGCTACTTTCCCGCAAAAATGCTGAATGGTTGGGCTTCTGTTTGGATAACCAAATATTTCTGTTTTCATTTTCTGCAGAAATGTGTATTAGGGGTTGTTGACCAGTATGTATGATTTTGGTTTTCTTAAAAAACATAAAAAACGAATTTTTCAGTACCCTTGATCAGCTAAACAATGAGTATGTCATCCTGATCAAGCATGTAGAAAATTTCTTCTATAACTTTTTTTTTAATTAGATGGCTAAAACGTACAAGTATAAGAAGTCTGCAAGTATGTGTTAAGTTGGTAGTTGGCATTGAGACTCTTACCAAATTCTCATGGTTATGTAGGGGGTGTAGATGGTATTCAAACGTCTGATTCCTCGTTGTTATGGTGGAGAAGACAAATACAAAAAATGATTTTATTTATTTATTTATTTACCTTTTTGTTATAGTGAAGGAGGCAAAGTCAATAACGAAGAAATCAAACAAATATTGCCCACAAAGTTAGCAAAAGCGGCAGCTACCTTTAGCTGCACGCGTTAGCTTTCGGTGGGTGTAGAACCAATGATAAGGTTTCATGTCAATATTTAAATACATGAGGCCAGCATTTTTACAGTGAGGCCTATGAATTTATCCTTTTGATATATATGTAATTAATATTGCAAAAAAGGGGAGATTGACGGCCTTTGGGTTCACATCAGCTTAGGGATGACAAGGATAGGAATAAGATAATTCAGGTATAGAGACTGCTTTGGCAAGATGGGAATAAGATAATTCAGATGCCCGATCAGGGATAAAGATGGGGATTAGGAGTGAAGCCCCCAACTCCAACTGTAATATATTAAATATATTTAAAATGTTATTTATATATGTTCTTAAATAGGTTTGTGTTCTTCATTTCAAACCAAGTGCTAAACTAATTTAGATGAATGATTTTTTTTAAGTAAATCTTCTTTTGAAGCAAACTTTTAATTTAAAACAAAAAAGAATTTAGGGTCCATTTGGTTTGTGGATAGGATCAGAATCAGAATCTGAATCCCCAAGAAGTGGAATCAGAATCACATATTCTTGATGCCTATTTGGTTTAGTCAGAATTGGATTTTAATTGTTGTTGTTTAGTTCATTTGGAGTTGGAATTGGAATCAACTGAAAATTTTCAATTTTGTATTAACATATTTATTATTTTATTAATACTTTGTTATTACTGTTATTATTATTATTATTATTATTTATTAATATTCTATAATATTATTTTATTATTTAATAATTAATACGTTAATATTTTATTATTACGTTAATTATATTATATTAATATTTTATTATAGTACTGTCATTTATTATCTTATAATTATTGATATTATCTTATTAATTTAATCTTATTTTATTAATATTAGGGTTTGGGGGAATTTTTATCATGAGTTCTTTACTTCTCGACGGACCACCTGGGATTGAATCCTACATTCATAGATTCTAAGCAATGATAACGAACGCCCGATTGTGATGGTTCAGCCACCATCAGCGCCATCAGCACGCCATCAGTACGCCATCTAAGTGTCTTGGGTTGGGTCCTTGTACTCTTTTTGTAAGGGGGGTATGCCAATGGCAATTATGTAAATAGTAGTATGAATGTACAGTATTTTGATGTACCTTTTGTCACTCCCCCAAAAGCTTAACGTACTCTTTGAGGGGAGGTAGGTAGTCGAGTGAGCTCATAAGCATGTAAAGGTTAAGCACGAGATCCCCTCGACACTGTACTGTGTGCTTGTGCTTACCACTGATTAATGCAATACAAGTTGCCTTTTGTCTAATTTGTGTGCACTCTTGTTTCCTTTTGTGTGTTGTTGCTTGCATTTGTAGGCTTTCTCGACCCCAATCGAGCGCCGCATGGGGCCCCGTCTATTAGCCCTGTGACAGTTGGTATCAGAGCCTCGTTGACACTAGCGGTTGTCAAGCGCAACGAGTCCCTTTCGTAACCCGCAACAACACCAGTCGGATGAAGAATCGTGACACGCGAGAGGAGATCCAGGAAGGGATCTCACTGGTTTATGATGAGGACGAGCGTAGAGGTAGCTCTCCCAAGGACAAAGGCGTCAGCTCAAAGCATAGCAAGCGTGACAAGTCAGTTGACAGGCTTGCGACCATGGACAAGCGCATCATGCGCTGTGAAGCAGTGGTTGGCGAAACTCGTGACCGTGTGGATGAGCTTCAAATCAACCTTGAGACCATAGCATCGGTCGTGGAAAGATTGGAGGACCAGTCCGGTGACAGTTCCAACAGGCCAGATAACCCACTAGAAGACCTGGTGAAGTGCCTACAGATCCAGCTCGAAGACTTGAAGGGCGAAGTGACCCTTCTGAAGAGGCTGATGGCCAGTACAGCCAGCACACCTGCTGCTCTAGCCCCTCCAAAGATCAAAGTCCGCGAGCCTACCTCATATGCAGGGACCCGCGATGCCCGGGAGCTTGACAACTTCTTGTGGCAAATGGAACAATATTTCACTGTCGCCGAACTCGTCGAGGAGGCAGCCAAGGTGCGTACTATTGTTATGTATCTTATTGATGTTGCTATGTTATGGTGGCGCAGGAGATGTGCCGATGCGGAGTGAGGATTATGCTCCATTAATACTTGGTCCATGTTCAAGAGCGAGATAAAGCACCAGTTCTATCCAGAGAACGTGGAGTACCAAGCCCGTCAGAAGCTCAAGAACCTAAAACACACGGGCTCATTGCATGAGTACGTGAAGGAGTTCTCCGCACTATCGCTCGAGATCACGGACATGTTAGACAAAGACCTTCTCTTCAACTTTATGGACGGCCTACAACAATGGGCCGAGCTCGAACTCTAGAGACGAGGTGTGAAGGACCTCGCCACAGCCATGGCCATTGCTGAACAACTAGTAGACAACAGGCGACCAAGCAAAGATGGCCCCAAACCCAACTCATATCAGGGCGTAGGCAAGATAGGAGGTGATAGGAAACCTTACTACGCGCCCAAGGGAGACTCTGGGCCAAGTAAACCCAACACTTTTAAGTTCTACAGGAGACCCGAAGGAGACACTGGATACAGGGGTGGCCAGTTTGTGAAGAGAACACCTCCGGCACCATGCTTCATCTTTGAGGGAAAGAATTGGACTAAGGATTATCCTAGTTAGGGGAAGCTCAATGCCTTGCTTGCAAAGCTTAGTGATGATGAGCATAGCGAGGAGGAGAAGGAACCAGGGGAGACAAGAATGGGGGCTCTACGAAGACTCAATGCAATAAAGAAGAAGACGAGCCCGCAAGGAGCATCGAAGTTCAAGCCGAAGGGACTGATGTATGTAGACATTCGCTTGAATGGTAAGCCCACAAGAGCCATGGTGGATACTGGTGCTACCCACAACTTTATCTCTATGGAGGAGGCATCCCGAGTAGAACTTGCACCTACCAAGGAAGTCGGATGGTTGAAGGCTGTGAACTCTAATGCCAAACCCATACAAGGTGTAGCTCATGGGGTGGTCTTGCAACTTGGTGACTGGGAAGGGATGATAGACCTCTCAGTCGTGCCCATGGATGATTTTCAGGTTGTTCTCGGCATGGACTTCTTAACTCAAGTAAAGGTGGTGCCCATGCCCTTCCTCAACAAAGTGTGCATATTTGAAGATCAGGCTCCTTGCATGGTTCCAGTTGTGCCAGATACCACGTCCACCCCCAAGATGCTTTCAGCATTGCAACTCAAGGATGGAGTGCGGAAAGGAGAGACCACTTACCTAGCCACATTGGTGGACTCCGACCTGCCTGATCCACCAATCGAGCATATCCCGCCAGTGATTACAATGGCACTAGAAGAATTCCAGGACGTCATGCCTCTCACATTGCCGAAGAAGCTTCCCCCAAGGAGAGAAGTTGATCACAAGATTGAGTTGGAGCCTGGAACCAAACCACCGGCACGCCCGCCATACAGAATGTCTCCTCCTGAGCTGGCCGAGCTACACAGACAGTTGAATGAGTTGTTGGATGTTGGATTGATTCAGCCTTCTAAGGCCCCTTTTGGAGCATCAGTCCTGTTTCAGAAGAAGCATGATGGATCTCTTCGGCTCTGTATTGACTACCGAGCTCTCAACAAGCTCACCATCAAGAACAAATATCCCATACCATTGATGGCCGACCTCTTTGACCAGCTCAGCAGGGCCAAGTACTTCACCAAGCTAGACCTGAGGTCGGGATACTATCAAGTGCGTATAGCTGAAGGAGATGAACACAAAACAGCTTGTGTTACCCGTTATGGGTCCTTTGAATTTCGTGTCATGCCCTTTGGGCTTACCAATGCTCCAGCCACCTTTTGTACATTGATGAACAGAATATTTCATCCCTACCTAGACCAATTTGTTGTTGTGTATATTGATGATATTGTAATCTACAGTAGAACCTTGGAGGAACATGTTGACCACCTCTGCACTGTTTTACAGGTCTTGCGGGACAACAACCTATTTGTTAAGAAGGAGAAATGTTCTTTCGCCACAGAAGAGGTGGCCTTCCTCGGTCATATAATCCGAGCAGGCACAATCAGTATGGATCCAGCTAAAGTCAAGGCCATTCAAGATTGGGCACCGCCCACCAGGGTCACCGAACTTCGCTCCTTCCTTGGCCTCATGAACTACTATCGAAGATTCATCTCTGGATTCTCAGCACGAGCCACTGCCCTCACCAACTTACTGAAGAAGACTAGTATGTGGACCTGGAGTGAATGTTGCCAAACAGCTTTTGATGATTTGAAGAGAGCTGTCTCAGCAGAACCTGTCCTCGACTTGCCTGATCCAAGCAAGTCGTATGAGCTACACACAGATGCTTCTGATTTTGCTATTAGCAGGGTCTTGATGCAAGAAGGACATCCCATCGCCTTTGAAAGCCGCAAATTGAATGATACAGAGAGGAGGTACACTGTACAAGAGAAGGAGATGACAGCCATCGTCCACTGCCTCCGCACATGGCGACACTACCTGCTTGGCTCCAAGTTCGTGGTCAAGACTGACAACATAGCTACTAGTTACTTTCAGTCTCAGAAGAAGCTGAGCCCTAAGCAAGCTCGATGGCAAGATTTCTTAGCGGAGTTTGACATGACTCTAGAGTACAAGCCAGGGCCGATGAACAGGGTTGCTGATGCACTTAGCAGGAAGGCCGAGCTTGCAACACTATCCACAGGTGAAGGTCCCTCTCAAAGCCAGATCAGACTAGACCTCATCAAGCTCATCAAGGAAGGACTCCAGAAGGACCCCATTGCTCAGAGCCTATTGACAGCGGCTCGTGAAGGGAAGACTAGGCGGTTTTGGGTTGAAGAAGACCTTCTTTTGACAAAGGGAAGGCGGATATTTGTGCCGAGAGTTGAAGACTTGAGGAAGACTCTCCTACGTGAATGTCATGACAGCTTATGGGCAGGACATCCTGGGTGGCAGCGTACCTTGGCACTTCTACAACATGCCTACTATTGGCCTCATATGGAGCAAGATGTTCGAGAATACACAAGGACATGCCTGATTTGCCAGCAAGACAAGCCCGAACGTGCCAAACCTCTTGGACTCCTACAACCTCTTCCAACTCCCTCACAACCTTGGGAGAGTGTTTCCATGGACTTCATCAGCGGTCTTCCTAAAGTGGGAGACTATACATCCATCATTGTTGTTGTTGATAGATTTTCCAAGTATGCCACTTTCACACCAACACCAAAGCACCTTTCAGCTGAAGACACGGCATACCTTTTCTTCAAGCACGTGGTGAAGTATTGGGGAGTCCCACAGAACATTGTTAGTGATCGGGATCCCCGATTCACTAGTGCTTTCTGGACAGAGCTATTCAAGCTTCTTGGCTCGAACTTGAACTTCTCCAGCAGCAGCCATCCAGAGTCAGATGGGCAGACAGAGAGAATGAACTCCCTCCTTGAAGAGTACATCCGCCATTTTGTATAAGCTACATAGAAGAATTGGGTTCGGTTGCTGGACATTGCGCAGTTCTCCGTCAACACACAGAAGAGCTCCTCCACCAATCAAAGTCCTTTTGAAGTCATCACCGGCCAACTACCAAGATGTCCGCACAGCATCGTCAACGACCATCAGGGAAGAAGCCCTCGAGCCTTCACTTTCACCAGGGAATGGAAAGAATGCCTTGACATCACTCGAGCCTCCCTAGAGAAAGCCTATAGAAGAATGAAGAAATGGGCCGATTTGGGTAGACGACCCGAGAACTTCCAAGTAGGTGACCTGGCCTTAGTAAAACTCCATACCCATTGCCTTAGGTTCTTTTGAAGAGTTCATCCCGGGCTTGTGAGAAAATATGAGGGACCCTGTGAAATCCTAGCCAAAGTAGGAGCTTCAGCCTACAGACTCAAACTACCTCCATGGCTAAAAGTACACCCTGTCTTTCATGAAGCCAACTTAAACCCTACCATGCCGACAACCAAGACACCTCTCGAAACCAAAGTCAACGCCCACACCCATCCTACCAACCACCCAAGAACCGATCCCTTGACTCCATCCTCAACCATAGGTTGTCTCAATCCTCCCAAACATTAGAAAGGGAGTACCTGGTGAAGTGGAAGGGACCTACAGAAGAAGACACTTGGGAGCTTGCAGAAGACCTCCTTCCGTTCGCAGTGAAGCTGAACGAGTACCTGAGGAAGAATCTTCGAGGATGAAGATTGAATTGAGTAGGGGAGACTATGACGGTTCAGCCACCATCAACGCCATCAGCACGCCATCTAAGTGTCTTGGGTTGGGTCCTTGTACTCTTTTTGTAAGGGGGGTAATGCCAATGGCAATTATGTAAATAGTAGTATGAATGTACAGTATTTTGATGTATCCTTTTATCACTCCCCCAAAAGCTTAACGTACTCTTTGAGGGGAGGTAGGTAGTCGAGTGAGCTCATAAGCGTGTAAAGGTTAAGCACGAGATCCCCTCGACACTGTACTGTGTGCTTGTGCTTACCACTGATTAATGCAATACAAGTTGCCTTTTGTCTAATTTGTGTGCACTCTTATTTCCTTTTGTGTGTTGTTGCTTGCATTTGTAGGCTTTCTCGACCCCAATCGAGCGCCGCACGGGGCCCCGTCGATTAGCCCCGTGACACGATGGCGCCAAGTGAGAGATTGAATAGCATAGCATAGGGTTTTATGTTTTACGGCTGGGAGTTGGGTGTTACAGCCCGCTACACAGCCATGGCGTGCAGCTAATCCAGCGGGGTCTAGTCTATTACTCTATTCGGTTTCCATCTATCATCAGCAGTTCAGCACTCCGCAGCAACTCTTGATTCTTGAATATACCATTAACTAACAATAGCTGTTGGCTTGGGCGTAAAGGATCTTCTAGAGGCTGAAGCAGCACATGCCGTCGAAAATTTGCTACCTGATTATGCCAGTGGCGACTTGTCATCCCTTTGTACGTGGCCCGATCAAATCCGCCACTGGTACAGGTATCGCTGGACAAGTCCTCTTCATTTCATTGATACGCCAGACCACGCTTGTTCCTTCGATTATTCAAGTATGTGATACAACTATAATGCTCTTCTTCTTTCTGCGTGCAAATTAATGCAGTAATGACGTATTACACATGGACAGGGGATTGTCACGACCAACATGGAGTGAAGGGAAGAATGTGTGTCGCGGGTGCTGTTCAAAACTTCACCACTCAACTCCTGCATTATCGGCACGGATCCTCAGATCGTCGATGTAAGGAAGCCAGACCTCCTGGGATCTCTTCAGTCTTCTGTATTTCTGGGTAAATTTGTTTGTTTCTCTGATTTCGAGCTGGGTGTTTTCCTTTTTCTTCCCTTCTCTCTTGCAGATAATATGACTGAAGCCCTGTTGTTCTTATCACACTTCATGGGAGATATCCATCAGGTATGGTGGTCAACTGGTCATCTACAGATGTTTCTTGTTATTTTGGCTCTCTGATTTGCAACATCAATCTAACTTGTCGGTTTTCAGCCAATGCATGTAGGATTCACAAGTGCTGAAGGCGGGAATACTATACAGTTACACTGGTTTAGGCATAAATCTAATCTGCATCATGTAAGTTACCTAGAACCATGTTCCTTTATTTGCTTGGTAATTAAGGATAATGTATGACCTCTTGATTCCTCTTGTGCTTTGTAACTTCGCATTTTAAAATTTAAATATGCACACAATCGATCATGGGCAAGCGCTACAAGCAGAAATTAATTCACTTCTTAATCAATTCACAATTCAAAGTAGGTATTCCAAACCTCAAAACCATGCTCTGAAGCGAAATTCTAAAATTGGGGAATTTTAGCCATTAAAATTCTTGTAATTTCAGTATTTTCTACAAATTTTGATTGTTGTATTAGTAGTTTCAGTATTTTTATAATATTTTTAATTTTAATTTAAATAATATTTTCAAATTTTGACTAAACTAAATCCATCCAATATATTTTTTTCATATATAATGTCAATTTCCCGTATGGGAACCCAAATTTTGAGAAATTTCACTGTCGTTTAGAAGTATTATTCATTCATATGCCTCCAGATTGTAACTAATATGATCTTCCTGTGTGCAGGTCTGGAACAGGGAATAATTCTGACTGCTCTCAAGGACTTCTATGACAAGGACATGGACATCTTCTTGAAGACATACAGAAGAACTTCACTAATGTAAGAGAAACTCAAAGTCTTCCTTAAAACTTGAAATGCTTGTTTCTTCGTTTCTGCCTTTCTATTTTGTTTCAGTTATCACAAGATAAAAAGCAAGTGATGTTTATGGTGTTTCTGTTGATACTACAAAGGGAATCTGGTCAGATGATATTACGTCTTGGGAAGACTGTGATGACCTCTTCTCCTGTACAAAGAAGTGAGTGTAGTCATTCAAATAACCATTAGATCCTATGTTAAGATCTCTCTGTTCTGAAAATTAAGACACCAAGTAATTGAGGTTCTCATTATCAGTATTCTTCATATACACATGCAGATATGCTACAGAAAGCATAAACTTGGCTTGCAAATGGGGCTATGAGGAGGGCATCACGCCGGGTGAAACTCTAGCAGGTATGTCCATCATCCTAACCATAAAATCCTCTAAGATGTATGGTTTCTGGAACCTGGATTGCTTTTGGGTAAATAAAAGCGTTCCCTGTGTGTATTTTGCAGATGATTATTTTAATTCAAGGCTGCCAATTGTCACCAAAAGGATTGCACAGGGTGGAGTGAGATTAGCCATGATTCTGAACCAAGTCTTTGGTCACCATGATCACAATATCCCAGCTCCAACTTGAACAGCATTGTTGTCTGCATGTCATAAACTTACCTGGTTTTTTTTAGACTCAATGAACTCAGTAATCGCTAATTGTTTGAATCCTGTCTAAACATCTATTACTGATTGACAACCTGATCTACATCTGTACCATAGAACATATGTATTAACAAGAAATGGAATGAAGTCATTGAAGTGTGCCTAAATCGGTGTAACATGACAACATTGAAGTAATAGATTGAAGAAATTAAACTGTGTGATGGAAAGACCATTATAAGCATTGCTTCATGGCACAAACTTGGAACCAAATTAGCAATATCTAATTACAAGCAGCCAAAGTTGAAAAGAAAAGGCAATCATAAAGTTGTTGCTAAGCTCTTCTATACCATAATTTATATTCCATAAAGTGTAATTACAATGGATTCGTTGTATACAACAGCTTTCTCTTGCAATAAACGATGCACAACCTAGTCAAAGAGGCTGCACCAAGGGAGCATAAATTTTACCATGTAATATGCTCTTGGTGTCCAAGACAATTGCTGAAATGGAACAATTCCAATTATTACATATAGGTTGTGGATAAATATGAAAATCATTACAACACCATTGAAGAAAAATAGTAACTGCTATAGATAACACAGGAGAAAAGACAGATCTCTTGTTTGGGGGAAACACTAAGAGGGGGGGGGAGGTAAGTATTTTACAGTTTGAAAATGCACGGAAGCATAAAGCATAAAAATAAGTCAGTCCTCACCCAGATTGTCTCCGACCCCTCCCACCTTCAAAACAATCTCCGCCGCACGGTATGATTTTCTCCTACAATTGGAAGTTGATATGTGATTAAATTGCACTGGAGCTGTAAAGTTGCCCTGAATAACAGCAGGTCCATAACCTCGTCCAGTACATGAGTTATTGGACAAGCCTCCTTGTTCGCTCATATTTATATATGGTTGTAAATGCTGGTTCTGTAATACTATTCCAAATGGTGCCTGGCTAAATCCATTCTGGCATATGACCCCTGGCCAAGGTGCTGATGTGGGACCTGCAAAGGAATTTGAAGGACCAGAGGGCATGGATACATTAGGCAATAGCATCTGATTAAGATCAAACTGCCGCTGAACTGGTATTCCATTTGGGAAACTCGTAAGCATCTGTTGTTGATGATGGCATGGCATCCCATTAATTGGAAATCCATTAAGATGCTACTGACATGGCATCCCATTTGGCCAAAGCCCATTGGAAGGTTCCAACAACTGCTGAGGTGTACAATCTGCCTGCAACAACTGTGGCACAGGATGAACAATAACAGGCAAACTAGCATTGTCTTGTGCTGTACCAGGCAAGCAAGCACAACTATCACAACCAAATGGTGCTGCAAGAGGTGGTGTACGGAACTGATTTGGAATTTGTGATGGCTGACCTACAGATAGTGCTGGAGAAACTGGAAGCTTGTTGCTCTTCCAGGCCCTGTCCTTGTGTTGAGATTTCTTCTTATCAGCAAAATCAAAGTTTCTGCATTTCTGATCATCTGCACTCCACTTTGCCATCCTTTGCATTCTCTTGCACTCAGCCTCCTTTGATCATCAGAGAACTCGGCTTCATCAAAGACTTCATTATTCTCACCAGATGTATCATAACCTTTCTTGTACAGATTTTTTTCATTGAGAACATGGTTGGCAAACTCCTCAACAAATGATACAGGGGTGCCTTGACTAATTCCATCTGGGACCTCCTTGTCTAAATTGTATCGTACAACATAGTAAGGGTTCTTGACAGGTCCAAATATTTCATCTGCCAGTCCTAATGGCAATCGAGTTTCAGTAATCCAGAGAATGGAGCCTTCATTAAGAGGGTTGTTCTTTTCAGTTCCTTCAACGACTTTGGCACCAATAATCTGAAAAGGTGTAAAACCATCAATGAATTGGGAGAAGTGAACTGGTATGGAACAATAGAAAGATGATTTTGGTCAAACCTAAAAAATAATCATTACTTTGAACTGATTATTATAAATCCATTGTTTAGATATGAAGGACCATCAGACTGATGACTGGAAAAAAAAATCATCTGACTGATGATTTTCATTTCCCTTTCCCCCTTCAAGGGGGGCAAATATATTGTAAGTTGAATGAACTACCTGCTGGATTTCATTACCACACAGGTCAATAAGCATGAAGACTTCTTGTATGGCCCATACAACATTATAAGCGTGTGAAGCCATGACTATAACATTTTTCTCAATCAAGAAAGTGTTCCTAGGTTATATGAATTTACTGATAAAATAACTCCAACAGGCAGGATCTGATTATGTGGTTCCAAGGCAACATCCACTGGAGGAACTTCAGGGAGTTTCTGCAAAATAATTTGTTAAGAATCCCGTAAGTATTGATTGACTAGCAATATGCCAAAGAAAATAAATCAATATTAATAATTCACTTTTGTTTCCAAGGTCCTAACACATTCTTCATTTGTATATAGCTATGCATCTGAAGCATCAACTAGCATCGCAGTTACCAAATGGCTAATCTTAATACAGAAATGAAATATGCTATATATTTTTATATTGATCAGCAACACAGAAAAAATTTGTGTTCTTTGTACCCCTTGCTTGGCTAAGCTATCTGCCAAGCTATTAGCAGTCCTCACCCATTTTACTTGGATTAACATGTCCTATGACAGCCATTTGAACTTTCTGAATTCATTCAGCCTACTAATACCCAGTTATTTTGCCTTCTCAACCCCAAAAACTGCAGCCAAAAACTCTAATCTTGCCACATCACCTGGCTCCACAGGGCCAGAGTATAAAGCAATTATGTTCCCCTCTTCATCCCTAATGACTCCCACAATACCTGAGGGGCCTGGGTTACCCAAACAGCTCCCATCAAAATTCAGTTTCTCCCAACCATTTATTGGAGGACCCTAAACCTCAACAGATCTTTGTTTTGTAGTTGAGGATGCAGCGATGGTACCCCAAGCTCTGAAGAAATCTTCAATCTTGAATTCCAAAAACAGCCTATATAAAGACACGAAATTAAGGAAATGCATGTTGAAAATGATCAGAAAGAGACATGCATCATCCATAAAGGTTTAAGTAATAGAAATT
The DNA here is from genome assembly GCF_055504915.1 of Nelumbo nucifera. Taxonomy (NCBI): domain Eukaryota; kingdom Viridiplantae; phylum Streptophyta; class Magnoliopsida; order Proteales; family Nelumbonaceae; genus Nelumbo; species Nelumbo nucifera. The sequence goes on along the minus strand of NC_142649.1, from coordinate 136,135,171 downwards.
GTGCTGTTTCTTCTCTATTTTTGGTACATATAGATCATTCTTTATGATGTAATTGTATTATATATATACAGCTCTTTGGTTTTTAAGTGTTAAGCTGTTACCTCCATAACCATAATCTAAGAGTCATCCAGTAAGAAAATTCAAGATATACATTCTTTTTTGATCAATGATGTATATCATGATCTCTAAAGAATTATTTTCTTTTTCATCTTAAGAATAACTTCTCTCTCAAAATTATCATACTTTGAGCTTTCAGGTTCCAAAGATTTTTAGTATCCAAGTCAAGCAAGATATTAATAGCACCAGTCTATATGAGCAACTCAGAAAAGCCATTATACCTTGGTACATATTGAGTACACCAAGACTCTGAAGAGTCGAACAGTCCAATCCAATAGGAGAGCAACATGTTACAGTCCTCATAAGAATGATGTATAAAATATTCTTCTTATGCTTAACACACAATAGAGAATAGACGTCATATTCTCAGTTAATTAATTATTCAATTGGAATAACGAGAATCAATAATCCAGTTCCCCAACTACGACTCAGTGGAATTTGGTAACTGCCAGCTCCAATTCAAAAACTCCAGAAGTGGACTTGAATTCAGTAGCACTAAAGAATATAAATCGAAACAAAATATAAAACACATACATGACTATTTTCTGTTTGATATAAAAATAAAGACCATAAAAGCCGCCATGTCTTACCTCAACCTCGTTCTTAGACTTTATAGGTGGAGTTATAACACCCTCACCATCATCATCGCTCCAACCAACCATCTCTTCTCCATCTGCATCCTTTATCTCAACTTCTTCATCGTCAACAGTTTGTCTCTTCCTCCTCACTTCTCGAAGAACTAGAGGAAAGTGATGATGAAGAAGTGTCGCCAACAGACTCGGAACAATCATCGTCTTCCTCATCACTGATTTTCTCAGAACACTCCTTGTCGCTCTTACTAGTAACATGTTCTGTATTTGCCAAATCAGCCATCAAAGTACCTACGCAGGCCTCGACTCCTTTGAGATTTGACATCTCCTCCTCTTTAACACTCTTCAGAACTTTCGCTGGGTCACTTAATTTCTTCTCATTCAAAGCATCCAACGCTTCCGATGCCTCACGTATTTACTGAAATTTGATCAAGATCACCAAGAACGGCACCGTCCAGAGCTCCAACCAAACTAACCATCTCCATTCCCTCCTCAATTAAACAACCCAAATTTCCTACCTCCTCGGAAAGAACTCTTTCAGGCATTCCCGTCCCATCTCTGTCCACCACTTGATTCCCTAGGCCAGTTTCTTCGTGGCTTTCTTCGATTTTCACTTTAATATGCACCGCAGAAAGCCCAATATCAAACAGCAAAAAATCAACCCTAAAGTGGATTAAAGGGTCGAGATATTCCACTGGTTGTGCGAGCTTGGGTGCTTCACTGTGTCTTTGATGGCGGGATTAAACCGAACGATCGTGGAACAAAGAAAGGCTGGTTTGGAAAACAAGAATTGGATTTTGGGTGCGCGAAACTGGAAAGTGAGAAGTGCAAAATCATAGTTGAAATTTGAAAACACCATATACATAGGCAAAATGAGGAGGGAGTTCCTGGCTGCTGCTTAAACCCCAGGCTAGGGTTTCTCTACTTTTGCTGTTGGGAAATGGTAAAATACATGTAGCAATGCTTTATTTGTCCAGAGTGAATTGATTAGGCTTAGTTTGGAAAGAGTACAAATGCATATATATGTAAATTGCAAAACCTTATATTTTATATTATTTTTTACATATTTGCAACATATATATTTATATTTGTATTCTTTACAAACTAAGCGTTTAGTGTGACTCTCTTTGACTTGTGAATTGTATTACACCCTATTTTGATTTATTTGTTTTGAGGAAAATAGGGGGATGGGATAGAGAAAATGTGGGATGTGGGATTCCAAAATCAAGTAGGTGGAGTCACACTAAAACATTGTGACTTTAGTGAGAACTCTGCTAAGAAAATATTTCAGGTCTTGTCAGAGTAGAGAGCCTTGAGAGACTCTTCTTCTCCAACCTCTACCCATCCCAATGGTAGGATCTCCGGCGATTTCTCTGGCCATTTCATTTAAAGGTAAGAGTAGATTAGATCCATCCCCTACTTCATTTTGTTTTTTGGTTCGTTCTTCTTTCTTTCTCATCCCTTTAATGTCTTTGGTGAAGGTTTGGTCGAAGTGAAACTCCATTCTAGCAACCTCCATTTCTTTCATTTTCATTTTTTCCCATGTCTACCAACCGGCGAAACTAATAGAGTAACAGCTTCCATGGATCCATAAATGTCATTGATGTGATGGGACCTCTATCTATAAACTAAGAATGACATGATTATTAATTAAGTTTCTAGATCTAACATTTTCATCAATAAAACTAACATTTTTACAAATATGCAAAACTAATAGCTAACATTTTTACAACTATAAGACTAACATTTAGTCAAAGCATTCTTTGTCGTTAAACTAAATTGTAAAACTAAGTGGGATTTCCATATGTAAAACTAACATTTTTGTCAATCGGATCTAACATTTAGTCATTGGGTTCCTAGATCTAACCTTTTTATCCAATTTTTGCAGATTGAAACCATTGACTTTGGGGATGATACGAAGATTTGGGAGAGGGGTTCAAATCTATCTTCCTCAATCATACTTGTTTTTTTCCTCCTATCTATCTTCCTCGATGAGATTTGTTTTTTCCCACAAAACAAACATGGAAAGAGGAATTTTCCCATTATTTTCTTTTGTACAACCAAACAATGTAAAGTGAAAAATTCAAACTTTTTCATCCTATCCCACCCAAATCTTCCCACAAACCAAACAGAACATACAAGGCTAAAATCCCTATGAGCAAGATAACGAGTAACAGAATTCAAGTTCCTTTTTTAACCAAAAAAAGAAAGGGGAAATTTCTTAAACTACTAAGTTTAAAGAAATGTACTAACTATATCCCTAATGTTTGCAAAATCCCTTAAAATATTCCGAAGTTTTCTAACAATTGACATCACCATTAAAATTTCACAAAAACAACAAAATGTTGAATTTATCCTCTATTCTTTAAATTTTCAAAATAAAACCCAACATATCAAAAGTTTCAATAATGTCTCTACTTGTACATTGAGTGTCTCTGATAACCGATATCTAACATGCTCCCACCATCACCATTCACCACCACTCGATTTCTATGCTGGTTCTTGTAGAGATAGTTGTCAGTGTATGGTCCCACTTTATTTTTTGTGTTCATATCTTTATGTTATTTCATGTTATTTTAATGGTAGTTATGGTAGTTAGGCCAAATTTATATGTTTTTGTTTCTTACGTAGGTAGCAGAGATATTAGTGGAATTCCACTAATGTTTTAAAATACAAATATATAAATAGATTGGTGGGGTGGCCAGACATAACAAAAAGTTTTTAGTTTCCTTTAATCAAATTGGTATCTAAGCCAACCTACGGAAAATTTGGGTTCTCATGTGAGCTTGATCTAGTAGGCTGCATAAGAACTTCCTAGGACTGGAAGTTCTGCATCATCGCCTGATTCTTGGAGGTTGTTGGAGTCTTTAGTTGCTACCAAAGGGATTGCAAGACCTTTAGAGATTGCCCGATCACTAGGAAGGATTATATAAAACAGGTAAGTTCAAGATTAGGGTTTAAACTAAAGATTCAAGGTGGCGATTAGTTTTCTTCTGAGATAGCTTCCTTTTTTACTGAGACCAACTTGATTAGAAGCAGTTTAAATCATTCTGGAAGCAGCAATTGACAGATTTGTCTTCCCTATTATTTTCTCTAGGGTTTTTTCAAACCCTACGATCAGTTTTCAGCTCCCAAGCTTGTTATTCTGATTGTGAATAATTTTTGGGTGGTGTCTTTGATTGTGGATGATTTTTGGAAGATTATTGTTGATTGTGAATGATTTATGGATGACTGTTATTGATTATGAATGATTTCTAGGTGATTAATTTCAATTGATTAGGGTTTTTTGTATAAAAAGAAGGCAATTCTAGGTTTCCTTCTTGAAGTTTTGACTTGTTAGTATTTTATATAAAATGGAGAAGGTTGGAAATGAGTTAAAGACTCAAGGGAAAAGTTTTATGGGGGTTGGAAACACGACTGAAAGCTCTTTTTCAGATTATTACTGTTAGGTTTGATGGAACCAATTACTTGGAATGGGCCCAATTAGTTATGATGGCCATTGGAGGTAGAGGTAAATTAGGCTATGTGTCTGGGGATACAAAGAGGCTAGCCAAGTAAGAGACATCACATGCTAAATGGGTTCAAGAAAACTATTTGTTGGTGACTTGGCTGTGCAGTTCTATGCAGTCTCACATTAGTCAAAACTACTTATAGGTAAAAATAGTTAAGGAGATTTGAAACAATATGAAAGAGACATACTCTCAACCCCTAATGTTGCTAAAGCTTATGAGCTGAAGTGTGAAGTAAATAATCTCAAGTAAGGGAAGAAGCCAATCTCATTTTACTTTGCTACTTTAAAATCTCTGTGCCATGAAATTAACCATTTTGAAACAATTGAGTAGGAAAGTTAGAAAAATGCAACAACATATAGCAAGTTCATTGAAACAAATAGAGTGTTTGAGTTCCTAGCCAATCCGAATTCAAATTTTAACATTGTAAGACAACAACTAATTACCAGGGTGAGTGTGGCATTGTCTCAAGCCTATTCATTAATGCACAATGAAGAGAGTAGGAGAAAAGTTATGTTACAGTTTCAACTTATGGAGTCAACCTTAGCATTAACAAAACCAAAAATTGGGGGAGACAAGAAAGGGAAATGAAAGAAGATGAAAGGGATATATTTTGTGATCATTGTAAGAAGCTAAAATATATTAGGGACACTTGTTGGAAGTTGTACCCTCATTATATTCTAGTAAGTCTCAAAAATAAGAAGGGAAATGCCAATGTGGATTTTACTATTGATAGTGCATCATCTTCTAGCACAAGGAGCACATCCCTAGATGCCTTAACTGTTGTCTGAGCTTCCTTGACACAATTGGAGAGTGAAGTTGGTACTTTTGGATCCCCATCTCAGCCACCAGCTATTGCATTTGTTACTCCCACTTCAGCCTTTGCTCACTCAGGTACAAGAGTTACAATATATCATGCATCAGCCCCAGGTAACACTAGACCTTTTTGATTAATAGATTCAAGTACATCTAATCATATGACTAGTTTGTCAACCTTATTTACCAAAAATGTCTATCTTATGGTAGAGAGAAAGTATCTATTATTTATGGCTCTCTTGTTCCTATTTCTGGCAAGGGAGACATTAGATCGTCTTATGTCATCTCCCTATCCTCAGTTCTACATGTTCCTAAACTTAGTGCTAACCTGCTTTTAGTTAGTAGTATTAATAAGAATCATAATTGTTCAGTGACCTTTTTCCCTAATTGTTGTGTTTTTCAAGATCTTGAGACAAGAAAAGTGATTGAGATTGGCCATGAGACGAATAGAGTCTATCTGCTTAAACATCCACAAGGGGAAGGACAATGAAGTTGGGAGGTTATTTGTTTCTTAGTCCGTAAGTCAAATTATACTTTGGCATAATCAATTAGGTCATTTATCTTTTGGGTCTTTGAAGAGTCAACTTCCTAATTCTTTTTTTTAAATTAGACCAAGTGTCTAGTTTGAGGTGTGAGAGCTATGAACTTGCAAAGCATTGTAGATCAATTTATTCTTTGAGCAATAAAAAAAGCAATGTTCCTTTCAAAATTGTGCATGCAGATGTTCGGAAACCATATCATATTGCTGCTAAGGGAGGTACAGATACTTCTTGTTGTTTGTTGATGAACTCGTTTCTCATGGGTTTACCTTATGCACTCTCAAGATGAGGTCCCTACTCTGAGTTAGGCTTTCCATCATATGGTACCGACCCAATTTGGAATTAGGATCAAAATTCTCATATACGATAATGCCAAGGAGTATTTTTCAAAACCCATGGCCTCATTTTTCCTTAATCATGCTGTTATCCATTAGAGTATTTATCCTCGTACACCCTAGAAAAATGGGGTTATTGAAAGAAAGAACAGATATATCTTTGAGGTAGCCAGAAGCATCATGTTAAAGTCTAATTTCCCCATACGTTTTTGGGAGGATGCTATCCGCACAATTGTATACCTTATTAACTGAATCCCTTCATGGGTTTTAGACATAAAAACACCATTTAACCTCTTGTATCCAAACAATGACTATTCATTATTCCCCTTAAAACCTTTGGGTGTACTTGCTTTGTTCAAATCCTTAAAACTCAACGCTCCAAATTTGATCGCAAAGCTTCCAAATGTATCTTCCTTGGGTATGCACAAAATCAAAAGGGGTATTGTTGTTATGAGCCTGTTTCTGGAAAACGATTTATGTTTATAGATATTACATTCTTTGAGGATGTGCCCTACTATCATAGGGTTTCTTCTCATGGGGAGAATAATGAGGTAGGTATTTCATGAGGGTAGATTTTGCCCTCCAGTGAAATTGTGACACGTGGCACCTCGTGACAACTAGGCAAACACCCAGGCAACAACTTACCAAGTTGGTATCCCACCCGGGCACCAGTCTGGCCGGCCTGGCGTGACCTGCACGCGGGCTACGGGCGGCCTGCGCGCGACCTGGCCAACCTGGATCGGCTTGGCACATGATCTGAGCTGGCCAACCTAGCCGCCCATAAGACGCCCACCGATGAACCATAGCGGCGTACCCCGCGAGCTCGGTAGCTCACCAAGGAGCTCGCCAAGGAGCTCGATAGCTCACCAAAGAGCTCACCAAGGAGCCAGGTAGCTCAGCAGAGCTCGCCACAAGCAGCTCGGCGTAGCTCCCCCAGTCGCCCCTTGTAGGGTAGCTCAGTACAGGAGTAGTTTGGCGTATCGCAGGAAGATCTCCTACCTGACAACTCGGCCTGGACACCGACCCGCCGACTGACACAGGCATCGACCTGACAATCTGGCCCAGACACCGACCCGCCCACTGACGCAGGCGCTGCCCTGACAACCTGGCCGAAGCGCCGACCTGGCCGCCTGACACAAGCACCAGCCTGACGACCTCAAGGAGTTCACCACCGTACCCTGGTTCGGACGGGATGTGACGAGTCTTACCGTTTGGAGGCTTTTCACCCACCTAACCCGCAAGGACTCCGGTATATAAAGACCTCACCCCCCAAAGGGGGGGAGGAGGGGAAAAGGGATGGTAACCCCTGCCCTCTAGCTCTCTCATTTCTCTCCAAGCTCTCTGTAATCAGAATGCTAACTTAGGCATCGGAGAGTCCTCGCCGGGAAAATACCCCCGGGTCCTCTGATTCAGTTCTCGCAGGTCCCTCAGCTCCCGCCGCCTACAAAGGAGAGGAAATCACCTCATGCAGAGGGTAATCGGGTTGCGCTGAACCAGGGAGCTCCACCATCCCCTGAGTTGCAGGCCGCCTAAGAGCAGGTCAAATGATGAGTCCACCAGGGAGCTCGCAACCAGGCAGTTCACCACCAAGCAGTTCGCCACCAGGCAGTTCGCCACCAGGCAGCTCGCCACCAGGCAGTTCGCCACCAGGGAGCTCGCCACCTGGGAGTTCACCACCAGGTAGTTCGCCACCAGGCAGTTCGCCACCAGGGAGTTCGCCACCAGGCAGTTCGACACCAGGCAGTTCACCACCAGGCAGCTCGCCACCAGGCAGTTCGCCACCAGGCAGTTCGTCACCAAGTAGCTCTCCACTAGGGAACTCGCCACCGGGCAGTTCGCCACCAAGCAGTTCGTCACCAAGTAGCTCTCCACCAGGGAGCTCGCCACCAGGTAGTTCTCCCCCAGGGAGTTCGCCACCAAGTAGCTCATCACCAAGGCACGTCACCACCGTGTCAAATAACGAGGTACTTAGCCAAAAAAAAGTATACATCACAAAAAATGGTACGTGACCAGAAACGGTTACATCAATTGGCGCCGTCTGTGGGAACACGCTACAAAAAGCTAAGTTCTCATCCTACAAAAGCTAAGTTCTCATCTTACCAAAGCTAAGTCCTCACTTTTTAGAAATTGAAGCTATCGCTTTATAGTTTACATTTTTTATGAACTCAAAGACTATGCAGGGAGCTAACAGACTAAGTAGCTCTACCAACCTTACTTTCAATTCAGATAATGCCTCATCAGTCCTCTCCGCAAGGTCCCCCCTACAAAGATGAGCTCTTCGTGGCTTCCGCGGGAGTTGACGGCCAACAGACTACATAGGCACCCTTACTGGTCGAGCCTTCCAAGGCTCCCGTGTGAGCTGGCGACCTAAAGTTAGTAGTGCTGCCCCCGAAGGTCGAGCTCCTAGTAGCTTCTTGTAGGAGTGGATGACCAACATTACGAAGCTGATGCAACACAATTATAGCTCGACACCTCACAGGCAAAGCCTACGGGCCACATTATTGCTTAAGACCCGGTCGCCTCTCCGGCACGGGCAAAGTCAAAAAAGAGTAGACTACAAGTCACTCCCAAAGCCTACGGGCCACATTACTGCTTAAGACCCGGTCACCTCTCCGGCACGGGAAAGTCAAAAAAGAGTAAACTACGAGTCACTCCCAAAGCATTCGGGCCACATTACTGCTTAAGGCCCGGTCGCCTCTCCGGCACGGGCAAAAGTCAAAGAAGAGTAGACTACGAGTCACTCTCAAAGCCTACGGTCCACACTATTGCTAAATATCCAGTCGCTTCCTCAGCATGAGCAAAATCAGCAAAAGTGAACTATAAGTTGCCCCAGAGCCTAAGGGCTACACTACTGAACTAGCGGAGACCCCCTCGCCTTACTGGCAGCTCGCCACATACAGGAAGCTCCCAAAGCCTAAGGAATTGGATCAACACTTACTAGCTCGTCAACTTATGGGCCAAAAGAAATCTAATCCCTTCGCTGAGTTACTCTCAGCTCGGGAGTGGGGGGCAATTGATGAGGGCAGATTTGGCCCTCCAGTGAAATTGCGACATGTGGCACCTCGTGACAACTAGGCAAACACCCAGGCAACAACTTACCAAGTTGGTATCCCACCCGGGCACCGGTCTAGCTGGCCTGACGCGACCTGCACACGGGCTACGGGCGGCCTGCGCACGACCTGGCGCGGCCTGGCTGACCTGGATCGGCTTGGCACATGATCTGACCTGGCCGACCTAGCCGCCCATAAGACGCCCACCGATGAACCATAGCGGCGTACCCCGCGAGCTCGGTAGCTCACCAAGGAGCTCGCCAAGGAGCTCGGTGGCTCACCAAAGAGCTCACCAAGGAGCCAGGCAGCTCGGCAGAGCTCGCCACAAGCAGCTCGGCATAGCTCCCCCGGGCAGCTCGCCCCTTGTAGGGTAGCTCGGTACAGGAGTAGTTTGGCGTATCGTAGGAAGATCTCCTGCCTGACAACCCGGCCTGGACACCGACCCGCCGACTGACACAGGCGCCGACCTGACAATCTGGTCCAAACACCGACCCGCCGACTGACGCAGGCGCCGCCCTGACAACCTGGCCCAAGCGCCGACTTGGCCACCTGACACAAGCGCCAACCTGACGACCTCGAGGAGTTCACCACCATACCCTGGTTCTGACGAGATGTGACGAGTCTTACCGTTTGGAGGCTTTTCACCCACCTAACCCGCAAGGACTCCGGTATATAAAGACCTCACCCCCCCAAGGGGGGGAGGAGGGGAAAAGGGATGGTAACCCCTGCCCTCTAGCTCTCTCATTTCTCTCCAAGTTCTCTGTAATCAGAATGCTAACTTAGGCATCGGAGAGTCCCCGCTGGGAAAATACCCCTGGGTCCTCTGATTCAGTTCTCACAGGTCCCTCAGCTCCCGCCGCCTACAAAGGAGAGGAAATCACCTCATGCAGAGGGTAGTCGGGTTGCGTTGAACCAGGGAGCTCCACCATCCCCTGAGTTACAGGCCGCCTAAGAGCAGGTCAAATGATGAGTCCACCAGGCAGTTCGCCACCAGGCAGTTCGCCACCAGGCAGTTCGCCACCAGGCAACTCACCACCAGGCAGTTCGCCACCAGGGAGTTCGCCACCAGGGAGTTCACCACCAGGCAGTTCACCACTAGGCAGTTCGCCACCAGGGAGTTCACCACCAGGCAGTTCGCCACCAGGCAGTTCACCACCAGGCAGCTCGCCACCAGGCAGTTCGTCACCAAGTAGCTCTCCACCAGGGAGCTCGCCACCGGGCAGTTCGCCACCAAGCAGTTCGTTACCAAGTAGCTCTCCACCAGGGAGCTCGCCACCAGGCAGTTCTCCCCCAGGGAGTTCGCCACCAAGTAGCTCATCACCAAGGCACGTCACCACCGTGTCAAATAACGAGGTACTTAGCCAAAAAAAATTATACATCCCAAAAAATGGTACGTGACCAGAAACGGTTACATCAGTATTTCAACCCCAAAAGTTTTATTACCTATTCCAAATACTAAGGGGAAGTGTGGTAAAGAGGGTTATGAGAAGTGTAGGGAATTGAGGGTGTTTTGCAAAGGATGGAGGTAGGTTGATTTTGGTCCCAGTACTCCAAGCCGATCCTAGTCTCTTCTACAACTCCAAATCTAGGCACTACCTTCACTGTTGAGCCCACTATTGCAGATGATATACCTAACATTGTTGAGCCTCAACCTCCACATTTTGATGACCTTGATCTCTTAATTGCAATTCATAAAGGGAAGCACCGTTATACTTCATCCACTGCTCATTGTATTTCTTTGTTCATTTCTTATGATTGTAGATCTTTCCTAGCATCTATTACTACTATTTCTATTCCTAGAACAGTGTAGGAAGCCTTGTTGATACCTGAGTGGAAGGATGCAATGGAAGTAGAAATGAATGCTCTTGTTAAAAACAATACATGGGAGTTAGTTACCAAACTAAGGAGAAGAAACCAGTTGGGTGTATATGGGTGTTTAAAGTAAAACACAATGTTGATGGCTTTGTAGAGAGATAGAAGGCCAAATTGGATGCAAAGGGATTCAGAGTACTATTATCCATTGCTACAAATTTCTCATGGCCATTGTTCCATATGGATGTTAAGAATGCATTCCTCAATGGAGATTTGTTAGAGGAGGTGTACATGGAGTTGCCCCCTGGTTTTACAATACAAAAGCAGAAAAGGTGTTCGGCTAAAGAAAGCTTTATATGAGTTGAAGCAGTCTCCAAGAGCTTGCTTTGATATATTTAGACTAGCTTTGGAGAAGTTTGGTATGCAAGCTTAATCAGATCACACTCTATTCTTTAAGAAAACAAATTTTTCTTTAACTCTACTTGCTTTCTTTGTAGATGACATTATAGTAATAGGAAGTAATATTAGTGAGATTGATTCCCTTAAGCAAGTTTTCACTAGGAGTTTGAAATGAAAAAGATTTGGGGGAATTACGTTATTTCTTGGGAATTAAGGTACCTGATCTAATCAGGGCATTTTTGTCTCCCAAAGAAAATATGTTCTTGGTTTGTTGGAAGAAAGTAAGAAGTTAAGAGTTAAACCTACTGACACACCCATTTAGCTGAACCATAAGATAAGTGTAGAAGTTGGATAGACTCTTAAAGACAAAGTTATGTATCAATGATTGGTTGGGAAACTTCTTCATTTTTGCCTAACATGACTAGACATTTCTTATGCTATCATTGTTGTTAGGGAATACATGCATTCTCCCAGAACCACCCACCTTCTCGTAGTGGAAATGATATTTTCCTACTTAAAGAGATGCCTAGGGAAAGGCATACTCTTCAAGAATAATGGTCACATGAAAATAGAAGCATACATAGATGTTAATTGGGCCAAATGTGTTGATAATAGGAAATCTATCTCAAAGTATTATTATGCTTTTGTAGGTGGAAATCTTGTTTCTTGGAGGAGTAAGAAACAAAATATTGTTGCTCACTCTAGTGTTAATATTGAATACAAATCCATGGCTAATGGTGTGGCAGATGTGTTATGGTTGAGATCTTTACTTGATGAGTTGGGTGTTGAATGAAAAGCCTATGATCCTGAATTGTGATTATCAGACTGCCATTAACATTGCTCACAATCCAATATAGCATGACAGAGCTAAACATATTAAAGTGGACCGATATTTTATCTGATAAAGAGTTATGTATTGCAATAATCAGGCTGCCAATAACATTACTCACAATCTGATACAACATGACAGAATTTAATATATTGAACTAGACCGAGATTTTATCCAAGAGAGAATTATGTCTCAAGAAGTGTGTCTTTCATATATTACCTCAGATATGCAACTAGTTGATCTCTTCACTAAGGCAATCACAAAGACCAAGTTGGAGACAAAATTACGCAAATTGGGAATGACTAATATCTATTCCCAACTTGAAGGGGAGTGGACAGATAGTTGTTAGTGTGTGGTCCCACTTTATTTTTTGTGTTTATATCTTTATGTTATTTCATGGTAGTTATAGTAGTTAGGCTATATTTATATGTCTTTGTTTCTTTTGTAGGCAGTAGGGGTATTTGTGGAATTCCACTAATATTTTAAATTACAAATAAATAAATAGATTGTTGGGGCGGCCAGACATAACTAACTGCACCCTTTCCTTTCTCCTCTTCCTCTTCTCTTCTTCTCTCTACTGTTTTGTTCTTGGTTTATTTTTCTTCTCTTTTTCTCTGTGAATTCACATCAGAAAACAAACAATTTTTTAGTTTCTTTTATTCAAGTGTTCTCATAACCGATACCTAATGTGTTCTCACCATCACCATTTCACCACCACTTGATTTCTATGCTCTCACCATCATAGAATAGGGAGGCCAAGTTCAAGGGAGGAGAAAGTACCCCCTATGATGTTTGCTGCAATAATAGTTTAACAAAAAGAAATAGGAAGAAGAGAGAAGGGTGGAGGGAAAGAACTAGGCTTCCAGGACCCCAATTGAAAGAGAGAGATCATTTGCAACTTTTTTGTAGATGATCATAAGCTCTTTAATTTGTACATGACCATGGAGGTTGCCAACTTGCCATAAAAAAGAGAACTATCTCTATTAGACACAACATTAACACTATTTATCTTCCTAATTCAAAAGTAAACCCAAACAGGCTGAACTAGTCTGTTGGGTAGCACTTAGACTACACAACATTAACACTATTCATCTTCATAGTTCAAAAGTAAACCCAAACAAGCTGAACTAGTCTGTTGGGTAGCCATTGCGTACCACGCTGGCAAGTATTGCTTTGTATACTATGCTTTGATCTTCATTAGCCTGGGAACAAAGCTAAACCAATCCATTCCAAACTTGTTAAATGAGACCTGTCTCAAGGTTCTAGGAGGCCAAGCCAAAAGGGCATTTTTTACATTAAAAGGGTAGTAATGGGATTAAGAAAAGTTATATAAATTACGTAGTGTTACATGTAAACGGATTGTGACTGAATGCTACCAACAGTGAGGATTTAGTCAATTGTTAGAGGTACCTTAAGGGATTTTGTAAAAGTAGCGGTAGAGTAAGCCATTTTAAAAAACTTAGGGATAGTTTAAGAGATTTGCCCACAAAGAAAAGAAACCTCCACTGCTACATTAAAAGAGTCACTAGAAAGATACATTCGAACTCAATAGTAGACATTAATCAATCTACAATTTTGGATAAGCTACAATCCCTTCAAATGATCATTGCCTAAGCTTGGATTGGAATCATAACAGGCAATATAGTAAACACCCTTCAGCAGTTCAATTCATCAGTAAAACAAATAGAGCAGATTAAGCCCCTATTTAGGAGTACTTATTTTTAAGCTTTTATTGGAAATAACTTTTATTTGAGTGATTACATTTTTGGCTCATCTTAGCCCACCATGTAATTTTCAAAATACCTATACTATCCCCAATTGAAATAACTACTTTTTAACCAAATACTCATAAGCACTTGTTAGGATAAACACTTATTTCAAAATACCTATACTATCCCCAATTGAAATAACTACTTTTTAACCAAATACTCATAAGCACTTGTTAGGATAAACACTTATTTATCCAATAAGCACTCTAAAATGACCATAAAGCATGGATGATAGCACATAGAGGATTTGCTACATACTCACCAGTTCACCACACACGTACACACAAAAAGTAGCAGATGAAGTCCTACCAATTTGGATGAGCCAAAGTGGAAGGATGAAGTGGTACATTGAGCAGAACTTACAATCAAACAAAGTCAACGGTCCAGAGGAGGAGGTCACTAGAGAAGATACTCCGATGCTCAAGTCAGTAAGAGGTGAAGGGATCAGCCGAGCCAAGTAAGTTAAGAACGAGTTGGTCTGAGCCGAGCTAAGTTAAGGAAACAGGAGAGTGAAAGAAGGCTAATGGGTCGAAGGGTTGCAGAGCCTATACCTTGAGGGGAGATGCCTTTAAATAGTTGAATGTCGTGGTGCACTTAGGCACGTCCCTTGTGATGCTTGAGGGAGGAGATCACCTGCCTATCAAGTTTTTTAGAAGATCCCACATTCCTCAGCATGGATGCTTATTGGTAAGGTAGAGATATTGTGTGCCCCTCTCTTGTTTGAGGTTTTTGCCTGTAGGTACACACGCCGACTCTAGTGTGTGAAGTGTTGGCTTTTTTATGTGACTAAGGAGGTTGAGTGACCTTGGGACATGGCAACAGCCACGTAGCTGCTCAACCGGCCAGGGGTGCGACCCTAACACCTACTACTATATTTAGTAAGGGATACCTATTGAATGAATGTCATACACAGGGGTGCTAGGTAGGGGTGTAAACAGATCGAATTTGAATCGGATCAAGCAATATCCAAATTCGAATTTGATTAGAAAATCTGATATCTGAATTCGATTCGATATCCGACAGATATTGAAAATTAATATCCGAATTTGAATTCGATTAAATATTTGAATATTCGATTCAAATCGAATTTGATTAATTAATTATTTTAGATAATTAATAAATATATAAAATAAATATTTTATTGATATAAAGTATATGAATATATAAATTATTTATATAACTTAATTATTATATGTATAATATAAAATATTTTATATATTATATATAAGAATTAAATAATCAGTCAAATTTGGATATTTATCGAATCGAATAAGGTCATATCCGAATTCAAATCCGATTAACTATTCAATATGAATAGAATATCCAAATTCGACCGATTAGATATTTGAATTATCCAAATTCGATTCAATTATGTCGAATATCGAATTTGAAATCAGATTTTCGAATACCATTGACACCCCTAGTGCTAAGGCTGTAATCTAGTAGAATTCCGATTGGATCCAACAATATTCAAATATAATATGACTAATGAAATCTCAAATCTGATTTTTTTTTATAAATCCAATTAAAATTGGGAATGTTGGATTAGATTTGAATCCCATTGAATTGGATTTAATTAATCCAACTACACTTCATATTTTTAAAATAAAAAGAAATAAATTAAAAATAAAAATATTTGTTTTGAAGAATTCTCAACCAAGCCCACCCAAGTTGCACCCCTAGTTGTAGATTAGAGATGAATGATAAATCTGGAAGAAGTAACATTATAATTTATAAACTTCATCTGCTGGCATGACTTGTGATTTTAGTGATTCTTACAATCAACTGCTTTTAAGACATCTTTCACTCAAACGATATTTGTGAGATGTCATGCTAATATGGTGGTATCTTTCAAAATGATTTTTGTTAAAATACATTTGAAAAGTCATTTTTTGTGGTTTTTCGGGCTTCTTAAAGTTTGGAAGATTAAAATTTGGTAATCAAAGATAGGAAACCAAAAAAAAAACTATGCTCTAAAAATTAAAGCTTATAGAAGCCCAAAATGGCCAAGAATTTGGAAGCTTCAAATGAAGCTTCTTGTCTTTCTGCACCTAAAGTGTTTCATGTAACAACTCTATAGATCATGGTTGACTACGATTCTTGCTAATAGGGGTGATCATGGGGTAGCCCAGGTCAGGCCTGGTCCAGGTTCTGAGCCTGAAACATAAGCCCAAGCCCAACCCAATTTCAGCCCAACCCATTATATATATATAAAATATTACATATATATATATATATAGTATCTTATGTTAAATGGCATATAATATGTATATAAATTTACTTTATACATTATATAACATAAAATTTTATATATAATATATGTTAGAAGTGTCATGTTATAATATTTATGTAAAAATATATAACATAACATAAAATTACATATATACATATGTATAAATTATATATAACATACATATATTTAAATATATGTAGGGTCCAGCCCAGGTTGGGCCTGAGTCGGGCTTGAAATATTAGGTCCAATCCTGGCCCTAAAATTTGCAGGCCTAACATGTGCTCAGGACTAAGTCGAGCTTGAACACAAAATCTAGGCCCAAGCTTGGTATTTTTGGGTTAAGCTCATGTGGGTCAGGCTGGGCCGAGCTGAAATGATCACCCCTACTTACCAAAACAGTTTTGATGTAGGAAGATCTTCTTAAAAAGAAAAATTGCCAAATGGCACCTTACTCAATTTCTATCTAAGGTTAACCTACTTAAGAGAGAGAGAGAGAAAGGGTGTCCAGTGAAAGGATGTAAGCTCTATGAAGTGAGTGCATCTGGGCTTCATGAACCACTGAGCTGGGTGGGATCAAGGTTCCTCCCTCCATGGTCGCCCAACACCTTGCCTTCCATACTTACCACAACATGAAGTGGCCCACATCTTCTACAGAATTGTTTCCATGGCCAACCACCAAAGTTTTCAAGCAGTCAGATTTGTGATGGAGCCAACCCTAAAATTCAGGGCCGCTCTTGAATGAGGAACTAATTTTATTCTCCCCCTACATAAACTGATAAACATGTGAATATCTGATTTCTCGTATGGACAATTCTACCCATCCTATTCAGTAGTAAATTAATTAAGTATTGCTTCTCTTCAATAATTCTGGTCAACTGAAAAAATATTCATAGTATTACAATTTTGCCCTCAAAGTAAATATAATGCTACTATTTATTATTTATTATGTTTGTTATATCCTTCTTCTCTTTGACTATTATTTGATGTGTAAATTAAATTTTCAGTATTAAAATATATATATATATATATTATATATACCCTACACGTGCCTTGCATGTGAAGGGTTGAACTAGCTATGTACAACGTTATGAGTTATGACTGCTTCAAATCTTTGGCGAGTGAGTGAAGTATTTCTGTGTGATAGTTTGAGTTTCGAACCTAATTATCAATAGAGATGTACATGTCCTGCAGGTTGCAGATATTGAAAGAATTCATCTAAATACTATGAATGGGATGACTGTTCAACCCCCACTTCAAAATTTTTAGCCCTACTGTACAGATGGGATGAATCTCGTCGGATGTTAAATTCATGGACAGAATGCGATTTATAAGGATTGTAATTTCAGATTTCTGCCGTGGAGTGCAATGTACTTACCCATATATATAATGATGATGCTGAAAATCCAGTTAAATGTGTAGGTATCTACCAGCAACAGAAGTTTCTGCTCCAATTATGATAAAGAGATGAGACGAAATGAAATAGTGGTCGATGACATTGATGGAACCTTGAAACAGATAGAAAAGAAAAATATATATCTTTGAGGAGTCTAGCTATTTAATTTTAGTGGGTCAGGACAAACACGTACTCCATTTAGTGCATCAGATCAACTTGCAATATTCTGGGTGAGAATTGAATCCTTATGAAAGGACGGAGATGGTCCCTTCCATTAGTGCTGTCAATAATGAGTTTTGGGTCTGGTCCGGGTCAAGGCATACCCAGTCCTAATTAAGGGTTAGTTATTTAATCCAATAAACAAATGTTGGCAAAATCAGTTCCATATCGGGTCGGACCCCCGATATTACAGGATAGAAGTTGAAAACAGAAGTTAGACTCTTAATTATTTTTTACATAAACTGATTGGCCGGTAATATCCCATCAAATTTGGATTTGCAAAGTAGAAAGAAAAATTACAAAAGAAAAAAGTTCTTGAAGATGGATTCATACTTATTATAATAAACGGTAAGTTTGGTTGATTTTAATTTCTAGTTGATTGTTGATTCCAACTTCCAATGATCCAATCAGAGGGGGCTACACGCTAATACGCTATTTGGATTGGTTCATGATAAGTCTGACAACGGATGAACTGTTCTAACTTCTAATAAATTCTAGGGTTGATTTCAATTATTCCACTTCATCAGTCTCAAGAAAACGGCCTACTATTAATGAAAAATATCGAAAATATGTGAATAATTAAACTTTGGAAAATAACATATATAATATATGTGACCTCAGTCCCCAGAGTGTTTATAAATGTTGTGGACAGTCACACAACCAATAGGAGACTTTAATTTTTGAAGGGATGTAGTCCTGGCAACACCCAACTGGCCGTGTCGATCGTGTCTTCTAATCGATCGCGAACTCGCAAGTCGCAAGCTAGGTAGGAATATGAGGACCACTGACCCAGAATTAGCAAAAACTCATTCAGTTGAAAGGCACTTCAGCTGTTACAAAACAACCACCAAGGCCCGAACTGATAATGGGGAAGGATCCATCATCCAATGGGCTGAATGGTGCTGGGTTCTGATCAATTTTCTGAATACAGGACACATAACACACAGTTAAAAGGCAATTGAGTACTGTTTGATGGGTCCTGTTCCTGTATCCCTTGACTGAAGAAGCTGAGGAAAGCTGAAGAAGAATGCTTGTTTGGAGCCATGGCTAATACAATTCAATTTTTTTTTTTATTTAAAGTTTAAATCCTTGATTGATTATTTGATCGGTGAGATTGGGGATTTGTAAAACAAAACAGAGATATGATTGTTAGTAGTAACATGTCGGCCAGCAGCTTGAATTAAAAGACGAAGAATGCTTGTTTCTGATTTTTGTTTCCTTGTTTTGCTTTCACTTCACGTACAAGTTGGAAGATGTGGTAGCATAACATGAATTCTCGAAGGACCCGCTCAAATCCACGTGACTGTAATGAATACGTTCATCCATCCATCATTCTTCTGGAAAAATCAAGCCGACTTTGCCACTTGCCAGCCCAAACACAGCCTTCATCACGCGCTAAACTGTTGGATTCTCACCTACCCAACAATAAACAAAAACCCTCTACGTCTGTCGTTTCTGCTCTCCTAAGGTTAGAGCTTTTCATTAACTACAACTATTCAAATGTCAACGTTTCTCCCTCTTATGGACATTTTACTATCTAATTTCAGGCGGTGCGGGGCCTAATTGCCAGCCGAAATCGACCATCTTCCGAACTAACTGACGCTTGACAGGATTAATTGCTTGAGAGTTGAGAGTTGAGACTCCACGTACGGTCCACACATAGCGGCCTGTGCTACGAAAAACGAAGAATTCAGAACGGTACAGGACGCTAATATCCATGGAGCTTCACTTCATCCTGCCAAATACGAGGCTGAAACCGATGATCGACCTCTTTAATGGGTTATGGGTCAAAGATATCCTGCCTTTTATCTTTTAAATTGGGTTACCAATTAACGTCATAGGGTTGTCTCGAGCATCTGGGCGTGCGGTGGTGATCGCTGCAGATGTGAACTAGTCTCCTCGCAATGACAGAACGACATAATGTGGGCATTCAACATAGTCGGGGTTTCCGTTCCGCGGCATTAACCTTCTCTCTCTCTCTCTCTCTCTCTCTCTCTCTCTCTCTCTCTCTCTCTCTCTATATATATATATCTCTCTCCTAAGATTCTTGCTTTTACTTCTTTGGCAATAAATCAGCTTGATGCTGTAACTGATGCATAGGCCAAAAAGCCCAAAATTATGACAAAATAGCTGTTGAGGAGTATGTGGACTCGAAATTGAAAGAAATAGCATAGCTTCGGCACTATATACAGATCGATGTAAGAATAAAATAGAGCTGGAGCTCTAATATTTGATCTATCTATCTATCTATAGGATTTAAGAGTGGCTCCACAGAAGGTACAGATGATCGCTCGCCAAGATTTGCAGTAGAATGGAACGTAACAGAATCTCGTCAACGTTTTCATATCGGCAACGCTGGCTCCGCCACCGCATCGCGAACAGATCCCTGCCGCAGGTTTCTTGTTACTCACCTTCCGCTTCTGATCTACTAGAAAACAAAAGAACACCATTCCCCTTCTCTCTCTCTCTCTGCCGTATAAGTAGAATGAAGGACGATACTGAGTTGAGCGGACAACTCGAGAGCAGGCTTTATATAGGAGGAGGAGGAGTTAAATGTCGAGCGGTTTGGGTGATCGTTTTATTGCAAGAATCAGTTAGATGCTTGACATGTGGCAAGCTTTAATATAAAAGTAGCTCGGTATCTATTCACATTTTCTACGCGGTAAACCTGCCTGTGCTTGAGCCATCATCAAGAATTCGTGCAATGTGATTGCCACGTGGCAATAAGGTTGACGCTTCGTCTTCAGTCTGTGAGAATTTAAGTGTGTCGAGTCGCTCTATCAGTGTATGTGTAAATTAGAACCGTTGATTTGTCCTCGAGATTTGCACCAGCAACCGAGCAGAAGCTTTAGATGTGTTCATACTCGTTGCAAGGGCTGTGGCATGATTAATGCAGGAAGAAGATGATTGTCTCATTGTTCATTTCAATGATTTAATAGGGAAGAACAACTTTTCCATTTTCTACGGCAGTGGGCAGTTGGCCGTTGGCCGTTGGCGTTGGAGAAGATCTGAAAAGTGAAAACTGTGGGTAATTTCCGGTGTACCTTAACCCGTGAAAATTGGGTTCGGATCTGTTACCCACGAGGCCACGAGACGTTACAGCCACAGCCACACATTGAGAACATTTCTCATTATTTGTCATTTATGGGGAGATGTTCTGGATGTGTGTGGCTGTAATGTTTTGAGTTGAAAGACTACTTGTACTTGGAAACACAGATACTGTTGTTTGTACTCGAATTACTGAAAAATGTATGCAAGTATATATTGTTTTATATTAACTACTAGAGGGGGAGTTAAGCAAAAGTTAAATAATAGAAATACATCATTTTCAAAAAAAAATAATAGAAACATATAATAATATATAATTGTATTTTATATACTATTTTTAATATTTGTTTTGCAATACAAAATAACAATAATTAATTTCAGTTAGGGTTGTTTATCAAACCAATGAAACTGGCCAAACCAACCAAGCCAACCCAACTCAACCTAACTTGGTTCATTTTCTAATATTTCTGATCGACTTCAATTCTCCCAACCCGACCAGGTCGAACCAACCCAACCATAGATATGTATTAATATTTATACTTTAAATATAATTTTTTAATACGGAAAAGTGGAAAATTTCCATATTTCTTAGTATAAAATAATTTAATTGTAAATTTCATTTTTTTAATTTATTTTTTAACAATATTACTATAATTTTTTAAATTTAATTTTAAATCTTTTAAACTAGCTGACCAAACTGAAAACCAACACAAATTGATACAACTTGAGTTTGTCAGTTTTCACTAATGGTCACTTAAACCAAACCTACAACCAAACCAAACCGACTTGTGAACACTCCTAATTACAGCTAAATTAATAGTCTAATCTCTAATAAATAACAATAGTTTAATCATCAATAATTATTGAAAATTTAAAGCGAAAATACTTTGAAAATAAGTTATAACAGTAAATAACTAATAAAATTACAACAAATATTATAATAACAAAAATACAATAAATAGCATAACCGCCAATAAAGTTTAATCTCTAATAAATATTAATTAATAAATTATAACAAAAATACATAATTACTAAAAATATTTATAACAAAAATACAATAAATGTTTATTGAAAATAAAATAAATATTAATTTTAGTATATATAAATATATAAAAAGTATAGATAAAGATTTTAAAATTATTATTATTATTAAATGTGAATTTTTGAAAGTCATTTTCTAAACTTATTAATTGATATAAGTTATATATTGTTTTTTATTAGTACATTAATAATTGAAATTATTATTTTATTTTTAATACCTATTTAAAATATTTTTTTGAAAGTTATTACATAATTTTTTCATTTGGAAGCTTAAATATCTCTAAATTATTTAATCTATTTTTCATTATTTATATTTTATAATCTTATTATCAAATATTATTAAATGTATTATAATTATTTTTGTGTTTTTGATAAAAATTTTAAAGTTATTACATAATTTATTTATTTAGTCTATTCTTTTGATTTTTAAATAATATTCAAAATATGATTTAGTTAATAAATTTTTCAATATTTAAAATATTTAAAAATTATTTATTTACAACATTATTTAGTCATTTAAATAATATCATTGTTTAAATTTGTAAAATATTAATTATTTATTGAATTTAACAATACAAAAAATATAATTTATACTATTATTACATAATTTTGTTATTTAAATTTTTTAAATAATATTTACTTATTAAATTGAATAATCTATAAAATTGTAATTTATATTGTTATTACATAATTTCGTTATGAATTTCATAAAAATATAAAATTATTAATAATAAAAATATTATTAAATTAATTATAATTATTGTTTGTGCTATTAATAATATTTTAAAGTTATTAAATAATTCCATTATAATATTTAAATAATTCTTAAACTCTTTAATTCAAACTTTCTTGAGATGGATATATATGAGCAGTGGGAGAGAAGATAAATGGGAATTAACGATAATTTAGGAGAAAGTGGGGGATAGTGGTGTCACTTGACTAGACATTAGAAAAGCAAATCTCTCTTTCTTGCCTTGGAACTCTCTTGTCACGTAGCCTATTGAGAGGCTTGGGTATGATGAAATGAATCAAGGGAGATATTTAATGAAAGAGCAAGGATGGGGTAAGGGAGAAAGGATAGAGCGTTCAAGGAGAAAAGATACTAGGGGGAATGATAAATTGATAATTTATCTATCTATCTATCTATCGATCTATGTATGTGTGTGTGTAGAATAAATTGATAATTTCTTTCTCAAATAACAATTCAATCAAAAAGCTTAAGTTGTTAGGTGAGATCCTTGAATAGGTTTTTATTCTCGAACACACTTAGCTTATAACTATGTATTAGGATTAAACAACCTAGAAAAAAATAAAGGAAGAAGGGAAGAAAAAAAACTTTGTATTGGGATCCTTTTCTCCAATATTGTTTTGAGTCATAATAAAACAAAATACAATGACTAAAAATCTATATCAACAATTCAATTCAACTGAAATGCCACCAACATGGACAGTTTCAGGTAACTGATGCGTATAGATTACACTAGCAAGTGCACTAGCCGATCAAGTAATATAATGATGAGTAGAGTTCCGTTCCCACGAGGATTGATCCAACAACTACTAGTACTGAATCCGCCTTTAGTTATCTGATAAACCGAAAGATTAAACAAAGAAGACCCTAGCTCCTAACTAGCAAATTACCCTAAACAGTTTCGGATCAGACCACTTTTAATGAATAGAAGAATTAGTGCATGCAAGAACTAACAGAACCGATTTAGCAATTAAATCTTTAAGCCGTCCAACCAAAGTGAATTCAGTCTTGGGTTGGTGAAACCCTAATTTTATGAGCAACCTCTCTCGATTGCAGCCCACCCTATCTATAGGCGACAATTCCTATATCTCTATCAGAAATTTAATCACTATAGATGCATTAAGAGCAAAGAATTCGCAGGTCAACAATTCAGGTATGAATGATTGCCAAATGAACCATGCAAATTATCTCTAAGATGCATTCAGTTTGTTTTCTTGATTAGATGATCTGATTACCTAAACCCTTTCTCAAGCAATTCAAGTAATCCAAGATACAAGAACAATTTGGCCAAGATTATTCTATAAATCGAAAACCCTAACCAAGAATCCCAAGAATAAATCACAATCAATCGGATCTGCTTAAAATACTAATTACATATCAGAATTAAAATCCATCATAGTTCGCATAATAGAAAGAAGAGAAGAAAGATTCAATAAAGAAACATCAAGAAACCCTAATCAAATCTAGGTTACCAAATTGCAGGATCAAAGAATAAGACAACCTAAGGTTTCTGCATCAAAATCTTTGATCTCCTCTTCAATTCGCATTCAGCAGCCTCTTCTCCTCTCTAGCAGTTCTTCTTCTTCTTCCTTCATTTTCTCTTTAGGGGTCTGAACCCTAATTCTAGTCAATTCCCGGATGAAAACTTGTAGGCTAAAGAATGGCTCCAGCACGTCAGCAGTGTGGTTACAAATAATTCGGGCCCAATTTTGACCGTGATGCAGTCCATATCTATCAAAACTCAAAGCATTAAAGTTGTAAAAATTTTCCTTATCTTTGCAACGCATCTTAAATAATCTAAGGCGGAGTCAGGATGAGAGAGTTATGCCCAAATTACGACGCGGTGCCAAAACTTTCCAGAATTACCCGATTAACCTTGTTTTTCACTTAACGCCTCCTTTCGTGTCCTAAATCAAAATATAAGAATAATGAGTCCATTTGGGCACTAAATAAGTATAAAAGACTAAATATTAAGGGATAAAAATATGATAATTTTCATTCTCATCAAATCCCCCCACACTTAGCTTTTGCTTGTCCTCGGGCAAAGATATTACCCATAAACTGATCATCCCCCAAATTATTTCCACTTATCGAATGAATTTTAGGATGAGAATGCGTTAAGTGATCAAAAATCTTGCATAAGCACTTTGATTCATCCCCATGATTGGCCACTTTTACCACATACATAAGAGCAAAGGAAGGGGAGAACATGAGATTCTTCATGCTCCAGCACTCACTTCCGTTCAATATGTATAGAAGATCCTTGACCACCATTATTAACCATCACTTAGAGCTTGGTTTCAAATCCTATCAATGCATTAAATTGAATGTTCAACCATATTTTGTCCCTTTGAACATCAGCCGTCACCGATTTCTCTTCTTTTTTTTTGTGTGAGTACATTTTATGCTCCATCTCACACGGGTCACAGGCTAGAGGAAGATAACAATACTCATATTCCCAGTTGCTAGTTTTACTATTCAGCTTGGAATAGCGGAGTTGGGACTGAACTCATATCATAAACCGCTAGTTTTACTATTCAGTTCATGACAGCGGAGTCATTTGGACTTTTTCCCTTTCTCATCTTCTTTTTTTTTTCTTTTGCAATTGTTGAAATTCATGCATTAACAGTTCAGATGTGCACTAATAGCTCGAATGATCACTAAGATTTCAACCAAGTACACTATACACATGAGTAGAATTGGTGCTGGTCATGATGAAAGTCATATTCGACTTCCTTAACCTCATGTATTGTGATAAATTTGGATAATTCACAGGAATAAATTCTAGCATTTACAGTGATTTCCTGAAACTCATCGTATTCCCTCTTGGATTTCACCTTATAAACAACAATAATCTTGAGGGACTTTCCGGTTTATGCAACCTATCAATGCATTTATGTATTGGGGTGATTAAGGTGCATAGCTACAGCCTCCCCCACACTAAACATGAACATTTCCCTCAATGTTCATAGAGATAGAATGTGAAGACGAATTCAGCAATGAGGGAAGTGGGACTTCAAACAATTAAAGGGGTTTAGAGAACTTCCCTAAAGAGCATTTTGAAATCTGGAATGGCTCCTTCCATTTGGACCCTCTAACTGCTAAGAACCAAAAGAAACTAGGAGGAGAGAATGAGAAACACTAGGGGGATTACCAATCTACAAAATTAACATCCTAGAAAAGAAACTCGAATGATACGAAAAAAGAAAACAATTAAAAATAAGAACTACTTATCAGCATTGGGTTGCCTCCCAATAAGCGCTTGTTTTCTGTCTGAAGCTCAATCGTCCGGCATGATCAATGAACATCTAGGTACACAGTTAATGGGGTAGGCAATGCTCCATCCGCTATATATGGTTTGAGGCACTGACCGTTGACCTGAAAACATCCACCAACCCCACCATTAAGGACATCAATCATATAACAGGAATCATCACTAGAAGGTGCATGTTTCATAGCATCAGACATTTTAAAATTTACTTCTTCATCTTGAATCCTAAGGCTGAGTTGTCCTTGTTGGACATCAACCGTTGCCCTTCCTGTAGCTAGGAAGGGTCGCCCTAGGATAAGTGGGACGTCAACGTCCTCTTCCATGTCTAAAACTATGAAATCCACAAGAAAAATGAATTTGTCAACTTTAACAAGCACATCTTCTATGATTCCCCTAGGATGCTTTATGGACCTATCAGCTAACTGCAATGCAACTCTAGTGGGTTGGGGTTCACCCAACCCCAATTTCTTAAAAATCGAATATGGCATCAAATTTATACTAGCTCCTATGTCACACAATGCCTTATTAATTTCCAAACTGCCTATAGTGCAAGGAATAGTGAAACTCCCTGGATCTTTCAGCTTCTGTGGCAGCTTGTTGAGGAGGATTTCCGAGCATTCTTCATTTAGTGCAACTATAGCCATGTCTCCCAGTTTCCTTTTGTTTGCCAATATCTCATTCAGGAACTTTGCATAGTGTGGCATCTGGGCTAAAGCATATGCAAAAGGAATGTTAATATGCAAACTCTTAAAAATTTCAAGAAACTTACCGAATTCCTTTTCCAATTTGTGTTGCTTTAGCCTACTCGGAAATGGTACTTGCGGCTGTTGACTTTTCTCTTTCTTTGAATCATATTGCTCTTCCTCATTCCTTTCGGTTTCTAGGGTTGCATTCACATTGTCTTCTACCCTTGCTTTTTTCTCCACCTCTTGCAGCGCTCCTTACCACTTCTCAAAGTAATGGCCTGCACTTGCTCTCTTGGATTGGCTTCGGTATTGCTGGGTAAGGCGCCTTGGACTCTAGAAGATATCATCTGTGTCAACTGTCCCACTTCAGTTTCCAAGTTCTTGATCGATGCTTCTTGGTTCTAAAATCTCGTTTCTGCACTTGCTATGAACTTGATCATCAGCTCCTCTAGATTAGATTTCTCTTCCGGCTGATTAAAATTTTGGGGAAAGGGTTTCATCGCATTTTGATTTTGCCAAGACAAATTTGGGTGATTCCTCCATCCGGGGTTAAATGCACGAGGGTACTGATTGCCTTACTGCCTTTGCAAATTACCAATAAAGTATACTTGCTCTGGGGATTGCATGAACTGATTTCCGACTTGACATTCGGTGCTGACATGACCTCCCCCACACCATTCACAGGCTACGGTCTGAACATTCATGGCTGCCATCTGCATTTCATCTAGCTTCTTGCTGAGGGCACCGATTTGTGCAGATAGCATTGTATATGTATCTACATTGTGAAGACGGGGCTGTCTCCTAACTTGGGCTCTCTCGGAATGCCACTGATAGTTGTTTGCAGCCATCTCCTCAATGAGTGCATGGGCAACTTCAGGGGTCTTGTTGTTGATGGATCCCCCAACTGTAGCATCCATTATAGTTTTATTTGCTTCGGTCAACCCATTGTAAAATGTTTGAACTTGCAGCCATATGGGAAGTCCATGATGAGGGACCTTCCTTAGTAACTCCTTGTAACGCTCCCATGATTCATACAATGATTCCCCGTCCTGCTGACAGAAGGTGGTGATATCATTCCTCATCTTTGCAGTCTTGGACGGAGGGAAATACTTGGATAGGAAACGGCTGGCCATTTCATCCCAAGTAGCAATCGATCCAGCTGGAAGAGAATTCAGCCACGTCTTAGCCTTGTCCTTCAATGAGAACGGGAACAATCTGAACCTCACCGCATCATCACTAACCCCATTGTGCTTGAATGTGTCACATATTTCCAAGAAGTTGGTGATGTGAGTGTTCGGATCTTCATGAGTCAAGCCGTAGAACTGAACCATATTCTGAATCATCTGGATGATTGTTGGTTTGATCTCGAAGTTGTTGGCAGCAATCGCTAGTCTCACAATGCTCGAGGCAGCCCCGGTGAGGGTTGATTTGGCATAATCCATCAAGGTCCTTAGTTCGGCCATCTCCTCACTTTCAGCTCTCACTTGCTTAGAAGCTCTAAGGCGGCAACGGAGAGTTCTTACAGTCTCGGAATCGTAGGTGATGCTGTCATTTTCACTTCTATGTGTCATAAATTGTACAAGCCATAGTCATAAAGAAACTAATGCAGACATATCATAAACATAATGTACAAAATCAGATTAACAATGATAAATGGTTCCTAATATTGTTGTGATAAATCCCCTACAACGGCGCCAAGAACTTGATGCGTATAGATTAAACTAGCAAGTGCACTAGCCGATCAAGTAATATAAGGATGAGTAGAGTATCGTTCCCACGAGGATTGATCCAACAACTACTAGTATTGAATCAGCCTTTAGTTATCTGATAAACCGAAAGATTAAACAAAGAAGACCCTAGCTCCTAACTAACAAATTACCTAAATAGTTTCGGATCAAACCACTTTTAATGAATAGAAGAATTAGTGCATGCAAGAACTAACAGAACCGATTTAGCAATTAAATCTTTAAGCCATCCAACCAAAGTGAATTCAGTCTTGGGTTGGCAAAACCCTAATTTTATGAGTAGCCTCTCTCGAGTGCAGCCCACCCTATCTATAGGCGACAATTCCTATATCTCTATCAGAAATTTAATCACCATAGATGCATTAAGAACAAAGAATTCGCAGGTCAACAATTCAAGTATGAATGATTGCCAAATAGACCATGCAAATTATCTCTAAGATGCATTCAGTTCGTTTTCTTGATTAGATGATCTGATTACCTAAACCCTTTCTCAAGCAATTCAAGTAATCCAAGATACAAGAACAATTCGACCAAGATTATTCTATAAATCGAAAACCTTAATCAAGAATCCCAAGAATAAATCACAATCAATCGGATCTGCTTAAAATACTAATTACATATCAGAATTAAAATCCATCATGATTCGCATAATAGAAAGAAGAGAAGAAAGATTCAATAAAGAAACATCAAGAAACCCTAATTGAATCTAGGCTACCTAATTGCAGAATCAAAGAAGAATACAACCTAAGGTTTCTGCATCAAAATCTTTGATCTCCTCTTCAATTCACATTCAGTAGCCTCCTTTCCTCTCTAGCAATTCTTCTTCTTCTTCCTTCGTTTTCTCTTCAGGGGTCCGAACCCTAATTCTAGTCAATTCCCGGATGAAAACTTGCAGGCTAAGGAATGGCTCCAGCACGTCAGCAGTGTGGTTGCATATAATTCGGACCCAATTTTGACCTCTATTCAGTCCGTATTTATCAAAAATCAAAACATTAAAGTTGTACTATTTTCCTTATCTTTCCAACGCATCTTAAATAATCTCAATCGGAGTCCGGATGAGAGAGTTATGCCCAAATTACGATGCAGTGTCAAAACTGTCCAGAATTACCCGTTGAGCCTTGTTTTTCACTTAACGCCTCATTTCGTGTCTTAAATCAAAATATAAGAATAATGAGTCCATTTTGACACTAAATAAGTATAAAAGACTAAATATTAAGGGATAAAAATATGATAATTTTCATTCCCATCAGTAACCTAAGAAAAGGTAGGCCAACCTTTTCTTTCAAACCAAACATAGCCTTAGCACAAAGTGGCCACTCTTAAGGGTGCAAATCCGGTGGCCTAGGCAAGGGATAATGTCAATCCAGGCCCAACTTAAGAGTAGTGCCTAAACTTGAGCTCATACCACGCTCGATGTCAATACACTCGGTTTAGTTAACTAGCCCACACTGAAATTTGACATGTGTATTTATATATGCACATATGCAAATATGTATGTATATATGGTGAATAAGTGGTTTGAGAAATAAGTACTTATTAGTATTTGTGGGGTCCTTTCCCAAACCACTAACACTTATTTTAAGTACTTATTTGGGTTAAAGTGTTTGGTGAGCCACTTAACCAATAAGTACTTATTTTTGTGAAAATGACAATTATAACCCTAACTTAACAAATGCATATATGTGTTATTTTATGAACATTATATCCCATGTGGCACTATTAAATGATTTATTTTATTTATGAAAATACAATAAATGAGCTGAAAATAATTTCTTATAATAATAAAAATAATAAAAATAATAATAATAATTTCTTCTTCTTCTTCTTCTTATTATTATTATATAGAAGTATTTCATAAAGTACTTTTATAAAAATAATGATAACAACAACAACAACAACAACAACAATAAAATGCTGGATAATTTGTGCAGTGGTAAAAAAATTTGGAAATTCAAAAGAAGGCTAGGAGATTAGTTGAGACATGGAAGAAACGAGTTGAAGCAGAAATGAATATAAACTATGCAAAATCTAGGTCTAGCCAAACTGTTTCATGGCCCAGTATAAGCCCGGTTTTTTTGAAGTTTCTCATGGAGGAAATAGATGCACAAGAGGATTTACTGAAGTTGCTATGAAGAGTTAGATCCACTGTACAACCTTCTGCACCTAAAATACTACCAATTAATCGTGATCACGGGCGATTTTGTTAAGGGAAAATTCCCAATTAGTACCCTATACTTTGGGCCTAGTGCCACTTTGGTCTCTGAACTTTAAAATGCGACAATTCAGTACCTGAACTTTTAAAACGTGCCAATCCAATTGGTTGGTTGATGGTGGCACTGTAAAATGGGAGTTGGTGGTGGCACATCAGATTAGCCTCCAACAACAACTAGAGAAGAGAAGAGTAGTGAGAAATCTTGCTTGGTTGCAGCCACTAGCTGTCCAATTGCACCCTCTCTTTATTGTCCCTCCTAGTTTTTATAAAATGGAGAAGACAATAGGGTTAAGAGAGGGGCACTCAACGAAAATGTTAGATTAGTCTTGTCCTAGAGAAAAAAAAAGCACTTATATATTCAATAAGTGTTTAAAAGAACCTGGCCTAAAGTTGTTTATTTTTTAAACACTTATTTTCAACATAAGTACTTATCTTGGGATTTTTTGCCAAATGTGAATAAGTACTTATTTGCCACTTATTGTGTGGTCTCACCACTTATTTTATCTACTTATTTGAATAAGCACTTTAAAATAAGCCCAAAATTTAGACTTAGGCCCTGTTTAATTTCACTAAGAATAAGTACTTGTTTTAACAAGTGCTTATTTTAAGTGTTGGGACCACTTTAAGTGGTAATTAAGTGTTTATGCATGTTTGATAAAAAGTCACCAATAAGTACATTTTTTTAAAAGAAGCACTTATAGAAAAAGTGACCTGAGAGTTACTTTTTTTTTCAACACTTATTGGACAAGTGCTTATTTGAATGACATGGGACGATACAATCCCTAATATTTTGTTAATCCCCAAACTACCCCCATGCGAGGGTTTTCTTCTCTTCTTCCATTTGAACTCCAAATACGTAGGGGGTGGCACACGATACCTGGTTTGTGATCGATGACGACCAACGGTGAAAAAAAAAAACGACTAGTGGACAAGTCATTTTGCTAATGACTACTGATTTATGCATTCCTTTGTCAACTTGAACCAAGGTTCAAAGTATCGACACGTATCGGCCCGTATCGGCCGATACGTAACATTCCGAGACCCCTTCGATACGCCCCTACAGTGGGTGTATTGCAGGTTTGATCGGTTCAGGGGGTAGAGGAGACCTAAACCAGCCCCTTGAACCGGTTGTGAAAAAAATAAAAAAAGCCTGAAACACTGTATCGATTCGCTTGATACACCCATATCGGCATATCGGGCATATCGATATTTTGAACCTTGACTTGAACTATTTCTCTGGGTTTTCTTAATGCCTGAACTCCCCTCTTTGGCATGTTCTCAGATCTATCTTGAGCGAGTTTAACAACGACAACCCATCATCCAGATGCCAATGGATGAAGGTTAGTTTGCCCAAATTAACCCCTTCCATGTTTGATGTTGTTGTTTGTTTGTTTTTTTTTTTTTTGGGATGAATATTTGGCTGAATAGATTTTTTCAAATTTTATAGATGATAAATTCAAAATATTTTGGGCATTTTTTGGTTGCATTGTAAGTGTGATGATTCCTATGGATAAGTAGCATTTTTCTAGACGTTTCTTGTTGAAGATCATGCGAAAAAATATGTTGAATTATGTGGTGACAACATTTTTCTTGATTATTTTGTAACTCTCTTACACAGTTACGCTCACTCCCTCTCTCCAGCTTTGAATTCAGGCTTCATTGTTCGTGAAGGGTGGTCTCTTGATTTTTTCACAACTAACCGCCTCAAACCCAACTAGGATGTTACTCAATCCAACACTGCCTCAGGGTATTGGGAAATTTTGTTTTTCAGTTTTTTAATTTAATTAGTTTTGTAAATTTTATAAGGGAAAAAATGGATTTTTGAAAGAAATATAAGATACATATGACGTTAAGTCAAGAGAAATGTTGAAGATAGTTAAGAGAGGGGTTTTATTTGTCTAACAACACCATTTTACATTGGAGGTTTAAGTACTTTGAGAAATTATAGGGGAGGTATAAATATTTTAAATAAGTATTTAAGAGGAACACTAGGGAGGTTTAAGTTTTTTACCCACACTTTTTATATAGTGTAGATCGGTGGTGTGTGAGGTTTTTTGCTCTATAAGAGAGCTAGTGATCCAAAACTCCGAAGGTGAGCAAGAGATTGAGTTTCTCTGATTCCATTAGTAGTGGTTTTAGTTTTTTTCACTCTCTGGAATGAATCTAATTGGAAGGAGACAGAAATGGAGATTAAGGAAGTTGAAGATGTGGAAGAGCATGCTAAAACACTAATCAAAAACTCAGAGAAGAGAAGTGAGAACTTAGTGCGGATTTTCTTTACCAGAGAAAAAGACAAGAAAAATGTATTGAAGGATGAACCATGGATGGTGAAAGAGTATCCTCTCCTCTTGAAAGAATACCCAGATGACATCTCACCCTCTGAAGTGCAGTTGAATACCATCGATCTATGGGTAAGAATATTGGACATCCCCATAGGATACAGAACCAAGGAAACTAGAGCATTGTTGGTGCAAGAAGCGGGGGAGGTACTGGAAACAAGGCCCGAAGAAGATAGGAGGAAGAAAAAGAAAGAAGAGTGGAATAAGGGATTGAGAGTTAGGGTGAAGGTTGATATTAGGAAACCACTAGTGTTGGGTGCTAAAGGAGCTCTGGAAGATGGAAAGGAGAAATGGTTTCCTTTCCAATATGAGAATCTGCCAACCTTTTGCTACAGATGTGGTAGGCTTGGATATATGGAAAAGGGGTGCTCTGAAAAATTAGATAATACTAAATCAATCGAAATGCTAATTGCAAAGATGGGTGAACAAAGCCTGGAGGCATCAAAGGTCTTCATCGGCTATGGCCCTAGGTTAAGAGTTGGAGTTGGGTAAGAAGATGATCGATTCTTAAATCTTGAAAAGAAGAGGAAAGATCAAAAAGAGAAAAAAACAGAGATGAAGATCCAATAGGAAGAAGCTCATGATAAAGAGGCAACTTTGATGAAACCAAGCAAGGAGACTCTTAAAACCAACTTGGAAGTTGAGGGTGATACTGGAACTGAAATCAATGAAGCAAAGGAAGAAGGATTTGCAATTCAAATAAGTTCCAAAACACCGGTTAGAAGAAGATTGTTTACTGAAGATCTCGCCAAAGAAGAGGGGATGGCAATCATGGAAGGAGAACCGAAGTTTAATAAGTCAAGAGATATGGGATGACGTGGTGGGTATGGGCAAACAGCATGACCTGAGTAATTGAGATCCTAACCCGAATAAAAAAAAAGAGGAGAATGCCCTAGTCTCTCATTTGGTTGAAGAAACCTGTAGAGAAAAGAGGAGCAGACAGCCGAATCTGGATGAAAACAAAGAAGAGGGAGCAAAATGCAGGAAGAGAGACAAAGAGAACGAAGAACATGGTCTGGAAGGCATAGAAGGGGAGATCCTCAGCTACTTCAAGAGAGCTATCGAGCAACAAACACCAATGACAACAAACTAGAGCTGGACGGCAAACTGCGAATAGATATGTCGAACCTAGAGAATAGATGACGAGCTATATTTATGTTACCATGATGATCAATCAGTAGATAGTTTGTCATTTGCAAATGTTATTTTTAGCCCAACAAAAATCTCTACAAACACAAAAAAGTATGGATGCTTCAAACAAAAGGAAGAAAGTGGAGAGAAAAAATGTAAGAGGAAGAAAAAAGAAAAACTGAGAATAGGAGAACAGGTTTTGGAAAGAAAATGCAATAATGAAATGAGCATAAAGAAGGAAGATATAGGAAAAAAAGTAGACTGTAGAGAATAAACTGAAAGATTTTTTTACAGAGACAAAATAAAAAGAAAACTAGCAGAAACAATAAAGCTGAGAATAGAAGAGAAGGAATTAATGGAGCTAAAAACAGAAAAATTTCCTCCTATCATTGGAAAAAAAATCTAAAAACAAAAATAAGAGAAAAGAACATAAAAAATCTTAAGAATTTTCAAAATTTCTCAGTAGCCAATTTCTCAATAAATATGGAATTACTTGGACTTGCAGGAGTTGACCCAGAACAAGTCCCTCTGTGGAAATGAAAGTCCTCTGCTGGAATTGCCAGGGAGTGGGTTCCCCCTCGACAGTTCGATCAGCAAAGGAGGCCCAGAGAAAAAAAAACTCAAATTATATTCCTTTGTGAAACTAAATGCAAACTTTTAGATTGTAGGAAGCAGCTTAAATGCTAAAAGAATTGGAACTGCTGAGGTATTGATGCTAGGGGTTTAGCATGAGGTGTAGCTCTTTTCTAGGATGAGAGTCTGAATATCCAAGTCTTAGCAGTAGATAAAAACCTAATTCACTCCAAAATATCTGAAGAGAGCAATAATAAAGATTGGAACTGTACTTTCATATATGGAGAGCCAGACAAGAGCAAAAGAATGCAACTCATTGAAAAAATAAATTTTTTAGCTGAAAGAACAAAGGGATCTTGGTGTTGTATTGGTGATTTTAATATGTTATTTAACCTGGATGATAAAGTAGAGGGGAAAGTAGTTAGGGTTGGTGAAGTGAGGAGAAACAGAGCTATCATGCATGATTGGGTTTTAGAAGAAATTCTGAGTTCAGGGTCGAAATATTCTTGGAATAATAAAAGGGACAAAAAAGCAAATATACAAGAAAAACTAGACAGAGGGCTATGTAATCTAGAGTGGAAAGAAAATTTCCTTGATGCAAAAGTTATTGTCCTTACAACCCATGGTTCTGATCACCTTCCAATATGCCTAGATACCAACCCAATAACTTTTAAAATCAAGAAACCATTCAGGTTTGAAGAAATGTGGCTTACCCACAAAAACTGTGCAGAGGTTATTAAGGAAGCTTGGATTGAAAGCAAAGCAACAATGTTGATTTTATTGTTCCAAAGAAATGTGGAGAATTAAGTAGGATTCTAAGGAATTGGAACAAAAAGAGGTGAAATGGTGGCTTGAAAGACTCAGAGGAGAGCTTAATAGGGAGAGAGAAAAGAAAGGATCAAATTATGATCAAGAAAAGATCAATCAACTTGAAAAAAAGTCTAGATGAATGGATAAGAAGAGAAGAAATCATGTGGGCCCATAAAGATAGAGTAAACTGGATTAATTTTGGGGATAGGAATCCAAGGTTTTTCCATAACCAAACAATCAGAAGGAGAGAAAAAAATAGGATTTTAAAGCTGAAAAATGAGTCTGGAGAGTGGTTTGAGGGACAAGAAAATATCAAAAAGATCATGAAAAATCATTTCCAGCAAATTTATACATCTTCTTGCCCCACAGAAATTGAAATAGCCAAGCAGGGAATCCAACTGGTAATAAATGAAAAAACCAATGAAAGCCTAGAGAAGGAGGTATCAGAAGAAGAGATTAAAGAAGCCTTGTTCCAAACGGCCCCTAGGAAAGCTCCGGGGCCGAATGGGTTTCCAAATCTTTTTTTCCAATCTTTTTGGGAGTTGGTGAAGGAGGATGTGGTAAGGGATGTAAGAAGGTTCTTTAACACAGGTGAGATGAGTAGAAGTCTCAACACAACCTTTATAGCCCTAATCCCTAAAATTAAAAATCTAGAAAATGCATCCCATTTCATACCAATTAGTCTCTATAATACTGTTTACAAGATAATTGCAAAAATCTTAGTAAATAGGATGAAACCAATTCTAAATAAGATCTTCTCAGAAAACCAAAGTGCTTTCATCCCTAAGAGAGCCATTTCTGACAATATTTTAATTGCTCATGAAGTAATACATTACATGACTCACACAAAAGGAAAAACTGGTTTCATGGCAATTAAACTGGACATGAGTAAACCTTGTGATAGAGTGGAATGGGGTTTTCTGGAAAAAACCATGGAGAAAATGGGCTTTGGGGATAAGTTCAGGTCTTGGATCATGAGTTGTGTGTCCACAGTTACTTACCAGTTATTAATAAATGGCTCCCCTTCAAAGAAAATTCACCCTCAAAGGGGATTAAGACAAGGGGATCCTCTGTCCCCTTACCTCTTTCTCTTATGCTCAGAAGTCTTCACATCAAT
The DNA here is from genome assembly GCF_055504915.1 of Nelumbo nucifera. NCBI lineage: Eukaryota > Viridiplantae > Streptophyta > Magnoliopsida > Proteales > Nelumbonaceae > Nelumbo > Nelumbo nucifera. The sequence goes on along the minus strand of NC_142649.1, from coordinate 136,098,840 downwards.
TATTAAACAAAAAGTGACCCAAAAAGAATTCTCTGGCATCAAAATCTGCAAATTAGCTCCAACAATATCTCATTTGTTTTTTGCAAATGACAGCTATTTTTTCTCAAAAGCAAATTTTAAGGAGGCTAGCACTCTGTTGGAAGCCATCTTCCTCTTTGAAAGAGCCTTTGGGCAACAGGTGAATTACCAAAAATCTAAGGTGTTCTATAGCAATAACATGCACCCCAAATTGGAAAAGATGGTCTCAAATGTTTTAAAAATTAAAAAAGTGAACAAACCATCTATATATTTGGGATCTTATCCTCTTGTAAGTAGGAAAAAGAATCAGATTTTTTAGTATATTGCTGAGAGGGTATCAAATAAAGCCAAAGGCCAAAGGGGATCTCTGTCCACGCAAGAAAAGAGGTCCTTGTAAAATCAGTCTTGACTGCTATCCCAACCTATTACATGTCTTGCTTCCTACTCCCCAAAAGCATATGTAACTCCTTAGCAAAAAGCCAAAAATCCTTTTGATGGGGAGATAAAGAAGATAAAAGAAAAATAAGATGGGTAAACTGGAATCAAATCTGTAAAAACAAAACAAATGGGGGCTTAGGATTCAGAGATCCTAGGGATCTTAACCTTGCTCTGCTTGCCAAATTAGCATGGAGACTTTGTTCTGATACCACAAGCTTATGGGCAAGAGTTCTAAAAGCAAAATATTATCCTAAGCACCATTTTACCCATGCAAAGCTCAGAAGCCAGCCTTCATGGGGGTGGAGGAGTATTTTGGAAGGAAGGAAAATTCTAGAAAATAGTATTTGCTGGAAAGTGGGTAGTGGAATTAGCATTAAAGTTTGGGATGACCCATGAATTCTAAATATAAATGAATTCAAATTAATAGAGCCGAGGCAAGAAAATAGTGAGAACCTTATAGTGGTAGAATTAATCAATCAAGATAATAGAAGCTGGATTCAAATTCTTGTATTCCCCCTGCATTTGCCCAAAAAATCACAGAAATGGAGATTCCCTCAAATCCATGGGATGATAAATTAATTTGGCTAGGGAGTAAGAATGGAAAATTCTCAGTGAGGTTTGCTTACTTCCTAGCAAAACAAATAAAAGAAGAAAATCAAGAATATAATGAGGACTCAACACAAGATGAGAATAAAAAATTTTGGAAACTTGTTTGAGGTCTCCCAATTGAACCCAAAATCAAACACTTCCTTTTGAGATGCTATGTCAATGGAATAGCAGTCAAATAAAATGTTGCAAAAAGAGGACTAGAAATCTCTAGTACTTGTGAAAGATGTAGAAAAGACCTAGAGTCAATTCTACATGCTTTGCTACTGTGTGATAAGTCAAGATGCATTTAGTTGGGCTTGGCCTGTGGCATCAACCCAAATTATGGCCAAAATTTTTCAGATTTCAAAGAGTGGTTAATGAATATTTTCCTTCGGAAAGACCCATCAGGACAAATTAATTGAAATTGCTTTAGTGTTATGGGGAATTTGGAAGGATAGAAATACTTGTTATTTTGAAAATGAAAATGAAAATCCCCTTGTAGTTATCTCCTTTATTTGCAGGTCAATAGTGGAGAGATATTATCAATGTTGATGGTGGTTTTTTAGAGGCAACTAGACAGGCTTCTTTTGGCTTCATAATTAGAGACTATTAGGGTTATCGTTGGGGTACAGGCTTTGGTCCAAGTAAAGCTTCTTCGCCTCGCAAAGCAGAAGCTCAAGCCCTTCTAGAGACAGTCTTTTTTGCAGATAGGATGAATTTTTCAGATCTGTGTTTTGAATCGGATTGTGATTTTCTTGTTAAAATGATCAATACCACAAAAGGTTACGAAGATCGGGATATCCTCTTTTGTTGCAAGGATATTTAAACAATTATCGATAAAAAGAAATGCAAGATTCAATTCTATTCGGGGGAATCAAATCAAGCAGCATGGCGGCCAAATGTAGTTATTCAGGGATTTTTAAATCCAGTTCTGCAAGTCCTTTTCATCTTTCTAATGTAGTAAACATGGACTTCGCCTTCTGTAATCGGCTTTAGTATAGTGTGTTTTTTTCTGCTTTTTCTTTTCTTTGTTTGTTTGTAGTTCGGGAGCCTGTTTAGTTGGTGCCTGTTTTGTTGTGTTTCTTTCTGCTTTTTCCGGAGTATGATCAGTATTTTCAAATAAAAAAATCGGTGGCGTGTGGTTGAATCTTCCAATTTGGCTGCTTAATCTCGTCTTACTGTCACTGTCATGTTTGGGCTCCATAAAACGCGGGACTCTTCATTGTCCCAATTCACAACTCACGAAAGTTACGGTGAATTAAATTAAAGACAAGTGCTGATACGAGACCCGAAATTATGGGAGACATTATGGACCGTCCATGACTGACCCGAGACCAATCCCGTTTACCACCGAGCCGGTCCAAATAGGGCGGCTTCTCGAAGACTAATTACTGTTTTTTTCTTCTCTCTCTCTCGAGTCTCGTCTCGTCTCAAATGCAAGCAAATACGAGCCTCGTCGAACTTTGGTGGTGCTTATCTTCTTCTTCTTCTACCATACGCCAAAGGTGTATAAAAAGGTTGGGTTATTAAAACATGAAGCCAAGTCTACGTTTTTCACTCCCAGCTTTTGTTTGGACAAGAAGCGAGCTTCTTATTATTTTCTTTCCATATCTTGGTTTCGTGTAATTAAGCTTCTGAATATTCTCTATTTTGGGTTGTAGCTACTCATTTTCAGTCAGTTAGGTGCATTTGTTCAAAAGCAAGCTTGCTCAGCTCACCGGATTAAGTTAGTTTCCTTGTGTATTTGTAGTAATTTCTTGCCTCTTTGTTTTATTGCTGATTGATTGAGCTCATGGTGTTCAGTACTAGATCATAACGAAGTTTATAGTTAAACATCACATCTGAATTGAATGTGTATGAGTTTGATACCCAGATCTCGAATATGCTGAAGAATATTTTGTCACGCACTTCTTCATCTGTGAATTTATTATAAACGACTTTTGATCTCTGTTCTTTCATCTTCTGTCTCTTTTATATTTTTTCTTCTTTCTTAGTTTTGGCATTTTATCTGGTTTTCTCTTAAACAGGTTAATTTGTTTTTCCCTGTTGTATTTTCTTTGACTTCTTCTAGAGACTATTAAAATAATGATGATATTTCTTGTTCCCCAAGTCATTTTTCTCAAGCTGTAAATAATCTGACCTGGGTATCTTTTCCCTGTTCTATTTTCTTTGACTTCGTCTAGAGACTATTAAATAATGATGATATTTCTTGTTCCCCAAGTCATTTTTCTGAAGCTGTAAATAATCTGACCTGGGTATCTTGGTCCGAAGTCATATTCCTCCAGCTTGCAATAAGACTTGTTCATGTTTCATTACCTTCTTTCTGTATAGTCGTTGTTGGTATTCTGTTAAAATAATTGCAGTTGAATCTGAAATACTCTTCTTTTATTTTGGTTGCCAGGAATAGCAGAACCTCTTTACCCGCTCGCTGATACGTAAAAAGGTGGGGTTGATTTGATTCTCTTTTTTCCTTTTTCTCTTTCAATTTATTTGTTTTCAGTTTTTCCATTAGAAATGAAGGGAAAAGAGAGAGGTAGAGAGAAGAAGGGCTTTGAACTCCTCGACAAAAAGACAGATTATTAGCGAATTCTCTCATTCTCGGGTGGAAAACGTGGGAATTTTCAAAGAGGAAAGGTCACCCAGTTGTTTTAAAGGTTGACTCAATTTGATGATCCTGATTTCCTGACCGTTTGATTTATCTCCTGGAAAGCCTCCTCCTATCCCACTGTTCCCATTGTTCCGTGTCAATACGGTGGAATCTTCTTCAAGATCCTTCCCAATGCTTCCATTTTCTTTCCAGGCTAGAGCTCTAAGCTTCCAACCCAGATCTCTCTGACTTTCGGTCACTCATCTCTCCCCTTCCACATACTGCCTTATGACACTTTTCTCAGCTAGCTATACAAGTATAGATCACATGTGTTGCTGACTTGTATTTATCCCTTCTTTCAGGCCAAGTTGAATTGTTCTGCACCAGCTTGTTAGTGTTCTCTGCAGAAAAGGGTCTGAAGGGAAGAATTGGGTATTGCCCTCAGGGCTGCTAACCTTGTTTAACATGGCATTGTCGAGGCTTGCGAGGACTCACTCGAAACAGTCAGGAAAAGCCATTAGCAATTACTTGAATGAGACGGGCATTCTCTGTGAGGCAGCGCCAGCCAGAAAATATTACTTCTATTCTGTCAGCAATTTTGCAGACAGTGGTAATCTCAAGCACCTATCTGGGCTTGGAAAGATAGATTTATTAGTTTTTGGAAGCAGGGGAATAAGGGTTACTCCCAAATACCAATACCCTTCAGCTGAGAGGATCTTAGAGGTTTCAGATTCAGAGTATGGAAACCCAAGATTGCCAGGACTGGAAGCAACCAGGCCAGGTGAAAAGCCGAGGGTCGTTGTTCTGGGAACGGGTTGGGCTGCTTGTCGGTTTCTTAAAGGGCTTGACACCAAGATATATGATGCTGTCTGCATATCACCAAGGAATCACATGGTCTTCACTCCACTGCTTGCTTCAACTTGCGTGGGAACCTTGGAATTCCGTTCAGTCGCTGAGCCAGTCAGCCAGATTCAGACTGCATTGGCAACATCGCCTAACTCCTACTTTTACCTGGCTTCTTGCCTAGGAATTGATACTGATAAGCATGAAGTAAATTCCTCTGTTTCTCTGTGTCTTTTGCTCTGACGACAGTTTTAACTTTGTATATTCAGACATAATAATCAAATGCTACTTCCTTGTCAATTTAGGTCTACTGTGAGACAGTTGGGAGTGTTGGACTAGCTCATCAACCTTACCGATTTAAAGTTGCATATGACAAGCTAGTCATTGCTACCGGCGCTGATCCATTGACTTTCAACATCAAGGGAGTGAAGGAACATGCATTCTTCCTTCGAGAGGTAAATCATGCGCAAGAAATACGGAGGAAGCTTCTTCTCAATCTGATGATCTCTGAGAATCCTGGTGAGTCATGTTTTTTCTATCAAAACTTTACATGCTCTTGGACCATCAGATAGATATACTAAGAAATGCTTCAGAGAAAATATTTAAGATGATTGTTCATTGTGCGGGGGGCGGGGGGATCATTATTCTTACTTGGAACCAATTGGTCTTCATGGAAATTGCAGTTCATTAGTAGTTACCTCTTAAATATTAACGGTAATAATTAGTGTGTCAGAACTCTGAAGTATGCAAGTTGAAAGAAGAGAAAACCAGGGCATAAGAGAAGATAGTGGATAGGAATTGCGTCTTTATAAAACAAAATTGATGTCCATTGCAACCTAAAGATGTGGCCTATGGAAACCATGTGAAAGGATGAGAGGAATTTGACAATTAACATGAAGAAAATTAGGATTTTATTATCCTATGCATTTTCTCATCAGGCGAGTCTTGTTAATAAATATGTTGTTAAGTGGTAAAGAACAGCCATCTATTTACGAACTTGCTTACAGGAACGCTCTATTTGTTTCTTTTAATCTCTTTTCTTGCCCTCTATCCATGTAATTATCTCTATGTGTGGGCTTTTGTGAATGATTGACTTATATTCTACTTCATCTTAATCCACTAAAGAGGATATGTATAGCTAATATTCCATCTTGATTCTTCTTGGTTAATATACAAGCTGTAATCTTTGTTTATTGTTTTTTCTTAATTACTCAAGCCAGGTCTTGTTTTCTTCAATAGACTTTTAATGCTGGGACCGAATCCATGATGACAGGTATATCAGATGAAGAAAAGAAGCGTCTATTACACTGTGTTGTTATTGGAGGTGGCCCCACTGGGGTAGAATTTAGTGGTGAATTGAGTGATTTTATCATGAAAGATGTTCGTGAGAGGTACTCTCATGCTAAGGATGACATCAGGGTGACCCTCATAGAGGTAAGAATTTCTATTTTCTTTCATTTTGTAGCTCTTTTACTGCAACCTAGGAGGAAAATATGTTAAGTTACTGACTGGTTTTTCTTTCTTGCTTGAACAGGCAAATGAGATCTTGTCATCTTTTGATGTAGGACTGCGGCAATATGCAATAAAACATTTGACCAAGGTGATTTCAGTTGGAGTACTTATTACAAGGAAACCTTTTCACTTCTTGTTATTCTTTCTTTGCCCCAATTGTTGAGTAATTATTGAGAACATTTTAAACTTGCATCAGTCTGGCGTTCGACTTATGCGGGGAGTTGTGAAAGAGGTTCATGACAAGAAGATAGTTCTGAGTGATGGGACTGATGTCCCATACGGTCTGCTTGTTTGGTCCACAGGTGTAGGACCATCAGAATTTGTAAAATCACTAAACATTCCCAAGTCCACTGGTGGAAGGTATATTCCTCTATTCAAATGTATCTTGATGTTTTCCTTTCTCTGTATACTTTCAATGGATCTTATTAATTATGCTTGTTATGTGGTACAGGATAGGTGTTAATGAATGGTTGCAAGTTCCTTCTGTGGAAGATGTATATGCGTTAGGGGATTGTGCTGGTTTTCTAGAAGAGACAGGGAAGCAAGTACTTCCAGCTCTAGCTCAGGTAAGATTCCTCATGCATATTCTGTTGCAGTTTCTCCATACCAGCTATAGTGAACTCCTGATAGTATATCTGTCCTGACTAGAATATTAGTTAATGAGCCTAATTTCTAGTTTTATAAGAGATAAGATGGAATTGACAATTTAACCAAGTGATTTTCTTATACATTGATTAATAGTTCACAACAGCAGTGTGGTAGATGATTTTCAAGTCGCTTTTCAAAATGCTTTTTAGTATAGTTACTTGGCTTTCGTTCTATTATTGCAGTTGTAGTATTTTCTGTTGTCTTTGCTAAAACAATAAAACCATGTAAGGGTTCTTGAAAATTTAGTGACCCAAGCATGTCAATTAAATAAATTTAGGTCACTTGACAATGAGGTGTACCACAATATGAAAAGAATAAGTAGGCTAGAACTTAGATCTTTAGCTAACAAATAGTGTGTTAACTATATTTTGTTTTGGACCTCTTGTTGATTTCTCTTCATATAAAGCAAAAAGTATTGGAAATTTGGAACTCATTAAGAGGAGGTAGTTATCTGAGTACTTACCCCTATCTCCCTTTCTGAACAGGTTGCAGAAAGGGAAGGCAAATATCTGGTGGGGATGATAAACAGGATTGGGCAACAGAACGGAGGCAGGGCTTTCTGTTCGAAAGGCATTACCTTGGGTGAGCCATTTGTTTACAGGCATCTAGGAAGTATGGCATCTGTTGGAAGATACAAAGCATTAGTTGATCTGCGCCAGAGTAAGGTAATTTGTTGTGTTTTTGTTTTTTTCCTCCTGTTTTCAATGTAGAAATAATTTTAAGATTTTTATGATACTATACCAAAAGAATAGCATATAGAAAAGTTTACAGGACAGTCCAGAGATTTAAAAAATACAGTACAAAATTTATCCTTGTTTATAGCTCCTTACTGTAGTCAGAGTTCAAAGTTCAGTTGAGTTGACTCTGTTTACTGTAGTCTGAGTTTGGTATAAACACCAGAATGCAATTTGGCAGATTTTTGTCTGATACTCTCATTGACCACTTTGTAATTTACATGAGATGAGAGCGGAGCTCATCTCTTGTTGAACACCAGGAGCCATAGCTGGTGGGAAAGTCAAATTAGAGTTACTGATCTTTTTTTTTTGTTTTTTCTTGTTGATATTACTAGCCCCATTTAAATGCTACAACATCTGATATTTCCTTTTCCCTTTTGGGTTGCCAGGATGCCAAGGGCGTCTCCCATGCAGGGTTTGTTAGCTGGATGATCTGGCGTTCTGCTTATCTGACACGTGTAATCAGCTGGAGGAACAGGTTCTATGTAGCTGTGAACTGGGCAACTACATTTGTTTTCGGCAGGGACAACTCAAGAATTGGTTGATATGGCATCAGTGATTGGATTAGTTAGGTGCCTCGTGGCTGCTTATCAAGATAGTCATTAATATTGGCATCCTCACTTCTGATTCTATTTTTTTTTTGTAATTACTATTCATTTCGCATATAGAATTTATTCAATTTATTGAAGCTGAATACATCCTTGATAGCTCATAGAAATTTTGGAACGTGGGTGTAGAGTAGGTAGAAGTGAGGAAGGACATCAATGGCAAGAGTAAAACATGACAAATTGGAAAGTATCCGATGGCAACCATGTGATTCCGATTGACAGAAGGAAATGGGAAGAGGAAGACATGTGACGCTTAAAAAAGCGTGCATCATACCAATTCTTTAATATCTTAGTCTAATAGAAGTAATAAGATTGTTCTTCATTTTTTTTTCTTATTTGTATTTTGGTAATTTGCCTGAAAAAATATTTATATAATTATATAATTATATAATTATAGGCAGGGATGATTTGTTTTTGATGATCAATAAGCTTAAATAACTCGTGTAAAAACCTCCTTCGGTGTTCACCCATACATCCAACGAAGCCCGTTTATTAAAATTTTGTAAACGAAGAGTTTGGAATAACTTGCCTAACGAAATTTTACAGCTGGCACATTAACAGAATGAGCTTCAATAAGCTGTTGTGATCGGGCATATGTTGATTAATTTGACCACATCAGGCAACGGGTGACTCACCCGCCGGTGACCCAATTATGGCTCAACTCCTCCAAGAGGCGCCATGGGAGTGTTGTTTTCAGCTATCCTCGGCATTTTAGTCCTGGTTCCAGAGTATATAATCCGGAATCCCGTATCGCTGGCAGTTGTAGATCATTTTTCATGTCAATTCTTGGCCACAAAACAAAATGATCTTTTTTTCTTTTTTCTCTCGTAAACGTAGAGAGTTTATTTATTACAAAAATAGGTGAACGATACAGTCTGGCGGAGATTCCTCCCAGCTGGTTGTTCTGACATTTAACCTTAGTCTATGTTTCGTTAATCTGTTAGCAATTTCTTTTTCGGCTCTGGTTTCATGTAAGAAATGCAGAGCCTCTAATAATCTGTCGTCAACAATCTCTCATCTTCGATCGATCACATCGTTGTGCTTGAGCCCAACACTACTGTTTGATTCATCACGGAACTCAAGTACAATAAAGTGCATTCCTAGAATCCTAGTTGCATCCCCAAGCAAACATAAATTACATAATAGAAGAAGAAGAAGAAGAAGAAGAAGAAGAGAGTGATAAAAGAGAAAAAGAAACCAAGAATTAAGGAAGAAGAAAGGGCTAGTCAATTATAAGCAAATTTGACACTGTACAAAGCGAGTTAACTTAATTAGGACGGCAAAACCCCCTCCTCCTCGACGATTTTGTCTCTGCCTCTGTCTCTTCAAACTTAAAAATGATGGCTGCGGCTTGATGGGTGAAGCAAGTGATCATCAGCTGCACCACCTCCACCTGCTCGTCGATTACTTTGTGAGAACAAAGCAGCGAAGGAATGGGCCAGCCCGACAACGATCCCAACTTTCACCTGACCTCGCTTCGGTATCGGACGGCTTGCAAACCTCTGGGTGTCGTTCATCACCGTCGTCGTTGCACCGGCCATTTCTTCTCTAACTCTTCTCCACCGAACAAAAACAACCAAATTATACAAGAATTAGAGGGAAGGACACCAACAAGATTCACTGTGTCTGTGTCTGTGTGGGTTTGGGGAGATTGGGAGGAGAAAGTCACCTTTATATAGACAGGAGTTGAGTACTAAATTGGGCTTCACCTTTATATAGACAGGAGTTGAGTACTAAATTGGGCTTAGCCCTCCCGATGCCCCTAGATTTGGACTCTGACCTATTTTTTGTCCTTTTTTGACCAAATTGTTCTTCCTCCTCCTCCTGGTGTGTTTGACTGTGACATAGTTACCGTGACCGTGAGTGTGAGTCCCTTTGTTGTCCGTTCAGCAATCACAGTGGATATATAGGATTGAACGTTCTGGATTCACCGGCCCCATGAAAAGCATTTGGCCAAAGATGTATGCCCGAACTAACCAAAAACAAATAAATCTCTATGGGTCCCAGCTTGAGCTTGCCATCCATTGAAAACCAAATCGTTCTTCGGATTCCTCAGGCTCAGACTCAGAGTAGGCTGGTAAGGTTGGGCGGCTAACAGTGAACCATCTCCATCTCTGGGCCCCCTCCTTCCCCACAACGAACTAGGCACTAGGCAGACATCTCTCATTCATCAGTGAATGTGAATGAACTAAACTGACAAAAGTTACCAACTCCATTGGCCGCGTAGATCCCCTCACTCACTATACTTCTATGCTTGTATTGCGGATTGTGCCACCTTTGACCTTTAGAGCAGAGCAGTATATGATCAATGCCAATGGAGAAATCCATAATCCCTTGGCCAGACTAGATTCCTTGGCGGGGGCGGCTTTTATCAGTCCTAGTCCTCCTACTCCTACAATTGTGGGGTCCTGTGGCCAAGTGGGAGAAGCCCATTGGTGGTCAGCTAGATATTTTTGCTTGATGGGTCCAATGGGTCCAAGTGGGGAGAACTCCATTGGTGGGCTAGAGTCTACGCCCACCGGAGATGGGGCCACGTTTGACTTTGAGCCCAGAGTCTACGCCCTATGAATCAAATCAAATCAAATCAAACTATCAACCTATTGACCTAAACCAAAACAGGGTGCAAGGGAAGATGAAATACGGGAAGCAAGAGTTGAGTTTCCATTCCAATCCAAAGGATGATTTATTCATTTTGTGGTGCAGTGGAAAACCAATGGATAAATGATGAGAGTGGCAGTCCCGTAATTTTCATAGTAAAGGTAAGAGTATTTGGAGATTTACTCTACTTCATTATCATATCAAATCCATCACGTGGTCATTTAGTTTGGCATTTATAGGAAATTGTGAGTTGGCACAACAGAGGAGGTGCAGGTGTGTGCTGTTGGTGTGGATTCCTGAATCCCGATTCCTCTTCTCTTGTTTTTTTCTTCAATAACTCAATCCTCAACGGTCAATCGCATAATTTGGCTTTTGTTTATTCTTTCCACTTTCCACGGTCCAACACTGCATTAATTAAAAGCAACCCTGGTCTCCTTGTCGGGTTCAGACCGGACAACCTTATCGAACTGGTTCGGTCAGAAATATCAAATAATTAACCGAACAAACCACAACAACGGACCTAATACTTATTTATCCGGTTTGTACCAGGAGTTAGTGGACACTGGGCCCAAAATGACTGGTAGTGAAGAGGGGAACACTTGGGCCTCACTCGAATTGGGGTATCAAATCTATTCCTTAATTATAACAACTCTAATATTTATATATATATATAAAGGAAGGTCTTCAATTTACATTTCTCCACCATTTTAGACACGTAGTCTTTTCATTTTTATGAAAATCTATACATGCGACATTTTCTAAGAAATTATTCTTAAAACCTACAACTCATTATCACCATTCAAATAAGTGACCTTTTTATTTTTTATAAAGTTAGACACATGGCAATTTTTTAGAAATTCCTGCTAAATCCCACAACCCACTACCAGGCTACAGCCCCCACCATTCATACATGTGTCCTCATTTTTCTAAAAATTTAGACATGTGTAGGGGTGTCCATGAAAAACCAAACCGATCGGTTTGGTTTCAGTTCGATATTTTTGAAAAACCGAAGGACCGGTTTGGTTTTTGGTTAACCTACAAAAAAAACCGACGGTTAACTGAACCGATCGATATATATATATATATATATATATATATATATATTTTTTAATATATGTCACATATTTTCTACATATTATAAATAAATATATACATATATTTATATATAATATATATTATAAATATAAAAAAAATCAAAAAATCGAACTGGTCAAAATCCAAAAACGACGGACCGGTTAATCGGTGGTACTAGTTCGGTTTACAAAAAGTGCCCATGATTCGGTTAACCGAACCATGGACACTCCTAGACATGTGACATTTTCTGAGAAGTTGCTACTAAAGCCCACAATCCACTATCACTATTTAGACACATGGCATCCTATCAGTTCAAGAAATAGGATTCAAAAAGTGAATAGTTCCATTCTTAAACATTCTCAATGGACAATTATTTATTAGCTTAACACATGTTTATCCATAGTCTATTAAATACAAATGGTGGAACCCATTAAAAGATTACCATAAATCCACGTTTGTTTTTAAATGATTTTTTTTTTCAAAAAGAAAATACTTTATTAATTACAAACTTGATTTAACTTTTAGGAAGCAACCTAATTTAACTTTTAAAAATGAATAACTCAAAATAGATTTATTAGATAAATAGTAAATACCAAATAAAGTGGGTTATTGTTTACGAATAAGCTTTCATTTAATATCTTAAATCAAATTAAAAAAATATAAATTAATAGTGGGTTTCAAATAAAATAGGTCATAATAGATTGTCAACTATAAAGATGCAAGACTCATATTAGTTTTTTTTTTAATTTAATTTTTGATAACAAAATAGTAAACTGCAAACTAAATTATACACACATTTAGTTACTCTATACTTACTAAGGGGTCATTCTCTAGTATATATATTAAAGGAAGGTCTCCAGACTACAACCCCCCATCATTCAGACACATGGCCTTCTTATTTTTCTAGAAATCTAGACATGTGGCATTTTTTGGAAAGTTGCTGTTAAAGCCCACAACCCACTACCACCATTCAAACAAGTGGCCTTCTCATTTTCTGGAAAGCTAGACACATGGCAATTTCTGAGAAATTCTTGGTGTAGATACATAGTAATCGCTCAGACCATCAAAGTACAGAAGATACCAAATGGATACCACATTGTTGCTTGCGATGAGTCTATAACTCATCAGTTACCTGTGGTGAGCTTATAACTCATCGAACGTCTGTGATGAGAATATGACTCATCGCACGTTCATGACAAACTCGTACTCGACACGAGTCAAGACAAACTTTGGCTAATGAGAACCCGCAATAAAGTTTAGACGTGCACGGTTCTACGATAAACCTCGGACATACATAGTTTTGCGATGAACCTCGGATGCACATAATTCTATGATGAACTTCAGTCTCATGCGATTTTGCAATGAACTCGAGACTATTATAGAGTCACGAATCACAACAAACAGGAATTAAATATCAACCACATGTGCAACCTTAAGTTACACACGTGACAAAGCACCATGTAGATTTAATAGAAGTGTGCCCGCCAAATGATGACATCATCAATGCCATGTTAGTTAAATAGGTCACGGAAGGAAGTAGTATGCACGGATTATGAGAATCCTCAGACGAAAGGAAAGGTCGCCCTTGAGAGATCTCATAAAACACATGGCAAAACCCTAGTAGTGCTCCTTAATGATTGACAATGAGTCTAATATTCCCTTTCTTAGTGGGAATCAAACACTTTTGACTCCTTCATTTCAAGACCTCGAGATCCCTCCTTACAAATGAGAGTCCAACCCATAACGAGATCATTCATTCATCCAATCATTTTACCCTACCACATTATCACTTCCGTTTACCCTAGCATCTAAACCTACCTCCTGCACCTAGTCTTCCTTCGTCCTTCAAGGAGACCCTCGAACGTAGCTTGACCACCTTACTTACACCTACTAAATCCCATAATCCACTACCAAGCTACAGCCCCCCACCATTCAGACATGTGGCCTTTTCATTTTTCTAAAAAGCTAGACACATGGCATTTTTTGAGAAATTGCTGCTAAATCCCACAACCCACTACCACTATTCAAACACGTGGCATCCTATTAATTCAAGAAATAAGATTCAAAAAATGAGTAGTTTCACTCCTAAACATTCTCAATAGACAATTATTTATTAGTTTAACACATGTTTATCCATAATCTATTAAATACAAATGGTGGGACCCATTAAAAGATTATTATAAACCCATGTTTGTTTTTAAATGATTTTTTTCAAAAATAAAATACTTTATTAATTACAGACTTGATTTAACTTTTAGAAGGAACCTAATTTAACTTTTAAAAATAAAAAACTCACAATAGATTTATTAGATAAATAGTAAATACCAAATAAAGTGGGTTATTGTTTATCAATAAGATCTCATTTAATATCTTAAATCAAATTAAAAAAAAAACATAAATTAATAGTGGGTTTCAAATAAAATAGGTGGATAGATTGTCAATTACAATGATGTAAGACCTATATTAGTTTTTTTTTCTTAATTTAATTTTTAATAACTAAATAATAAACTTCAAACTAAATTATACACATATTTAATTACCTCGAAGTCATTCTCTAGTAATATAATAAAAAAATAACAACATATACCCAATGTTAGATCCCAATTCTCTGGGGCCTAGACGTGTTTACGGGCTAGGCTTCAGGTTCAGCCCATGAACATTTTATACAGTTTTGGCTTTGGTTTTGGTACATTTAAATATTCTCAAGAAAAAATGCGGCAAGAATTAGCAAAATACATTGTACATGCTGAACAACCATTTTTGTTACCTGAAGGTACTAAACCTGAAAAATGGTTGCGTATATGTAAATCCACAATTTTCATTCATATAAACAAAGTTTAATTTATATGTTATCAAATCTTAATTCTAAAGTTGCAATTACTTCTGATGTTTGGACTTCTAAATTTAATATAAGTTATATTTGTGTTATCGATCATTTTATTGATGAAAATTGGCTTTTAAATAAAAGAATATTAAGTTTTACTAGGCTTGAATTGCCACATACTAGCCCAGCTATTGCTATAAGCATTTTAAATACATTACATGCTTATGGAATTGAGAATAAATTATTTTCTATTAGTGCTGATAATGTTAGTAATAGTGATTCAACAATAAATATTTTAAAATCTCAATTAAAATCAGGTTTAAATGATAAATTATTTCATATCAGATGTGCATGTCACATCTTAAATTTATGTATTCGTTATGCTTTAAATATTATTTCTACTCATTTTCTAAAATTAGAAATTATATTATATATATTAAAAGTTTTGGGTCAAGAAAACAAGAATTTAAATATTTGTCAAAATTATGGTTTAAAAATATAAACATTTTATATTAGATGTTAAACATAGATGAAATTCTTCCTATGCTATGTTAGAAAGTTATATTTCTCATAAACAAATTCTTATTTACTTTTTTAATGCAAAAATGCCTAATGATATCATATTTGAGGAAGATTGGGAAATGACAATTTGTATAAGAGATTTTTTAAAACATTTTTATGATGCAACTAATGAATTATCGGGTATTTATTATCCAATAAGTTGTAATTACCTTATCAATTAATGGTAGTTAATGATTGTTTTGCAAAATATAGAAATAATCCACAATTTAAAAGTATTGTTGAAATAATGGAAAATGAATTTAAAAAATATTGGGAGAACATTTCTCCTCTTTATTGCTTAGCTACAATATTAGATCCTAGGATTAAGAAAGATGGTTTAGATATTTTACTTGAGACATATTGTGAAAATATGAATATTGAAATCGGAAAAAAAAAGTAATTAATAGTTAATTATTTGAAATGTACAATTTATATGAAACTAAAGAAATATGAATTAATTCCACAAGTTGTACAGTTGTATCTTCTACTTCTGAACTTGAGCTCAGTAGTAGAAGGGAAAAACTTTTTTATTTAATAAGCAGAAGGCAGAAATTTGCTACCTCAACAACAAGTTCATTTACTGAACTTAATTTTTAGGGAAAATTCTAGATTAATACCTTGTACTTTGGGTCTAGTGCCACTTTGGTCCCCGAACATTAAAATGCGACAATTTAGTACCCAAACTTTCAAATGTGCCAATCTAGTACCTGTCATTAACCAGCCCGTTAATCAGGCGTTAAGTGCCATTTGAAAAGACACAAATGCATACCCTTAGAGTGTCATCTAATTTTCTTTATCAACCATCTGAACATTGACAAAAAATGAAGAGTCCCAAATCCTTGCCTCTTCTGTTCAAGAAAGTTGGGGTCATTAGAATGCCCACTGAGACGTAACCCCAACTTTCTTGAATAGAAGAGGCAAGGATTTGAGACTGTTCATTTTTATCAACATGTGGATGGTTGATAAAGAAAATTAGATGACACTAAAAGGGCATTTGTATCTTTTCAAATGTCACTTAACGGTTGGTTAACGGCTTGGTTAATGATAGGTACTGGATTGACACATTTTGAAAGTTCAGTTATTGTATTGTCACATTTTAAAGTTAAGGGATCAAAGTGGCAGTAGGCTCAAAGTATAGAGTACTAATCGAGAATTTTCCCTAATTTTTATTTACAAGCAAATTTTTTTACTTTAGGTGAGGGAACAAATAATTTTGACATTTTAGCTTGGTGGAGTGAACATTCAAAAAATTATTCAATTCTCACTGCCATGGCACGTGATCTACTAACCCCTCTGATGTCTACAGTTCCATTGAAATCTTGTTTTAGTGTAGGTATTAGGGTGTTGGACGACAAGAGAAACTGTATGAATGATGAAAGTATAAAGATGTGCATCTGCTTTAAAGATTGGTTGGATGCTAAAGACATATTACAAGACAAAGTAAGTCATGAAACTACATCCGATATTTCACCTGAAGCAGATGATGAAAGTCAAGAATAATAGTTGTATAACATTTTTTGAAATTATTATAAATTTTGTTTTAACTTTATTTAATTTATTTGCTATTTTTAACAATGTAATTTTGTATTTTCAATTTATAACTATATTGTATTTTTTTATATTTTATCAATTTATTCCATTTTAAATTTTCATATTTCATTCATCCAAGTATCCAACCATTGTATTCTTTATAATTTGTATTATTCAAATTTAAATGAAATAAAATTTCTATTTTTCTTCCAATTTGTTATTCCATTCTTATTTGGTTAAGCACTTTTTTCATTTGTTTGTTAGATTTCTCATTTCTTATTTTTTTTCAAATAATTCCCCAAAGTCTAAAGGAAAGTTAAATATTTTAGTTTCACACTTTTACTTAGCAGAGAAATAAAAAAAATAAAAAAAAAACAAAAAAAAGGTAAAAAAACAGTCTGGCCCAGTTCGACCCACGCCTAAGGCCCAGATTGTGGCCCAACCGGCACGGCCTGCAACCCGGCCTGGCTTAGGCCCGTGGAACGGCACAAGCCCGCACAGGCTTGGGCCGTGGGTCGTTCCAGGCCGACCCCCAAGTTATCCCTGGGGAGGGCGGTACAGAACAGCCCGCACTTTGTGTGGGGCGCCCACAGGCCATGTTGTACTGGCCTGGCATGGTCTGTTTTACACCTCTAGCAATGAGGTGTGGATTAATGTTACAATTAATCGACTGAATGCCGACAAATACACTTTCTAGGCTTCACCAACCATCAATTCAAGAAAAAAAGTATGTAATGATGATGATGACATGATTTTTGAACCGTTGTTGACCTGGATGTAGGCAACCGATTTTGTTTTACCCTAAAGTCGGTCCCTAATTAAAAACCATTGAATCGTTTAATGACCTATTAACCCAGACGGTCAAACTGTTCATCCATTCAACAGCTTTCTATCATTTTTTTATTTTAATTATTTTTTTAATTTTTTTGTTAGAATAAACCATTCATTCGAACCAAATGGTTGAACCATCAACCCAAAAACCAGTGGCCATAACGGTTCTGGTTTCAGGTAATTTTTTAAAACGTTGATGATGGAGAACGTTGAAAAAACATTGAAAGGAAAATATCTTCACCCTTACTTTTAGGTGATGTTTATTGTGATCATTGTTTTAATTAACGTTTTTACCTTAGAAATGGGAATAGTAGATGAATTGTGCATATAATTCGGTGTAGAATTATTTATTTTGGCTTAAGAGACTTACACGTGTTATTAAACACCACAGAACAAAAAGATGTAAAAATTCCACATAGAAAGAAATATCTAAAAATTGTTTTTATTGAAAAACACTTTTATTTGAAGTAAAAAAAATACATTCATTTTTATTTAACTTAATCCAACTAAATAATAAATTGCTAAAAATATCTACATGTTGTTAACATGATTACATGACAATGTTTTCTTTTTTGAGAAAACGAGCACACTACCTTTTTTTTTCTAACATAACTAAAAATTATATTATGGACTTAAAAAGGTTTACATTCAAACCTAGGGGAGGCAAATACTATATAAGTTTTTAATTTCATGATATTAAAATCATGTTTGGTTGGACAGATTTGAATTCAAATATAATGTGCATTCATTTTCAAAAAAAAAAAAAAATAATGTGCATTGTGTCAACAATCTAGAAATTTTTTCTTTTTTTTGATTTTTTATTTAATTTCATTTTTAAACAACTAACGAGATGTTTTCCTCTCCCATAAAAAAATCACCTAAAATCTCTCTCTCTCTCTCTCTCTCTTCCCCAATAATCTAAATAACATCCTCTCCTAAAATTTCTCCTTACCTCTATCTCTAATTCCTATCTATCTCATGAATTATATTTAATTTAGTAGAGAGTTTCTCTCCAAAATTATCTCTTATTTCTATTTATCCTCTCCCCCACTTTTTGTCTATATTTATCAAAACAAAATTTAAATTAAAAATTTAAATATTCTAATGAAATTATATAATAACTTTAAAATATTTATTAAAAACACAAAAACAGTTATAATAGATTTTATAATATTCATAATATTAATAATTTTATATTTTTACAAAATTCATCACAAAATTATGTACTAAAAACATAAATTATGATTTTTTGGATTATTCAATTTAAGTGTTATTCAAATAACAAAAGTTTAGCATTAAAAAACTAAAATATTATTTAAATATTTCAATAACTAAATATATTAAATAACAAAATATTGAAAGTAGCTAAATAATTATATAACCACATATTTAATATTATATAATAACTTTAAAATACATAAAATTAAAATAACAAAAAATTTAAATATTTTATATATTATTTAACTATTTTAAGTAATGAAGTATTTACCATAACTAGATTTTAAATAGTTAAAATAACGAAGTTATATAATAAATTTAAATTAATTATTAAAAGTAGAAAAATGATTATAACATAATATTCAAATTAATAATAATTTAATACTTTACAAAATTAATAACGCAATTATGCCATAATAGTATAAATTATAATTTTATGGATTATTAAATTCAATAAATAATTAATATTTTAAAATTGAAATAATGATATTATTTAAATAACTAAGTAATATTGTAAATAACTAATTTCACTTATATCAATTAATAATTCTAGAAAACAACTTTCAAAAAAAATAATATTTATTGATAATAATTTTAAAATCTTAATCTATATTTATTATATACTTATATATACTAAAATTAATTATGTATTTGTTGATTTTCATGATAAATATATTTTCAATAATTATGTATAAATCTATTTATGTTTTGTTATTTAATAAAAAAATTTCAATAATTATTGGAGCTTAAACTATTATTATTTAACTTTTTAAAATTTAATTTATTGTATTTATTGTATTTTTGTTATAATTTATTGATTAATATTTATTAGAGATTAAACTATTATTTGAGATTACACTATTTATTGATTAATTTAATATATTTTTTAGTACTTATTGTATTTTTGTAATTATTGTATTTTTTATTTTTTTATTATATTTTCATTATCAATATATTTTCAATAATTGTGTATTTTTGCTATAAATTGTCAATAATTATTGGAGATTTAACTATTAATTTAGCTGAAATTAAGAGTGTTCATTGGTCTGTTCAATTCAATTGTAGGCATTTTTGCTAACTAGATCGACTTGGTTAAGTTGGGGAGTTAGTCACCTAAAAGTCTAAAACCGATTGACCATTAGTGAAGACCAGCCAACTTGAGTTGTATCAGTTAAAAAGATTTAAACTTAAAAAACTAAAGTTAATTTTTTTAGAAAATATAGTGGCATTATTAAAAAAATAAATTTATGATATAAAATATTTTAGACTAAGAAATATGGGAATTTTCCCACTTTTGCATATTAACAAAATTATATTAAAAATCTAAAATAAATAAATATATATATATATGGTCGAGTCATTTCATTTTTGGTCAATTTACAAATGGCTAAAGAGAAACTGGTCCAACCTAGTCGGGTTGGGAAATTGCTGAACCAAAGTCAATCGGAAAATACTAGAAAATCGACCAACTTGGGCCAAGTTGGTCGGTTTCATCAGTTTGATGAACAACCCTAGATGAAATTAATTATTGTTATTTTTGTATTGCAAAAAATTATTAAAAGTAGTATATAACATATAAATAATTATTAATTATTTAAACAGTTAAAAATATAAAACAATTGTATACTCTTATGTGTTTCTATTGTTTAGCTTTTGTTTAACAAATCCTGTGCATCACACGGGTCCCCTCTACACAACCCCAGGGTAGGGGATGGCAATTTTCCCCATCCCCACCAAGTACCCAGCCTCCCTAACTAGGTGGGGATAGGGATGGAGACCGCCTTAGCAGGGACAGTGTGGGAATGAGATTAATAGGAATACTCAATTGGGAATGGGGAATGAAGTCCACACCCTGCACTTACCCCCAATTATATATTATAAATATATGTGTGTATATATATTATATTAAGTATATAATATTATTTATGTTATTTATAATATAATTTATATTATATATATCAAAATATATTTATAATATTATTTGCATTTTAATTTTCCTTTATTTCAAATAAATACATTTCTAAAAACAAACTTTTAATTAAAATATTCAAGGATTCAAGTTCTTGATGGGGAACCTATGTTTGTCGAGGACCGGGGATGCAAGCTATTTTTTTTTTCCAATGGGGATTAGGGTCAGAGATGAGGATTAATTTAAAACTCAGGGTTAGGACGGAGAGTATGATCCCCGCCCTGAACTCGTCCATTACCATTCCTATCCAAGGGTCATCCCCCAAACCCATAAATATAGTTCCAATAATTATGGTAATTATAAATGTAGTATACAATACTTCTAGAAATTATTAAATTACTTAAAATTTTCTAATTATTTATTTGAATAATTGAAAGTTTTATAATATAACTTTCACTAAATTAAATTACCAAAATCAATAACTTTTAGTTAAATTACCAAAATCACTAATTATTGCTCAAAAAGTATAGTAAATATAAAAATACTGAAAATATAAAAAACAAATTTGTATTTATTAAAATTAATTTTCCACTAAAAAATTTTAATTATTATCTGATAATATCATTAAATGTTAATAAATTGACCAAAATTACTAAAAATATCTATAACTACTTATTGCCAAAAAATTAATAAAAATGTAAACAAATAAATTTATATTTATTGAAATAATGATTAATTTTAAAAATTTTATTTATTAACTTTTTTTTAGTAATGATTGATTTCAATAATTAATTTTCAAAAATTTCTGAAATTAAATTACTAAAATCAGTAATTTTTAGTAATTAAAATTTCCAATTTACCAAAATTATGAAAAATTATAGTTTAGGTGTTGATATTTACTGAATAATATTCAATAATATCAGTAATTATTGAAAATATAAAAAATATTTCACAAATTAATTTGACCACATTTTTGGTTTTTAAATCATTTATTGGGCATATAATATATATTAAAAATTGTTTTAGGATGAAGTTTAGGAGGGAGAGATAGTTTAAGAGAAATTTTAAGAAGGGGTTGGCTAAGTGATTAGGAAGATTAGAGAGAGGGAGTTAGAGTGAGATAGGGCTGTTCATAAGAAGGCCCAACCCGACCAAACCGACCAACCCGAGTTGACCGGGTTATCTTCAGCACCGGTCGGTTTCGGGTTGTAAAACATCATAAACCGATGGTTTGGGTCGGTTTCGGTTTTCTTGTGTAAAAACCAAAACCGCCCCGAACCGAACCGACTAATTATCCTTTTCTGAAGTTTAAATTAATTAAGCCCCCATAACTAATTGTCCCTCTTCAAATCTATTACATTGGCTAGATTAATGATTGTAATTAACTGTCTTGAAGTCTTCCTACAGAATTCATCCAAATCCTAATTAAGACAATTAAACTTCAAAATGAATATATAATCAAAGGGATAGGTTGGTGGTTTTGGAGATAAAACTTAATTACTGAAAAGATATATAACATATATACCTCTATAATAGGCATTATTATTATATATGGGTTTTGCTCTTCTTCTCCTCTCCAAAGTCCAAATTGTGGATTAGAGGTATATCCTGTTTATCAAAAACAAGGCTTTTCCCGCGTTCACTACCTCACATACTGTGGTGCCACAATCCCCACATATATATTGCAGTTGAGTTTTTGTTAAGCATGGTTGAACTTAGAGTCGAAACCGACTCAAACCGACCCAACCCGACTCAAACCGATCAGATCGGTTTTGCTTAACACTAGGTTGATTTCGATTTTAAGTTCAGGTAACCCGATCAAATCAGATCGGTTGGAAAAATCTCAATAAACTGACCCAACCTGACCCGTGAACAGCCTTAGAGTGAGACTCTAGTGAGGAAGAGAGGATTGTCACATGTTGTAGTTACATGGAAGGGCTAGGAAAGGGTAAGAGAGAAAAGAAAGAACGTTAAGGAAAAATAAGATAATAGAGAATGGAAAAAGAGAGAGCTGCTGACATAACATATATCGCAATATAATATAATATAGATTATAGTAATAAAATACCATTGGGCCGGAGACCAATGTAATATATCCATGTGAACTCACATCTCCTATCCATCTTTTTGTTAATATATCTTCTATCAATGTAAATAGATCTGACAACAAAGCTGACCCTACTGGCATATACTACATGCAAAGAAAGAAACATCTGTGCCCCACAGCACTCCAAACCATCCATTAGAAACATCTCATGTTCTCAATGCACGCACAGATGAGCATGTGGGGCCATGCAAAGGCCAGTTGGTCATAAAAGGCTCCTATCGTATAGATATTTGCTAATAATTATCAATGAAGGGAGGATGACGTGTCTCTTCGCATGCTTTTTTTTTTCCCTCAAAATTTTGTAAAATTCAACTCACAAGCTAGATTAGGAATGGTTTCGCCAGTCAGTTTGTCACTTATTTACGCACAGATGAGCATGTGGGGCCATGCAAAGGCCAGTTGGTCATAAAAGGCTCCTATCGTATAGATATTTGCTAATAATTATCAATGAAGGGAGGATGACGTGTCTCTTCGCATGCTTTTTTTTTCCCCTCAAAATTTTGTAAAATTCAACTCACAAGCTAGATTAGGAATGGTTTCGCCAGTCAGTTTGTCACTTATTTACTTCCAAATCAAACTCCAACTATTTTCTCTCACCCCCAATTCATTTTTCCTTTCTAAAAGATGTATATAATTTCATTTGATTCTCAACCAGAATTGGAATAGAAGGGAGTCAATCCCTCATCCCCTTAATCCCCAACCCTGGTGGTAGCGGGATTTGATTTCAGGTCTCTCTACAACAAGTCAGAGATCTTATCAGTCGAGCCACCATCAATTGGTTGAATGATCATTCCTTCAAATGAAAAAATACCATTCTACCATGAACGAAAATTGGATTCTAATTTCACCCAACCAAAATGGTTGAATACCAAATTCTTAGTCTCGCGAACCAAACGGACCCCAAATAAATTATACACATATTCATTAAGAAAAAAAAAAAAAGATATACAGTAAATCTGTATTTGATTAGGAGGCTCTCTCCTAATCAAAATACATCATAATAGTCAAAAAGTTCTGACTTGAAAGAAAACTTTTATCAACTACTGTGAAGTGGTGATCATTTTCAGCTCAGCCCATAAGGGCTTGGGCCTAGGCTTTCTAGGCTGGGCCTGGGCCCCATGTTTTCCTTCAAAGATATCAGTATATGAGACAAGGCAATGTGTCTGGTTTATTAAGTGCTAGCTGTAATTATTTAAAAAAAAAAACTGAATCAACTGTATAGTATCAGGTAGAAAGTGACAAACGTGATAGAAAGGTCAAGATTCAACAACAATTTTTATCTTTTGAAAAAAAAAAAAATCAACAACAATTTTAAAAGCATATTGCTACTTGTATTATATTTTATTGGCCTGGTATGGACTCAGTACCTAAAGATTAAGATATTATATCAACAAGGTAACAAAGTTAGATTTTTGAAAATCACTTCTCTATTTATTTATATCTTAAGTGGCTCTAATTAAAATTAAATTGGACTGTTACGCTGTATTTCCTTTCCCTACCTTTTCTTTCAATCCAAACACAGCCTTAATTCACATTTTTGTCACCCTAATTTAGATGAGATTCAATGGATCACATGTCTACATGTATTTCTTTCTTTTGGAGTAAAGTATCACTATCTTTTATCAATAGAAAATTACATGCAACTTTCTTTTATCAAGCACAAGCAATTGACAACCACTGGATTATTTGGAAGCCAAAGTTCACAGAGTTATGATGATGATCCTACGTCCCTACTTCCTAGCCATGAACATTGACGTTTGTTTGGAGGCGGTGGCAGTGTGTCACGCTTGTCAACTGTCAAGCCAAGCGAGAAAGAGATAGAGGGTTGTGTGGTCTCCATAAAAGTTACAGTTCCCTTGTTCTATTTATTTTCTCAGTTTTCATTAACCCATTTTGCCGGTTGTTTTTCTTGTTTCAAAACCCACATAATCAATCAAAAACAACCAATTTGTTCATTGAAAAAAAAAAAGAATTTAGATTTTTCTTTCGAGTAGGCGAAGATAGTTTAAATTGATTGGAAGGGGAGTCTTTGATGCCGTTATTCTGTGCAAGCCACGCAATACAACTCCCACATAATAATTTGGTAGTGAGAAGAAAGAATCTCACATCCAAGCATGTAGGCGCTCTGCTATTCTCCAGTAGTAAATGCTGCCTAGCCGCCTCTTCCAGCAAGGTGGGTATCTCAGAAAACACTGCTTCTCTTTCTGGTTTTCATCGAACTTCTCCATCGATCATGGAGGACGAAAAGTTGGGGATTATATCCTCTGAAACAGAGGAATATTCAACAGAATTGGATGTTGCTGTTAGAATCGTCCAAATGGCTTGCTTTCTCTGTCAGAGGGTGCAGCAGAGCTTGATTTCCAAGGGCAATAATCAGGTTAAATCCAAAGATGATAGTTCTCCGGTCACAGTTGCAGGTAACTGCATCGACTGTCTACAAAATGGTTTCTTTTTGGTAATTCTGTTTGCTTTGTTGTGTGCTACTGATTTTTCCTCCATCACAGTTGCATTAAATGGAACCACTGCTTTTATCCTTTTATTTATTATACGTTTTTTGGCGAGTGTTCTTTCAGTTTCCCCCCCGCCCCCCCTTTTTTTTTTATCTTTTTGAAGGAAATGGTTCTGCTGCTAAACATGAAAATTTGTTATTTCTCTGAGGGACTGAGGGTATGGGTTCCGTTTCGTTTTGTAGTAGCCACATCTTGAATTTGTTGGTTGGTTTTGGTTTGGTTTACAACTGAAGTCTGGGATATTTTACCAACATAGGTGGATTTTTCGGAAGCTCACTAATTGGATTACAATGCTGTATTGTAATCCAATACACTACTTTTCCAGTTTCCTAGTTAATTTCTCGCACAGTGAAGGATAACTTGGAGTGAATTAAGAGCTGAAGTAAGGAAAGTGAAATTTGATGTGTTTAGGCAAACGAGAATAATTTTGCTGTTTTGCTATTTTTATTTTCTTCATCACTTAAGGCTCAGTTTGGAAAGAGTACAAATGCAAATATCTATAGTACAAATACATACAAAGTACAAGGTTTTGCACTCTACATATTTGTATTTATACTCCTACCAAACTGAGCCTAAAGAATGTAGTGATGAAGAGTGTGTAACAGTCTTGTATTTGTTTTATGTATCACGTGAAGTGTAGGCCTGTTTCTGTAGCATTTGTCAGCGGTAGATGCAATGACATGTTTGCTAATGGGGATCTCAAACTTGTACCCCGACATTAACTAAAATGACAGAATATGGAACATAAAGATTTGCTGTCATGGAGGGGGCATGTGGAGAAAAATGTATTCGGAAATATTTTTAAATTTCAATTTGATCTGTCATGACCAGTGCACTTTTAGATTTACAAGCTAAAGGTTATATTGTAGCCTTGTTGGAGAACTGTTGGACATCATCTACATTGCTAGAGTGGGAAAAGGAGGAAAATATCTTGCATTCATTAAGAACAGGGCATAAATGCTGCTTGAGAGAGAGACTATACCTTAAGCAGAATGGAGGTATTCCTTTTACACTAAAAGATTCAGAAGAGGCCATTATGCGACTTAAAAGGATGCAGAAAAAAAGTAGGAGGAAGTGTTGAGCTTTGTGACATCACACTTTCTAGGAAGTTTCTGGACAGAAGAGTTGCACCTATTGTTCTTAATTATCCATGGAGTTTTACTAGGTGTTGCTTTATTGAGCATGGAAAACTTCAAATTTTGGATAGTTATCGCATAAACTAGGATCAGTAACTCAGTACAAACTTGATAAATTCTAATTTACAAGACCATTATTTTCTGAGTTTTGTCCATTGTCATAGAACTTATGACATGTTTTGCATGCATGCCAACACTTTTACATAGGATAAATTTGAAGGTGGCCTCATGGAGCTATAGTTGAATCTGTTGCTTGGGAAAGGGGGAGGATTCAGTGAAAATATGAGCTTTGTCAATTACTTGCTAGACAATGTCCTACTGGTAGACAGGGTATCATACTAAAGTAGTAGAATGATGAGATATTACATCCATATTTGACTTGGACCAACTTTTATCTTAAATCTAGAATAGCCTCTATTTTGGGTGGGGAAGGGGTCTTCTTTCTAGGACATTTACGATATGGAGATTTCTTAAGCCTCAGCGATAATCTTTCCCATGATTCATCTTTCTGAGTTGGTGTAAGGCCTGCTTGATGTGAAAACACCCAGAACTTAGCCATGTTTGGTTCACTCAATCAGGTGCAAATGTTATATACTGTTTGTGTTGTCTCTATTCTCTACATGTAAAGGATCATTTAGCAATAGCTTTTCAAGCAAAGTTTGATGTCAGCATTTTGTTCTTTATTTATTATTTATTTTGGTAGAAATGCCAGGAGAAATTTTCATTCTCTAGTTAAATATAACAAAGTTTGCAACTATTTCTTTTACGGTGGAAGTTCTGATCATTATGGTTATGCTATTTTTTTTTTTTTTGTGGGCATGCATGAGTCGGTTAACTGACCCCAAATAGTTGGGATTAAGGATGGATTGAGTTTATGCATGAATCTGTCTTCTATTTTCAACTGGTTAATAATTTGTCAATTATTGGTATACACATCCACATATATTCTTTGATGCATGATGCATTGACTAATTCTCTTGATCAGTGAACAAACAGATTGGAGCGTCCAAGCAACTGTTAGTTGGATGCTGTCCAAGTGCTTTGGGAGCAACAATGTGCTAATCATTGCAGAAGAAGACGTTCAAGCTCTTTCCAGGGATGATGCTGTAGGCCTATTGGAATCTGTAGTGAACACTGTGAACGAGTGCCTAGCTGAAGCTCCCATGTTTGGTCTTAGAGGTCCAGTTAGGTCACTTGGAACTTCAGAAGTTCTTGAGGCTATCAGCCGATGCAACTCAACAGGGGGTCCAACTGGAAGATATTGGGTGCTAGACCCTGTTGATGGTACATTGGGATTTGTACGGGGTGATCAATATGCAGTGGCTTTAGCATTAATAGAGGATGGAGAAGTTGTAGTTGGAGTTGTTGGGTGCCCCAACTACCCAATGAAGAAGGAGTGGCTAAATTATCAACATCGCTATTACAGGATTGTGTCCAAGTTGTCCTCATCAGCATCTGAATCTTGGGACAAAGGTTGTGTGATGTATGCAAAGAGGGGTAGTAGAAAGGCATGGATGCAACCATTGATCTATGAAAATAAGAAGCCTACTTCAAGGATAATTCGTGTTTCCTCCATTGATGACCCAGCACTAGCAACATTCTGTGAACCTGTTGAAAAGGCCAACTCATCCCACTCCTTCACAGCGGGGCTAGCTCACAGTGTTGGCCTTAGGTACATTTATTTTTGCAACTGTTTTATTTAAAATTTTGGATTTATTCTATACAATCTATTGGGAAGTTGATTTGCATAGAATGTGTACCATAACAAAACTTTGGTCTGAAAGTGTTTTAAACTGTTTGGCTATGCATGCGCATTTCTATTATTATGTGATAATATATTAAACCAGTATAGCAACATATCATGTTTTACTTGTTTTTTATTGCATACGTGGGCTCCTATAAAAGTCTTTACTTAGATCAATGTTGAAAATCTTTGATCGCCATCTGTGCTCCAATGGTAGAAATCAGCCATTGCGTGTCTACAGCATGGTGAAATATGCAGCCATAGCTCGGGGGGATGCTGAGATTTTTATGAAGTTTGCAAAGGCTGGATACAAGGAAAAGATATGGGACCATGCACCTGGTGTACTGATCATACAAGAGGCTGGTGGTGTGGTGACAGATGCTGGAGGGCGTCAATTGGATTTTTCGAAGGGAATTTACCTAGAAGGCCTTGATCGAGGAATAATTGCTTGTTCTGGAGCCAGATTGCATGAAAAAATCATCAAGGCTGTTGATGCTAGCTGGAACTCCTCTAATCTATGATGTTCTTTTCTGTATATTATCAATGCATCAGGATGGAGAATGTTACCTGTATCAGTTGGTATGGTAAGAGCTTTGTAACAGTAGGTATTACTCAGAAAACATGCTAACTTGAGTTGTGACTCAGTGAAATTGTGCCATTTATTATCAGGCCTTTCAAGTCCAAATGTAATGTGAGTAATGAATGTTTTAAAAAATCATGAGGTGTCATAGCCCCCCCCCCCCACAAAAAAAAAAAAAGTAAATAAATAATTCAAAAAAAGCCATATACCTACCTATAATGAGCAAACCATTTGGTGATTATGAGTCAGCAATGATGTATCAAGTGATTATATTGTTTTTGCTTTTGGGAAGGATATAAATGATATTATTTCATTGAGTTCGACTATGATGCCGGAAAGACATCATACCAGAAAAACTTGTAGCCCAATCAACTGGCATCATAAAAAATGGTAAACAATCAGGTGGGGTTTTATTAAAATTCACAGGGGGTTTTGATTGGTCAAAGCCGTTCTGGTATCATCTCTTTCTGGCATCACAGTTTTTTGATCTTTTAAAAGAAATATTTAGTTTTTTAATATATTAGTATGATAAATCACTGATTCACTTCGTAAACGCATTGCCATCAAGTAATAATGGTGCAAGTTGATTCTGAGTCATGAGTTTTCCAACTTATTATTTCTGTTGCTTTTGTTTTTACCCTGTTCAGTTTTTCCTCAATTTGTGGTTCATGAACTTCCAAAACAAATTGCAGGGCAAGGAAACTAACGAAGAGGGATGCCGATGAAGCTCGGTAACATATATTTATGATTCACACCATTACAAAATGTGATATGAAGATGACCCACTAGAATGATTTTTGAAGGTGGTGGGCTGTTGTGGCAGGCTTGGTTCTTCTTTTATGAACAAAGTATATTGCTTCTTGGACGTGGTCCACTAATTCATGCGAATATCATGTTGCTGAGTCAATAGATTCCTGTGAATAGCATAGTTCCCACTTGACATTATGTTCCGATGGATTATTAGCATAATGTACATCATACTTGTATGAATATGGAAATAATACGCTGGACATAATGATTACTGAATGCACATCTCATAGGTGATTCACAGTGTTTGTGATCAATTCTGATTTTCCATCTCAAGCCTAGTCAAATATTGCATATATACATCTGTATACAAGTCAATTCGATTTTAGTTTTAGATGGTTCCTGGAGAGTTCAATGTATTTTTCTTCTTTTTGTAATGATCTGCTTTGGGCTTTTAGCTGAGTTTGTAAACAAGGCATTTGCAGTTTGCACAGTCGATGTGTTCTTCATGTCATCATCTGAAATTTTCTTATTTTTGGTAATTTATCTGAACTTTCTTGGTTAGATGGAACTTAACCAGTCTGCCAGTGCCTCAGCATCAGCTGAGTTTTGAGCTGCTGCAACAAATCGCTTGCATAAGCAGCTAGCCCTTGTATCAGGGTGATACCTGTTTCAGTGATTTCCAGGAATAGAAAGAACAGTCGATTCTTCTTTAATGTAAACTGAGTTCAGTTTCTTCAAGGTCTCACACGATACATCATTACATATTTACATCAGCATTCAGTAAAAGGGTCAACAGAGGAGAGCGATAGTGGGAAATTTGAGTTGAAATCAATTTCTCGATTTACTTTTCAAGTCTCAACTTAGAATAAGTGCAATTTCAAATAGATTCTAGGGATCGTCAATTGAAAAACTGGGATTTGCTGAGCTCAATGATTCCAATCTCGCAATATTGACAAACACCTCCACAAAGCCACAAAATTCTTTTCCCACATAGCTCCATAACAATGTAGGAATATTGACACGGTACTAGATTACCTTTTCCATTCTCCTAGGGTGCCTAGTTCAAGCTAAGTGACCTTTCCATCTCACAACAATAAGTCAATAAGAATCAAAAGTAACGTGCGTCTAATTTTGGCTTCTTGGGGCTAGGGCCTGCAACTTGGGCACGCTTGGGTTCAACATTTTCTAAAATTTGAATGGGCTTCGGCTAAATGCTGTTAAGGGTCTGATGGAGGACGATTTGACCCGACCTATGGAACGGTGACAAGTAGACACTGACTCAGTACGGATAACAGCTCAGCATTGTAGTCTAGTGCAACCGGGTGACAGGCCCATAAAGCAACTCATTACATCGTATCCCACAAAAGGAGAAGCTTGCCACAATGCGAGCTCCGGGTTCCCCGAGCTACCTTTGAAGGGATACTCCGAGGTAACTTTAGCTCGTGAACTAAGGGAACTAGCTCGCCCAAGCTCCCAAGCAGACAGGTCACCCCAAGGACCAATTCTGTTAAATGTAATCCTGAGGTATTCTGGGCTCGCTACAAAGTAGCTCAGGAATGGGCCGCATGGGCACTCCTCAGGAAGCTTCTCCCAGATAGGAACACACCGATCCGCCTATAGATACCCCGAGGTAAAGACATCTCGGGTCAGACAGCTCGGCTTAGCTTGCCACAGGCAGCTTGCCGCTTACGAGATAGCCCAGCACAGGGTAGCTCGCCGGAGGGTAGTCCGGCACATCGCAGGAAGACCTCCTGCCGACCACTGTACCCGACAAATCTGGGAATAACAGCCATATTCCTCGTCAGACAGCTCTACCACCTTCAAAGGGCACCTTACACCTGACAGGCACGTACACTGCGACGACGGCCTCACGCGTGCCACCTCAGCCCCGCCAGTAACGGCTGCGGCTGGCTGACAGTGGCGGTTATACCCACCCTGTTAGAGGACTGTGGGCCTGAGACAACGGATTTCTGTTATAAGGAGCTAGTATCAAGGAACGGAGGTATCATCTTCTACTCTCGCGCTATCTGCACTCTTAGCTCTCATCTTCTCCTTACTTCTCCTACAGAATACTAACTTAAGCATCGGAGTGTTCCCACCGGACAAACCCCGGGGATTCTTCTTCTTCTCCATCTCAGGTACCTTCCAGGAGCCACGTAAGTGCCAGCTAGGAGTGACCGGATCGCGCACCATCATTTGGCGCCGTCTGTGGGAAACGCTTCTAAAAGCCTTCCTCTAAACCTTTGCAGTTCTTTCTTCTCTGAAAACTTGGCACTCATGGCTTCTTCTAGCAACGTTGGACGAAGCATGGAGATGGGTAACTCTAGGGAGCAGCCCCAGGTTCCCACGGTCTGTATTGGGCAGTTCACCATTCCTCTCTCGGTGGACGGAGCCCCCAGCCTGAACATGCCGCGAGCAACAACGCCTGTGGGTGTTCCCCTGCCTTCCTCGGTCGAAATGACCTTTGCTGAACCAACTGGCGTTCCTCTGGCAACCAGCTAGAGCCAGCTCGACGATCTGATGCAATGCATGCGGGCCATGCAAGCCCAAGTGCAGTAGCTCTAGCAACACCAGATTTACCAGCAGCAAGTGCTACACCACGTCTCCCAGTACCACTATCAACAACAATTCCCTCAACTGCCTCGACCTTAGCTTCAGTAGCCGCAACTCCCTCCTTGGCACCCAGTCTCACCACCGGCAAGGTCTCGCCGCCAGGAGGAGCACCTTTCTCGCCAAGGGGAGGCCCCCCAGAACCCTCCTAAGAGCTAGGCCTCCTCCCGCGGCAGACAAGAAAGACCGGCCACTCCGGTCTCACCACGGGTAGTCAGGTCGGGAGGACCTCAGCTCGCCAGGTCCACGTCGCCTCAACTCTCAAAGCCCGAAACCCCGTTCCTAGAGAACTGGTTCGAGATCTTGGCCGCAGGCTCCAAGCAAGATCCCTCTGTCCGCAACCATCACCAACGGCTTGAGCTACTTCCTGCACACACAATTCTTAACAGCACGGAGGTGAGCAGCACAAACTCCGAGCCCACCAAGAAGCAGAGACGCCGCCGCCGAGCTCGCCGATTTGCCACCGATAACCTTCCCGAGCTCGAAGGCAAAGAAGAGGTAAGCTCAGGCGAAGTCAAGGCTCCCCTCGTTTCAGTTCCGTCCCCCTGTCTTCCGAACTCCCGGCAGTCCCAATGCCTAAAGACTTCAAACTCCCCCCTCTTGACAAGTATGACAGGTCGTTTAACCCAAATGACTACGTAGATGCCTTCTAGTCGCAGATGCACCTGGCGGGAGCCAGTGAGTCATGCATGTGCATGGATTTCTCCACCACTTTTAGAGGAGCAACTCGTACATGGTACCAGAACCTAGCACCCGGATCAATAAAAAGTTGGGCGTAGTTCGCGCAAGCCTTCACGTCCCACTTCGTCACCAGCAAGTGGTGCCCGCGAACTGAAGAAAGCCTCCTCAGCATAGTGCAGAGAGAGGGAGAGTCCATCCGGGGCTATATCAAGCGGTTCAACGATGCGTGCATGCAAATACCGCACCTGGACCCTGTCGTGTGCCTCACAGCAGCCAAGAAAGGCATAATGCATGAAGAGTTCAAATGGCACAAGCTCGCTGACAGGTTTATAGCCACGGAGGAAGAGATCAACCAGAAGGGCGAGGGCACGCCCGAGAAAAGAAAAAGGGAAGGAGAGCCTTCCAGCCAAGGGGACAGCCGAAAGAAAAAAGATGCAGCTCGGGGGGCAAAGCCGGGTCAGTCGTTCCGAGCCCCTGTAGCGGACCGAACTGATTACACCCCACTGAACACGAAGCGGGCCAAAATCCTAATGGCAATCAAGGATGCCCCGTATGTGAAGTGGCCACCCCGTATGAGGGGGAATCCCAATGAGAGAAATAAGAAATTGTATTGCAGTTTTCACAGAGATCACGGTCACAGTACCGAGAATTGTAAAAACCTCCACGACGAAATTGAGGAGCTCATCCGTCGCGGATACTTAAGGAACTTTGTACAAAATAATAATAATAATAATAAAGCAAGTCGATAAGGGAAGCACGGTAAGGATGCTCCCGAGTCCAGCAGTAGGCGGCCGAACAGTCACAGAGGCAGCCTCCAGAAGAGAGGTCGGTTTGGGGCACCATCCACATGATAGTGGGAGGCTCGATCGTCGCGGGTTGTACTTCAACAGCAGCTCGGACGTCAGTTCGTGAAGCCGCCCGGGAAGAACAGAACCCTCTGAAGCGCCCGAGGACAGAAGAGCCAATTTTCTTTACAGAAGACGATGCGCGAGGGATTCACTACCCTCACGATGACACGCTTGTGATAAAGCTGAGGATCAACGACTTCGAGGTCAGGCGTGTACTCGTTGATTCGGGCAGCTCGGCAGATATTCTCTTCAAAGCCGCGTTCGACCAGCTTCAGTTGCAGGGAAGTGACTTGAAGCCCGCGAACACTCCTTTGGTGGGCTTCAGCGGAGAAGAAGTCAGGCCCCTTGGGAAAGTGACAGTACCTGTGGAAGTCGGCACGTGGCCCTGCATAGTCAGACTCAATCACGACTTCCTAGTGGCCGCGACCCCCTCCCCATACAATGCCATAATAGGTCGGCCGATCACCCATGTCCTCCGGGCGGTGGTCTCCACCTATCATTTGGCAATGAAGTTCCCTACAGACTTCGGTGTGGGGGTAGCATGGAGCGACCAGCTCGAGTCCCGCAAGTGCTATGTCGCCGCCCTAAAGGGAAAGACCAAGGTGGCCGATGACCTCGAACTGGAGCGGCCTACAGAGCAAGGCAAAGAATGAGCTGCACCCACGGAAGAACAGTCGCTGTTCCGACCTCAGCCGTAGACCCAGCTCGGACACTTCAGATCGACGCTTCTGTTCAGGAACCCCTACGATCCGAATTGGTAAACTTCTTACTTTAAAATTTAGATATCTTTGCATGGTCCGCGGCAGAGATGCCCGGTATAGACCCCGACCTTATAACTCACAAGCTGAATACTGATCCTGTAGTTAGGCCCGTTAGATAGAAGAAACACAACCTAGCCCCGGAGCGGTGGAAAGCGGTCGACGAGGAGGTCGAGAAGCTCCTCGCAGCTGACTTCATAAGAGAAGTCCATTACCCGAGCTGGGTAGCCAACCCCGTTCTGGTAAAGAAGGCTAACGGCAAGTGGCACATGTGCGTCGACTACACGGACCTAAACCGAGCCTGCCTGAAAGACTGCTTTCCGCTCCCCATAATTGACCTCTTGGTAGATGCGACCTCAGGGCACGAGTTGCTGAGTTTCTTAGATGCCTATTTGGGCTATAACCAAATAAAGATGGACCCGAAAGACGAAGAAAAGACTGCCTTCATCACGGAGTTCGGTCTATACTGTTACAAGGTTATGCCCTTCGGGTTGAAAAACGCAGGGGCAACCTTTCAAAGGCTTATAAATAAGTTGTTTGCACCATTAATTGGCAGAAAAGTAGAATGCTATGTAGATGACATGGTCGTCAAAACTTAATTTTCGCAAGAATTAATACAGGACTTGCATTCTGTTTTTGAAATTTTACGTAAGTTTAATATGAGGTTGAACCCAAATAAGTGTATATTCGGTGTGACCTCGGGTAAATTCCTAGGGTACATCGTTAACCGGTGCGGCATTGAGGCCAACCCGGATAAGATTAAGGCCATCTTAGATATGAGACCACCCCGGAAGTTGAAGGAGATTCAGAGGTTAAATGGCTGCATAACCGCTCTGAGCCGCTTCATGTCAAAGTCGGCGGACCACTGTTTGCCATTCTTTAAGGCTATAAAGAGCAAAGGGTTCGAATGGACCCAAGACTGCCAACTCGCATTTGACAAGCTCAAGAAATACCTCGCTAGTGTGTCGATCTTAACCCGGCCCGTGGAGGACGATGTTTTAGAACTGTACCTCTCGACGGGCGACGAAGTGGTCAGTTCGATACTAATAAAGGAAGTAGACCGGGTCCAGCGACCCATCTACTATGTTAGTAAAGTATTGTAGGGAGCAGAGACGAGATATCCGGAGATAGAAAAGCTAGAATATGCCCTGGTAATTGCAACTCGGAAGCTCCGCCCGTACTTCCAGGCTTACACTGTTATCGTCCTCACCGACAAACCTTTGAGGCAAGTCTTACTTAAGCCCAAGGTCTCTGGTCGGTTGACGAAATGGACCGTTGAGCTCAGCGAGTATGACTTCCAGTACAAGCCGCGAACTGCCATTAAGGCTCAAGCCTTACCTGATTTCATCGCCGAATGCCCATTCAGCTCCAAAATTCCCAAGCCGGTTGAGCGCGAGGTCCCCAGTTCGGGTGGGCCCGAAGCTCCCAGGCCGGTTGAGTCCGAGCCCCGTGAGGTAGCAGCCAGTGTGGCATCTCTCCTAGTTTGGGCCCTCGAAGGGAAACAAGTACCTCGGGCATGGAATATTGTCAACTTAAGACAATACTATCTGTAACAACTGAGTAGGCCACGAGCCACTCCCCAAGCCTAAGGGCCAAAATACCGAACTAATATGACATCGGCGCAATAAGACCCAGTCGTCTCCATGACGTGGGCAAACTTCAAGGGTAGACTACGAGTCGCCCCCCGGCTTACGGCCTTAAGGCACCGAGCTAACCAACACCTCAACATCGAGAAGGACTTAGCCAGTTTGACGATGGGGGTAAGGTATGAAAAGCGTAAGCAGCTCGGGTTTAAACACCGACAAGCATAGCTCGTTCCTGTACGGTGACCAAACTAAAGAATAACTGACGAGTATATGGTTCGGGCATGCATGGTAATCACTTCGTCGTGTACCATAGAGATGCCTTGAATGATTTAAGGGACAGTTCGAAATAACGGTTATCGAGAAGTCCTACTTCGGGTATGTAGCTCTAATAGCTCGGGTGTTGAGACCATCTTAGCAAAGATAAAGAGTGCACACCATACTTAGAAGAAAAAGATGAACATTCATTACCATTTCAAAAAAAAAAGAGAGAGAGAGAAAAATGACAAGGCAATAACCGAGCTAAACAGCTCGGGAAAGTCTAACAATCACAGGGCATAACCGCCCAACCAAAGACTTTTGAAAGATCGGGTTTATGGCACCCGGGAGCCACCAGAAGTCCAGAAGAAACACCGCCTCAGGGATCCGCCTCCTCATCCTCATCCTTCGGAGAGTCAGGCTCCTCTTCCTCTGCTTGATCCGCCGTCTCGGGAGACAGGCCCTTCATAGTGATGCCGTCGAGGTTGAGCCCGGAGAACTTCTTCCGAACCAACCACCGGCAGAGCTTAAACCCAGAGCGGTACGAACTCGAGCCATATTCCACCTGGAGGTCGTGGTATTCCTGGGAGTCTTTGAAATCCCAAACCGCCTTCTCTCGTTTGGCCTCCACCATCTGGTCGAAATTTTGAGTCCGATCTAGAAGAGTGGACTCCAAGTCCCGTACCTGCTGCCGAAGGAGCTCCCTCTCCGCCGCCACCCTCGATGACTCCTCCCGGTAACGTGTGCTCTCTTTAGAAAGCCGGGCAATTTGGGCCTCCTGGTCACGGACGAGCAGCTCCTGAGACTCACTCCCCTTGCGAGTGTGATGGAGCTTGCCAAAAATCCGGTCGAGCTCGCCCTGGAGCTTCTTATTAGTAGCCCGCTAGTCGAGGGCATCGACGTGGTGGATGCACGTCTGGAGAGCCATAGCATGGATGGCGGTAATCACCTGCCAACAAAAAGAAGATCAGAGGACAGCAAAATGAAGTGAAATGAGAGAAGAAGGGAAAGAATCACTTACCACCATGTAGTGGGAGAAGGCAAACGCAGCGAGGTCCCCGGGCTCCATATTCCCCCAATGGGCGACCTCGTCGTGGTTAATCGCCTTCCAGCTCCTCCGGTGACCCATGACGTAGTCGTTCACCCCTTCCTAGTTCCCCACTAGGAACGGAGGATAAGGGGATGGCTGGAAAGGGTTACGGGGAGTAGCCCCCTGCTGTGGGAGCTCGCCCCCTCCGAGTCCAGTCCCGCTAGTTCCCTCGGATGGAGGTGGCGGGATCTCAAGTGGATGAGAGGATAAAGCTGGCTCGGCATATCCGAACTCAGCACCCCCCGAGGTGGGAGTTCGGTCGGGGCGTGACCTCTTCACCTTGTGCCCCTGGTTGCTAGAAAGAAGGCGGCGTGAGTCAATACCAGACATGACGTCTGCCAAGAAGAAATAACAGTATCAATTCGGTAAGAACGAGATATTTTATGCATATAAACACAATGTCATGACAAAAACCGTGCGACCTAAAAGGACAACCTACCCGGGCTCAGGCCGGCCTGCGCGAGCTTCTCCTCGGCCAAGTAGTCCGAACAGAGGAAGCCTACTAATGCCCAGGACAACATCGTTTTCTGAGTTTCGGGATCCAGCTCGGCCCCAGAGTCCTGGATAGTGCCCCTCCAAGAAGTAGGGAAGGGCCACCCTTCGGGGTTGTGAACCAAAAAATAATCCCGCTTCCAGGCGGGGATTTTCTTCGGGAGCTCATGCAAGAGCTTGTAGCCATGGCGGGGAGAGAAGTAGTAGAGACGTCTCTCCGGCGGGGCCCCGGGAGTGGCATTATTTATACAGAGGATAGCAGAGAAGATGTCTAAATTCAAGGGAAGACAGTATTCCCAACACAAGGATATCGTCCCAACCAAGTTCCTGATGGCATTGGGATGGAGCTGGTCAATAGTGACATTGAAGTGGTTTAGCACCTCCACTATCAAGGGGTGCAGGGGGAGACGCAGGCCAGCCTCGAGCTGCTCCTGGTAAATGACTATATCGTTGGGGCCATGCTCCCAAGGAAAGTTAATAGTGGGGATGCAGTAGAGAAAGTCCCTAGGGAGGTGGAAATAGCTAATCAGAGACCTAAGTCTCCCCTCTGTCATGGAGGAAGGACCGAAAGTATCGGGCTCCCTTCCCCGCGAAGTAGAAGCTCCTTCGCCGGAGACCTCCCTGGCCCCCAAAACCTGCTCCCAAGCTCCCCCCGAGCTCGAGGGAGCATCATCATCCTGGTCACCGCCCTAGTAACGGACGTGGTACGGATATCCCGACATGACCGACAATAAGTAAGACTCACCGAAAGAGGACGGGATGAAATAAGTTGAGGACTCGAGTAGACTTGACAGGTATGCGACCTCAGAATCCGAAGACAGCAAGATGGCGTGAGGGTAAACGAGGCCCAGAGGGCCCTCCAATTTATAGCCCCCACGTTTCTGAATCGATGGCCAAGATCAAAGCGAATCCAACGGCTTGCAGGCGCATTGACCACATGCCTTCTGAAAACTGAAGATGATTGGCAGGCACGTCTTCCACGATTAAGGTAATGGCGGTTGCATGGCACTCGAAATTAGGAGTTACTTCAGCAAGTTTTGGGAATCCGAAAAGTCAGAAAAGTCAGGAAATCTCTTGATTCCCGCAGGTGCCTTTAATGTGAGTAGTCAATCAAGTTCGAATTTCGGTCAAACCAGTCCATCACGCTTCATGAACTCCTCGCGCTAGGGCAATGCTCTCAGCTCAAGGGGTGGGGGGCAATTGATGGAGGACGATTTGACCCGACTTATGGAACGGTGACATGCAGACACTGACTCAGCACGGACAACAGCTCAGCATTGTAGTCCAGTGCAACCGGATGACGGGCCCATAAAGCAGCTCGTTACATCATAGCCCACAAATGGAGAAGCTCGCCACAATGCGAGCTCTGGGTCCCTCGAGCTACCTTTGAAGGGATACTCCGAGGTAACTTTAGCTCGCGAACTAAGGGAACTAGCTCACCCAAGCTCCCAAGCAGACAGGTCACCCCAAGGACCAATTATGTTAAAGGTAATCCTGAGGTATTCCGGGCTCGCTACAAAGTAGCTCGGGAGTGGGCCGCATGGGCACTCCTCAGGAAGCTTCTCCCAGACAGGAACACACCGATCCGCCTATAGATACCCCGAGGTAAAGACACCTCGAGTCAGACAGCTCAGCTTAGCTTGCCACAGGCAGCTTGCCGCTTACGAGATAGCCCGGCACAGGGCAGCTCGCGGGAGGGTAGTCCGGCACATCGCAAGAAGACCTCCTGCCGACCACCGTACCCGACAAATATGGGAATAGCAGCCATATTCCTCATCAGACAGCGTCATGTCTGCCACCTTCAAAGGGCGCCTTACACCTAACAGGCACGTACACTACGGCGATGGCCCCACGCGTGCCACCTCAACCCTGCCAGTAACGGCTGCGGCTGGCTGACAGTGGCGGTTATACCCACCCTGTCAGAGGCCAGTGGGCCTGAGACAATGGATTTCTGTTATAAGGAGCTAGTATCAAGGAACGGAGGTATCATCTTCTACTCTCGCGTTATCTGCACTCTTAGCTCTCATCTTCTCCTTACTTCTCCTACAGAATACTAATTTAAGCATCGGAGTGTTCCCGTCGGGCAAGCCCCCGGGAATTCTTCTTCTTCTCCATCTCAGGTACCTTCCAGGAGCCATGTAAGTGCCAGCTAGGAGTGACCGGATCACGCACCATCAAGGTCCATTTTGGTTTGCCGCCGGAATTGAATGGTCTATTCCCATAGTCTATTTGGTTCAGACAGGAATGGGAATGAAAATTGGAATCAGCAGGAATGAGATGTAATTCCCAAGGGAGAGGAGTAGGGAATGCCAGTTCCCTCAAATGGAGGAATGCCATTCCAGTAAGAATGGGAATGGGATTCCTATTCCACCCAACCAAGCAGTTGGAATTGGAATAGTCTATTCCGATTCCGATTCCAATTTCTGGACCCCTATTCCTACAAACCAAACGAGCCTAAATTCTTCTAAATCAATGGGGTTACCCATCCACCAAGCCACCCCAAATCTCCGTCCGACCAGCCAGAGAACTTATCAACTGAGTCGGTTGGCGCCTTCATTGTGTTTATTATTCTAACATGAGTGATTGTTTCAAGGATCAATCTCAATTGTGACCTTTAACCAAGGTTCTAATTATCGATACGCTCGACACGCTGGTAGGGGTGCATTGGTACTTTTCTTTTATTTGTTTTTTCAAAACTGGTTCAGGGGGGGCGGTTTAAGGCTCCTGCACCCCCTGGACTGGTCAAAACCCCAATACACCCTCTGTAGGGGCATATCGGGGTGCTCCCAATACAATACATATCGACCTATACGTGTTGATACTTTGAAATGGGTGCCCGGTACCGTGATAAGATCGGTGGAGCCTGATTGGTGCCACATTTGCAACCTATAAATGCATGCACGTATTCAATCAAACCATGGAACCTTCCTATTGCCATGGATGAAATTAAATTGTACCTTAACATGCAAAACATTTGGTTGTTCGCGTTCCCTTTGATTTCCAATTCTTCTAGCTCATGTTTGTTTCATTGTTTCATCCATTTTGGGTGGACTTCTCTCTCTGTTATCTTTCTAGTTGCTTCCTTTGTTTGGTGGCGTATGTGGAATCGGGATTCACTCCTCATCGTTCCTTCGTGAATTGGGAATATTTTCCATTCCCATGACAAGTATAAAAGATATTCCCAATGTGTGACTAGAACGTGTTGTGAAGCTAATGTGAGGAGCAGATCCAAACTCATCAAGTCTTCGAGATAAGCGCGGAAAAACCTTGCCATCCGGCTTTTAGTCTTTTAGCCGTGTCCTTTCATGAACCCAATCAAAGGTGTTGTGCCTTTCAAGTTGGTTGCAGATGTTGGATCACTGGTTTTCAGTTTCTAAGTAGCAACATTAATTAATGAAGTCGACATATAGATGATACTTTCTACATCATCATAAATGGAACACATGAATGTGCTAGTCCCTTCAATTCATTTCATTAGACATTTTACTTGTGTATAATGCATTTAAGCAGTTCGGGGTCACTAATTTCCAACCTGCCCACCTCCAGTTTTGATCTTCTAGTCCTGGTCGGTGACCATACTTTGCTGGTTCATGCCTCATCCTGCTGATTATAGAGAGATCAGCATAAATGCAACCCCAAAACCTCCCCTCCTCCCTCTCACTCACTTCTCTCTGTAACTCTTCCTGTTTCTCTCTCTCTTTCTCTTCACTTGAAATTTATGACCACAGATGAATAAGTTGATAAAGTAATATAGAGGAGAGATCTTATTAATCCAATGTTTGGGTTGATAGTTTTCAGATTAGGCTAATTGCTCAAATGAAGCATGATGAGCAGGAAAAGATGTACGTCAAAACCACAAGCCATTTTGATGATGATAGATTCTATAAATTCCATCAGGGCCAAAATGAAAGTATGAAGCTCATATTTCGATCGGTAGATGTGGAAAATGTTCCTTGGGTTCTGTTAATTTCTTTTTTCATATTCTTCTTGTTAATTTTTTTTCCGTATTTGTTTTTAGTGTAAATTTTATCGATTTCATTGAGTTCAATGCCAATGGGTTTAAAATTTTAGCGAACGGTTGGAACTTTTTAAATGTGATAATCAATGTAAAAGTGCATTGATAAAATCGATGTATTATTTACATCATTTTTTTATATAAACCTTATACTGAAAACAAATATGTGAAAATACAGACCGGGAGTGAATAAACGCAGATAAATGCACAGGAGTGTAAACCTTACACTGGTCCATATTTACACTGAAAACAAATGCGAACCGGCGGTGAAATTTTACATCAATTCGCAATTACACCTAAAACAAACACGACCTTAGAAAAAAGCTTCTATTGCATGTGTTCATTGAGCAAAATATTTCTGTCAATTTTAGATTTATGTTCCATTTGGGGTCGATTAGATTTGGATCAATATTACTCTGATCTTTTTTGTAAAAAAAAAAGATTTATCAAAATAAATATGGATATCTTCATTAAAGTTTTGAATGAACTTCAAGAATTTAATTTTACATGTGTACAATAAACTCGGTATTATCCATGATCGGTAGTAAGGGTGTCAATGGACTGGTTTTGGATTGAATTCTGTCCATTCCAAAATTAATTTGGGCGGATTGGACGGATCAATAAGGCATATTAGATTGGACCAATCTGGTCCAAAATATTTATTAGATTGGATTGGACCTGATCCATCCGTAATAAATTTATATTTGATTGGGTTGAATTAAGCCAATATCTAG
Organism: Nelumbo nucifera; assembly: GCF_055504915.1. Classification (NCBI taxonomy): domain Eukaryota; kingdom Viridiplantae; phylum Streptophyta; class Magnoliopsida; order Proteales; family Nelumbonaceae; genus Nelumbo; species Nelumbo nucifera. Next base: position 136,056,423 of record NC_142649.1, on the reverse strand, counting down.
TCTATTGATATAAGATAAGAATATAGGTGTCAATAGACCAGGTTTGGGTTGAAACCAATCTAAATCAAAATAAATTTGAACAAATTAGATGATTCAGACATTAAATTGGACCGATCCAGAATGGTCCAAAATATTCATTGAACTGAATTGGACTTGATCCATTTATAATGGACTCGCATTGAACTGGATCGAATTGGACCAAATCCAGTCTAATTGACATCCCTAATTTGGAAACATTTGCTTTCCAACTTTTGGTGTGGGAAACAAAAAAGATGAACCAAAAAAGTTTTAAGTATCTAATAAGAGGGTTTTTTATACTATAATAACAGTTTACTTAAAAAATAAAAACATAAAAATAATATGAAGCCAAAGCGAGACCCGAAGACAAAGCCTGAAGTCCATGTCTTTACGTGCAACCTATTTGATGATGGGTCATCATCATCATCTCTTGACCCTTGATCATTTGATACACAAGAGAAAAAATTAGAGAATTTGACACGTGGCAAAGAAACAGAAAGAAAACATTGCATTTGACATATAAGCTAAAAATTAAAAAAAACAAAAAAAAAAAGCAAGAATGAAGCTTTTCTTCTTATCGTTTTGTTTTTAATTGATAAAAATGATCTTATCTAACGGAGCAGGTGTAATTATGTGTAATGTTGTCCCTCCTGAGTCCTGACCATCTTTACATCTGTTCCTAAAAATTACAACAAATGCCATTCTACGTATACTTTATACGTATACATACGGCAGCCCGTATAAATATACTGTATAAATACGAAGAAAAAAAGCGGGCTCAATAATTGCAGTTAACCTACTTCTGTCAAATAGGCCCAGCCCACCGTCAACTGTCATCCAACTCTCTAACCCTCCTTAAATGCCCCTCCTTCCTTTCCCAGTCTCTCACCTTTCTCATTAGTCATTTCTCACTCTCTGCTCAGTGCTCAGTGCTCAGTGCTCACCTTCACACGTAGTTCATTCTCTTGTATTCTCCCAACTTCACCACCAGACCAGACATGAAGATCATAACCACTTTTCTCCTGGCTTTTCTGCTTGCCGCAGCCACCCTCTCCGCCGCTGTCCGCCCTGAGTCCGGAGGGACACTCCACGCCGAGCTAAAGGGCACCAAAGGAAAGGGCAAAGGCAACAACAACAACAACAATGGTGACGTTGGCGGAAAGGCTAATGGGATGGGAGGTTTCTTCGGCCCTGGAGGCGGTTTCGGAATGCCTGGATTCGGGAACGGTAACGGATGGGGTAACGGCGGCAGCATCGGCGGAGGGTATGGTGGGGGTTACGGAGGTCCCAGCGGGGGATACTCCATGGGCGGGATCATAAGGCCGACTGTGGTGTGCAGTGATCCTGGTCCCTGTTACAAGAAAAAGGTGGCGTGCCCAACTAACTGCTTTACTTCGTACAGTCGTTCTGGGAAGAACTACGGTGCCGGTGGTGGTGGTGGCGGTTGCACCATCGACTGCAAGAAGAAATGCACTGCTTACTGTTAGATGTGAAGCAACGATCCATGGCGTTTTCCGGTTTGGAGTAAAACCGGCTCTACCTAGCTGTTGTTCTCTGGATAAATATATTATATTAATTACTAGAAGTCTAGAATGAAGAGTGCGCAGCGTACGTGTTGTTAATTGTTATTATCATCTTGTGAGCGTGTTTGTAAGTAGTAGAGATGTTGTTCTCTGATCTCTGTAGGGAGGGATGTAAGAGAGTTTGTATTGGGCTTGAGGTGAGTCTTTTTCTGTTGTATACAGTAAGTACGTAATGGAATTTGCCTTAATAAAAATAATTCATCATTCGATGCGTTATGCTTGCTGGAAAAAAAAGGGGTATTAGCAGATGCTCGTTGATGGAGCAATGATGAGCACTAACTTCACCTTTCGTCTGCACAAATTACATAAGTCATCAAACCTTTTTTTTCATGCAAGTTATCAAACTTTTTTGACAAGTACTAGACTACTTTGTTTTGATTAAATTTTGGAGCTAAAATTTACACATTCTTATTGCTTCTGAAAGTTGGGTCTCGTCTTTCTTGTTATCTTTTTTTTTTTTCAAGTTTAGGGATGAATAATGGTTGAAGACTTGAAGTCTACAGTACATATATATTTAGGAAGTTTGATTTCTGTTGGTTTAGATATGATCAGTTTTGTTCAAAGAACAAGTCAGAAGTAGGGAATTTGTTGATTTTCAGTTGCAAGTGCCCGAGCCTCAGGACTTATGTATATTTCACAGTTTTCCTTTTGGCTCAGCCTAAATTTTCAGTGGGCATCAGTAGTATTTATTGTCAGATAATAAAAACTTATTCACGTTGAACAGTTCCTTGAAGATATAGGGTGTCAATTAATTTGGACTGGATTTGATTCAATCTGATCGATCCAGTCCTACATAAATCTATTATAGATGGAGCAGACCCAACCCAATCCAATGTATATTTTAGATCATTTTGGATCAGTCCATTTCAATGTCTAGACTGTCCAATCTGTTCAAAATAGTTTTAATTTAGATTGATTCTAACCCAAGCTAGTCTGATCTATTGACATCTATATTCTCATCTTTTATCAATAAGTGGGATATTGGTTCAATCCGACATGTATTCATTATTTTAAGGTCCTATTCAATGCCGTTCAAATTGATTTTGATTTAAATGGGTCCAACCCAAAACTGGTCCATTCTACAAGTGAACATCTGTTTCAATCTTGACGGAGTTGGAAACGCAGGAAAATAGTAGAAAAAAGATGCAAAGCAAATGCCAAGGTCTGAGGAAATATTAATGGTATAACAGAAGTTTTCAATTGAAGCACGCTTTAGTTGTGGTACTTTCCACAAAAGTAAATATTCCAACCATGTGGCCAATCTCTGTGCTGTGGAATCGTCCGACCTCTATCGTGATGACACCTTATTGCTGCTTACAATTTTCCAATTAAGAATAATTTCTCACCACAAGTACACAAGAAGGTTCCTAGCTTGTGGACTGCTCGAGTTTTGTGATGAACAGAGATTAGAGAACCACAAAGCCACCAAAATCCTTTAATAGCTAGGGTCTTAATTTCTCAATCTAATAAAAGCTCTCGTTACAAGTCTCTTTTCTTTGTAAGATTCAGGTATGCGATTGCAATATCAGAAGGGGCCAAAAACAGAATTTGATCATCAAATCAAAGACTTTACAACTATTGTAGATATAAAGAAGGTTAGGTTGTCTTTTGCCTTTTGGTTTGGCCAGGCTAGAGAATATATAGACAACTCCATTAACACCCATAAGGCCATAATCTAGCCATAAGCGGTGGCCGGAGGACACTGATCACGTGGTGCGAAGCAGAGATGCTTTAAATTTTTCTAATCTTTCTTTACAATTTGTGTGGCTTTGTGTGTGAAGTCCTTGACTTGATCGAGCTCATCCTTTACAAGTAATTAATCTTGAAAAATCCAAGAAGAACCCTTTTTCCCTTTCCTTGTGGACTGATCATCCTGTGTAGTCATGCTTGTTCTAGAGCTAGAGTAGCAAATGGAGCAGTAGACCCAAGTGGTGCCCTACCAAAGCAAGAAAAAAAAAGAAGGAAACGTGTTAGCAACAAAACTCAAATTTGGAACTTGGTAAGCTACCAAACAGATGCCCAACTCGGAACAAAGAAAACGAGTAACTATTAGGACAAGTTGTAGCAAGAGGCTAGCAAACAAGTTGAGGGACAGAGTTATACAAGTGTTTAGTTGAAGCTGGATAGTGGATAATGCAATTGCTTATTCTCCAGTCTCCACTGCACTTACATTGCACATGTGCAACCCTAAAAAGAGCATCTCACTTGCATTCTGTACGTACCTTGACACAGATAGAGAGTGAGAGTGAGAGATGATGACGAGGACGACGACGAAGATTCCATTCAGAATGCTCAAGGTAAGTGGAGTCCCCACCGATTGTTTCTAGGCATTCCATGTTGACCCACCACAAACCCAACAATCAAATTGCTGTAACAATAAAGAAAGCTATATATTCACAAGGTATATTATGACCAAATATCAGTGTTTGTGGCAAAAAAAAAAACTACTGCCCACTACCTCAACAGTTGTATCTTGGTGTTTTATCAAAAATGGAGAATTAATGAAGATGAAATGGATAAATAAAAATGGGAATATAGTGTTGGTTGGGCATTTAATAATTGCTTTATAAATATAGAATTTATTCAATAATTAAAAGGGAATAATTAAGTAGGCATTTGGCACCGGAGCATTTTATAAGCCTTTTATTTTAAATGGAATCAGTAAGAAAATTTCATTTGACAATCTGTTTTTCAAAAAAAAAAAAAGGATTTGGGGTTTCTTGAATCGTTGAATTGATGATTTTTAATTGCTTTGCAGAATCAAGTTATTAATCTTGTATCACTAAGGTGATGCGATATATTGAAATTTGAAAAAGCTGACTTCTTCCTTGCATCTCTACCAAATACCATTTTTGTGTGTATGTATGTGTTTAAAAAAAAAAAAATGAAACTATATACCCACTTTCTCTCTTCTCTCCAACTTTAGTTTTCAAATTTTCCATGATGTTCAAGCTGTCTTCAGGCAAAAGTTTGTTCTTGTGCAGAGGATATAAGGTCAGTTTAAGGAAGGTTCCTTGCTTCTGCAGAGGATACAGGGCCAAACTGACAAAAGAAAGCTACATCAAAGGTAAGAAACTGTTCCCCTGCGCCGCATTGTTGCCTGATGAAATCAGATCAATTGATTCATAATTCCTGTCATCTTGTTTATTCTTCATTTGTTTTCTAATAGCTGGTTTTCCAATAAAGAGAGTTTTAGATTTTTTTATGGTAACTCTGGAGCATTGCCTTTCATTATTGGCAAAAACTTCTTCAGCAACTGGGAGGGAGGACCCCACAAAGGGTTCAGACATAATGGTAGATCATCTATCTATTACTTCATCATTTGGCTTTAAAAAAGTACCATTAATTTAGAATTTATTTTCCTCTTCGGCCATGTCCTCTTCAGTTTTTTTGCACATATCACTGAATTAGTTTTTAGGCTGCGGTTGGAAATGATGCAAATAAGTGTGAATGCAAATATGTAAAGTGTAAAACCGTTTATATAAATTGTAAAATTGAGTTAGTATTGCATTAACAAATTTATCTTCTTATCAAACAGATTTTTAGTTGTAATGGATACACATAGGAATTTCAATAAAGCATACTAGCAGAAAGGGCCTGTGCTGAGCACGGACAAATGAGAAAGCAAGGAAATTGAATAATTGAGAGATTAAAAATGAAAGAAAAAATTAATATAATTTTCAATTAAAAATCGAACTTCACCTATTTACATTAATTCTGTGCTACCTCATTCTTTGGAATAAATAACTCAATTTATTCGTACTTGTTAAAGAATGGATACAAGAAAGAGCCCTTAAAGTTTAAAATACCAATAAAGTTGGAGATGGCTCAATAATAAGACCATGCAGCATGTCAAATGTGTAAACATTTTTTTTACAATTAAAAAAAAAACAAAAAGCATAGACGGTTATTAATTAACGGGCAATTCAGGATGACAAACTTGTTTGTCTAATATGCTTTCAGAGTTCAACCCTATGATACTTTTGGCAACATCAATTTGATCAACATTTGCAAGACTGCAGCAAAAGGTTAATATAGGATTAGGCGGACGACAAAGTGGAAAGTGTTATTAAAAAACATAACGTTAGGCTACCAAATTAATAGCCACTATGTAGCATACAGCTAGGGGTGGATTCGAGCTGTCGAGCTCAGTTCGAGCCCGATTTTGAGAAAAAATATTTTATAAAAATAAAAAATATATATATAAAAATATTTTTTTATTTGATATTTAAAAAATTAAGAATTATAATAATTAATAATTATAATATTTATTCGAGCCGATTCGCGAGCCTCACGAGTCGCAGCTCTGCTCGTTTAATAATCGAGCCAATGAATTGGGCTTGAGCTTGGTTGAAACTGAATCGAGCTGAGCTTTTCACGAACCGAGCTCAAACAACTTGTGAAAATCTCGGCTCGTTGCCACCCCTATATACAACACCAAATATAGAAGTCTTTTAGACCAAATTACATAGAACTAGAACTACCTGAAGATGAACCGAATAAATAACCTAACAAATATGCAATATCCATTTTAATTAGAAATGTAAAACGGGTCATGTTGTGCCATCCTGCAGGTTGTGCCTCCTTTCCCTGGGATATTTTGGGGGGTCGGCCCGAGCTTGTGCGGGCCCATGACATGTCATGGGCTAGGCTGGTTCGTGGGTCGAGCCTTGGGCCAGGCCAGGCCGTGGCTTGGGCCAAAGCCATGAAAAGCTTATTTAAAAAAGTTGAAAAAAAACCTTAAAATTTTTATTTTATATGAACTTTGATGTATACAATTGTTTATATATACAATATCATATCTTATATATAGTATATATAATATATTAATAAAAATAAACAATTCTTTTAAATTTTATGATACTATTTTATTTAATTATACTGGAACCTAAGCATAGCCCGCTCGACCACGTTGAGTCTGTCATGGCCCGTGTGTCATCGTGCCAGACTGGTCCAAATTCGTACTGGACCATAAACAGTATGGCCCAATTTACACCTCTAATTTTAACTGATTAGTAAATGATCTAAATAGTAATACACAATCTCCAAGAAATCAATCATATGCCCTCAATCTTACATGTTTGGTCAACAAAAGGTGGGGTAGTATTTAATGGAAAAAAATAGTGCAAGAGTTCATATAAAAGATCACATAAAGCTATTAGATTTATTTGGAGTAAAAAATCAAAATCCAACTAAAATAGTACAATTTTTATGGAAATTTGAGAAGTGAAAACTGTGAGCTTTGATCACTTGAACATTATTTTTACACTAAATTAAATTGATCAACCAAAACAGAGCATGGACAACTATTTCAAGCAAAAAGAATGATCAACGAAAATAAAACAATGTCATACCTTGAACAATTAGTGTGCACTTCATGTATGTTCTCTTATAGCATATTATGAAATTAGAGAAATTAAATTACACTCGGCAAAATCATAAGCCTAGGAATGGCTTGAATCAACCTAAAAGTTGGACTTGGTCCATCAATGATAGATTTTGTTTCCTTGTAACATCTTGTAACCAATATTGTAAAACTTTTGTGGATTACCATTATTACTGAGCTTTAGGTTGAATCATATCTGAAGGAGTCCCACAAGATGTATGGGAAACTCCTAAAATAATCTTGCTTTCCTATAATAAAAAGGTAAGAGGAAAATTAGATGTTTCTTTTGCTTTTAACATAGATCCTCTTATAGCAACTGCTCTATGTATGTTAACACAGGAATGAGTTCCCAATCCACTCACAAATATCCATCATTTAGATATCCAAGTTGTGAGGGCACATACAAGCATTATAAAAAGAAATGCATAATCTGAGTATGCAAATACAAATAGGTTGTTTATAGTAAAGCTATAGATTACATTCTTTCAACAATAATTAAGCTTTTTAGATGTGGATGGGTCCTATGAGCCACTTACAGATTATGTTACTACAGATCTGATACCAATGCAGGGCAAGGAGCAACATTGAAGCTGAATGGTGGGCAGTTATAGGAGCCATGGAGTTGTTATGAAATAGATCAACCAACCGCAATTGGAAAGCCATTGGGCTGAGAAGATTCTTTTTTTTTTTTCTTGCCAAGTAAAGATGAATAACATTATTTCTGTTTTTGATGCATATAAAATCTTACTTGTCAGTAGGATAGACAATGGTATAGCTCACCATATTTTTACCTGTTTTTGCTTGTAATTATAAGATGGATCCATGTTTCGACATCCCTGAGCAGGGAATTCTTGTAAATGCATTGTCATCTTTACTGAAAAGGTTGATGTTTAAAAAAAAAAAAGAAAAAAGAATTGTTCCTTTAGATGGTGGGACTCTACTGGCGTCGATGCAGACTGCAAAGATATTAATGAGCCCAGAATCAGCTTGTGGAACAGATGCTGATTTCAACATTTGCATTTATCAAATACCACATGATTATTCTTCTTTTTGTTTGATGGAATCCTATGCTCTTATGTTTTAGTTTCTATTTCTCTTAGGCCTTTTGTTTGTTGAGTTTCATTTTTTTTTCATTTAATTTAGATTGCCTATTTGAGTAAATGCTTAAAATTTGTGAAAGATGTATTTGGTTGGATTCCAAACGAAAGCTAAACCATTCAAATGGCTACAAATAATTAATAAAGAGCTCGAAAAAATAAAGCTACTCCTAGGCATTTGGGCTGATTGATCAAATTGTTAATCAAGGTGTTCAATTGTTAACTGATTAATCCATCAAAATATTCAACTTAAATTTAATAGATGAAGGCAGAAAATTCTAAAACTCTAATTTATTTGGGCTCAAAGGATACATCCATTTTGGATTCTAGATAGTGAGAGCAAGTACAGTCATCTATTCCCATTAATCAATGTGTCCATTACTATTTACTAAACATGCTAGGGAAAGATATTTCCTCGTCCAAACATTGGCAACCGCACAATATTTGTTTTTTGAAAAATAAAATGGTTAACAATTCTAACAATAGAAAGTGGATCCTGTGGCAAAGCGGCTGCACACCATTTGCTAGGGAGCTTCCTCAGATAACTTTGTGGTTTTGGCTCTCGATCTCAGTCAGGGTCAAGTTTCCATTCTTTACAAACCTGCAAATCAAGATTAATTAGTCAGCCATATTTGAAACTCCAATCCAGCCAAACTACCTTAGGATCCTTCGTATGGAGCTGAATTAGTGATATTTGAAATTCTTGTCTCCCTGTTACAATTATCCCTGGTGTCAACTGGACACAAACTTAAGCCAAATCACTTGGAGAGAATTCCAAAAGAATTCCAAGTTGGAGAAAAGATCACTCATAAAATTAGTCTTTAGCTGTTAAAAATTCAAATGAAATTTACATACAATGACACAAGGAACCCATAAAACAAAAAATGCTTTGATACTGAATTATCTACGCCATATGTGGAAGACTTACTCTCTACAAGTAATATTTGCAAAAGAGGCTAACTGAGTTTGTGGTAACAATTTCCATTTGTTTTCTTGTTAGAAATTGAAATATCTTATCCTAAAACGAATTTGGATTCCCTTTTTACTGTTAGTAGATTTACATTATTTACAAAAAAAGAAATTAATGGATAGCATAACGATCAAAAAAATTGGATGAGAAGAGAAGAGATGAAAGACTGAATCAAATAAAACCTTAAGATATGTGCCTCATCACTATTTGACATATATCTAAAATCTAACCAAAACTAAAGGGCTTTTACAAAACCTAAAAGAAAAAAGAAGCACTAAACCATTCATTAAAAAAATAATAAAAAGAAGCACTAAACCATTCATAAAAAAAAGCACTAAACCAAAGGACAAATGATCCTAATAATGGAGACAAATTCACACAGTAGAACCTGATCTATTCAAGAGAAACAAAGAACAATTACCAATCATGATTGCCACCAGATATATCCCAATTTGCACTTGGATCTTAAAACCAGACATAAGTAAACTTACTGAAATACTACAATAGTAAATTCCAACTCGGGGATGGACAGGGAACTGAACGGGTTCTGCTCCTCACAAATGGGCGCTTTACATGCACATCCATCATGCATTGGGAACATCTCCCATGAATAATAATTAATAAGTATGGGAGATGTTCCTAATGCATGGTAGGATGTGCATGTGAGGCGCCAGGTGTGAGGAGCAGATACAGTCTCCAGGAACCACCAAAGAAATTAAAACCCTACTTGACATAGGAATAAAGTTTATGCAAATGAGGATATGGTAGAATTGTTACGGAAAAAAAATGATTGAAAAGAATCGATGATGAATCGAAAAGAAATTATTATTATTATTATTATTATTATTATTATTATTATTACCAGAGTCCTGGTCCACCGGAGAAGGAGAAGATGCTTACCAAAGGGTTTTTTACTTGTCGCTAGTTGAATGTTTCACCGCCAGAGGTTGGTGAATCACTGAAGTGTTCTTGAACTAGGGCTTGGGTGAAAATGGGGGGAGAGAGGGAGTTCAAACAAAGGGGAATACTATCAGGTCTCGATTGGTTTTGTTTTCTTCCTGCCCGGTTACTTAAAAATCGAGTGTTAATTCATAAATGTTCCATGTGTTGGTCTCTAACTATATCCGTATACCAACCAAATGCTTTAAGTATATATAGATAGATAGATAGATAGATAGATAGATAGATAGATAGATAGATAGATAGATAGATAGATAGATAGATACAGATATAGATATATATAAATACTTTTTTTTTTATCAAAAGCCCACTTGGGTAAATTACAAAGACCCCCCTTGTACTATGGGGTTAGTGACAAAGTCCCACTTGTACTTTTTTTGCGACAAAGACCCCCTTCTATTAACATTATGTCAGTTAACTTGAAAAAATCTTTATTCGGCTGTTTAAATTTTTTTAAATGTCTAAATTACCCTTTTTATATTGTTCATTGTCTTCTCGATTGAAACCGTTCTCACATTGTCCCAAACCCGACCATCGCTAGTCAATAGTGGTGAGGGCAAGACATTTCCCGCCATTTTGACTGATGCTTGGGAGTTGGGAGAAGATTAGACAGTATGAGAGTGCTCTTTAGTTGGGACAAGCACTCTCATCGGATGGACCTTTACAATCCGATGTGTTGGTTCCGAGAACTCTGCCAAGTCCAATGGATCAGGCATTCAACGATAACCATCCCATGACTCCTAGAGAAACAGAGTGCTTTCTTCGGTAAAGGTCCAAGCTCGGTTTCTCAAGCGCTGTCAGTGTGGAGCAAAAGTCGAAAGTGAACCAAGCAAGACCAACTATGGCGTATAGTTCAGTTAGCATTTCCGGTTCTCCGATCGCCAGCATGACAAAAGACATGCCTAGAGAACATAATAGTCTTCGGCGGTCCTGATGCGACCGGTTCTGGTCACGTACCATTTTTTTTTCCGTGATGTATCAATTTTTGGCTAAGTACTTCGTCATTTGACCTACTTCCAGGTGGCCTGTGACTCAGAGGATGATGGAGCTCCCTGGTGGCGAACTGCCTGGTGGTGAGCTAGTTGGTGACAAACTCCGTGGTGGTGAGCTACCTGGTGACGAGCTCCCTGGTAGTGAGCTACCTGGTGATGAGCTTGTTAGACAATTTTGTATGCCCTTAACTTCAATCAGAATGATGTACTTTATGAGTTTATTGTAAATGAATAAAAGTGCATATTTGATTCATGTTCCCATGGTATGTTTCTGTGCAATACCCTTAAACTGGACACTTAATGAGACTCGTATTAGTTTAGAATGTTCACAGCTAGTGGGTCGGTCTGGGGAGACCTATCCTGACAAGGCTGACACTGTGGTGCCACCAAGTCGGTTGGGGTGGCCTGTCTCAGCTGCCAAGGTGAGACCCTAGGCACATACAGTGTAGGATTAATTGAATCTATGAACTGGACCAGATTTCCAGTATTGCCCTGGACCTTGGAGATTGATGGGCAAAACTGGAAAGTTACACCCGACCCCTAGACTCGATTATGATACTACACTAGGTGTCGGATTGGGCTGTCTTTGATGTACCAATCAGTGAGATCCTTAGCGGGGGTCAAAACCTGGGTATGTTGGGACAGTCTGAGAATTCATCTGAGTGAGTGATTATAGTGACAGGATCAGCCCCTTTGTTGGACAAAGGTAATGATCGGGGATGCACTCACTGATGGAAACCAAGACTGTCGGCAGCCGATTTCAACCGTTGAGATTTGTTTTGCAAAATATATTTTATATGAAATATAAAAGTATATATACTATGGTTTCTAAAATGTTTGCAATAAGGTTTTAATTCCCGGGATCCATATAAGTAGAGAGTGCAATACTGTTCCTTGCAGCCGAGGGAGAGGTCCTCTCTTGTCGGGCAGTGTATGATCATTATGGGCTGAGAGGTTAAGTGTAAGACCATTGAGGATAATACCTGATGGGCTAATCTTGCATCTGCCCACAGTCCCTGGGTGTTACAAGGTGGCTTGGCCCAGGGACCACTTAGGGCAAGTGTTGGGCCCATAGAGCCCATAAGATGGGTTTCAGGGGGTGCACTGTCCATAACAGTGTATTCGGCCAGGCCTTGTAACAAAGGCTGGGCTGAACCCATGTGGTTGATGTGTAGATCAATGTTTGGGTCCCACGCCATACAAGGAAGCTCAACTGGGCAGCAGTTGGGAAGGTTAAGTGAGCACATAAGCTTAATGGGCTTAAAGCCCATTTCGAACAGGGCTATTTAATTAGTCAATTATGGGGTGAATTCTGAGATGGATTAGCAGATAGGATAGGGTCTTGACCCTATCCACTCAGAGAGTCCAGATCTGAATGTGATTCAGATCTAGAAACCTCCTAATGAGATTAGGAGAAAGTTGATCTAATCTTCAGATAAGATAAGGGTTTATCCTTATCACCTAAAGAAAAGGCTGATCCAAATATGATTTGGATAAGCAGCTCCTAATTGGATTAGGAGCTGATCTTTTTAGGTTAACAAAAGAAAGAAGGGGGCGGCAACTTTAAGTAGACACAGATTGAGATCCTCTTGAGTGTTGAAATCACAAGAAGAGAGAATTCTGCACCCTGCGAATACTCTCTTGCCGCCTCCTTACTGCCGTCACCATTACCTTCAGTTCGATCTCCAGTTCTTGGGAGAAATCAAGATCTGATCTTGATACCAATCTTTTGGGAAAAGATTGATTGGAGTTGTACTCACAAGCCATCCAGTTGATTCTTGCGAAGGGTCAAGTTCTTTTGGAAGAACATTGTTGATTCTGCTTCATCATGCACTGCGCCATCTTCAGTGGAAGCAGATTTTGGATCCTTCCTTGGGCGTAAACACCTCCATTGGGAGATACTGTTTCTCCGTATCAGGTACATCCTCCCTCCTACTCCTTTTGGTTCAGATCTGGTTTGGTTCATGGTTCAAGATTGATCCTTGAAAAATATGTTTTTCTAAATAGGGAATGCGATTCCCAGTTGAAGGGAGAGAAAAATTTTTGAAATTCGCCCCCTTATTCCACAAGATCTGGGCGTCCATACGATGGATCTCTCATCCCTTAAGACCCTAGTGGTAAGCTACTTGGTGACGAGCTCCCTGGTGGTGAGCTACCTGGTGACGAGCTCCCTGGTGTAGCGCAACCCGACTGCCCTCTGCATGAGGTGATCTTCTCCTCTTTGTAGACGACAGGAGCTAAGGAACCTGCGAGAACTGAATCAAAGGACCCGGGGGTGTTTACCCGGCGGGGACTCTCCGATGCTTAAGTTAGCACTCTGATTGTAGAGAGCTTGAAGATGATATTAGAGAAATGAGAGAGCTAAAGAGCAGGGGTTACCTCCATTTTTCCATCCCCCTTTCCCTTGGGGGGGGGGGGTGAGGTCTTTATATACTGGTGATCCGACATGTAACCGCCTCTGGTTCTCTGTCGCAGCCGTTATTTGCCAGGACTGAGATGGTGGGCGCAGGTAACCATAGTAGGGTACGGTCCTGTCAAGCAGTAAGCAACCACCAGAGCTGGCAGGTACGGTGCCGTCAAGCGAGAGGCGTGGGTACAGTCTTCTGGTACGGCTGTCAGACAGAATGCTTCTTGTGAAGCCCCGGACGAGCTCCTTGGTGATGAGCTCCGAGCTGCCTGGTGGTGAGCTCCTTGGTGATGAGCTTCGAGCTGCCTGGTGGTGAGCTCCTTGGAGAGTTGCCTAGCTCCTTGGTGGCGAGCTCCTTGGTGAGCTGCCGAGCTCCTTGGTGGCGAGCTCCTTGGTGAGCTCCTTGGAGAGCTGTCGAGCTCCTTGGTGGCGAGCTCCTCGGAGAGCTGCCGAGCTCCTTGGTGGCAAGCTCCTTGGTGAGCTCCTTGGAGAGCTGCCTACCTCCTAGGGCTGTTCATAAGAATGCCCAACCTGACCAAACCGACCAACCCAGACCGACCCAACCCGAGTCGGCCGGGTTTTCATCAGTACCGGTCGGTTTCGGGTTGGGCAAATATATAAACCAATATATCGGGTCGGTTTTGGTTTTCTTGTGTGAAAACCAAAACTAACCTGACCCAAACCGAACTAGTCTTCTACTAGTTCGGTAGTTCCTAGTTTGAGTAGTTTCCTACTTAACTATAACTAGTCTTCTACTAGAACTAGAAGGCCCATTAGGCAATTACAATTAAAATAGGCAATCTATCCTAGTTTCTAACTTTCTATAGTCTTTTACACCAAATAGGAAACCCATTAGGCAATTACAATTAGAATTCAATTAGGTGTCCTTTTGTATAGGAGCAAAACCGAAACCGACCCAACCCAACTCAACTCAAACCGACTAGGTCGGTTTGGCCTATCAGTGGGTCGGTTTCGGTTTCCACCTCAGGTAACCACCAGGTCGGGTTGGTTGGGAAAACCCCAATAAACCGACCCAACCCAACCCGTGAACACCCCTACTAGCTCCTTGGTGAGTTCCTTGGCTGTCATGAGGTGCCAGGTGTCATAATTCCATTGGAGGGCCAAATCTGCCCTCATCATCCATTCCAAAAAAGACCTATGCGACCCATTTGGTGTTCTTTGGGAGTGAACTAAGAGGCCCTGATATGGATGCATTGGCGGTGGGCCATGACTGGGTCTGGGTGTCCTGATGGTTGAAGCAAGTCCTGATGGGTGGGAAGAGGAAGCCTGCATATGAGTTGTTTCTTCCCAAAGTGATACAGAGATTTGGCTCTCAACACATCATTCATTGAGCTTCACCTTATGGGAACCGTTCCCTTGATGCCAAGTTTGCCATGCACGTCCTATTCCTTCATTGCCATTAATCTTGTTTCTAATCCCTTCTTCCTTGCTCACTCTCATTCTTGACATTTCTGGTGGTGCTCTCTGTTACAGACATACGAGCAAACTCATGAGATAGATAGATAGATAGATAGAGCTAGCTTTAATTCTACGTATGTACCTGGATCTTGTGATTCTTCAGAAGAAGATAGTCTAAAGCTAGATGTTTATGTCTGTGAACATAGTCAGCAATGATATCTCCATCTGGGCTTTGAACAAATGAATGAGAAAATGTTGGGACTTCAAAATAAGGTCTACCCAGGAGTCAATAAATCAGAATGAAGGATACCAAAGAACATGAAAGCAATGGAACAGTGATGATGAGAAAACTAACCTCTATGGTTTTAATGGCGGGCTTGTTGATCTTGTCCAAGTGTTTCTAAATTCTTGTGAGTCTTGAAGGTATGGGAGATCCATCGTATGGATAGCCGAACCATGCAGGGTAGTTGGGCAAAATTCAAAAATTTCTTTCTCCCATCCAATAATCCTATTCCCTGATTTAGAAAAATTGCACTTTTCAAGCTTCATTCCTAAAACAAAATGAAGGGATGAGAGATCCATCATATGGATGGCCGAACCCTGCAGGAAGGTAGGGCGAAATTTCAAAAATCTCTCTCTCCCACCTGGGAATCACATTCCCTGTTTTAGAAAAACTGCATTTTTCAATGATCAATCTTGAACTAAGAATCGAACCAGATCTGAACCAAAACAGTAGGAGAGGGATATACCTGATACGAAGAAATAGTATCCTCTAATGAAGGTGTTCATGCCCAAAGAAATCTCCAAAGACTGCTCCCACTGAAGATGACACAGTGTAGGGTGGAGCAGAATCGGTAGTGTTCTTCCCAAGAACCGAATCCTTCAGCAAGAATTCGATGGAGGCTGTGAGCACGACTTCAGATCATCCTTTCTCCAAAGGCTGATATCAATAACTATTCTTGATCACTCCTACAAAACTGGAGATCGAACTGGCAATAGGCGGGAACTGGAGGAGAACACAGGGAGAAGATGGCGTAGTCACACTGTTGCTGTCTTCTCTCTGTGTGATTTGAGATCTGATCTCTAGGATTTTGGGATGGATTAAATGGTTCACCCCCTCCTCCTTTTATAGACTTAAAGATATCAACTCCTAATCCCATTAGGTGTTTCCTTATTCAAATCCTTATTTGAATCTGAACTCTCTTTAAGTGATAAGGATAAATCCTTATCTTATCTACAGATTAGATCAGCTCTCTTCTAATCTCTTTAGGAGGCTTCCAGATCCAAATTCAAATCTGGACTCTCTGAGTGGATAGGGATAACTCCCTATCCTATCTGCTGATCCAATCCCAGTTCCGCCTCTCACTTTAATTAGTCCAACTAAACCAATTCGAAATGGGCTTTAGGCCCAATAAGTCTTATGTGCTCAGTGGCCTTCCAAACTACTGCCCAGTTGGGCTTCTTTGTATGGTGTGGGACCCAAACATTGATCTATACATCAGCCACATGGGTTCAACCCAGCCTCTTTTACAAGGCCTGTCCGAATTCACTGAAAAGACAGTGAACCCCCTGAATCCCATCACATGGGCTCTAAGTCAAACCAGATGTTCCAACTCCTAGAAGCTTACTTAAGTCCATATATGGATCTATTTAATTTACATACCATGTGTTCCTGACCCGCAGCTATGAAACCTTGCGGTTGCTGCATATAGATATCTTCAGTAAGATCTCCATTCAGGAACGCAGTTTTGACATCCATTTGCCAAATCTCATAGTCATGGTATGTTGCTACAGCTAGCAAGATCCTAATGGATTTAAGCATGGCCACAGGCGAAAATGTTTCCTCATAATCGATGCCCTCTTTCTGAGTATACTCTTTCGCCACCAGATGAGCCTTGTAGGTCTCAACCTTACCATCAGGGCCCTTCTTCCTCTTATACATCCATTTGCAACCAATTGCTTTTACCCCGGGGGGCAAATCCACTAGAGTTCAGACTCCATTGGTCTCCATTGAGTCCATCTCAACTCTCATGGCATCTACCAACTTCAAGGAATCTATATCTAACATAGCTTCTGCATAAGTCACGGGATCCTCCTCACTAGTCATAGCTTCCACCAGGTAACTATCCTAGTCATAGCCAAAACGGATTGGAGGCCTGGATACCTGAGTAGATCTTCTAGGTTGGTCAATACTTGGAACCTGTGGGACACCTCCCACTAACCCTGAGCTCTCCTCATCAAGAACAACTTCCTGACGATGATTGTTCAGGATATAGTCATCCTCTAAGAAATGGGCATTCCGACTACAGAACACCTTCTGTTCACCCGGGTCATAGAATAGGTAACCCATAGAGCCCTTGGAGTAGCCTACGAATAGGCAACGGTTGGTCTCGGATTATAATTTATCTGCACTCGTTCTTTTAACGTGCGTAGGACAACCCCAAATGTACAAGTGTCTGACACTTGGTTTCTTTCCAGTCCAAAGTTCATATGGAGTATTCGGAACCGATTTGGTTGGAACCCGATTTTACACGTATATGGCAGTCTCCAATGCGTAACCCCAAAATGATGTAGGTAACTCTGAGTGCACGAGAAGTGATCGAACCATATCCAATAAGGTCCTATTCCTCCTCTCTGAAACACCATT
This sequence comes from Nelumbo nucifera, assembly GCF_055504915.1. Classification (NCBI taxonomy): domain Eukaryota; kingdom Viridiplantae; phylum Streptophyta; class Magnoliopsida; order Proteales; family Nelumbonaceae; genus Nelumbo; species Nelumbo nucifera. The sequence goes on along the minus strand of NC_142649.1, from coordinate 136,038,944 downwards.
AGCTGTGGTGGAGCAGGAGGAGCTAACTGTAATAATATCCCGTTGACCTTCAAGTAGTCCATGAATTCGTCAGAGAGATATTCGCCACCTCGATCTGATCGAAGGGTCTTAATTTCTCTCCCTAACTGTTTCTCAACCTCTTGTCTGAACTCTTTGAACTTTTCAAATGATTCAGACTTGTCTCATTAGGTACATGTAACCATATCGAGAATAATCATCGATGAATGTAATGAAATACACGTACTGGTTATGAGTCCTAACACTCAGGGGACCACATACATCAATATGTATTAGGTCAAGCGTGCCTGTACATCTTTCAAGCTTATCGTGATTGGAGTTAAGGGTCGTTAAATGGCCGTTTCGTCATCTTACCCTGATTGGAGCTAACGGCATACACTGTCTAACATAAGTGGGCTAGGTTAGGTCGGTTGAAGTCGATCCTAACCCAATCCGAATTATTAAATCCCAACCCTAACCCTAATCTTAACTTCATTTTCAACCTAATTCTACTTTTTATTATATTTATATAATGAAAAATTAACCTCCCCTTGGCTGATAATAATTATTCATCCTCAATACAAAGACTGAAAGACATTCTTCATTATGTCATATTGATAAAAAGATACTAGAATGCACAAACTGAGTAAAGAAACTATATTTTTAGGTAAGAAAGGTCATAAATGTAAAACAAAATTTAAAATGAAATCATATTAAAATGAAAAAATAAATAAATACATGAAATGACTGAAAGAAATAAATTTATCAAAGAATGTATAAAGGAATAGTAAAATAAATTTAATTTGTTTATATACGCAAATTAAGTAGATGGATTATTTTATTGAGGTGAAAAACGTTATAACCATGAAACAAACTATAAAATAAAATTTAAAAACATAAGATTAATTTTAAAAATTCATACAAAAGTAAATATATTTTTTTATGAAATAAAAATAATTGAATTTTTAAATGCATAAAATATTATAAACAATTTTAGTATATATGTATAGCTTATTGAATTTAGAAAGATAATTGACAAACAGAAAACAAAATACAAGCAAAAAAATAAATACAAAATATAAAGTAAAAATTTAAAAACATAAGATTCATATTAAAAAGAATATTTTTGAGGCAAAGACCTTGACTGGACCTTCAGACTTATAAAAACTTTGCTTTCTTTAGCACATCCTGATAATTTACAGTTCAAAAAAAGTAATAAAATTTATTGTTATATACCTTATTTATAATCATTTGAAACTAAGATGCAATTTTATTGATGTATTTTTAGGATAGGTTTGATACATGTGCATCTTAACTTTTCCACCGAATCATGGTGTTTCCAAGGTATATTCCAGTTCACCTTAAAATTGCATTTCTGATGATTCTCTGCATTTCTTTCTGATGCCTTGAACCTCTGGCCTGTCTAAAAGAAAAAAGAGAAAATGGCGGTTGAAAATACAATGATCAGACGAAGATTTCTATAAACAACAAATACAAACCATACAAACATGTCAAGAATGACTGAAGCCGCAATCTGCACTTCCTCCAATATAAATTCAAAGTATACTCTGCTTCCATCAAGTTCCTATCAACCCCCCCGTTTACATCAAAGTCCTTTGATAATACCCTAAGAAACAACATAAAGAATAAAAAACAAAACAAGCTATGTAACATACGAAGAAAACGACCCAGCCAACACATGAAATTTTTCCATCTGCTCCCTTGCGGCTGAGGGCACATCCAATCCATCCATCTGCCATATCTATATCATGCTTTGTTCCAACTATCTCATGCCATGTCATATGGCTGCCCTCATGGCTCCCCTTGCAGCCTGACGCTTCATCTCTGCAGCTTTACCGCTACCTCGGAAATACATGTATACTTGCTGCACACAAGGAGAGAACAAAAAAGTTTGAAGAATTGGAATACAACTCATAAGTCTGTCGGTGTAGGTGGCATTTGGGGTGTAATGAAACAAGAAAGCTGACCTGAATGACCCAGATGCTGATCATCGATTCAACGCAGAACAGTCCAAATCCAATGAAGTAAAAGATCTATAAGCAAAGAAGAAACTACTAATTAGAGTCAAGGATTCAAGACCAGCAAGATTTTATAGATTTGACTCTTGACCGCGGTTCAAACTATAGGTACTTTCCAGAGTTTTCAACAATCAATACTCATTTTTTTTTCAGTTCGATAAATCCACAAATAGATATTTTAGGATGGGTATTAATGTTTAATCGTTTAAACCTATTAGAAGGCCCTAACTCTCAGTATTTAGCATTTCAGCAACCCTGAAAACTGATACGAATCGATAGTTTGACCACTCTTTAAGTTGGATGAAAAAATCTAAAGATTGAAAACAAAGATCATCAAATCATTCATAGTAAGACAATTCCGTTTTTTTCTGAAACACATGCCTATAAATGATAAGAAATAACCAGGATCTCAGAGATGAGAGATCATAAATGTAAGTAATTATTTTATGCATACACTTGAAGACATCAGTGCACCCGCATCATTCAGCTATATGCCATGAGCAGTGTCGGTCTTTCTGAAATAATAGACTACAGTTAAAAATAACACTAAAATTTTAACTTACCCCAACCAAAACATTGCCACTTATGAGATCAACTGCAGGCAGTATACCCCTGTTCCACAGGAATAGAAAAGAAAACCTATTAGTAGCATACAAAAGAAGATGCTGATGAAACATTTTTGTTGTGCACAAAGCAGGGAGAGAGAAGTCAGGATTGTAGACTGTCCTTGCTCTTTATGCCCCAACAACAACCATTATTGCAAGCAAATTTTTATGCTTTGGTTGCAACCATTACTACAAGTGCAGACTAATTGATCTACTTTTCATTGTTCCAGAAATAATGTGACAATAGTTATTACAGTCAATACAACAAAAATGAGACCATGAACTAAAGCCAGTTTATCTTCAAGGTTCTCCCGATTATTGTTTGCCTTGGAGAAATTAACATGTTGAAAATACGAACCCAAAACCAATGTTTTAATTACTCGGACTGTCCATTGACCCAGAAAACCAACAAGTGGAGCTTGGCAGTTTAACCAGGAAGTTAACTCACTGGCCTGGTCAAACCATCAAAAAACCCAGAATCTAGTCAGCTGTCCACATTGCCAGTTCAACCACCAGGTCAATGATGGTCTGAAAACATGGCCCAACACATTTATCTGAGCTAATATCACCCATCTATGTTTATAAGGATAAACTTACGTGAGAGATTTCCCTTTGAAAATAATAGGAGGTGCCACTGCAGCAAAGATGCAAAAACCAATGTGGAGCTGTGACAATCAAGAAATATGAGTTATAAAACCAGTATACATACCAGACATGGATCCAATTGATCTAGAGTAAACACATAAAAATAAATTTACCAAGTAAAACAGGAAGAACCACCCAAACTTCAAAGCACTTTCAGTCCTGAGAGGGACAAAAAGAAAGAGAGGGGTTGTTAGGTACAATGTTGTAATTATGTAAGAAATCATTGTTGAAGCATTTAACCAAAAAATGAATTCTTTTTTTTTTTTTGCGGGGGGGGAGACAAAGGAGAAATTTCATTAACCACAAACATGAGAAACAAAGGCAGAGTTCGACCATAAAATGATGAATAACATATACAACATGTAGGGCAAATCAGATGGGACCATAATGTAGCCAATGAAACAAATAAAAAAAATAAAACTTAGGACTCAAAGCAAAAAATAGGTGTCTGTGTGTGGCCTTTAAGGGCTCTCGTTACAAAGTGCAACATCCCAATTCTTATCTAAAATTGAGAAATGAAATCTTCTAACCTCATTTCCAATATTTTTCTGGACCATCTAAGCCATTTATGAAATTAAAGGTTTATGCAATCACCTAATTAGGTCCATTCTTAGCTAAGAAGATCTATATGGCATATGCCAGATAAATAAAGAATTGGGCTATACCTGCTACATAATTTTACAGCTAGACAGCTAGCCATCTTATGTAGCCTACAGGTTTCAGAATTTTCTTTTGGCATAATGGGCAAACAGGAAAGTAAGTCACCTTTATGTCTCAGTGAAGCATAGAAATGGTATGTACCTCATAGCACGATAAAGAGGGCGGTACCATAGCACATAGCCCCCTGGAACCCCTGATATGAAATAGATAATAGCTAGGAACCAGATTTTTACACCTACAACATCATAGATATACAACAAGGTCACACAATACAAATGAATAAATAAGATCGATAATCAAAAGATGAACACTTCAAACTAACCCTCTCCTTTAATCCAGGCCGTGGTAACTGCTACTATATTCCATAAAAGACAAGCAAACAACCCTGCACAATGTTGAAAGCTCAATCATACAAATTGCCATGTGTTTAGCAGCAAAATCTTTAGAATGATGAGTTAAGATTATGTTGAATATTGAAGGTAATTAGACAAAAGATACAAAGCATGATCTTTTGTTTTATAGGTGAAATTGAATTTTATTGAAGGAAAGCACAACAAAAAAAAGGGCTTCTTACAAAGAGAAAGGAAAATTTTGCGAAAAGGCCAAAATGTAAAACAAAATTAGTCCAGGAGAGAAGTTCCCTGAAATAAACCACTACTCAAACCCCATCAATGAAAAATTGGATATCAAATTGGCAATACTTAAGAACAATGAAATTGAATTTTATTGAAGGAAAGCACAACAAAAAAAAGGGTTTCTTACAAAGAGAAAGAAAGGGAAATTTTGCGAAAAGGCCAAAATGTAAAACAAAATTAGACCAGGAGAGAAGTCCCCTGAAATAAATCACTACTCAAACCCCATCACTGAAAAATTGGATATCAAATTGGCAATACTTACAATCCATCTTAAGAACAATGATAAGACGCACCTAGGAACATTTAAGGGTATGCCCCTCGCCTAGGTCGCAGCACTTTCAAAAGGTGTGCACCTGGTGCAGCTTGTGCTTCAGCCGAGGCACACGCCTTTTGAAAATTTGTGCATTGTTTCTGTTTTTTTATGCATAGCAGCTGGGCCAGGGGCTCTGCCCCCGGACCCCTGTCCAGAGCAGAGAGAACCCCATATTTTCTATTGTTGCTCATTCAATCATTTGGGCTTGCCTCAAGGGGCTTAGTACAAAGGCAGTTCGTAGAATCAGGAATGTATAATGTTTAACATCACATTAGTTATTTGAAGTAATGCAATTGGGAAAAAAAACAAGACTAAGAATTTACATGCTTGAATATGTTTTATTTTATTTTTTTCTTTTTGAGAAGGTAAAGTAAAATTTTATTGATGAGAGAAGATACAACACAACAGCAACCTAGTGGAAAAACACCAGGAGGACTACAATACAACAGCAACCTAGTTTACATGCTTGAATATGTTTAATATGTTATGTTTGATTTATTTTTAAATTTCATTTTAAATATGTTTTACATGTTATGTTTATGTATTTTAATTTGAGACAATAGGTTGTTTTAAGACATTTATTTTAAAATTTATGTTTATATTTTTAATTTATAGTGTTTAATATTTTTAATAGTTTGCAGTTTTTGAATTTTTTGAATTTTTTTTTAATTTTTTTGGCCCTTGTTTTATCATTTTTTGCATTTTGTGCCTTGCTTCAAAAAGGCACACACCTCAGCTGCAAACTGGCCCTTTTGTGTGTGTGTGTGTGTTTTGCGCCTTGTACTTTTAAAAAAACTGCTTAAGAAAAATGTTGAATCTGAAAGCAAAGGCCTTAAGGGTTGAGATTTTGGCTGTATTGGAAGATGTACAAAGGGAAAAGTTGATCATTGAAGGTGATTCCAAATTGGTGGTGGACTGGCTGCAAAAGGAAGAAAGTAGTTTTTCAAGATACAGCAATGAAAGGAAGAAGTTCAAGTGGATAACACAGGGCATGGAAGTAAGACTGCATTAGGTCAAAAGAAGCACTAATTCCTTTGCTAATGTATTAGCAAAACAAGGTGTGGATAGAGACAATCTATTTTGGGCTCAGTTGTAAACTGTAAGAAATGTTGGGAGGGAGTTAAGAGAGCTTATCTCCTCTTTTTTTTTGCATGTTTGTATTCTTGATAAAAAAGATATCTATGTGCATGTAAATAGGAAGCCTTACATTGATATATTTAATAAAGTAAAACTTGCTTAGAACAATGTAAAAGATTGTAAAGTGGGGAATATGTTGAGATATATTCTAGTAATGTTAATCTCAGTACCCGTGAAAATGAAAATATTTCGTGAAAATAATGGAAATATTAGACATTTTAAACCATGTTTATGCAAGGGACATGATTCCAATTCCTGAATAATCATGGTTAAACTCCTTTCTTGTATTTTGGTTTTTACATGGCTGTACTGACAAAGCTTGCAAGCTTGCAAGTTGCATCTTGATCATGACATAGTGGTTTCCAAGAGACTAACTCCTATGATATCCATACAAAGGCACCATATCATGTCAGATACTTAAATTTGTAGTGTAAGTTTCATATCTGATACCGTATCCAGCTGTCCCTTCCATATCTGGGTAAATTGACTAACTCCCATATACACAATTTTTGAAAGCAGATAACATTCTGGCACTATAAGAATGACATACAAAAGTACAAAACATCCACAAAATAAGGGAGTAATAATACCTAAAAGTGTTGTAAATGCAACATACTGCAGCCTTTGTAGATGGATTGGTATTTCATTTGCAATGTCATGATGAATAATGGGAAAGAATGGCGGCCAGTTTTTCTCCTCTATAACAATTCCAGCTGTCAAAGAAAACAGAAAACTCAAAATCTGTGGGTAATAAAAGCAACAAAAAGAAATCTTCTTGAATGCTATAAAAAATATCATTTTGATTATTTTAAGTGTTTTTTGATGAATGATTATTTTAAGTGTTACACATAGAAGAGATGATAAACACCTCGCGCAGCAGCTTCCTCCTTCCTTTTTAGTTCCTGCAAAGCATTTAGAAATTGATTAGAGATCAAAGTAAAGATGCAACACATTGACCAAATCCATTGAATATTATCCATATATTGCATCAAGGAACCAATTTTACATAACAATGAGATAGCATATGCAAGCATGAATGTTTCTTCATATGAATATATAATGTATAAAGAGATGATATATAGATGTGGCATGCCTCCAGCAAGAACAATGCTGAGAATGCTGTCCTCTAATCACCAGTATATTCCCAAAAATAAAACATGAATCAAGTAAGACTCACATGATTAACCAAAAAAGAAGGTAGCTCTCTCAGTCTACACTCAAGAAAACTGGAAAAGAATGTCCAGTATTCTCTTGAAGTGAAACCTTTAATTTTTTTTCTATAGATAACTTCACTTTTTTTTTTATGAATGAATGCATAACTTCACTATTTTATTAAAGCAATCAAAATAAGAGAAACAAAACAGATAAATAAGGGAGGACATGGAAGATTGATGAAGATATGGAAACAAAGAAAGAATTCATGGAGAAGTAGATTGGTTGTCCAATTCCTATACCAATTTCTGAATTTTTGAATGATAGGGATATTGGTATTTGTAGATAGATTGCGTCGAATGGGCCTTAGCCCATTACTATCTTATTGATTAGTTCTTTCTTGTTATTTGTTCTTAATGAGCCTTTTCTTTATAGGCCTTTAATTCTTTTTATGTTTTCTATGTATGCTGATGAGGTGGACACCCACTTAAGGGAAGACTTGTAATTTATGTAATCTTAGTAAGATTAATAAAATACTATAGTGGAGAAAGAGGAGATTATCGAACTCCTTTCTCCCTTCTTCTCCATTCTTCCTTCTTCTCTTCTTCTTCTGCTATAATCTGAAATATGTTTACTAATTTTTATTGGTCTGAATCACATCTTCGTATCATAACAGGTCTTCCTTCTCTTTTATTTTTCTTTTCTTTACCCATACACTCTTCTAATCAAAAGGTGTATAGAGATATAAGTTGCTGATTATTCAGAGAACTTGTATGTCTAGTTGGTAGAGGGTTTGGAGAGTCAGAATCTGGCCGTAGATTGCCAAGAAGTGGGGCTGCTGATTTTTTGCCCAAAGCCCTAGCCGACTAGAGAGTTTTCAGTTACAAGTTAAAGAGACTGTTTGGGGGTGGAACTCGAGGCTTGGAGGGTTTCCTTTTGATCTCCAAAAGTGAGCAGTTGTAGTTGGAAGAGGTTTGGGAAGCTCTGGTTGGAGCGGCTACTTCTTCTCTCTTTTTCCCCAGAGGCTAGGTATAGTGAAACCCTAGTTTTGGGATTTTTAAGTGTTGGACTGACCTCAGTTAGGTCTATAAAGGTTGAAAATCTTGTTTTTTGATTTTCGTTTGATCAATGGAGCAATTTGGAAGTGAGATGAAGCTGATCCCGGTGCCAATGGTTGGTCCCATAGATTCCATTTTGCCAGGAGTGACTACAATCAAACTTGATGGAACAAATCATTTAGCTTGGGCACAATCTATAAAGATTCATGTCTATAGTAGAGGTAAACTAGGGCTTCTCATAGGCAGTAAAGAGAAATCTGAAGAGACTGATCCTACATATGAGAAATGGATGCAGGACTACACAGTTATTGGATGGTTGGTAAATTCTATGCAGCCCCACATACGCCAACATTATCTTTGGATGACTTCAGCCAAGGAGATTTGGGATAATGTTACAGAAACATATTCTTAGAAATTGAATGTTGCAAGGGCCTACAAACTGAAGAATGATGTGAATAATCTGAAACTGGTGGAGAAGAGTGTAGTTGTACTACTACTCAATGTTGAAGTCACTATGACAGGAGATTGATGTTATGGAAGCAGTTGCATGGGAAAGCACCAAGGATGTAGAGACATTCAGGAAATTTGTGGAAAGAAACAGGGTGTTTTAGTTTCTTTTAGGACTTAACCTTGAATTTGATATTACAAGACATAATATTCTAGCCAATGATGAAGTAACACTTGCTCAGGCGTATTCTATGGTGAGCAGTGAAGAAAGCAGGCGACAGGTACAGTTACAGGGTCCACCACCTTTAGAACATTTTTGCACATGCTAAAACAAAACCAAAGAGGTCAACTAAGAAGAAAGAGGTGATAATGTGAATACTACAAGAAACCAAAACATGCTAAGGATACTTGTTGGAAACTTCATCCAGATCTTCTTCCAGATAGGTTTCGGGACAACAACAACAACTTTAAGAAAGATGGTCAATCTAGAAAGCCCAAGAATGCAAATGTTGCTACAGCATTTGAAGGTGGAAATAGAGAAAGTGAAGAAAAATCTGTTGTGGAGAAGCTGGCAATAGTGAAGGCAGAATTTGAGAGATATGGGAGGTTAATTAATCACTTGGAGACTACTGTTGCAACTTCCTCCTCAGGCAACACCTCTTCATCCGCATTTGTCCATTCAGGTATTCGTGCTTCTGCAAATCATGCTATAGCCTTAGGTAATCATAGAATTCCTTGGATTATAGATTTTGGTGCATCAGACCATATGACCAACATATCATGGAGGAGTAAAAAGCAATCTATAGTGGCTAGATCCTCGAATGAAGCAGAGTATGGGGCAATGGCACATGAGTTTCAGAACTTTTGTGGTTGAGATCACTTTTAGAAGAACTAGGTAAAGACTGTGAGAAGCCAATGATGTTATATTGTGACAACCAAGCCACTATCAACATTGCACATAACCCTGTTCAGCATGACATAACTAAGCACATAGAAGCTAACAGGCACTTTATACGGGAGAGTTGTTTCAGGAGAAGTCTGTCTACCATTTATTGCTTCTGAAGAATAATTGGCTAATGTTTTAACAAAAGGTGTTCCTAAAGGAAAGCTAGTTCACTATATAAGCAAGCTGAGCATAAGAGTGCAGAGAGACTGAGCCGAATGGGCCCTAGCTCATTACTATCTTATTGATTAATTATTTCTTGTTATTTGTTCTTAATGGCCCTTTAATTCTTTTTATGTTTTCCAAGTATACTGATGAGGTGGATGCCCATTTAAGGGCAGATTTGTAATTTATGTAATCTTAGTAAGATTAATAAGAGATTAGAGTGGAGAAAGAGCAGATTATCAAACTCCTTTCTCCCTTCTTTTCCATCCTTCTTCTTCTTGCTGTCTTCTTCTTCTTCTCTTCCTCTTCTGCTATAATCTGAAATATTTTTACTATTTTTTATTGGTCTGAATCACATCTTATTTATTTTAAGCTTTTTAATTTATTTTATAGTTCTAGGTGTCTTAAGATGAGGATTGTTTCCATTTGCTGATCTCCTACTCCTTTGCTACAGCCTTATGGAGTTGGAGCCTTAGTTTATTTGGAGGTAGGTGGTCTCTGCCATCTGATGTGAGTTTGTTATTTAACCCATCTATTTTTGTATGGCACACTAGAAGCGGCAAGTTCATGTGGAAATGTATCAGGGCAGCCACCTTATGGACTCTCTAGGAGGAAAGGAATGCAAGAGTCTTCTTAGAGAAGGAAAGAAGCTTGGATGAAGTGAAGGACTATATTCTAACAAGAGCAATACATTGGCTGAAACCTTGGATATATTTGTTGATTTCTCTTTTAATGACCTATGGAGGAATTGGTTAGTAATAGCTAATACTTCTACAAAGAATAATAGAAGTTTGTTAGAATGGGATCCACCTCCTAAAGGTGTCATCAAGTTAAATTTTGATGGGAGCATCCAAGGTAACCCTGGGCCTTCAGGTATAGGGGGTGTCCTAAGGAATAAGGACAACAACATCATCTCCTTATTCTCAGGACCGGTAGGAGTGGGGAACTCTACAAGGGCAGAAATACTAGCTGCCGTACAAGGAATTCAGATCGCTGCCCAGCTTGGGGTGGAACATCTCCTAGTTGAAGGGGACTCTCAAGGTGGTAATAAGGTGGCTTCTAAACCCGAATGTTACCATTTGGGGCTACAAAGATCTCATAAAAAAAGTAAAGTAGTTGACCAGTAATATGAGAGTTGAGATAAAATGGGTAAGCAGGTCAGCTAATACTATGGCTGATTCTTTGGCAAACAAGGGGTTTCCAAGGAGGATCTTTTGTGTCCTACATTGTAACTTGTTCTAATATATTGGAAAGTTGTACTTAACTAGCTTGGAAAGGTTGCATCTCGTGCCTCTCCCTGGGTACATTGTACTATTTATCATTGCTGATTTATAAATTTCGTTCGATTATCAAAAAAAAAGAATAGGGTTCCAAGTTTTCAAGAAATTTACTATAATTTTGAAAATACTTGGATTTGTAATTACTATTTAGAGTAAAATAACAAGTTACTATTTTTAGTTAATTCTAGTGTCTTTACATTATGTTAGTTTTAGTAGGATTTGTAAGGTATCATTGGCGTAGTTTGGGAGTTAGGATCATTATTGAAGTGTTCCTATAGGTTACTTAATACTTTATGGGTTTGTCTTAGCTCTAAAGTAAAAGTTGGGTCAGTTTCTGAGTCCTTAGAAGAATTGATGAAATAAAATTTGGTTTAGTGAACTTTGGTTGTTGTCAGGATTCTCCTACCTATTTCTTCTTCTAAGTGATCCGTCTCCTTGCTGTTTACCTACTTCACACTCAAAGCCCACTACCAGATTTGAAATTTGTAGATGCATCACAGATTGATTACAGACCTTGTGGGTCACAACCTAGTCCTCAATGCAATTTTCCCCCAAAAATCAATTACTCCAACAACTAACAAGCAACATATCCTCAAACCCAACTATCACCATAGAAAGACAGATTCTGTGTATTCCTGACCTTGCACAACTGTTTGTTAGATGATTAGTGGATCTCTGCAACCATCTGAATAACATAGTTGTTAAGGCATATAGGCAATTCTAGGCAATAGTGGAGAACCTAATTGCCTAGGTGATTAGAAAATGGAATTTGAAAGAGAAAAAATCTAAATTATATGTTAATCCCTAGTTGTATACACCAGCAAGCATATAAATAGAAAAATAGCAACATTTTTTTACTAAATGACAATGAATTTTATATAAAAACAAGGTAATCATCATATTGAGAAGAAAATAGCATTTTTAATCTACTAGTACCAATAGCTCAAACACAATGTTGCAAATAAATACATTAATAGGGCAATTGTACATCCAAAAATTACTAGCAACTAAGGGAAGCTACAAGTTTTACAAACAAAAGATCTGAGAGAGAGAAATGAAAGAAAGTAAACTAAATGGAACCCCTGTTCCATCTAATGAGAGAATGAGAATATAATTGCAGAAAAAAGAAGGAAAAACGACAACGTGAACCTTCTCTTTTCTCCTTTCTTTCTCACTCTCAAAACCAGTGTTTTAAAAGCACAAGGGGCAATTTGCGCCTCACGCCTTTTTGAAGCAAGGGCAAAAATACAAAAAATGCCAAAAATCAAAAAAAAAATCAAAAAACAAAAAAAAAATAATAAAATATATATAACATAATATTAATAAAAAATATGAACTTAAATTTTAAAATAAATGTTTTAAAAAACCTATTATCTAAAATTGAAATACATAAGCATAACATGTAAGGCATATTGAAATGAAAATTTAAAAATTAAATCAAACATATAAACATTTTCAAGCATGTAAAACCCAAAATCTCTTTTTTCCTCAATTGCATAGCTAATGTGATGTAAAACATATTGCTTTCTAATTTTATGAGCCGCCTTTGTACCACGCCCCTCGAGGCAATCCCAAACAAGTCTATGTTAGGGTCTTAAATTCTTATTCTCACATAAAAAATAACAATTTTATGATTTAATTGCCTTTTCAGAAGATATTTTATTAGGATGAATGAATGAACAACATTAACAAATAGGGGTTCTCAAAAAGCACGCCTTGGGCGACGCAAGGTGCATCAAGCACACGCCTAGGTGCACCAGGTGTGCACCTTTTGAAAATGTTGTGCCTAGGACCTAGGCAAGGCACATGCCCTACAATGCGCCTTGCATGTGCGCCTAAGCATGCCTGAGGCACGCCTTTTATTTATTTATTTTCTTTGGAAAAGGTAAGATAAATTTATTCAAACAGAAAAGGAGAAATACAACAAAATCCAGGCCAAAAAGATGGCCTGTGAGCAAATCAGATTACAGACTCCACCAAGACTCAGAACAAACAAGAGAGGCACGCCTTTTAAATCACTACTCAAAACCCTTAGGTCCTTTATTTTTTTATCAATAACTAAGAGATAAATTACAAAGGAGGAGAGATAAAATCTCTTAACTCTCAATAAAAACTAAAATAAAGTTGTAGTTGAGCCCAAAACAACTGATTTCTTCCCACCCCTTGTTTAGATAATGCATCAGCAAATCCATTAACAGTTCTCTTAACCCAATTTAATCTCACATTCATTCCTCATGTCAGCCATTTAAATTTCTTTCTTTCACTGTTGTAGATCCAAAGTCCATATTCTTCCTTTTGTAGCCAACCCACCACCAGCTTTCAGTCCTCTCCAATGTTGTAAAACGTGGAGGCGTGACGCGAGGCATTCCACTACCTAGAGGCGTGAAGCGTAGTTCAGAATGCAAGAGGCGTAAACCTCCTGAACACAAGGAGGCGTAAACCTCCTTAAGAGGAGGGGGGTTAGGAGGAGGATGAAGAGGAAGGGGGGATCTCATTTTTTCTTTATTTTTAATAAACGTCTTTTTATATTAAAAAGAATAAAGATGCCTAACATTAGTTCAAAGGTGGGGGGGGCTTGTCGAAGCAGAGGCGAGCGAGCGAAACGGAGCAAGACCCCCCTAACTCAAAAAAAAAAAAAAAATTGGGCTGCATCAAAAATGGGGCAGGGGGGTCTGGGGGGCGAAGCCCCCCAAACAAAGGGGAAAGGGGCAAACCACTTTCTTTCCCCTTATCTTTTCTTCCCTTTTCTTCCCTTTCCTTTCCTTTTCTCTTTTTTTTCTTCTCTTTCTTTTTCTTTCCCTTCCCTTTCTTTTCCTTTCCATTCCTTTCCTTTTTTTTTCTTTTTTCTTTTCTTTTTTGTCTTTTTATATCAGATGTGCATGAGCGCAAGAGGCGTACGCCTCAAAGGTGTCCGCGCCTCTAGCATACGCCTTAGGAAGTTTTGGGAGCGCCTCGCCTGGAGACGCCTTCAGGCGTACGCCTCCCACGCCTTTTAAAACAATGGTCCCCTCCTGTAACCAACTTACTAATGTCCATGTCCTTTGCTATTTGCACACCTTCCAACATGACCAAAATCTCAACCCTCAAATAATCCCCTTCACCTAGTGGCCCTGAACAATAATTCTGCCTTCCTCGTTCCTGAAAACACCACCAATACCTGATGAACATGGATTGCCTGCACTACTCCCATCAAAATTAAGCTTCATGAATTGGTGGGGACCATATGGGGTGTGTAACAAACTTATGTCAGTCTGAACTAGCCACTTCCTTCCAATTTCTCATAATATCACCCGTTAAAAAATCAGTAAATAACTCCAAAGACTTAACCCACTAAACCACCCTAACAATGTTAATCTCAATAATAGCCTCTCTACTTCTTTCCCTATCTGAGAATATCCTTGAATTCCTTTCCTCCCAAATGGTCCAATTCAAAGCAGCTCTTTAACATCTCCACGTCAATCTTCCCCTCTTCTTTGGCCATTAAACCACCCTAACAATGTTAGTCTCAATAATAGCCTCTCTGCTTCTTTCCCTATCTGAGAATATCCTTAAATTCCTTTCCTCCCAAATGGTCCAACTCAAAGTAGCTCTTTAACATCTCCACGTCAATCTTCCCCTCTTCTTTGGCCAACTAAAATATGCAGAGGCAAACAAACTTTGCACATTTGGTGGGAGGATCCACCTACACCCGAACAAGGAGAAAAACCATTCCCAGATGGAAATTACAAAAGGGCAGGAGATTAATAAGTGATAGAAAGATTCTCCATTAGTTTTACAGAGAACGTACCAATGCAGGGATCAGCACCAAACCAGTCTTTTTCTTTGGAGCAAATCGCAAGTATTTATTATTTGCAAGAACACTTCCCAACATAGACCTCCAATTTTGGGAGGGATAGGTTTACACAAAACCTCCTTAACAGGGAAGGAAAGGTTGCCCCAAACTATCTAAGAGTTAAGACCATGAAAAAGGAAGCACAAGAAAAGGTACTAATGGAGGAGTGAGTCCAAATTCAACTATCAAGTTTGGAAGAATCCAAGAAAACCCCTTCAAACATATGAAGCAAATTCAAGACATTGTTTAATTCCAAAGCCCTTAGACCCTTTCTTGGGCCCAAATCCCTATCAAAACATGTGCTTGAACTAGAAGGAACCAGGAAAGTAGAAAGAAGCTCATTTTTGTATCTTGAAAGAACAAAGAAAGAAGGAAATTTATCTTTCAAAGCAAGATCCCCCACTCAGACATATTCCCAAAATCTTATCAAATTACCAGAGCATAGATCATACCTGATACATAGTAAGGAAGAAGGTAGAATAGCATGGATGACCTTCCAAGAAGAAGCTCTTGTGGCCTAGTTAGTACTCCTACATCCCAACCATCCGCCACATGCCCGTGAATGCTCACAATAACCTTTTCCCATAGTCTGTCCCTATTCTCAGGTAGTCTTCAAAACCATTTGCCCAACAAAGCCACACTTCTACAAATTTCCTAACCCTAGACCCTTATATTCCTTACTTCTACCAAGTACTAACTACTTCCCATCAAACTCTATGATCATTTTTCTCCGCACCTAGCTCCCACAAGAAATCCTTCATCATCTTTTCCAATTTCTTCCCCACCCCCTCTAGCATCTTAAAGACAAGCATATTACACAGGCAAGTTTTTCTTTTTGAAGGATCAATAGAAAATTTTCAGTAAACTGAAAAAGAGGTACAATACAAAACATTTGGTTGTCAAGTTGACAAACCAAACAAAGATACACCACTCAAACTGAAAATAAATCTTCACTACAGGGATGCAACTCAAGAGTACTCCAAAAGTTTTCTAACAAATCAGCTTTGTTCACTTTATCGAACTCTGGAAGCTATAGAACCCAATCTGATATCAGATCACACACTACAGTTACCAAAAGATCAATGGTCTTTGACTTGTCTTCATATTACACAGGCAAGTTAGCTAGGGTGGATTTGATCAAAGTAATCCCATCTCCCAAAGAAAGGTAATTTTTCTTCCAACAGGCAAGCATTTTAGCAAACCTTTCTACAATGGGCCCAAAAACTACTACTCTTTGGATTGTCTCCCAAAGATAAATCTAAATATTTCAAAGACCATTGAGACACCACACATCCTAAAATGCATGCACTCTCTACCAATTCCCTTTCCTCCAATGTTAATTTCCACTAAACAACTATGATTATGTCATCTACTAATTTCAAATTCCTACCCCACCTTCTATCCCCTCCCTCATAGAACAAGATTATGTCATCAACAAATTGCAAATGTGTGATTGAAATCCCATCTTGACCAACTTTCCAACCCCTCACTAGGCCTCGTGAATCTACCTAATAATTAGAGTTAAAATGAAGGGGGAGAGAGGAATTTAGATTAGCTGAACGCTTTAGCTGTTCAGCGGGCTGTGGAACCAATGATGAGGTTCCATGCCAGTATTAAATTCATAGGCCCCACTGTAAAAGATGTGGGCCCCATATATTTAATACTGGCATGGAACCTTATCATTGGTTACATAGCCTGCTGAACAGCTAAAGCGTTCAGCTAAACCTTGCTCGGGAGAGAGGATCCCCTTGTCTAATTCTTCTTAAGGCCAGAATGAAGTCCGCCACAGTTTTCCATTCACTAGTATGGAATAATGACAAGTTCTAATGCACCCAATTATCCACTTACACCACCTCTCCTCAAATCCAAAGCTTCTCATCACTTCCAACAAAAAGGACCAATCCACCATATCATAAGCTTTCTCCAAATCCAATTTGAATATTAATCATTTCTCTCCTTTTTTCATCTCCACCACACTTTCACTCGCAATTGAAATTTGATTAGTGATTTGCCTATTCTTCACAAAGGCCCCTTGATTAAAAGAAATGGTAATAGGGAGAGCTACCCTGATCCTTAGAGACAAAACCTTAGCAATTATTTTATATAAGGTATTCACTAGGCTAATGGATCTACTCTCCAGGATGAATTGCATCAGACTTTTTAGACACCAAAGCAATAAAGGTTGAGTTTAAACCTGGATTTATTATCCCTCTCCCAAAGAATTCATTGGAAACGTCCTACAAGTCCTCTTTCAAAATATCCCAACAATCTTGATAAAAAGCCATTATAAACCCATCCGGCCCTGGTGTTTTACATCTGTCCATAGAAAAAACAGCCTCCCTTATTTCCTCCAATTCAAATTTGCTCTTGAACTAGTCTTTTAACTAATGTGATAAATCAGCTATTCAAAACCATCCAACCACACTCTATTTACTCTCCCTCTTCCCTCACAATAGTGGTCTGCACAGTACCAACAGAGGCTTGCAGCTCTGCATTAGGCTGGGAACCTAGAGAAAGACTAACAAACATAGAACAGGAGTTAGTATCTAAAACCGAAATGAAAACAGTACCTGAAACTGTGGGATGAGTAGAGGCAGCAGGCCAGCAGCTAGACCTAAAGGCTCTGTTGTCCTTCCCTATAAATTTGGTTGGATAATACTATCACTGCCATTAAAGTTTTGTTGGAAAGAGCCTCCTGTCTCTGTTAATACTTTTTTATTACTCCCAATAATCTGTCAATGAACCCCTCCTGGAATCCCTCTGAAAGCTCTTGAAGATTCTTCACTAATTCCTTACAGACACCCTGCCCAGAGGTTTGATGTGGTTCAGGTTTACCCTTGTCCAGGCTTTGGTTATCATCCCCATCAACCTCCTTGTACAAAGAATTGTCAATACCTTCTACATGATTAATTGGAATCAAATTAGAAGTTGCATTAAACTTGACCCCTTCATCAACGATGAGCAAACCAGCACTAAGAACCTCCTCCCTGTTGCCTTCATTCTTCTCCTGATCCCCTATACTTCCAAGTTCCAATACAACAGTAATACCCTAAAACAAAATGTAAATACTAAATAGTATTTAGTACATGATAGAGTATATCATCAACAACAACAACAACAATAATAATAATATAATGCAACCATAGTAATAATATCATAATAAAGCACCCACCAAAATTTTGTCGCCCAGGCAGCGTACTTGACACCTAGGTAACATCTTGAAAACAATGCAGAACAAGATGTCGCTGTGGTCTCAAAGACCTATCTTCCTGAATCTGATAATGTAGCTAGCCTCCCCCACCCTCCACCTCTTATATGCCCTATCACTATCTCTTCCTCCACTAAACTATCAACCTCAATACATGAAGAAATACCAATATCTCAGTTCTAACAAAGGGCCCATGGCCAATCAACCCAGAGTATACCAGGAGTACCTCACCCAGAAAAGTTTCTAAAAGCACCTCCATCCCCAATTGCCCTGGATTCCCCCAATGAGCAACCATCAATATTCAGCTTGACTGCACCTAAGATAGGTGGGGCTCAATCTAGTGGATAATTTGTCTGCTAGAAGACTAAACCTTGGCAATCCCAGAGTTTGTCAAGATGCCAGGAGGAAGAGATCAAAAGAAACCAAAATGCCAGGAGAAACCCAACTTGGGCCTCGCCATTCAAGATGCAACAGGAAGCAATCTGAAACAGGATATGGCATAAAGGTTAGGAGAATGGGCACAAAGTGGAGAACCCTCCCAAAAGGTCCACCCAGAATTTCATTTTGACACCACAAAATGGGACATATATGTAACTCGAGGCCCAAGGTGGAGTCCATTGTCCATAATGGAACTCCTAGTAAGCCCCATATTACAATCATTTGAACTCATGCAATCAATGCTTTTCATAATATAATAGGAGAACCCATTGCTTCCAAAGAAAATTTCCACAACCACTTGGCCAATATTGAGGTATTTCTATCTCCAACCTTCCATCGTCTAGCACCGACCTCCTTTATCTTTACAAACTATATTCATTAACTCCCTCTTTTTAGCTCCAAGCTCCCACAAGAAATCTCTAATGATCCTCACACTTTACACCAACATGGAACTGGGAACCTTAAAAACAGAGAAGCAGTACCAGCAAGTTAGATAAAGTCAATTTTATCAAAGAATCCTGCCTTGTAGATAGATGTGGTTCTTCTTCCATGGCAATAGCTTCCTGACGAAGTGGTCAATCACAGGATTCTATTGGTGAATTGGATATCTCACATCCCATAAATCTACCACAATCACCTACCACCTACTCTTCACATGCCAGAAACCCTTAGTTGTTTTATTGTATGAATTTAGAATAATGTTGTATTTGCAGGGAGTCCTTTTTCTTTTAATAAAGTTTCACCTTTCAAAATACTTTAGAATAAATTCCAAATTCTTTGTCATTTATACTTTATGACAATCATAATCAATGTGACAACAAATAATCTAGCTTGCATGTTGGTCTAATTAAGCTTCTCTTCATGCCTTCTAATTATGACTGATGTATCTCTCAATGCTATTGATCATGATTCAGTTCAAGCATGACTCTGAAAGCTTATCATGCATGGTTTGGGCCAACTCTGCTTGGTGCTATACATCACAGTCCTTGCAATATTGTTATTTTGGGGGTTAGTCCTTCAACTCAGCTATCACCACTGTGGGAGGTGGAATGCCCTTATATTTCTTGTATTACTAATATTTCTTTGTCTTCTAATAAGGTTCTGATCTGCTTTATAGATACAAGTATATATAATATGGATTTTCCAATTGCAATAAATGCTCAAAATTGTAATAACACATCATGTATCTCCAGAAACGTCTTAAATAAATGAATGTCCCTCAAAATAGTTCACAAACTCAAATCATAACTTCATACAAACACAGCAAAAAGTGGTGAGAAATCCATCAGCAATTACTAAACATAAATATATCATTACTTCCATGATTTCTATTCACATGAAGTAAGACAAGTACCTGTTCTCTCTTCCTCAATTCAGCCTCCTTAGCTTGAAGCTCCTTCTCCTTCTTTTTTAAATCCTAAATTTATACAAAAGGTAATTAAAGAAAATAAAATTTATTTGACCAACACTAAATAGCATATATGATTTAACCTCTTCACCTTCCTTAAAATTGCACTCACCTTTTCTGTACCAAGAGGAATATCAACTGTTGCACCACGGCCATAGTTAAAATCTGCAGGCTCAGGTGGAAGAGGCGAAAGCCTTGAATTTGTGGCAGAAGGAACACTTCCAGGATTCTAGAAAGTAAATAGAATAAGGTTAAGGCATAGTTTACTTAATAAGCAAAGCATAATTGTAGAAGCATGATAAATACGTTTGCTACTAAAAACACCAAAAACTATTTGTGCATTTTCCACGATCCTACGCTTGAAAACATAGGTGCTTAAAGCAAAGCTGGGAAATTGGATTGGGCTGCCAGTCCAGTCACTCTTTAGTGGTGTAGCAAAGTTTATTGGGGTCCAAGGACTCATTTGAAGGAGAGTGAGATGTTGGGTAGATTTTATTTTTCTGTAAGTTCTAAGATTATAAAAGATGAATGGTTTGCCTTCTTTTACTTATAGGAGTTAAAGTCACTGCCTCGAGATGGTGAACACCTTATGTTCCTCCCCTCCCTACACCTTATGCTGTTATCCCCCCATATTCCTCCCTCCTTTTCTCTCATACTGGTTGTTGATAAGAAAGGTGGTCAGCGAAACAAAAAAAAAAGGAACTCAATATCTACTCTCATGAGGAAGTTCAGGATCCCATTAACAGAAATTAGTTCATCAGTTTTCCTATTAAATTAGCAGATTGACATGGTCTAGTGGTCAATCTCCTTTTTTTTTCTCCTCGTATTTGTAGCAGCAGATAATTTTCTATTATTTAAAATGGAAACAGAGCACTTTCTGGTTGCACTTCAAGAAACATTAGTACCTTCTAGATCTAAGAATATGTCCTTTTAACACCAAGGCTTCTCTAGTTGTATGGAGGAATAGGGGGGACTTTTTTCCTCTGTATGCACCTCTATAATTTTACATCATATATATATATATATATATATATATATATATATAAGAACTGTAAAATGATGATATGGTGGGCCTATAGTCTCATAATAGAACATGCAGTCTTATTCCTCAATTTCCCAAGGGTCAACATATTTAGTATGTGGTTGGTATAGCTTCCATTTAATAAGTAAACGTTTGTACTTGATTTGTCTTCAAAACTGAGAAAAGTACTTGATAAACCGTTTATGGACCACTAGGCACCACATCAGCAGAACAGTTAATAAACGCTCAACCATAGAGGGAAGCGTTAAAATGAAGCTTCCCCCAACGGTTGGTGTGCACATAAATCAAAACCCAACTTTTGTGAATATCAATGTGTACGGATGAATATGATGAGAAAAATGCTGATTTGGCGATGAAATGGTAGCATTTTGATAAACGCCCACGGAACAAAACACACGCTTAATATTTTTCCAAGATACATGATCTGTGCATATTTACAGGCATTCTTTTTGTATATGGTTGAGAGCCCCTCACTCTCCTTTTGATTTTAATACAATACATTACAATGATATCAGTTATCAAAAATAAATAAACCCCTAAGGTCAATCAAACAGCCAAACAATGCAACTCGTAAGCTAAGCATACAATATTTAAATAATATAATTTCCAAGACATATCTCAATGGAGCAAAAAATTAGGACATTCATCAATAATATCAGCTATATTTCTCTATAACCAAAACCAGTACATGTCAGGGCAAATTGAAAGGAACTTACTGTTGTAAAAAATGCACCTCCACCATAGTGTGATTGACCTGATGCTTTACCCCTAGCAGCTGGATCCTGATGTTAAAGATATAAGGGGAGGTTGATTAAAGTTAAAGTTAGCATAGTTCAATATAGAAGGTAAGAAAAAAATGAAGAAGTTCTTTTTCACATAAAAATCAGACATTCTATACCACAATTAAATCCAGAAAGAGATCAAAAAAAGGAAAAAAAAAAGAAAAAGGAGATCAGACAAGAACACCCCATCATCTTGTTCAATGTACAAGTGCACATAAAGGCCTAGCATATGTTTTGTTCAAAAAAAAATGCATTAACCAATTTTGTGTGTACATGAAAACAAAGCATGAAGCCATGAACATAATGATACGAATACGAAGTCCTCGGCTAAGTTTTATCTGGATAAGACCGTCCACATATGTCCCATATGCAAGAACAAAACAGGTATTTGAAAATGTCAAGCTCTTTAAAAAATAATAATTGTCAATGCCCTTGTAACAAAAAATCTGTCTTATATTCACCTACATAGTTGTACAACATTTAATGAATAAATGTTTGTCTGGATGGTCAATCATACAATATTGAGATTTAAAGAAAAAATAACTAAAAAAAAATGTTTGTCTGGATGGTTAATCATGCCTTTAATTTCTCTGTAGACTCCAAAAAGCCCATTAACTACTCCTAGATGGCAAAACCTAATTAAAGCAAATTGCTCTACAATTATGCAGCATTCTTTAGTTCCTAAAGAGTTGTTTCTTTGAAGTTGCTCAAGAAAATATGATAAACCATTTTAGGGCCCCTATAAAGTTCTGCGAACACAATAAGCAGTTAACATACACGGGAAGAAAAACAAGTGTAAGCGAGCACAAAAAAACCTTTGAAGCAATCCTCTGGCTCTGGGTAAACCAGCAGTGACCAAATAATATGGATCCGTAGATATACAAGGACTGAATTTCACAAGCACCTCAAATATGGGAAGAGATTGGCCTCCTAAAACAGAACCTTTCTTGTTCATAACCAAACTCAATAACACAATCAATTTATAAAATCCAAGAGAACTAAAATAACCATCTCACACTCTAAATCTACTAACACAAATAATATCCCATTAACCCACTAATCCACTAACCACTAGACACATAAGACAGAATTATCATCCAAATCAGAAATGCGAAGAAGAGAAAACACAATCCAAATCATAAATGTGGATTTGCAAACCAGATCTCATCATCCAGACAAGCAAACACCAAAATACGGCCTAAATCTCTTTTGTGCTCGAATTTAACAGATAGAAGAAAAAAACTAAATGAAACGGACAGTAAATTGAACATCCAGAAACCTGAAATTTCACATACAGATTAAATAAAGCAAACACACAACAAAATTCCCTCAACTCATATGGTCAAAACATGTCTGGAAAATCAGAAAGAAGCGCATAATAAAGAGAAGAAGATGAAAAAGAGTAGAAAGGACAAAGGATCAATAAGTCAAAGATCATAGAGACAAACTCACTGCGAATGGATTAACTTCTTCTTCCTCCTCGAAAGGATTGGGATCGTACCGACCGGCCATAACAGTAGATCCTCAGAAATCAATCCTCAGTGTTAAAAAACAAAAACCAAAGGATCTGGAGGTGCAAACAAGTAAGAGAAACGATTTCAAGCACCAGATTTACAAACCTAGGGCTTCTTTTGCTCCTCTCGCAGGTAACAACTAACACATGAAACGGCGAGTGAGAGAGAGAGAGAGAGATGAGGAAAAATTTGCTTTCGGTCGTATTACGCTTTGGAAAAACGACGACTTCGCTTTTTTTTAAGTTTGTAAAATATTGACAACAAGAGGTGAAGGAGAAGCAGGCTAGAAAAACCCACCCTCCCACTGTTACTCGTTCAGTTGTTATTACTGAAAGGGAAATTTTCCGATGACTATACTTTGCTCCCCCGACTTTAAAATAGGATAATTCACTACTCGAACTTTTAAAATATACCAATCACTACCATGTACTTTGATTTACCAAATACAGTATTCAAACTTTCAAAATGTGCCCATTAGTGCTTATAATTGTTAAGTAGCATTTGAAAAGATATAAATGCCTTTGAAGTATTATCTAATTTTTTTTAACAATCAATCATTCAAATATTGACAAAAAATGAACAGTCTCAAATCCTTATTTCTTCTATTTAATAAAGTTGGGATTAGGTCTCAATGGTCATTTTGGTGACCCCAACTTTCTTAAATAAAAAATGCAACAATTTTGGACTGTTCATTTTTTTATCAATGCTTGTATTGTTGATAAAGAAAATTAAATGACACTTGAAGGGCATTTGTATCTTTTCAACTACTATTTAACAGCCGGTTAACAGGCAAGTTAATGATAGGAAAAATTCCCGATTAGTACCTTATACTTTAGGCCTAGTATCACTTTGGTCCCCGAACTTTAAAACGCAACAATTCAGTACTCAGACTTTTAGAATGTGCCAATTCAGTACCTACTGTTTAGGGATGTCAACAGGTTGGGTTTAAACCAACCCGACCCCGACCCCCGACACTATATGGTCTAACCTGATACCAACTTGACCAAACCCGTAACATTTCAATTGTATGTTTTAAACATGTTTTCAATACCTAAAATCCATTAATGTAAGTTGTGAAATTGTTTTATAGATTCTAAGGTCACTTTTCCCATTTAAAAAAAGAATAAAACCAAAATCAATATATAAACAAATCTTAACTTTAAGGCTATAGAGTTAGAAGTCAAAAAGTTACAATAATACTTTGTATATATGTGAGATATCATGACACATCAAGGACAGGTCATTCATAAACCAGGTCTAACCCGACACGACTCAAGTTGAAGAATCAAAACCCTAACCCGATCCTAAACCGAATATGCCTTACCCTAACTCGACCCTATAAGGTTGGATCAAGCCAAATTTACCATTTAACCTGACCTATTGACATCACTACTACTATTAACCAATCATTGAGTGGCATTTGAAAAGACAAAAATGTCCTTCGAATGTCATCTACGTTTCTTTATTAACCATCCAAATGTTGACAAAAAATGAATAGTCCCAAATCTTTTTTTTCTTCTATTCAAGAAAGTTGGGACCACATTTCAGTGGGTATTCTAGTGACCCCAACTTTCTTGAATAGAAGAGGTAAAGAATTGGGACTGATCACTTTTTTTCAACATTTGGATGAGTGATAAAAAAATTAGATGACACTCAAAAGCATTTATGTCTTTTCAAATGTCAATTGACGAATGATTTACAATAAATACTAAATTGACATGCATTGAAATTATCGCATTTTAAAATTCAATGACCAAAGTGCCACTTACACAAATTATAGGATATTAATCGAAAATTTTCCCTTGTTATTACCATTGTTACTAGGAGAGGAGAGGCTGCGGGGTCAGTCTCTCCACTTTGGAAACTTCTTTTAATGGAAATTGATGAGAGTAAAAACAATGTCATACTCTCATATAAATCCCATGGGATAAGCCTCGTTAAACCTTTGGAATTGGATTGGGAATTGGGAACATTGAATATCTCTTTTTGCGAAGAATCACATTGATGACAAATCGACAACCCAACCATGTACGACAAAACATTCCAATCCGACGACTCGTAAATAGCCAAGGGCAGTGAGCATTAGAAGTAAAATTCGTAATAGTAGGAAGCAAGCAACTTGCAACTTTGGGTCGAGGCGTCTAAAATTGATCGTTTACCCAGGTCAGGATCCAAGAAGATTGTACTATTTGTAGTTGTGTTGTATATAGAGAGAGACAGACAGACAAACTTCTTGTATTTATTTAATGTGTAAACTAACGACCCAAACGTAAAATTGACTATCTACGAACACGATTTGTTGCGCGAGATGTGATTTGGATTTTGCGGCTGCGGGGCTTTCCGCTTTCTGACTTCTCTTCTCTACATGAAATATTGCGGGTACGGGCCTGATCCGTCGGGGACACCGTGGCCTCCGCCTCTTATTCTCAAATCGACTAGGCGGTACGCACGGCAGGACTGCTCGGCAAATGCATTGATTTTGCACAAGAAAGGTGTGGATCAAGAGCCCAAACCCGAGAATCCAATTCACTTTGCATCCGAAAATGGAGCACCTTGATTGAATTAATAAGATTTTTTGCCATGGGAATGGGAATGGGTTGATTCCAAAAGACGGCTCTGCCTAGTTCAAGATGGCAGGACGCCTCTATGTTTTGCAGCTATTAAAGGCCAAGTGAGTTATCAGACCTCAGGGGGTACATTTTTATTATCCTCCCTACAAATATGTAGAGTTGTAAAATGGGTCGTGCTGGGCCGATATGGCCCAGCCTGCTTGCGGCTCATGCAAAGTGTGGGTCGTGTCATGCTAGACCGTGAGCCATCCTAGGCCATGTCTCCCTCCTATGTGATATTTTGGAGGGTCAATACGGCACAACTCACGGCCCATGCCAGGTTGGTCCATGGGCCGAGCCTTAGGCCAGGTCGGACTGTTGATCGAGCCAAAGCTATGAAAGGTTTATTTAAAAAATTGAAAAAAAAATCTTAAATTTTTTATGAATTTTGATATATACAATTGTTTATTTTATTAATATATTATATACTATATATTATTATATAATTATAATATATAAATAAATTTATATAATAGTGGCGTGCCTTGCCCACGGGCCGTGGGTGGCATGGCTCAATTTACAGTTTTGGAAATATGCAAAAAAAAGTTTAATATAGGGGGTGCAAAATGGATTGGTCCAAAATTTGATCCTATTTTGTTAGATTCGAGTATTCTTCTACCTGATTTTTTTTTATTAAATCGGACTAGATAATAAGATCAGATTGAAAAATCGAATTGCTGTATTTTCTATAAAAAACATGTACATATGTGATGAAAAATAGTTAAAAAAATACTTGTATTTTTTCTGTTTTTATAAGTTGTTGTGTTTTTTCTTTTAATAATTTATTGCTTTTTTCAAAATTAAATCAGACCAAATCATATTCAAATATCCGATACCCTTAGTCGAATTCAGTTTCAAATCAATGTCTGTGAGGTCCAATCATACCTTTGGATTGGATCTAGAATTTATATAACCAAATCGGATTTGGATACATCCCCAATTCGAATCTAATCCGATCCATTTGCATCCCTAGTTTAATATCTAGAAAACTAATATTTGTTTAAATTCATGTGGGTTTCTGGTTTCTTAAAGTTTTTCAAGAATTATAGAAAATGCCAAATTTATATATGCATATTGACCTTGAGCTTTATGCATATCATAAAAGTTAAATCCCCAAATAGCATATATCATATATGGTTAATGGTTACTTGCACATGGATATGTTTACAAACTAAGCTTTGCCTCCTTATTAACACTACATTCAGGCCTAAGCTTGAACATAGCTCAATCATTGGGTCTAGATCTTGAGCTCGAGCCTAACCCTCATATAAAGCTCAAAGCCCAATTTCAAAATTGGGCTTGAAGGGCTGAGCTCAAGTTTAAGCCAAGTTTTTGAGAAAGCTTGAGCCCAACTCGAAAAAAAAAAAAAAAGTCAGGCCTAGTGCTTTTTGGGCCTAAGCTCAAACACAACTCAACCATTAGCTAGATCTTGAGCTCAAGCTTAAGCCAAGTTTTTGAGAAACCTTGAGCTCGACTTGGAAAAAAGTCAAGCCTAGTGCTTTTGGGCCCAAGCTTAAACACAAGTCAACCATTGGCCTAGATCTTGAGCTCGAGTCCAATGCTCATATAAGGCTCAAAGCCCAGTTTCAAAGTTGGGCTTAAAAGGCCGAGCTCAAGCTTAAGCCATGTTTTTGAGAAAGCTTGAGCCTAACTCGGAAAAAAGTCAAGCCTAGTGCTTTTTTGGGCTTGAGTCAAACACAACTCAACCATTAGCCTAGATCTTGAGCTCAAGCCCAACCCTCATATAAGGCTCAAAGCCCAATTCCAAAATTGGACTTGAAGAGTTGAGCTCAAGCTTAAGCCATGTTTTTGAGAAAGCTTGAGCCCAACTTGGAAAAAAGTCAAGCTTAGTGCTTTTGGGCCCGAGATACACAACTCAACCATTGGCCTAGATCATGAGCTCGAGCCCAACCCTCATAT
Source organism: Nelumbo nucifera (assembly GCF_055504915.1). NCBI lineage: Eukaryota > Viridiplantae > Streptophyta > Magnoliopsida > Proteales > Nelumbonaceae > Nelumbo > Nelumbo nucifera. The sequence continues at coordinate 136,011,115 of NC_142649.1, read as the reverse complement.
AAGGCTCAAAGCCTAGTTTCAAAATTGGGCTTGAAGGGCCGAGCTCAAGCTTAAGCTAGGTTTTTAAGAAAGTTTGAACCCGACTTGAAAAAAAGTCAAGCTTAGTGTTGTTGGGCCCAAGCTTAAACACAACTCAACCATCGGCATAGATCTTGAGCTCGAGCCAAATCCTCATATAAGGCTCAAAGCCCAACTTCAACATTGGGCTTGATGAGCCAAGCTCAAGCTTAAGCCATATTTTTTGAGAAAGCTTGAGCTTGATTACGAAAAAAAAAAGCTAAGCCCGGCATGGGTAAGCTCAAACCGAACTGGGAAGGTTCGTACCGTATAAGACGGGTGTACGGGGAAGGCATGTACGAGCTCGAGACTTTGGAAGGGAAGCTGGTACTTCGAGCATGGAACATCGACAACTTAAGAATGTACTATGTATGAGTTCACAACTCCAAGTATAAGTCACTCATGAAATCACTAAATTGGTCAAATAGACAACGAGCTGGAGAGAGGACCATAAGCCACACCCAAAAGCCTAAGGGCTATGGTGCCAAGCTAATAATAGACTTTGGCACGATAAAAGTCATAGTCGCCTCTTCGGCATAGGTAGTTTAAAACCCAGTCGCTTTGGCATGGGCAAAGCAAAGTGGCCTAGGCACAAACAGGTCAGGTATGTACCCTACAGTGTATGTTCACCCAGGCATACAATGATGATTAGATTATTCCTACTAGTGTCGAGCTTGCCAGCTCATGAGTAATCTATACTTAGAAAAAATTTCACTCCTATTTGGTTTAGCTTGCTAGCTCGAGAGTAATCTATACTTAAAAAAAATTTCACTCCTATTTGGTTTAGCTCGTCAGCTAGGGAGTAATCTATACTTAGAAAAAATTTCACTCATATTTGGTTTAGCTCGCTAATTCGGGAGTAATCTACACTTAGAAAAATTTGCACACAAAGATTGCAAAACACTTGTATTTCATTGATAAAGAACTTCAAGTACAAAAAAAAAAGAGAAAAAGAAGAGAAAGATTACAATTAACCGAGCTCGGAGGCTCGGAACATTGAGCATTACAAAAGAGGGGGGGTTCCAAGAAAAGAGGCTTCAATTTGTTTGGGGCTCTTCATCCTTAGTGGAGACTTCAGCAAGAGGATCTACCTCCATATGGTCATCGACAGCACCGGTCTCCTCTCCCTCGTCATTAAGCTGAAGGGATGGGATATCCATCACATGGACGCCCAAGTCTTGCGGAATGGACTGGGCGAATTTCAAAAAAAAAATTCTCCCATCTGTGCAGGGAATCAAATTCCCTATTTTAGAAAACAAATTTTCAATGATCAATCTTGAACCATGAACCAAATCAGATCTGAACCAAGAGGAGTAGGAGGGAGGATGTACCTGATATGGAGAAACAATATCTCCCAATGGAGGTGTTTACGCCCAAGGAAGGATCCAAAATCTGCTCCCATTGAAAATGGCGCAGTGCAGGATGGAGCAGAATCAACAATGTTCTTCCAAAAGAACTTGACCCTTCGCAAGAATCAACTGGATGGCTTGTGAGTACAGCTCCAACCAATCTTTTCCCAAAAGATTGAAATCAAGATCAGATCTTGATTTCTCCCAAGAACTGGAGATCGAACTGAAGGTGATGGCGGCGGCAGGAAGGAGGCGGCAAGAGAGAATTTGCAGGGTGCAGAAATCTCTCTTCTTGTGATTTTCAGCTCTGAAGAAAATTGAACGTCAATCACTTACTACTGCCGCCCCTTTCTCCTTTCATAATCTTAAAGGGATCAGCTCCTAATCCCATTAGGAGTTGCTAATCCAAATCATATTTGGATTAGAAGTCCCTTTAAGTGATAAGAGATAACCCTTATCTTATCTGCAGATCAGATCAGCCATCTCCTAATCTAATTAGGAGGCTTCCAAATCTAAATCTCATTTAGATCTTGGACTCTCTAAGTAGATAGGGTCTAGGCTCAATCCTATCAGCCGATCCATCTCAGAATTCGCCCCTTTTAATTGACTGATCAAATCAGCCCAGTTCGAAATGGGCTTAAGGCCCATTTAAGGTTATGTACTCACTTAGCCTTCCAAACTGCTACCCAGTTGGGCTTCCTTGTATGGCGTGGGACCCAAACATTGATCTACACATCAGCCACATGGGTTCAGCCCAGCCTTTGTTACAAGGCCTGGCCGAATACACTGTTATGGACAGTGCACCCCCTGAAACCCATCTTGTGGGCTCTATGGGCCCAACACTTACCCTAAGTGGTCCTTGGGCCAAGCCACCTTGTAACACCCAGGGACTGTGGGCAAATGCAAGATTAGCCCATCAGGTATTATCCTCAATGGTCTTACACTTAACCTCTCAGCCCATAATGATCAAACAGTGCCCGACAAGGGATGACCTCTCCCTCGACTGCAAGGAACAGTGTTGCACCCTCCGTTTACATGGATCCCGGGAATTAAAACACTTTGCAAATCATTTCGAAACCATTATATATAAATATCTTTTGTAGAACAAAATCTCAACACTTGAAATCGGCTGCCGACAGTCTTGGTTTCCATCAGAGAGAGTGCATCCCCGATCATTACCTTTGTCCGACAAAGGGGCTGATCCTGTCACTATGATCACCCACTCAGATGAATTCTCGGATTGTCCCAACATACCTAGGTTTTGACCCCCGCTAAGGATCTCACTGATTGGTACGTTAAAGACAACCCAATCCAACACCTAATGTAGTATCATAATCGAGTCTAAGGGTCAAGTGTAACTTTCCAGTTTTGCCCATCTATCTCCAAGGTCCAGGGCAATACTGGAAATCTGGTCCGGTTCAGAGGTTCTATTAATCCTACACTGCATGTGCTTCGGGTCTCACCCTGGTAGCTGAGACAAGCTACCCCAACAGTTGGCCGCACATTAGTGTCAGCCTTGGCAGGATAAATCTCCCCAGACTTACCCAATGGCTGTGAACATTCTAAACTAACATAAGTCTCATTAAGTGTCCAGTTTAAGGGTATTACACAGAAACACACCACAAAAACATGAATCAAATGAGTACTTTATTCATTTACAATAAATTCATAATGTACATAATTCTGATTGAAGCTAAGGGCATACAACTGTCTAACATAAGCAGGTCGTCATCACTAGAGTCCGATCCTTGGCAGCTTCAATGGCCATCTCTTTGGTGATCTTCGACGTGGTGATAGCACTGAGATCGAGGTAGGGAAATTCACGCCGGGTCAACCACCTGTTGAGTTTGAACCCCTTGTAGTAGCCTGCTGTCCCTGCCTCGACCAACCTTTCCCAAAGCTCCACTGATGACTTGTACTCTTCAACCGCCTTAACCTTGGCCTCCTCTATCGCCTGAAGCAGGAGTTCGGTTCATTCCTTCACGTGGGCCTCGAGGTTCTCGATCTCCCTCTTCAATGCTGTTTTACGCTCTTCGAGCTCATTCTTCTCTGACATCAGCAGAGTTAGCAGCTCCTTCTTAGCTCGTGCGTCGTTCTTCAGTTGGTTGATTTCGTTGCGAGCTAAGTTTAGTTCGACGTAGGCATTTCAGGAAGACTCCTTGGCTTCGAGAGCTCACTTTAGGTTCACCTCGGACTGGTAAGCCAAGGCATGGATGGAGGAGTTCACCTGCCAAGAGAAGAAAATGAGTATCAGTATACAAAAAATCTAAGTACAAGACAATTTGAAAGATTAGTTCAAGAACATACCACCATACAGTGTGTGGCTGCTCGGGCCCCGAGCTGAGCAACTGGCAAGTCGGCCCAACGAGCGATCTCCTCAGTAAACACCGCGTCCTTGCTCTTGAGAAGGCCGAACTTCAGAGTTAAAATGCTCCGAACTGGAGCATCGCTGCTCGAAGAAGTGGCGGCCGCTGGAAAAGGCTCTGAAGACGTAGCCTCCTCGGGTATGCGGGGTGGGGTGGCCTTGCCCGAGTCCTCCTCGACCAGATCGATTACGAGAGGCTGCTCGACGATAGGTGGGTGCTCGGGCTTAGGAACGACAACCTCAATTGTGGCTACTTTAGTCTCGACGCGAGCCTTTTTGGAGGCTCTCTTCTTCTTCTTCCCCTTTTTCATGCTTCCGAAGAGCTCATCGACAGGGATGTCGTCCATGGCAGCTGCAACAAGAAACGAGCTAAGTCAGATACAGTACCGAGGTAAAACGAATAGAAAAAGTACAGCAAGTAGCGACCTACCAGGAGGATTTAGGCCGACTTGCACGAGCGTCTCCTTGGTCACGATGTTTTCGAACTTCAAGCCGAGCTCTGCCCAAGATCGGACCTCCTCCCTGTCTTCAGGTCCAGTCTAACGTCGGGGTCTTGGATGGCTGCCATCCAGTGAGTCGGGAAGGGTCACCCATCGGTGTTGCGAACCATAAAGTAACGCCTCTTCTAGGCCGGAACCTTATTAGGGAGCTCATGCAATAGTTTGTACCCGGGACAAGGAGAGTAGTAAGTTCGCCTGTCTTCGGGCAGAACACATGACATGTTTTTCTTAATGAAAATGATCGAAGAGAAGGCGTCGAGGTCAAGGTGATGGTTGTAGTCATGGAAAAGAGAAATGGTCCCTACAATATTACGGATAGAGTTCGGGTGTAGTTGGTCTATGGTAATGTTAAAGAATTTAACAATCTCGATTATAAGAGGGTGAAGTGGGAGACGTAGACCGACTACGAGCTGCTCCTCGAAGACCACGATCTCATTGTGATCATGATCCTAAGGAAAGTTGCCTAAGGGGATGCTATACACAAGGCCGATAGGGAGTCTGTACCGGGCTACTAAGGCTAGAAGCCTATCCGCCGTTATTATTGATGGGCCGAAGTTATCTGGCAGCCAACCTCGGTGGGAGGTGGAAGACAATTTACCAGAAGCTTCTCGCTCCCGCCAAGGTGAGTCCACCTCGGGCGGATTGAGGACCACATCCTATCCTGAAGTGACCACCTTGGTAGGACTAGGATCCACGGTCTGAGTTGAGGTGCCCACCTCAGCCCTAATGGATTCGCCGCTCCCGTCTAAAAGGCTATCTAAGCTAAGGCTAGACATATTAAAGAAAAGGACAACGTAATCAAAAGGAAAAAACAAAGGAATGTGGACTCACCCTCCACATCACCTAGATTCCATGCCAAATCCACCTAAGCTCGTCGTGAACTCCCTACGCTGGGTTAGGACCCCTGCTACGAGGAGTGGGGGCAATTGATGAGGAGTAATTTGGCACGACCTAATAAATAAAAATCATGTGGACGTGATCTGCATGCAGGATGACAACTCATCAAGGGAAGCCTAATCAATGGTATGCGGAGCTCGGCATAAGGTTACCTCGACAACCAATCGAGTTCGAGGCCTGAGAACCGAAGTGACACGTAATAAATACCAGTAACTTCCCAACAGACTTCAAATATTGCGGGATCATTCCGCATAACGGCAAGCCTTATATTCTCCCTGTCCAAATCGAGTGGTGATAATGAGGTTCATTGACTGATACTTACTCCCCAACTAAAGCGGAAACGGATCTCGTCCATTCAGGCTGCAGATCTCGGAACTGTTCCGGGAAACCTGTAATAACTCAATTATATAAAGGCATCAACTCCTCCATGGTCCAGGTACGTGCGATTACTTGCATCCAAGCTCTCTAGCACTCAGATTCTAACTCGCAATCATGACACTGTACTGACTTAAGCATTGAAGCAACCTCGCCAAGTTAACCGCCCTGGGTGCTCTAATCCTCTGTCTTGCAGCTTAATCCAACTCGCTACATGACTAAGGTCCATGTCATCTTCTAACTAGGAGCTTCCAGATCGTGCATCATCAGAGCCAAGGTAGTTCCAAATTTGATTCATTTATATTATTCAAATTAAACTCAAATTGCAATTGTAGTATAAATAAATTAAATTAAAAAGCATCAAAATATTATATATATTTTTATAGAATGAACTTAAGAATGACTTTGCTATTGTATTTCATGAACAAAATGAACTGAAAAGTTTTCGTGTTAATCTCTGTCATTGGAGCTTAAGCGACTCGCTTTAAGTACAAAAATTAAGGTAGGAATTAAACTGGACTTTCAACATTTACAACATGAACAAAAGATCCACAGAATAATAAACAAAAAGGCTAGTAAAAAAATGAATTAATTATAGAAAAGGATAGTTGAACAGATAACGAGGTAATAGAAAAGAAAAATCAACAAGTCTTAAGTCTATTCAGGATAGTCATTCTCACGGTCATGATGCATCTGGCTCCCTTGAAATGGATCAACCCAGTCTTTATCTTCTCTTATAGCTTGGTCCCAGCGCTATCGAAATATTCGAAGGTCCAAGGTTGATTGCCTCCTTATCTGCTCAAACGAATTATCAAACAACTGTTAATTGATAGAAATAAACACTAGCCTCTTACCAGTGTTTTCTGCGTTAAATGAAAGCTAAGGGTTCATTTGGTTTGTAGTCAAAATTAAAATTGGTTTACTATAAATGTTGGGCCCATTAAGAGCCCATGCTGATGGACTTAGGGGTTCACTGTACTTGACAATGAATTCGGCCAAGCCTTTTCACAGAGGCTGGGTCGAACCCATGTGGGCTTATGTAAGGTCATTGTTGGGGTCCCACGCCATACAAATTGAACCTAAATGGGCCAGTAACTACCTAGGGACGTGAACCATTTGCTAAATGGGCCGCCCATGATTAATTGGATTAATCAAGTGGTCACATGACAGTTTAAGCAATCATTTGAGTTGAGCGAATATGGGTTTAGATAAGGGCTTGGAGCATCCATTAGGATAAGAGGATAAGTCTTATCCACTTAGAGAGGCCAAATCCAAATAAAGATTTGGATTAGGAACCTCCTAATTCGATTAGGAGTGGTGCTACTTAAGGCTTATAAAAGGAGAGATCGAACTGCTCTAGTTACACATCTGCTTTCAGTTCTCTCTCTCTACTCTTGCTGCCCCCAAAACCCTAATTCGTTCTCCATCTTGTGACTGATCTTGAACAGTTCTGATTTCTGACTTTTGCAAGAAAATATTATAATTATTTCGTGCTCACCTCCCTTTGTATGATCCAAAGAGTTGGATTGCAGTTTTGCTGAAAACTGCATTGCTGAACTGACTTCATTCCAAGTTGTGCCATCTTCAGTGGAGGCTGGTTTTGGGATTCAGTTTGGGCGTGAATGACCACTTTGGGAGCTACATTTGTGGAATCCATATAAGGTATACTTCTCTCTCTAGTTTGGTTTCAAATCTGGTATGGTTTTGGTGCAAGAACAATCCTTGTAAAATGCAGTTTTTCTAAAACTACGAATGCGATTCTCGAAGGTTGCAAGAAAATTTTTGAAATTTCGCCCAACCATCTAGCATGGTTAGGCCATCCATATGAAGGATCTAACCTTCCTTCAACACTATCTAACAATTTATTTATTTATATAATAACACACACACACACACACACATATATATATGTTATTTATATTGCATTTTTGTAAATTTGTTATATTATTTGTTTTTTTATCAAAACATGTATATATATGATGGAATTCATAAAAAAAATGTATATATATGATGGAAATAGTTGAAAAGATACTTGTATTTTTTGTTTTTCTTTATTTAAATTATTATATTTTATTTTATTTTCTTTTAATAATTTATTAATTCTTTTAAAAATTTAAATCGGATCGGATTAGATCCAAATATCCGACTTCCTCATCGGATTCGAATTCAAATCAATGTTTGTGAGATCCGATCGGATCTATTGTTCATAGAATCGGATCGAATTCGTATATACCATGATTTGAATCCGATCTGATTTGTTTGCATCCCTATTAAAAGGAATCTTACAACTTTAAGAGGAAAATGGGTGTTTGTTTTCTCTTATCTCGTATCTTAAAGATAAATCTTATAAATTTTTGTTTTCCAATAACACTCTCAAAGCACAAACAAAATTTCTCATACATGGGGTCAAAATTGATATTTGACAATTTTTGTTTTCCAATGTAATTATTGTACTTTCAGATGTCACGCCCTTAGTTGAGTAAAGAACTACTGTTGTCAAGCTTGTTTTACAAGCTAATGGTACTAAAAGCTTGGATTAATGCCAAGGACTCCAATGAATCAAAAGGCCCACCTCTATAGGTGGAATTGGATTTTTTCTTTTTTTTTTTTGAAAGGTAAGGTAAGAATTTATTGAAAAAGAGAGAGAAGGGTACAACAACTTCCTGGTACACCTCACCGGAGAAAGAGGGGGAAAAACTCATTCCAGACTCCAAACTGACTGAGAGTGAAGCATCTGAAATAGATTTTGATGCTTAAACTCAGGTCTAACTGACAACCAAGATGTAAGTTTACAAACAGATATCTGTATCAAGTCATTTATATTTTTTGCTCTATTACAGAAAATGTGACTGTTTCCCTCAGACCAAATAGTCACAAGAATAGCCGTAGGTATGGTGCTCCAGATCAGCTTCCCCTTTTTCTTCAGGCCAGTTAGCTTCCAGCAGGAGAACAGGTATGGTGCTCCGGAGCAGGTCCTTTTTCTTCATGCCAATCAGCGTCCACACAACCCACAATTCAGATCAGGGATCTGTAGTCCTCTCCTATCCAGGTTGACTCTTGAAAGACCCTTGTTTACAGTCAGAACCCACACAAGAAAGTTTGCCTTGGAAGGTCAGATTGGGTTCCACACCTGTCTTTTTGGGAAGTCAGCAACCCCAGTCTTACTAAGCTTTGAGGCCAGACTTGATTAAGAATACACCATACGCACTCCACCTCCAGTTCCAATCATCCTCCAAATCAACTACAATGCTTTGCCTCTGTAGAACTTGCATGAACTCCACAAACGGTTCCAGCTCCAGTCAAAAAGATTTCTCCTAAATAGAGGACTCCAGGAGATGGAGCACCACTCATATCATAGGATTCGGCAACTAGATTTCAGGGTTTGCAGCACACTGATATAAAGGAGGGGAAAAGCTTCTGCAAGAGGGATATCCATGCACCATGGGTCCCTTCCAGAACTTCAGTTTGTTTCCTTTACCAATTTTAAAACCTAACCCAGTTGAGAAAACCGAGAGGGATTTAAGAATTCCTTTCCATAGAGAACAAACCCAATTCTACAGAGGGTCCAAAGACCTCCAATCTCCCCAATCCACCCCAAATTTAGCTGCAATTAGACTCCACCAAGCATTCCTCTCAGTTCCAAATTTCCACAACCATTTACTCAGGAGGGCAGTATTAAAAGTTTTTAATTTTTTTAAACGCAGACCTCCTTCCTCTATAGGCAAGCACACCTGGTTCCTACCCAGTGGGAAATTCCTCTGAAAAGCTTCCAATTTTTACCCACCTTGGCAGGGAACAAGTGGGGAGATTTGAGAGAGTACCCATCAAAAGTGTCACTCTACCTCTAGCGGAGAGGTATTTGGCCTTCCAAGAAGCCAACTTCCTTTCCGTCCTTTCAATTACAGATTCCCAGATCGAGACAGAAGTACACAAAGCTCCAAGGGGGAGCCCCAGGCACTTTCCTGGGAGATAATTAACCTGACAGGCCAACACTTCATCGAAGGTTTCCAGGTTATCAACCTGGCCGACAAGGAAGACAACACTCTTCCCTAGATTTACTTTCAGCCCAGTCACAACTTCAAACCAGCATAGAATTCCAAGCATCCCTTCCAACTGATAAGGCGCAACATCAATAAAACAAAGAGTGTCATCAGCAAACTGGAGAATGTGAACCCCCACCCCCCCGGCGTCAGATTTCAAAACCATCCCTGAAGGCAGTTAGCTTACTGAATCGAGTGAGCACTTCCATCAGACAAATGAAAAGTAAAGGGGAGAGAAGGTCCCTTTGTCTAATTCCTCTAGAGCTTTCAAAGAAACCCGCCACATGCCCATTAACGAGGACAGAGAATTTTGGAGAGGTGACACAAACCTTTATCCAGTTCCTCCACCTCTGACCAAAATTCATCTTTGCCAAGACAAAATCCAGACATCTCCAATTGACATGATCATAGGCCTTCTCAATATCCAATTTACAGATCAGACCAGGTTTTCCATCCCTCCTAGAATCAATTAGCCCATTTGCAATCAAGACACTATCCAACATTTGTCTACCAAGGACAAATGCACACAAATTGTCAGAAATTACATTCAATAGAACTTTGTTCATCCTCTCAGCCAACACCTTTGAAAGAATCTTATAGAAGCTATTTAGAAGACTAATGGGCCTGAAGTCTTTTAAGTTTGTAGCTCCAGCAATCTCAGGCTTCTCTGTAGGGATGCCGAACTGTGAAAGTTCTGAAACACACTCAGAAGATCATGCTTGATAAAGTCCCAACATTTTAAATAGAAAAGATTAGTCAAACCATCTAGTCCAGGAGACTTGTCTGACTCTAGATTTCTGATTGCATCCTTAACCATTAACCCTTGACATTCTCAAAATTTTGGAGGACATGGTCATGATTATACTCAGTTGTGCAGACTATTGATGTGGGACATTACTCCTAAAGTTTGTAAATACTAGAGTTGGCTGAACTCATGCTTGTGAGCTGAAGTAGGACCTTCTACTTGAAGACCACACATGCAAAGTTGCAGAGTATGAGAAGGCAACAGTGCATTTCATCAAAGCACACAGGCGACGATTAACTAAACCAATTTTGGCTTGACCAAGTTTGAAAAACTCTTGGACCAGTTAAAGTTCAATGACAGAATAAAACAACACACTATGGGCTCAGTGTCCTAACCTCAGTTCGCAAATCAACTGCTGCAACTCCTCATCTCTAGATTACAAGACAGAAAAACAAAAACAATGCATACTAAAATTAATATCGGGCAGCTATTTTGACACCTGCATGGAGTTGTTGCCACGAATGTCTTTTGACACCTGCAATTGATGGTATGGGATTAATTACAACATAGAATAGAAACATATTATATAAGACAACAGCATAAACAACAAGAGGCAAATTGGTTATTCTTATTAATTGCAAAGCTAGGTGTATTGTATTACCCATTACAGGAAGTTAGGCCATTTGGTCATTCTGCTTAGCTGTACAGTTTGTTATCCAGCTGGACTCCACCTTGTATTCTCTATGTATATTCTCTCAATAATCAAATAGAATATACAGTTTTCTCTCCTCTGTTCAGTTTTAGATGGGCTCTGTATATTCCATCTAAAACTGAACATAGGAGAGAAAACTATATATTCCTTTTGATTATTGAGAGAATATATATATAGAGAGAATACAAGGTGAAGTCCAGCTGGATAACAAACTGTACAGCTAAGCAAAACGAACTAACGACCTAACTTCCGTAATGGGTAATATATTGCCAGGCCCCTCAGTGCCTGGTCTAAAATAATCCAAATATTTCATATAATCATTATCTCTGTATGCGATAAGTGATGCATAAATTCGTCCACAGTGAAGGGATGAGAGATCCATCATATGGATGGCTGAAACCTGCAGGAAGGTTGGGCGAAATTTCAAAAATTTCTCTCTCTCCCATGTGGGAATCACATTCCCTATTTTAGAAAACTGCATTTTCAAAGATCAATCTTGAAACCAAACCGGACCAGATCTGAAACCAAAAGGGAGTGGAGGGTTATACCTAATACGAAGTAATAATAACCTCCAATGAAGGTGTTCACGCCCAAGGAAAAATCCAAAGACTGCTTCCACCGAAGATGACACGGTGCAAGATGAAACAGAATCAACAGGACGGTTCTTCAGCAAGAACCGAATTCTTCAGCAAGAATGTGATGGAGGGCTAGTGAGCACGACTTTAGATTACCTTTTCTACCAAAAGGTAATATCAAGAACCCTTCTTGATCGCTCCCACAGGTGGAGATCGAACTGGTATAGCAACAAAAGCAGGAGAGAAGGAGACAGTGCAGTCAAACTATGTTGTCTCTCTCTGGAATTCAGCAGTCTGTTAGATGATCAAGAGGTTCACCTTGCTCTTCTATTTATAGCCTTAAAAAGAGGTTCTCCTACTCCCATTATGAGTTTCCTAATCCAAATCTTTAATTTAGATCTGGACTCTCTTTAAGAGATAAGAATAATCCCTTATCTTATCTGCAGATAAAGATCAGCCTTCCTAATCTAATTAGGAGTTTCCTGATCCAAATCTTTATTTGGATCTAGACTCTTTGAGTGGATAGGGTTAATCCCTTATCCTATCTGCTGATATAAATCCTAGAACCGCCCTCTTTTAATTAATCTCATTAAGCCAGTTCGAATTGGGCTTTAGGCCCATTAAGCCTATCTGCTCACTAGCCCTTCAATCTACTGTCCAGTTGGTTATCCTTGTATGGCGTGAGACCCAAACATTGATCTACACATCAGCCACATGGGTTCAGCCCAACCTCTGTTACAAGGCCTAGCCGAATTCACTGTAGGAGACATTGAGCCCCTGAGTCCATCACCATGGGCTCTTAATGGGTCTAACATTTACACTAAATGGTCATTGGGTCAAGCCACCATATAAAAACCCATGAACTGTGGGCAGATGCAAGATTAGCCCATCAGGTATTACCCTCAATGGTCTTACACTTAACCTCTCAGCCCATAATGATCAAACACTGCCCGACAAGAGAGGACCTCTCCCTCGGCTGCAAGGTACAGTGCTGCACTTTCTACTCACATGGATCTCGGGAATTAAAACCTTTTGCAAACATTTTGAAACCACAATATATATATATATATATATATATATATAAATATATTTTGCAAAACAAATTTCAACGGTTGAAATCGACTGCCAGTAGTTTTGGGTTCCATCAGAGAGAGTGCATCCCCGATCATTCACTTTGTCCGACAAAGGGACTGATCCTATCACTATGATCACCCACTCAGATGAATTCTCGGACTGTTCCAACATACCCAGATTTTGACCCCCTCTAAGGATCTCACTGATTGGCATATCAAAGATAGTCCAATCCGACACCTAGCGCAATACCATAATCGAGTCTAGGGGTCAGGTGTAACATTCAAGTTTTGCCCATCTATCTCCAAGGTCCAGGGCAATACTGGAATTTGGTTCGGTTCAGTGTTTCAAGAAAACCCACACTGCATGTACCTCAGGTCTCACCCTGGCAGCTGAGACAAGCCACCCCAACCAACTTGGCGACACATCAGTGTCAACCTTGGCAGGATAAATGTCCCCAGATCTATCCAATGACTGTGAAGATTCTAAACTAACACGAGTCTCATATGTGTCCAGTTTAAGGGTATTACACAGAAACACACCACAATAACATGAATCAAATATGTACTTTATTCATTTACATTAAATGTCATAATGTACATTCTGATTGGAGCTAAGGGCATACACTGTCTAACACACAGAGCAAGTACCAAATCTTTACCCAAAAAAAAAGAACAAGTACCAAATCAGTTACAAGCATTCTTAACAAATCTTCGCAACATTGTTACCAGTGTCTCATTAATCCCAATCACATTAACAGTAGCAGAAACCATAAACCTATTGCTTGGGTGACAATTTGGTAAAATGCATAGATATTGGAAATCAATAGCCACTTCAATAGCTGAATTAAGGCTCAAATGATGATGAAGATTAAGGTGAGATTGAGAATAAGGACAACAACGAAAGACACTTCATTCAAGCTAGAAAATTGAGCAAGTTATACACCTACAGAATTCAATCAACTCCCTGACATTGAATATATATATATATATATATATACACACACACTAAGATGGTTTGGTCACACACATAGAAGACCTTTGGCAAGTGATCTGTCGCAAGTTGAAGGGGCTAGGAGTGGTGGGGGAAGACTGTTGGTTGTAGTAAAAAATGTTTTGAATGCTAATAATTTAACAATGGACATGGCATTAAACAGAACGAAATGGCGAAATAGGACTCATGTAGCTGACCCTATATCGTTGGGATAAGGCTTGGATGGTAATGATGAACCACATTTGGTATAAAATCTCATTAACGTCTCCCCCAATGTTGGGGGAGAGCTTCCAATGCAGGACACAATGATAAAAAGGGGAAACTACATCCCTGAATATAAAATCAGTAGGCCTGTAATCAGATCAGATTCATCTAAATCCAAGTTCAATTTGACAAGATGTTAGCTGCATGTGACTCCAATCCGAAATCTGATTGGATTGTGTGCAAAGCATTTGAGTTCAAATCCGATTGGATTTTTTGGATTTCATATTTTAATCCGACTTCGACTGATTTCTCCAACACCAATATAAATGTTTAGCTAAATAAAGGATTAAGGAACTTGCCGCTTTTGTTTAGTTGAGAGAATGAGAAGATTCGACGGTGGTAGCTTGCTTCAATATGCTGGTCTGCCGTTTGTTTGGGAGAACTAGATTCACTCTTGTCGTTTTCGTTTGCTTCAATCTGACAAGATTCACTCTTCAGTCGAATCAGTCCACCGTTTAGCTCAAGTATTGTGTTCGGACTTCAGTTGTAGAGAGGGGAATGGGAGAATAAAAATACTTGCAGGCTACAGCTGAAGAGAGGGGAATGGCAAGAATGAAGAAAAGGGCGGAATAAAGAATGACAACGAGAGTTGAGAGGGGAATGCAGAGTTGTAGACTTGGTTGTTGCAGAGAGTGAGAGTCGAGAGAGGAGAGAAAAGTGGTGACGAGAAAGAAGAAAACCTAGGCAAGAAGAAAATATCGATTAATTCAAGTATTGTGTTTAGAGCTTAGGGCTGGCTGACTGGGAATTTGAGGAACAGATTTCCTCATTTACCCCTAAGAGGTTTTATTTATTACACTAATGTATAAAAGTATATATAAAATATATTCATATATATATATATATCATATCATATTCGGATTTTTATTGGATCGAATGGGGGTGCGTCTGAGTTCAATCCAATTTTTAATCAGATTCTATTCTACTTCCACCATCCGAATCCGATCCGATATGACATCCTACCCCATCCGAATCCAAGATTATCGGATTGGGCCACGGGTTTTCATGTGTTGTTGATAGGTCTAAAAATCAGTGCATTACAAAGCAAAACTATTGTTCCATACAATCTCCTCCCAATGACCACAAAAATCAGCAAATTTAAGGCCACTAAATTTGCCCAATACATAGTGGCGCCGTCTGTGGGAACGTTTTCAAGACTTCCCCCTAAGAAAAAAGTGTAGAGAACACTGATGTGGGCCCCACAGCTGTGGTCCCCACTGTGTTCGTATGACAGCACATGTAACCTTTGATTAGTTTGTCAGTGTTAGTTGGTAGTTATCTTAGACAGCTTGTTATCTCAATTATTTATTTGTTTTATTTTCCATGTAAGCATTAAGGGCAATTATGTCCTTTCCTACATTTAGTGAACATAAACTATAAATATTGAGAGAGTGGCGGCGGCAGATTCATTCGATCTGTCCCTCCTTTCAAAACCCTTGTGTACTTCTGCTTCTTCTCCTTTCTTCTCCCTCTTTCTTTTACTTTTCTCAATCCGAAATCTGTTGGAATTCAAGACTGATTGTAGTCTTGATCGACTACTTGGTATCAGAGCCTATCTAGGGTTTCTCATGTGAGTCTAGTCCAGCCGACCACATGAGAACTGTCTAGGGCTGGAAGCTTACAAAGGACTGTTCGTTGGCTGATTCTTGGAGGTTACTAGAAAAGTTTAGCAGCTGTTCGAAGACTTGTCGAGGCTTGCAGAGTGTTTTGGTAATCAGGAAGAATCAGAGAAGGTTAGGGTTCAGACCACGATTGAAGGTAGCGATCAGAGTTCTCTGGGTAAGTCTTTATTTTTCCCTTGAGATTGCTGTCAGTCAAGATAGTTGGACCTATCTAGGAGGAGCGGTCGAACTCTCCTATTTTCTCTCAGAGGTGATCAGTTTTTTTTAGGGTTTGTCATTAACCCTACGGCTAGACTTGACTGTGAATTCTTTTGGAAAGTGCGGCTGAGCACTGTTTATGTTCTCACAAAGATCTTCCTAACCCTATGATTAAAACCTTAATTCTGCTTCAGCACTACAGATTGCTTTCAAAGTGGGTTTCAGACCTGTTTTTGGCTTCCGAGCCTGTTTTGGGGGTGAGAACTGTTATCGGACTGCATATATTCTGGTTGCCGATTGGTTTCAGATCAGATCTGAACTGATTCCATACAGATTTCTGATTGTGATCGATTGTTTAAGTGCTGTTTTCTATTGTAGTAACCCTGATAGTTCTTAACTACTGATTCTTGACCAAGAATGGAGTTCAAAAATCAGGGAGAAGGTGTTTTTGGGAACAATAGTTCTGGTAGTATGTCTGAGACTGCGTTTCAGATTACAACTGTGAGATTTGACGGATCCAATTACTTGGAATGGGTCCAATCAGCCATGATGGCTATTGGGGGAAAGGGAAAACATAGCTACCTATTGGGAGATGTGAAAGAACCTTCCAAGGAGGACCCGATGTATACACCGTGGGTTCAGGAGAACTACTTGGTTATGACATGGCTGTGCAACTCTATGCAGCCACATATCAGCCAAAATTACTTGTGGGCAAAGACAGCCAAGGAGAAATGGGATGTCATGAAAGAGACCTACTCCCAACCCCTTAATGTTGGTAGAGCCTATGAACTGAAGTGTGAGGTGAATAATCTTAAACAAAGAGAGAAACCAGTCTCTGTTTATTTCTCTATCTTGAAATCCCTGTGGCATGAAACTGACCATCTAGAGACTCTTGAGTGGGAAAGTCCAAAAGATGCACAGACCCATAGAAAGCAAGTCGAGACTAATAGGGTGTTTGAATTTCTGGCTGGCCTGAATTCAGATTATGACATTGTGAGACAGCAGATATTGACAAGAGACAGTGTGACCCTCTCTCAAGCATACTCCCTGGTGCATAGTGAAGAGACCGGGAGGAAGGTTATGATGCAACATCAGCCCTTTCCCCCAGCCCTGGCAGCAGTTAAACCTAAGTCTGGGGGTGATATAGAAAGGCACATGAGAAAGGAAGATAAACGGGATTTGGTATGTGAACATTGCAAGAAACCCAAGCATACGAAAGATACATGTTGGAAGCTCACCCTCATTTAGTCCCAACAAAACTGGAGAATAAAAGAGGTAATGCTCATATCGCTGTGAATACTGATTCTGCATCCTCGTCAGGCACAAAAGGCACGCCCCTAGATACCTTAGCTGCTGTTCGGGCTGCCCTAATACAGTTGGAAAAGGAGGTTGGGAATTCAGCTCAGTCATCTCAGTCACCATCAGCCCCTGCCACATCTGCATTTGCTCATTCAGGTACTCGGGCCTCAGCCTATCATGCTTCAGCTCCAAGTAACACTAAACACTGTTGGGTAATAGACTCAGGTGCATCTGACCATATGACTAGCTTGCCATCATTGTTCACTACTTATCACTTAACTTCTGGTAGAGATAAAGTATCTATTGCTGATGGTTCTCCTGTTCCCATTTCTGACAAGGGTGACATCAAGTTATCTAATACTATCTCTTTATCCTCAGTCTTGCATGTTCCTAAACTTGATACTAATTTGCTTTCAGTCAGTAGTATTACCAAACATCAGAACTGTTCAGTAACCTTTTTCCCTAACCAATGTGTTTTTTAGGACTTGGAGACGAGGAAGGTGATTGGGACTAGCCGTGAGACGAATGGGATCTATCTGCTTGGAGAAAGTTCTCATTGGAAAGAACCAGTGGATAGAAGTCTTTTGTTTCTCAGTTTGTGAGTCCGGTTATGCCTTGGCATAATCGATTAGGTCATTTATCTTTTCGGTCTTTGAAGAGTTTGTTTCCTACTTTATTTGAGTCTATTGAGATGTCAAATTTGAGATGTGAGAGTTGTGATCTTGCCAAACATTGTAGAACATCTTAACTCATCTGAGGTTGTTCCTTTACCAATTCCATTGAGTGATGAAGGCTGTAATGGTGAGGGCTGTCAGAGGGATCAGGAGTTGAAAGTCTATCACAGGCGATGCAGGCAGGTTGATCTCAGTCATCGGCAGTCCAGGCCAGCTCCAGTTCCTTCTGCGGATCCAGATCCAGGTACTACAGTCCTAGGGCCCACTGAGATACCTTCCACTGTTGCTACTTCCTCTCCTTCTTCAGATGACCTTGACCTCCCTATTGCGGTCCGTAAAGGGAAACTGCGTTGCACCACATCCACAACTCACTGCATTTCCCAGTTTCTATCCTATGATCGCCTCCTCTTACAGGTCCTATCTCACTTCCATTGCCGATATCCCTATCCCCAGAACAATGCAAGAAGCCTTATCAGTTCCAGAGTGGAAAGATGCAATGAAAGTTGAGATGAATGCCCTTTTGAAAAATAATACTTGGGAGCTAGTTGACCTACCCAGAGGAAAGAAACCGGTTGGATGTAGATGGGTATTTACTGTGAAACATAATGCTGATGGCTCCATTGGAAGGTACAAAGCCCGGTTGGTTGCAAAAGGGTTTACTCAGACTTATGGTATAGACTACTTGGAGACTTTTGCTCCAAAAGCAAAGATGACCACTATTCGAGTTCTATTAGCCCTTGCAGCAAGTTACTCTTGGCCCTTGTTCCAGATGGACGTTAAAAATGCCTTTCTGAATTGAGACTTACAGGAAGAGGTCTACATGCAGTTGCCCCCTGGATTCTATGATACAGATACAGGTAAGAAGGTTTGCCGACTGAATAAGGCATTGTATGGATTTAAGCAATCCCCTAGAGCTTGGTTTGATAGATTCAGACTAGCCCTTGGAAAATTCGGCTATGTACAGACCCAATCAAATCATACATTGTTCGTTAAAAGAGTAAACTCTTCTTTGACCTTGCTTGCTGTATATGTAGATGATATTGTAGTGACAGGGAATAATAATAGTGAGATTGAGTCCCTCAAACAGCTCCTTCATCAAGAGTTTGAGGTGAAAGATCTTGGTGCACTGCGATATTTTTTGGGTATTGAGGTTGCTAGATCTAAACAGGGGATCTTTATTTCTCAAAGGAAGTATGTTCTGGATCTGTTGGAGGAAACTGGAAAGTTAGGTGTCAAGCCTGCCGATACACCCATTGAACAGAATCACAAGATCAGTGCAGAGGGCGGAGAGCCTCTCGAAGATAGAGTTATGTTCCAATGGTTGGTTGGAAAGCTCCTATATCTCTGTCTCACACGACCAGACATCAGTTATGCAGTCAGTGTTGTCAGCCAGTACATGCATTCCCCTAGAACTACACATCTTCTTGCAGCTGAGAGAATATTAGCATACTTGAAGAGATGCCCAGGTAGAGGTATACTGTTCAAGAACAATAATCACATGAAGGTGGAGGTCTATACAGATGCTGATTGAACTGGGAGTGCTGATGACAGGAGGTCTACCTCTGGATATTGTGCCCTTGTAGGAGGTAACCTTGTCTCTTGGAGGAGTAAGAAACAAAGTGTTGTTTCCCGCTCTAGTGCCGAAGCTGAATACAGGTCAATGGCTAACGGAGTGGCTGAAATCCTATGGCTGAAGTCACTACTTGAAGAGTTGGGTATTGTTTATGAGAAGCCCTTAATGTTGTATTGTGATAATCAGGCGACTATTAATATAGCTCCCAATCCGGTGCAGCATGACAGAACTAAACATATCGAAGTTGATCGACACTTTGTCAGAGAAAGGGTTTCATCACAAGAAGTGTGTCCCCCGTATATTACCTCCAACATGCAACTTGCAGATCTTCTCACCAAGGCCGTTCCAAGGAAGAAGTTAGAGGCAGACCTATTCAAGTTGGGAATGACAAATATCTATTCCCAACTTGAGGGGGAGTGTAGAGAACACTGATGTGGGCTCCACGGCTATGGTCCCCACTGTGTTCGTATTACAACACATGTAACCTTTGATTAGTTTATCAGTGTTAGTTGGTAGTTATCTTAGACAACTTGTTATCTCAGTTATTTATTTGTTTTATTTGCCATGTAAGCATTAAGGGCAATTCTGTCCTTTCCTACATTTAGTGAACATAAACTATAAATATTGAGAGAGTGGCGGCGGCAGATTCATTCGATCTGTCCCTCCTTTCAATACCCTTGTGTACTTCTGCTTCTCCTTTCTTCTCCCTCTTTCTACTTTTCTCAATCCAAAATCTGTTGGAATTCAAGACTGACTGTAGTCTTGATCGACTACTAAAAGAAAAACTCAACTTAATTAATTAAGTATCCGACATGGTTGATAAGCAAGATCACACTTAGAATGCTCAGAACTTGGTTACTATGGACCAATTCAAGCTGGTCCTTGACAAGCTAGACAACTTAGCCCAAAGATTGGACGAGGTGGGGCATCCAACAGGAGGCTGCCTCGTCAGAAGCCAGGGGCAATACAGTGGGTGCTCCGCTCATACACCACTGGGCCAGCGCTTGATTGGCCAAGGAAAGGTTGACCCCTAAACGTCCAACAGCAGCAGTCGGCGGGCCAACAAGCCCCCGTCGAAGACCTCTTAGCTCCCTAGCCGGAGAGGTGATCCATTGGGGTCCCACGATAACCATCGGGACCACGACCGCCATCATCACGACACAAAGAGGAACCGGGACAATGGCAGGCGCTCTAGCCACTACAACCCTCCTCTGAGGACTGGAGGTCGACACTACGCCTCTTCCCCACCAGTGTCAGATCTTCGCGATCTTCTCAATGACCGTCGAGCTCGTAAGGCTCAGGATTTGCCGATATCCAAGCACTCAGGAAATGGGGCCGACCCGTTCCACGTAAGAGAGAACATGGATGAGACCCAGGCCCCCATCGATCGACGCCTTGGCAACGTATAGGCGCAGATAGGCGCCATCCAAGATCAAATCCAGTAGGTGAAGGAAGGCCGAGGTGATGCCTCCACTAGTCAGAATCCCTCGTCCACACGGATGGACGCTTTCACTGACTCTATCACCTCGGAGTTGCTCCCACCTCACTTCAAGGCTCCCACTCTCTGGAGACTTACAATGGGAGCACAGATCCAAATGACCACTTGGAGAGCTTCAAGGCACTTATGCTCCTCTATGGGTACTCCGACACCCTAATGTGCCGAGCCTTCCAAGCCACCTTCAAGGGAGGAAGTACGCAGATGATTCTCCACGCTCCCCCCTCGGTCCATCAACTCCCAAGACTAGTTTGCCAACCTCTTCCTCTTCCTCTCCCACTTCATCAGTAGCCAACGGTGTTAGAAAACTGTCGTATCCCTCATGTCAATCAAGCAAAAATGCGAAGAAAGCCTTCGGACATACATTGACCAATTCAAGTGGGAAGAGCTCAAAGTAAGAGACCTTGATCCCTCGGTGTCCATGCATGCAGCTACCAACGACCTTCGGCCTGAACCCCTAAAATGGTCCATCTCCAAGACCTCACCCAAGAACAAGGCAAAGTTCTTGAAGAAGGCATAGAAGTACATAGTTGCCAAAGGCAACAAGGGAATTCCGCTGTGTCCAAGGCCGACGTGTCCGACCTCTAAGCAGGAGAAGAGTACATGTCAAAGGCCCTAGGTGTTATCCCAGGGGTGGAGACTCCGACGGTCAAGTTAGCCAAGTGCCAAAGAGGGGCCGGACCAGGTTTGAGACAAGGGCTCAGAGCTTAGTCCTTAATAGCTAAAGAGAATTCTCTTGGGATTCTAAATGCAAGAGAGCAAGTGTCTTTACCTTGAGATGAGGACCCCCTTTTATAGCTAGGCTTTCCTTGGAGTGGTTGGAGGTAGTTGGAGACAAGGTTCAAAATATCGATACGGGCGAATCAATACTGTTTTTTTTTTTTTTTACTTTCTTTTATTTTTTTTCTAAAACCGGTTCAGGGGGCCAGTTTAGGGCTCCACCCCCTGAACCGGTTAGACCCCCAATACACCCACTATAGGGGTGTATCAGAGGGGTCCCAGAACGATACGTATCGGCCTTTGAACCTTGGTTGGAGATGTGCGGCCAGGATTCCATCTGGTTGATGCCACATGGCACGATCCGAGGCCTGCCAAGTACACTTACATCACTTCCTCCTACTCTCTTCGACCGAAGCCGAGGTCTCTGCCCAACACACCATCCGACCTCGACCACTACGGCCTCGAGAGTAGGGGGCAAGTGATGTAGGTGTACTTGGAAGGCCTCGGGTCGCACCACATGGCATCAACCAGATGGAATCCTGGTCACACATCTCCAATTGCCTCCAACCACTCCAAGGCAAGCCCAACTATAAAAGGGGGTCCTCATCTCAAGGTAAAGACACTTGCTCTCTTGCATTCAGAATCCCAAGAGAATTCTCTTTAGCCATTAAGGACCAAGCTCTGAGCCCTCGTCTCAAGCCTGGTCTGACCCCTCTTTGCCACTTAGCTAACTTGACCATCGGAGTCTCGGCCCCAGGGATAACACCCGGGGCCTCGGACGTGTACTCCTCTCCTGCTTATAGGTCAGACCCGTCGGCCTCAGACACCAGCAAAAGTCCCTTGTTGCCCTCGACCCCATCTTTGGCAACAACACATAGAATCAAGATTTGCTCCTGGCACCAACCTTACAACACATCTCACTGCACTGGGAACATCTCCCCATTAATAACAACATACAAATACGGCTAGGATGTAATGTGAGGCTGGGATGTTCCCGATGTGCAGTTGGGATGTACTGTTAGGTTGGTGTGAGGAGCAGATCCAGACCAATATAGATGCCCATCGCACCAGAAGCCTTTCCACCTTCCATGGACCTCCTCAATTGAAGTTGATTATCTTGAATGGTTTTGGAAGGTTGATTCAACCCATTGTCTCTCCTCCTTTCTCTTATTCTTCTTTGTTACTTAATTTTCTTTCTATTTCTCTAAAACCACTATCAAAGGCAGTTTTTTGCTTTTGCAAGTCTTGCCATTTATACAGCAAAACTGCCTTGAAGTTCATATCCATGTTACAGCATTGCCTAAGGCTCTTTAGCATCAAGGTCATGGTTTTGAAAACCAGACTGAACCGGGTGTTTGAACTGGGAACCGGTCAGGTCTCCGGGTCCGGTTTTGATTTAGACCGTTAATTCTCAAAAAAACATTGAAATGGTCAAAGAACCACTGATCTGGGCGGTCGAACTGCTAAACCGTTCAACCCAGGCAGCGGTTCATGGTTTTATTTAACTTTTTAAGGAAGTATAAACAGAGGAGATCTCAAATTTGAAATAGAGATATCAGTTCTGAGATCTCAGATCAGAGATCACTGAGATGAGAGAGAGAGAGAGAGATATCAGCGAGATCTGAGATCTGGTAGATTTGAGATGAGATCTGAGGTCAGATCTGCTGTGGCCAGCTCGCCGCTGCTGTCTGATACCATCACCGTGGGTGAACCACCACCACCACCACCACTTCCTCTTCCTCCTCCTCCGTCACCGCGGGTGAACCACCACCACCACCACTTCCTCCTCCTCCTCCTTTCTTTTCTTTCCTTTTCTTTCTTCCCTTTCCTTTCTCTTTTTTCTTTCCTTTCCCAACCGACAGCTACCTCCTCTCTATTTATATTTCTTCCTAATATGCTAATTCAATGGTCAAGGACTCAAGATGCAATAAAGTTGCCTTGACCATTTCAACCCATTTGATCCGAACAACCGAACTGCTGACCCAGAAACCGGTGGCCAAAGCGGTTCAATGTCCAGGTTGGTTCTTAAAACCTTGATCAAGATTGTTGTTTCATCAGGTTCAAGCATGAAACCTTCCTTGTTATTTTCATACTCACTGAAAGGTATTGCTAAGACCCCTTTTTGATTGCCAAACTGGACTAGAGTTCATGAAGATTCTCTTATTCTGAGTTCAACTTATCCTCCAAAGTTTATTAATTCAAAATAGCCATAATTTGAAAGCATTCAACATTTTGACTCTCTTTACAGTTACAAGGGATGATGATTTAGCCATTAATGTTTTAAGAAAACCAATTGAAAAGAAAAATATATACTACAGCAGGGGAAGTATAATTAAGTCCATAAGTAGATATCTTATATATTCTTATAACAAATGGAGAAGGGAAAGGGTGTACAGTCAGGCCCTCTGCATGGAGGAAATGGAATTGCACAGTAACTTGTCTTCATTTTTGCCAGTACCGAAAATTAAAAAAAAAAACAAATTCTAGAAATGTAAAAAAATTATACATGAAAACAATATACCTTTCTTGCTGAGGATCCTCCTAAAGTTTGTATCCCTTTATGGACAATAAATTCACTGTCAATAACTCCTACCTTCTTTGTTCGATCACCCTGTCAACAAATGGTGCATAGCGGTAAATATACAACATATTCTTAATCTGTGACAGGAAAAAAGAAAAGGAATCGGAAAAATAAAAATAAAAAACTAACACAGCACAAAAACAATTTCTGATAAGCATATTAAAACAAATTCCAAACTACTAGAACAAATTTAAAATGGAAAACCAAGACAAAAGGTGTATTAGTAGCATATCTGACTGATGCACGTTTTTGGGTACACAAATGCATGTATGTAAGAAATTGACTCCTGATTCAGAAATATTACAAATGTTTTTTCTATACTAAAATCCAACAAATAGTTCCTAAGGTAAAATTTCATACTGAACCATGTTCACATTCACGCATAAAAAATTAACATGAAAGAACCCAAGTTTTTAGTTCTCATCGTTAAAAGGATTTCAAAGAAGAACTTCAGAAAGTAGTTCTAGGAATAGTAAGGAATATAAGGACCATAATCAAAAAATTAGTGAATTACAATATACAAAACATAATATTGTAAAGTTTTTATTTAATTCAAAAGAACAGAAGATATAAGTAGTGGATACATTAGAGATTATGTCCACAAGATATATCTACACACCAGAAGACATACAAATATCATAACCACGATTTTATTGTGTCTATGCTTCTGCACATATAATGAAAATCTCACCTGTGCACAATAACCAAGTTTCATATCCATTCCCCATCCATGTACAAGATCATTCTGCATAGACCCAGAAACAGCATAAGCATAATAAGCATGTGATGGCAACTCCTTAATGAAGTCTATAGAAGTGACAAGTTGTTAGCATGGCATGCATTACGATGCATGAGTAAGAGAATATTGGCAACAAAGACATCCAAACAACAACAACCATGGTAATGATTGGATTCCAAATGTTAGGTCTCAAAATTTAATGTTTCACTTTCACCACACCCAAAATCGGACTTTGATAAGGAAAGTTGAATGGAGTATCCATTAACACTTTTTTTTTGAAACAGGTAAGCATTGCAATGTATTAAAATATGAGAGAAATCAAGAAACATCAGCCCATGTACAATGAGAGCCTGCACATTGGGAATACAAAAAGATTTAACGAAAGAAAGGTCCAGCTTGCAAAAAAGAGAAAAGCTGGGTACCCATGAACGCCCCTTTGTACACTTAACCAGGAACACAAAAAAGCATGCAACCTTGTTTTTAACTGAAATTACATCAGAATAATTGTTATCAAAGACTCAGCTGTTTCTTTACTTCCAGAGAGCCCATGGGATGGAAGATGGAAAAATTCTCCAAAGCAGTTTGCCCCTAGCATTCAAACCCCTGAGGGACCACCCTTCCAGAAGTTGAAGAACTGATTCAGGTAAGCAGGACTGAACACGAAGCATGACCAAGCCATGTCCCACAGTTGGGAAGAAAAACTGCAATGGATAAAAAGGTGATTGGAGGATTCAAAAGTCTCATTACACAAGGGGCACAAGAAGTTAGAAAGTAGCATTCCCCTTCTGAGCAGTTGATCAGTGGTAAGGCATTTACCAAGCACCAGTCCAAACCAGGAAGGCAACCTTGGATGGGGCATGGGAATTCCAGATCAAAGCCCAATGGAAATCAATGTCCTCGAAAGACACCAAGTTGTTGTAGAAGAGCTGAGAGGAAAACTTGCCTGAGGAGAACCAAGACCAGAACCTTTCATCTTCAGTTCGATAATTAGGCAGGATGTTTGAACAAGGTTAACAGCTCAGCCAGTGGGCTGATTTCCCAATCATTGAGATTTCTTCGAAAAGTGGGGCCCCAAACAACCTCCCCATTCACAGAGTCAAATCAGTCTTCAACCACAGCATCCTTACCAAGTGCAATGTCGAAAAGAGAGAGGAATCTCTCCTGTAGAGCCAGATTCCCACACCACTGATCATGCCAGAATTTGAGGCGATTACCTCTACCAACCTTGCACCTGATGCCCTTCAAGAAATCAAGGAGAATAGAGGCTATATTGCTCCACAGAGCACGCCCCTTCGGGGATAGACCGGGGCCTGAATCCCAACCAAGGTTTGTGAGCCCATATTTGTCTTCAATAATTCTTCTCCATAGGCTGTATCTCTCTTTGCTGAATCTCCAACACCATTTACCCAGAAGAGTCTTATTAACCAATTTAATATTTCTGATGCCAAGGCCTTCAGATTTTCTAGGCTGGCACACAATAAAAGACATGAAAGTCTGTCAAGTCCTTAATTTTGCTGGACTGGGAGCATGTTATTAAGATACTCCTAATCACAGCTTAAAGAAAAAAAAAGAAAAAGGGGCTTTCTTTCCAACCTAACTTTTAAGCCCAGTCAGTCCCATGGATGGGCTGAAATAATTTAGGAAAGAAAGGGGCCTAGTCCAATTTAGTAAACAGCAGGCCCTAAAAAAAGTTTTAATGGGCCTGCAGTAGAGCCCATTTAATGGGACAGCAGGCCCTAAAAAAAGTTTTATTTGTATTAATTAAAATTTTTGTGAGGTGTCCCACTTATTTATTAAGGGGATGCCATTTGTCTTATTTTAACAAGAGGGCTATTTTCCCTCCTTTAACCACTTGAAGTGGGGGGACACATGTCACCCTAGGGGAGAGAGTTATCCCCCAGTGGGAAGTTACTTAACCACCTCCCTCCTCTATATAAACTCCTCTCCTACAAGAGAAGGGGTTAATGCCACTTTTTTGGCTAATGCTATTCAGTTGATAGAATTTACAACAAGAGACAAACCAAAGGAGAAAGAAAAGAAGATTGTGGTGTGGAAGAAAAGGAAGAAGAGGAGAAAGAAGGTAGGGATTGCAGTATTCCTCCACCTCTTCATTATGATACTCCTACAACTCCCTCTATTAGGCCTATGTCTTTCTTTATACTCCTTTCACACCTTCTTTCCTTATTGTTTTCATTTTATTTTTTTCTTTCTCCTTGTTTCATTTTTTTGTGAGGGAGACAACAATCTACAGCCTTGTTCATGCAATTTGGCTTATTATGGTTCCTCGTAGCATATTAACATATGTGTGAGGAGGAAAACCATCTACAACCTTGTTCATGAAACTTGGCTGATTTTTTTTTTTATCAATAACAACAACTTTTATTAAGAAAAAAGATAATAGAAATATACAATAGGAAGGGAGGGGTAAAAACTCTTAACCCTCCCTAACCTTATAGATCAGATTACAACAATGCCCAAAAGAGATTTGCTCTTCCCACCCCTTGTTTGGCCAAAGTGTCTACCAGAGAATTAGAACTCCTCTTGGCCCACTGAACCTGAATTTGCATGTTTTGAGTTAGTTGGTTAATTTTCTTTTTTTCATTTGATAACTTCCAAAGACTAAAATCTTCCTTCTGTAGCCAGCTAACAGCCAGCCTAGTGTCGCCTTCCACCAACAGTTTACTGATTTTCAGCTGTTGGGCTCTTTTAATCCCTTGACTGATTATGGGTTCTTCACACCATAATAATGCACATAACCACAATTTAAAGGCCATTTGTAGCCTTATTGATGAAATATGACTATTTATGACACCTATTTATCTGTTATGTATAAAAAGTTTGTTTATTTATATTTGTTGGTTTTCTCTTAAACAAAGAGGGAATATATACTAGAATTTTCAAAGGAAAATTCTATAGAAATGATACTTAGCTTAGTATATTCATTTGTACTTTTGAATCAAAATCAAAAGGTTTTCTCTACCCCTAGCAAAGATGTAATTAAGGGAACATCTACGTGATTTCCTGAATGGGGCTTACCCAAATAACAAAAAACCTAGTTACTAGCAAGGGTGTCAATGGACCGGTCCATTTATAATGGATGGTCCAGACATTGAATTGGATTGGTCCAAATTGGTACAAAACATTCATTGGATTGGATTGGACCTGGTCCATTTATAATGGATGGTCCAGGCATTGAATTGGATTGGTCCAAATTGGTCCAAAACATTCATTGGATTGGATTGGACCTGGTCCATTTATAATGAACTCACATTGGACTGGATCATTTTGGACCAAATCCAGTCCAATTGACACCCTAGTTATTAGTCTAATTGGGTGAATTATGTTATGTGAGAAATTATACAAAAAAAATTCCCCTAACAAAGTCCAACTCCCTAGCTTCAGAGAAAATCAGAAGCACTTGACAAACAAGCAGAATGCAGATTAATGGCAGGGATAACAGGAGTTATTGGAATTGGAGAGTGGTTGATTGATTTTAATAGTTTGTAAAAATATCCTAGAGTTTCAGTTAATTCCTGTGAGGTTCTGCACCATAGCTTAGAACTCAAGATAACAAAATACAAATGTCTTTTGTATCAGCTAAAACTTGCATTTGTATAATTCATTAGGACTGGAAAAAGGAAGAAAAAGAATGAGTGGTTATTCCCTTTTACTTGTTCCATGTGAAGAAAACTCACAAAGAGCAAAATATCACATTCACAACAATGTTGTCCATCTGGAATAGACTTGAAATGAGTAATTTTCATGGAATGATACTTACAATGAATAAGCTAGTTCTATCTTATACAAGGCATTATGGGACAAAAAAGTAATTTACCTGGATAAGATGCCAAACACAACGCCAAGCAGATCTTGAAAATACTGGAGTCATCCCCTCAACCCATCTATAAATGAAGTATATAAATAATAATTGTTTACAGGCATATTATAATTAGAGAAAATAACTTGAGCACATTAATGGTAATAGATAACAATATCCATTTAACAAATAAAATAGAAACTCTCAACATTTCAATAGAAAAAACAAACCCAGTGCATGGTGGTTCTTGGCTAGCATCTGAACACTTCACACTTCCTCGTCTATCATATACTCTTCTGCATAAAGTAAATGACATTGTTTTGCATTTATGCAACAGATGTTTTAAGAGATGAAATATACATTAGTAATAGTGTAAAAGGTAAGTCATTCACCTATGCAAAATTTTGGATTTTTTGCGGATGGTGATCCTATGATAAATATCCGAAGACTTTGGGTCCAAAGCTGGCTGAGATATCTCCAATCCCTCTGATTTCACAATTTTCAAGTATCTGTAGACAGGAGGCCTCCAAAATGAACCAATAATATACTTCCACACTGAAGGAAGAGATGAAAATTACACCTACAGTAATTCAGATAATGCAAGAAAAGAAGAAAATAGAGAAAGAGAAAGAAGAAGAAAGAAGTTTCAGCAATAGGTTGTGGAAGAAGAAAAGAAGGGAAGGGAGAAAAGACGAATTTGAACCTCTCTCTAATCGTCTTTCATCACTTTTATTAATAATTCTTAGTTTGAGTACAATTACTTGGATGCCCTTAATGGGGCGGCCAGCACTAAAGAAATAATTAAAGAAAATAAAATAAGGCCCATAACTAAGGACCCTAACTAAGAAACATAACTTTTAAATACTACTTAAAAGAAATAAAGAACACTAAGGCCCATTCGACCCATTCTCACTAGACTCCCCCTCAAGCTGAGCATAGATGTCAATCATGCCCAGCATGCTTACATAATGTTGAAGCTTTGCCTTTGCGACTCCCTTAGTTAGAAAATCTACTAGCTGCTCTTCTGATGCAATGAAAGGTAGGCACACCTCTCCTGAAGCCACTCTCTCTCGTATAAAGTGTATGTCTACCTTAATGTGCTTAGTTCTATCATGCTGAACTGGGTTGTGAGCAATGTTAATAGCAGCTTGGTTCGAAAGAATGGTAGGATCCATCTAATGGACGCCATAAAGACTGCGGAATGGGTGGGCGAATTTCAAAAATTTTCCTACCTTCTCTCAACTGGGAATCGTATTCCCTAAATTTAGAATACAATATTCAGGGATCCTACTTGAACCATAATCGAACCAGATCTGAACCAAAAGGGAAGAGAGGAATTATACCTGATCCAGAGATGCAATATCTCCCAAAGTTGGTGTTCACGCCCAAAGAGGATACCAAGATCCGCTTCTGCTGAAGATGACACAGCTGTATGTGGAACGGAATCAGCAGAGTGCGTCCTACACACTGAATCCTTCGCAAGAATCCACTAGAAACTCTAAGCACCAAATCTTTTCAGTCTTTTCTGCAAAACTGATGTCAAGAAACATTTTCTTGATTTCTTTCTTCTTCAAAGATCGAATCTTGTAAGAAAGGATGGCGGCGGCTGGAGGAGAACTCCTGGGACGAAGATGGCTGAATAGCTTCTCTTCTTTCTGGAGTCTGTATGAGATCCAATCTCAATTCGCAGGATGTTTTCTTGCTTTCACAAAACCCTAGGTTCGAAATCTGATATTGATCTCTCTTAGAGTTTCTCCTCTTTTCTTCTTGATTAAGAAACCTCCTAATTAGGAGTTATCCCAATCCAAATCAGTATTTGGATAGGGGATGATCTTAATCCTATCTGCAGATTAAGTTAGCTTACTCCTGATCTTATCAGGAGGTTACCAAATTCAAATCTGATTTGAATTTGGTCTCCCAGAGTGGATAAGGTTAAAAGCCCAATCCTTTTCTAACTTTAATCCCAGACATGCCCCATGGATGGGTGATCATATCAGCCCAGCTCGAAATGGGCTTTTGGCCCATTTAAGTGTACAGTGCTTAACTAGTTTCCAATCTGCTGCCCAATTGGGCTTCTTTGTATGGCGTGGGACGCAAGCATTGATCTACACACCAGCCACATGGGTTTAGCCCAGCCTTTATTACAAGGCCCAGCCAAATTCACTGAAAAGTTCAGTGAATCCCTGAGCCCATCACATGGACCCTATGGGCCCAACACTTACATTAAATGGTCCCTGGGCCAAGCCATCTTATAAAAACCCAGGGGCTGTGGGCAGGTGCAAGATTAGCCCATCAGGTATTATCCTAAATGGTCTTACACTTAACCTTCTCAGCCCTTAATGATCAAGCACTGCCCGACAAGAGAGGACCTCTCCCTCGGCTACAAGGAACAGTGCCGCACTCTCCACTCACATGGATCCCGGGAATTAAAGCCATTTGCAAACATTTTGAAACCGTACAAATATATATATATATATATGTATATTAATTTTGCAAAACAAAATTCCAACGATTGAAATCAACTGCCGGCAGTTTGGTTTCCATCAGAGAGAGTGCATTCCCGATCATTACCTTTGTCCGACAAAGGGGCTGATCCTGTCACTATGATCACCCACTCAGATGAATTCTCAGACTGTCCCAACATACCCAGGTTTTGATCCCCGCTAAGGATCTCACTAATTGGCATATCAAAGACAGCCCGATCCGACACCTAGTGAAGTGTCATAATTGAGTCTAGGGGTCAGGTGTAACTTTCCAGTTTTGCCCATCTGTCTCCAAGGTCCAGGGCAATACTGGAAATCTGGTCCGGTTCAAGGATTCGAGTAATCCCATACTGCATGTGCCTTGGGTCTTACCCTGGTGGCCGAGACAGGCCATCCCAACACTTGGTGGCACACCAGTATCAGCCTTGGCAGGATAAATCTCCCCAGACTTATCCAATGGCTGTGAACATTTAAAACTAACACGAGTCTCTATAAGTGTCCAGTTTTAGAGTTTTACACAGAATTATACCAAACAACATGAATCAAACATGCACTTTATTTATTTACACTAAATGTCAAAAGTACATCAAATCGGATTGAAGCTAAGGGCATACAAAACTGTCTAACATGGTTATCACAACACAATATCAGTGACTCGTCACATGAAACAATCATCTCATTAAGGAGAGATCTAAGCCATAAAAACCACTCAAAAATACCATGGGCCATAACTCTATACTCTGCCTCAGCTGAAGATCTAGCAACCACTGATTGTTTTTTGCTTCTCCAGGAAACAAAATTTCCAGCTACCATAGCACAATATCCTGATGTGGATCTCCTATAATCCACATTTCCTGCCCAATCAGCATCTATATATGCTTCTACCTTCATGTGTCCATTTTTAGCAAATAATATACCCTTCCCGAGGGTTCCCTTAAGGTAACATAACACCCTTTCTACAACAGCCATATGTGTCTCTGGGAGCATGCATGAACTGGCTGATGACTCACAGTATATGAAATGTCTGGACGAGTCATACATTGATAATGAAATTTCCCCAGTAACCTTTGAAACACTCCCTTGTCAGCTAAGATAATGGATTATCCTTATCCCTTAAAGAGAGTCCAGATCCAAATACAAGATTTGGATTAGGAAACTCCTAATGGGATTAGGAGAACCTCTCTTTAAAGCTATAAATAGAGGAGCAGGGTGAACCTCCAGTTCATCCTTCAGTCTACTGATTCAAGAGAGAAGATAGCATACAGTTGGACTGCCTCTATCTTTTGCTCTTGCTCTCTCCTACTATTTCCGCCATAACCAGTTCGATCTTTACTCTGGGAGCGATCAAGAAAGGGTTCTTGATATCATCCTTTGGCAGAAAAAGTGATCTGAAGTCGTGCTCACTCGCCCTCCATCAAATTCTTGCTGAAGAGCCATCCTGCTGATTCTGCTTCATCCTGCACCGTGTCATCTTCGGTAAAAGCAGTCTTTGGATTCATCCTTGGGCGTGAGCACCTTCATTGGAGTTTACTATTACTTCGTATCAGGTATAACGCTCCACTCCCTTTTGGTTTCAGATTTGGTCCGGTTTAGATTCAAGATTGATTATTGAAAATGCAATTTTCTAAAATAGGGAATATGGTTCCTACATGGGAGAGTGAAATTTTTGAAATTTCGCCCTACCTTCCTACAGGGTTCGGCCATCCATATGATGGATCTCTCATCCCTTCACCTGCAATAATGAACCCTTGCGGTTGTTGCATATAGATATCTTTAGTAAGATCTTCATTCAGGAAAGCGGTTTAGTCATCCATTTGCCAAATCTCATAGTTATGGTATGCTACTACAGCTACCAAGATCCTAATAGACTTTAGCATAGCCACCAGCGAAAATGTCTCCTCATAGTCGATTCCCTCTTTCTGAGTGTACCCTTTTGCCACAAGACGAGCTTTATAGGTCTCAATGTTACCATCTGGGCCCTTCGTCCTCTTGTAAATCCACTTGCAACCAATTGCTTTCACCCCAGGGGGTGGGTCTACAAGAGTCCAGACCTTGTTGGTCTCCATCGAGTCCATCTCGACTTTCATGACATCTACCAACTTCAAGGAATCTATGTCCAACATTGCTTCCGCATAAATCGTGGGATCCTCCTCATTTGTCGTGTTTTCCACTAAGTAACTTTCTTGGTCATAGTCTTAACGAACTAGAGGCCTTGATACCCGGGTAGACCTTCTAGGTTGAGTATCTGAAGCTTGTGGGGCATCTCCCACTACTCCTGGGCTCTCCTCATCAAGAACAACTTCTTATTGAAGATTCTCCAATATGTAATCTTCTTCTAAGAAACAGGCATTTCGACTACAAAACACCTTTTGTTCTTTCGGATCATAGAATAGGTAACCTACAGAGCCTTTTGGGAAACCTACAAATAAGCAACGACTGGTCTTAGATTCCAATTTATCTGCACTTGTTCTTTCCTTTTCCCTGCATGCATTAACCAGCCCAAGACCCACTACTCTAATAAACCACCTCAAAATTTCCTATAAGGGAATTGGATAAGGTCTGACTGCTCTAATAAATGAAGACAAAGCTTAGAAAAGAAGAGGGTATAAATTCTTTCTGACATCAAGCTTTTTACATCACAGGACACTTCCTGAGGTTCTAGCTTTCTTTCTTTCTTCCATTTTTGATGGGTAAAGGTGTATGGAAAGATGTAATTCAAACCAATAAAAAATAGTGAAAATATTTCAGATTAAGGTAGAAGAGAAAGAGAAGAAGAAGACAACAAGAGGAAGAAGAAAGAATGGAGAAAAAATGAGGAGTTCAATGATCTCTTCTTTCTCCTCTCTAATCTTTTATTAATCTTACTTAGATTACATAAATTACAAGTCTACCTTTAAGTAGGCGTCCACCTCATCAGCATGCTTAGAAAACATAAAAAAGGATTAAAGGCCAATTAAGAACTAATAATAAGAAAGAACTAATCAAAAAGATAGTAATGGGCTATGGCCCATTCGGCCCAGTCTCTCTACATGGAATAAGTAAACCCTTGGAAGATATATCATCTAACCCAGATTATTAAACACATAATATCTAAGAAGCACAAGACTTTGGAATAAAAAGGAAACCCTTTGATAAAAAATGCAAATATTTTTTGAACATACAGATTTTGAAGACAGAAGGAATCCAACACCTATAATCATGGAGAAAGATGAACCATTTATCTTTCTTTAGTCATAAATACAAAAAATATCCCTGTTTATCAATACATATAACATTTGAATAAATGACTTTAAATACCAGAGATTACAAAACATCAAATGCTGCTGACCAGAAACATAAAATAAACCCTGCCCTGTAATTACTCAAATATAAATGCCCGCACTCCAAACAAAAAGCCTTTAATACTTCACTTACCTACAATTCAGACTTTAAGAAAAGACAACAACGGCAGAACAGACTAACATTATAGAAGACCTTGATAAGTACCTTCCAGGGTGGAAATTGTCTACTCTTAAATCCTCATCCCATAGAAATATATAATCATAAACGGAAACAACATCTGGATGCAGAAAACGTTTCGCAAACCACCTGGGACAAAAAAAATATGCCATAATCATAGTATGTTAAAGAAGTAATGGAGACCCTAGGGAAATGCTAGCCATGATACACTAATCATTGGGGACATGGAATTGGTGGGACAAGACATACAAAAGATCCAACTCAGAGATCTTCTAAGCAAGAAAGTAGGACCAGATAGGAAGATCATAACCATAAGTTCTCAACGGTATCCAAACTCAATTTAATATTATTACACTTCATCCTAAAAAAATCCAAAAAGAATGCGGTAGACTTCCCCACCAAATTTCATTAACAAGGATTTATTCCAAAATATAATGATGGTACTGTGAGTTTTTAACAACAGCCCAAAAACATGCAATCTTCTCTACTCACAAATGACCCAAAATAGAAGTAAAAACACTTCAAAGGTCATACCATTTTGTTTGATTCTGAGCAACTATATGTATGGCGTTGTTACTCCACTCTAGATCCAGCCAACCATCAACATTCCCATCGTAGTGGAAAAGAACAACAGTAAAATTCTCTGAAACAAACTGAAATTTGAAGAAATTAGGCAAGCCTCTTAAGAGATGTAAACCACAAATAAACAATAGTACCTTTTGAACTATAGCATCAACATATCGCTTCTGCTTAATACCAGCTGGAATTGCTAATAAGCTCTTATTATTTGGAATATTGACCTGGAAAAAGTAGGCAAGCCAGCTTAATACAAACCATATGTATGGCCTTGTTACTCTTTGCAGTCTGCATTAGTAGGATACCTCTAGTATAATATTTAGTGATAAAAGATTGCTGAAGTTTAAGAGAGCCTATCAGTAGACTAAAAGGACAACCAACCAATCGACCAGTCCATGAATACTACAGGTGATCATCTGGACCAGAAATTTAATGAATCCATCGAAGGGAAAAGTTAACCAAGTTACATGATAGGGACAACTAACAACTTATTCTGTATTCAGTTTTTTTTGGGTAATAAAACAAAACTTATTAAAAGAAGAAAAAAAAAAGATTACAAGGAAGATGACCAGAATTCACCCTAGAAAAAAGAAAAAACAAAACTATTCCCAACCAACTCCAAACAAAAAAAAAAAAAAAAAAAACAAGAGAAATCAATCCAGACAACAACCTGTATTATTCTGATTTTTTTTTGAAAAAGAAAAGGAAGTTTTATTAATAATCACGGGGGTGGGGGATGTGATCTGACCCCTTGAAGAATATGCTAGAGCAAAAAACACTTAAAAGAAAAACAATGTCCAAAGTAGACTGCATTGTAAAGATATATCTTGATGTACATTATTAAAGGGATGAGAAATCCATCATATGGATGGCCGAACCTTGCAAATAGGTTGGGCGAGATTTCAAAAATTTCTCTCTCCCATGTGGGAATCACATTCCTTATTTTAGAAAACTGCATTTTCAATGATCAATCTTGAAACTAAACCAGACCAGATCTGAAACCAAAAGGGAGTGGAGGGTTATACCTGATACGAAGTAATATTAACCTCCAATGAATCCAAAGACTGCTTCCATCGAAAATGACAAGGTGCAGGAAGAAGCAGAATCAGCAGGATGGCTCTTCAGCAAGAACCTGATTCTTCAGCAAGAATCTGATGGAGGGCGAGTGATCACGACTTCAGATCACCTTTTCTGCCAAAAGATGATATCAAGAACCCTTTCTTGATCGCTCCTAGAGTGGAGATCGAACTGGTTATGGCAGCAATAGCAGGAGAGAGCAAGAGCAGAAGATAGAGGCAGTCCAACTGTATGCTATCTTCTCTCGTGAATCAATACACTGAAGGGTGATCTGGAGGTTCGCCCTGCTCCTCTATTTATAGCTTTAAAGAGAGGTTCTCCTAATCCCATTAGGTATTTCCTAATCCAAATCTTGTATTTGGATCTGGACTCTCTTTAAGAGATAAGAATAATCCATTATCTTATCTGCAGATAAAGATCAGCCCTCCAAATCTAGTTAGGAGTTTCCTGATCCAAATCTCTATTTGGATCTGGACTCTTTGAGTGGATAGGGACAATCCCTTATCCTATCTACTGATCTAAATCCCAGAACCGCCCCTCTTTAATTAATCTCATTAAGCTAGTTCGAATTGGACTTTAGGCCCATTAAGTCTATGTGCTCACTTATCCTCCAAACTGCTGCCCAGTTGGATATCCTTGTATTGCGTGGGACCCAAACATTGATCTACACATCAGCCACATGGGTTCAGCCCAACCTCTGTTACAAGGCCTAGCCGAATTCACTGTAAGAGACATTGAACCCCTGAGTCCATCACCATGGGCTCTTAATAGGCTCAACATTTACACTAAATGGTCATTGGGTCAAGCCACCTTATAAAAACCCATGGACTGTGGGCAGATGCAAGATTAGCCCATCAGGTATTACCCTCAATGGTCTTACACTTAACCTCTCAACCCATAATGATCAAACACTACCCGACAAGAGAGGACCTCTCCCTCGGTTGCAAGGTATAGTGTTGCACTCTCTACTCACATGGATCCCGGGAATTAAAACCTTTTGCAAACATTTTGAAACCACAATATATATATGTATATATCTATATAAATATATTTTGCAAAACAAATTTCAACGGTTGAAATCGACTGCCAGCAGTTTTGGTTTCCATCAGAGAGAGTGCATCCCCGATCATTCACTTTGTCCGACAAAGGGGCTGATCTTGTCACTATGATCACCCACTCAGATGAATTCTCGAATTGTCCCAACATACCCAGGTTTTGACCCCCTCTAAGGATCTCCCTGATTGGCATATCAAAGACAACCCAATCCTACACCTAGTGTAGTATCATAATCGAGTGTAGGGGTCAGGTGTAACATTCCAGTTTTGCCCATCTATCTCCAAGGTCCAAGGCAATAATGGAATTCTGGTCCGGTTCAGAGTTTCAAAAAAATCCACACTACATGTACCTCAGGTCTCACCCTAGCAGCTGAGACAAGCCACCCCAACCAACTTGGTAGCACATCAATGCTAGCCTTGGCAGGATAAATCTCCCCAGATCTATCCAACGGCTGTGAAGATTCTAAACTAACACGAGTCTCATTAAGTGTCCAGTTTAAGGGTATTACACAGAAACACACCACAGGAACATGAATCAAATGTGTACTTTATTCATTTACAATAAATTCATAATGTACATCATTCTGATTGGAGCAAAGGGCATACACTATCTAACAGCTCCCACTTGCACTTAGGTCCAATCTAGTATAAGCTAGAGTCCCATGCTTTCCACGTGTTTCTCAAACACTTTCCTCTGATGCTACCTTCTGAATTAGGATGTCACCTCTTCCAACTATCTTCCACAGTACATGGTACTTCCTCTCGATGTGCTTCGACTTCGAGTGGGCTCGTGGCTCCTTAGCCTGAACAATGGCTCCAGTGTTGTTACACAACAATGGAATGAGTGATGTGCTGGATGGAACTACTCCCAATTCGTGAATGAACTTCTTCATCCATACGGCTTCTCTGGTAGCTTTACTTGTGGCAATGTATTCGGCTTCGGTTGTGGAATCCGCCGTAGAGCCCCTGTTTGCTACTTTTCCAGCAAACAACACACGATCCTATCGTGAAAACATAACCAAATGTAGACTTTCTATCATCTGGATTTGACTGGAATCGGCATCAGTATACCCCTGGATATGTAGTGAACTACCATCGAATACCAGACAAAACTCTTTTGTCCTTCGAAGGTATTTTAGTATGTTTTTCACAACAGTCCAAGGCTCCTGCCCTGGGTTTGACTAGAATCTGCTTACCACACTCACTGCCTGAGAGATGTCAGGACGAGTGCACAGCATAGCATACATGATGCTCCCTACGGTTGAGGCATAGGGAACGTCTTTCATGCCTTCAATCTCTTCGGGAGACTTGGGAGACATACCCTTGGAGAGAGTGACTCCATGATGTATCTCTTGACTATCTTGTCATTGTAAGCAGATTGGGATAATCCTATTATCCTCTTAGATCTATCTCTATAGAGCCGAAGACATAGTATGTAGGAGGCTTCTCCAAGATCTTTCATGGAGAATTGCTGTGAAAGCCATACTTTCACCGTAGTCAACATTCCTACATCATTCCCAATTAGTAGAATGTCATCTACATACAGAACCAGGAACGTAACCTTATCGTAGTCTCTAATGCGTAACCCCAAAAGGATTTGGGTAACTCTGAATGCACGAGAAGTGATCGGACCATATCCAATAAAGTCTGGTTCCTCCTCTCTGACACACCGTTTAGCTGTGGTGTAGCAGGATGAGCTAGTTGTGATACTATCCATTGTCCTTTAAGTAGTCCCTGAATTCGCCAGAGAGATACTCGCCACCTCGATCCGATCGAAGGGTCTTAATTTCTCTCCCTAACTGCTTCTCGACCTCTTGTCTGAACTCTCTAAACATTTCAAATGATTCAGACTTGTGTCTCATTAGATACACGTAACCATACCGTGAGTAATCATCGGTAAATGTTATGAAATAAATGTGCTGCTTACGTGTCCTAACACTCATGGGACCACATACATCAGTATGTATAAGGTCAAGCGTGCATGTACATCTTTCAGGTTTACCGTTAAATGGTCGTTTCGTCATCTTACCCTGAAGGCAAGGTTCACAGGTTGGAAGATCTTCTATAGTTAGAAAATTCACAGATACATGCAGTGTGGGTTTTCTTGAAACCCTGAACCGGACCGAAGATCAAGTATTTCCCTGGACCTTGGAAATAGATGGGCAAAACTAGAATGTTACACCTGACCCCTAGACTCGATTATGGTACTACACTGGGTGTCGGATTGGATTGTCTTTGATATGCCAATCAGTGAGATCCTTAGAGGGGGTCAAAACCTGGGCATGTTAGGACAATCCGAGAATTCATCCGAGTGAGAGATCATAGTGACAGGATCAACCCCTTTGTCGGACAAAGTGAATGATCGGAGATGCACTCTCTCTGATGGAAATCTAAACTGTCGGCAGTTGATTTCAACCATTGAAATTTGTTTATGCAAAATATATTTATATAAAGATATACATATATATATATATATATATTATGGTTTCAAAATGTTTGCAAATGGTTTTAATTCCCGAGATCCATGTGAGTAGAGAGTGCAACACTGTACCTTGTAGCCGAGGAAGAGGTCCTCTCTTGTTGGGCAGTGGTTGATCATTATGGGATGAGATGTTAAGTGTAAGACCATTGAGGGTAATACTTGATGGGCTAATCTTGCATCTACCCACAGTCCTTGGGTTTTCATAAGGTGGCTGGACTCAAGGACCATTTAGTGTAAATGTTGGGCCCAGTAAGAGCCCATGGTGATGGACTCAGGGGTTCACTATCTCCTACAGTGAATTCGGCCAGGGCTTGTAACAAAGGCTGGGCTGAACCCATGTGGCTGATGTGTACATCAATGTTTGGGTCCCACGCCATACAAGGAGAGCCAATTAGGCAATAGGTTAAGAGTTTAAATGAGCACATGAACTTAATGGGCCTAAAGCCCAATTCGAACTGGGTTAATAAAATTAATTAAATATGGGCGGATATGGGATTTGGATCAACAGATAAGATAAGGAGTTATCCTTATCCACTTAAAGAGTTCATATCCAAATAAAGATTTGGATCAAAGGAACTCCTAATTGATTAGGAAGGTTGATTTTTATCTGCAAATAAGATAAGGGATTATCCATATCTGTTAAAGGGAGTCTAAATCCAAATAAAAGATTTGGATTAGGAAACTCCTAATAGGATTGGGAGATTCTCTCTTTAAGGCTATAAATAGGAGAGCAGGGCGGACTTCCAAACAGACAGTTCGCTGAATACAGAGAGAAGACTACACAGTTCGACTGCTTTTGTCTTCTGCTCTTTTCTCTCCTACTCTTGCTGCTCCTACCCAGTTCGATCTCCACTTGTGGGAATGATCACGAACCGTTCTTGATATTGCTTCTTGCTAGAAGATCATTCTGTTCCATTGTGAATGAGAGACGTTTTCGACCAACATCTACTCATATCCAGCTTCGTGTCATTTTTGAACAAAGCGATCAACAAGCTGCTCCAGCACGCTACTCTCGCCCATTGTCCAAGATTCCCCATTGCTGCCCCCCGTGGGAGTCAAGGCCGTGTCTCAGTCTCAGTGTGGCTGATCATCCAAAAAGACTAGCTAAGCATCATTGGCTTGGTCAGCCTTTACCTGACCAACTACCTAATACTACACAAGCTCATCAAATAGCTCTTTTTAGTTTTCTTCAGGATTTGGCCCAAATTGTTAGGCAGATTCCCACGCGTTACGCACCCGTTCACCCGCAATCTAAAGTTGTGCTCACCAGCCCTCCACTACATTCTTGCTGAAGAATTTGGTTCTTGCTAAAGAGCCATCCTGCTGATTCTGCTTCACCTCACACTGTGTCATCTTCAATGGGAGCGATTTTTGGTTTTCTCCTTGGGCGTGAACACCTTCATTGAGAGTTACTGTTACTCTGTATCAAGTATATCCCTCTCCTCCCTTTTGGTTTCAGATCTGGTCCGGTTTCATTCAAGATTGATCATTGAAAATACAGTTTTCTAAAATAGGGAATGCGATTCCCAGATGGGAGAGAGAAATTTTTTGAAATTTCGCCCAACCTTCCTGCAAGGTTCGGCCATCCATATGATGGATCTCTCATCCCTTCAGTAGTATCAGAGCTAGGTTCAAATCTTGAACCGAATTAAACTAGATCTGGATCTGCGCAAATGGGTAGAAGGCGTTCTACCCGATTTGCGCAGTTAGCGTTTTTTTGTAAAATTGTTTCCCAGTTTTTGTGCGAATGATCTGAAATTAAATCTTTGTTAATCTGATTTATATCTAGAATTTTTCTATATATTTTTCTTGGACTTTGGGCTGTTCGTATGGTGGAGATCGAATTCTTTAATGGCGCAAGAACTCTGCGCACCTGCTGATTTGTTCTATTCATTCATGGTTTGTAATTAATTTTATTATTTTTTATTTTTAGACAATGTATAGGAATTCAAATCTGATGTAATATTAAAAAAAAATTAGGTTTTCTATTTTATTTCATTCAAGAATGAAGCAGAAAGCGCAAAGGAGAGAACTTCGCAGATTTGGGTTCAGCCATCTGCGATTTGCAGTTTTGGGAACTGCATACTGCGAACTAATCTTTGTTTTGCAGGGTAGCAGTCTTGCGAACAGCCCTCTTACTGATTCTTGATTGTCTTGTATCAGTTGTTTAATTCCAGATCTTCTTGAATTGAATATTGAATTAAACATCAAACCCTAGACCCATTCAAACCAGATTGGACCAAAATGGTTGGACCGAATCTATGGTTTGATGGGGGTTGTTCTCAGCCCTAAAATTTCCTATATGGGCCGAGGGATTGATGGTTAATTGCAAGATGCAATTCGGCCCACATCTATAAAACCCAGTTTTAATCTGTTAATTGGTAATATTATGAAATTAAATGGGCTTTACATATGGGTTTTATAGTTATTTAATTGATTGGATCAATTATGGTTTTCATGTATGAATATGTGATGTGCTGATTACATGGGCCATAAGTGCTTGGCCCATGTTAATGCAACAATGGCTCTTTCGATCACCATGGCTGAATGCACATCATTGCCATAGTGTCCTTAAGATCATTGGATGATCTTCCTACATGGTGGGCCCCACACCAGCTTCCTCCCCAAGAGGATCTGTGCGGAACCCTAGCCATTTAGGGCCCATCTAAATCTGACTTTATGAAAGCCAGTGGGAGCCACTTTGGTTTGACCTAAATAAGTTCTAGGGAGTTTTTCGATCCCTCCATTTAACATAAGTGCATGTGATAGGGAATTTCATATGATGAATTCTCTAAAGGCCTTCCATCATTAGTATGAAGGTTGACTGTATTGGTGGGTGGGGATGCACCATAAAATTAGGCTATCCATCTGCTAATGCAATTGGCTGGATTGCTTCATGAGATGATAGGGGCGTCATAGATCGATGTGGGAGGGGCCTATCCTAAAATGAAAGACTCTCTCACGGTACCTTGGCGTTCACGAACATGATGGGTGAGCACTTACTGGACAGAAAGGTTTAACCTAAAATGGCTATGAACCTTGTTTGACAGAGGCCAAAGGGAAAACTCATAAGATGAGTGGATGAGATCCATCACAGAAGGTGGTGGGGTTTTGCAACTGAAACAGTTGGCTCCATGTACCCTATGTGGTTTCCCACATTTCCAGAGACATAACTGTCTCTGTCACTGAGATTGGAGGGAATCTCAGAGATGCCCAAAATGGAAATGGAACATAGATTCAAAGCCATATCTATGTGATGACATGAATCAATTAGGTTGTGGACTTACAAATCTGCCTTGCCTTTACCAGAAATGGCAAACAAAAACTTCACCAAACTGTTGGATGACAACAAACTCAAGGGCCTTAATTATGCTGACTGGTTTCGAAACCTTTTGATGGTTCTAACGTCTGAAAAATTGGACAAAATTGCTAAGAACCCTGCTCCAGATCGTCCGGGTGATAGGACTTCTGAGGCCCGACGAAGAGAGTATCAAGAGTGGGAAGAGAAAAACTCTCTTGCCCGGTGTTATATTATAGCCTCTTTAGATAATCCGATACAGCAACAATTCGATAAGATCGAAGTGTCCAAGGATATATTGGATAGTCTGAAGACTATGTATGAAGAGCAGAACCGTTCTACTTGTCAGAAGGTCTTAAAATTGTTTATGACCGCAAAGATGACCGAGAACCAACAGGTTCATGACCATTGTCTAAAGATGATGGGTAATATCAATGAACTAGAGGCTCTCGGGTCAGGGCTAGACCATGACACCAAAATTGATGTTGTCCTCAATTCCTTGCCTTCGTCCTTCAATCAATTCACCATGAACTATAACATGAATAAGCTAAACGTTAGCCTTCAGGAACTCAGCAATATGTTGCAGAGGGCTGAAGAACTGATTAAAAAGGATAAGCCGATTGCCATGCTTGTTGAAGGTGGCAAATCAGGTAAGAAAAAGCGGAAGGCTAAAAGGCAGGCTCAGAAGAAAGGTAGCAAAACTAAAAAGCAGAAGAAGGATAAGGCATCGGATGCCTGTCACTACTGTAAACAGGCCGGCCACTGGAAGAGGAACTGTCCTCAATTTCTAGAGACTAAGAAGAAAGGTAATTTTGAATCTTTTATCATAGAGACCAACTTGTTGGTCACTTCTGCTTCCTGGTATATTGACTCCGGAGCTTCAACTCATGCATGTAACTCACTACAGGGGTTCAAGATAATAAGACGACTAAGTGACGGAGAAGTGACGCTCTACTTGGGGACTTCTGCAACAGTTGCAGCTACAACCATAGGAACTATAGAACTAGTTTTCAGAGAAGGAACAATTGTACTTAAAGATTGTCTTTTCGTACCTAATTTAAGAAGAAATT
This sequence comes from Nelumbo nucifera, assembly GCF_055504915.1. Lineage (NCBI taxonomy): Eukaryota > Viridiplantae > Streptophyta > Magnoliopsida > Proteales > Nelumbonaceae > Nelumbo > Nelumbo nucifera. The sequence goes on along the minus strand of NC_142649.1, from coordinate 135,966,954 downwards.
TGATTTGTCTCAAAATTGTGCATGATGGTTATTCTATCTTATTTAGTAATGTGATTACTATTAAATGGAATAACAAGTTCCTCGCACATGGAGAACTTGAGAATGGTCTCAATGTTCTCCATCCTTCTCTGGAAACAAACATTACCGAAACTACATCAGAAATAATCCCCAAGAAGAGGACTCGTGATACAGTAAGTCCCACGTGCCTGTGGCATTACCGACTTGGCCACATTAATATAGATCATATCACAAGGTTGGTAAAGGATGGTCCTTTGGATTTTCTAACCGTAGATCTTCAAACCTGTGAACCTTGCCTTCAGGGTAAGATGACGAAACCAACATGTTTATTTTATAACCTTAAGCGATGATTACTCGCGGTATGGTTACATGTACCTAATGAGACATAAGTCTGAATCTTTTGAAAAGTTCAAAGAATTCAGACAAGAAGTCGAGAAACAGTTACGGAGAGAAATTAAGACCCTTCGATCAGATCGAGGTGGCGAATATCTCTGACGAATTCAGGGACTACTTAAAGGACAATGGGATAGTATTACAACTAGCTCCTGCTACACCACAGTTAAACGGTGTGTTAGAAAGGAGGAACCAGCCTTTATTGGATATGGTCCGATTACTTCTCGTACACTCGGAACTACCCACATCCTTTTGGGGTTACGCATTAGAGACTGCGATTTACGTGTTGAACCGGGTTCCAACCAAATCCACTTCTAAGACTCCATATGAGCTATGGACCGGTAAGAAACCAAGCGTGAGACACTTGAAAATTTGGGATTGTCTGACACATGTTAAAAGAACGAGTGCTGATAAATTGGAATCCCAAACCAGTCATTGCCTATTCATAGGCTACCCCAAAGGCTCTGTGGGTTACTTATTCTATGATCCAAAAGAGCAAAAGGTGTTTTGCAGTCGAAATGCCCACTTCTTAGAAGAATATTACATCCTAGATAATCATCATCAGGAAGTTGTTCTTGATGAGGAGAGCCCAAGGGTAGTGGGAGATGTCCCACCAGCTCTAGAAAATAATCAACCTAGGAGATTTACCCGGGTTTCCAGGCCTCCAGTTCGTTATGGCTATGACCAAGAAAGTTACTTGGTGGAAGCCACGACCAGTGAGGAGGATCCCGTGACTTATACGGAAGCTATGTTGGACATAGATTACTTGAAGTGGGTGGATGCCATGAGAGCTGAGATGGACTCAATGGAGACCAATGGAGTCTGGACTCTAGTAGATCCGCCCCCTGGGGTAAAGACAATTGGTTGCAAATGGATCTATAAGAGTAAGAAGAGCCCCAATGGTAAAGTTGAGACCTACAAGGCTCATCTAGTGGTGAAATGGTACACTACGAAAGAGGGAATCGATTATAAGGAAACATTTTCACCTGTGGCCATGCTTAAATCCATTAGGATCCTACTAGTTGTAGAAGCTTACCATGACTACGAGATTTGGCAAATGGATGTCAAAACCGAGTTCCTGAATGGAAATCTTACTGAAGATATCTATAATGCAGCAACCGCAAGGTTTCATAACTGCAGGTCAGGAACACATGGTTTGTAAACTCAACCGATCCATATATGGACTTAAGCAAGCTTCTAGGAGTTGGAACATCCGTTTTGACTCTACCATCAAACAGTTTGACTTTGAGCAAAATCTGGATGAGTCTTGTGTTTACGAGAAGACTGTTATGGACACACCGCCCGGCAGCGCAATGCGGTAGAGTCAAAGGCAGCAGCATGCACAGCAGGCCGCACAGCAACACGCACCGCCTAGCAGCACGCAGCACGCACCGCCCGGCAGCGCGCAGCACGCACCGCACGGCAGTAGCACTAGACAGCAGCACGCACCGCACGACAGCAACACGCATCTCACGGCAGCAGCACTGCGAGACGCGCGCACCACCTGACAGCAACAGTAGGGCGGGGCCCACATGACAGCTCATCAGGGTGGGTCCACACTTATCTTACCACATCAGCTCTGCCCGCCAACTCGCCACCAGCTACACCATTCCTCATCCCTTATCCTTATCTTAAGTAAGAGTTGTGTTACCTTTAGGAGTAGGTAATTAGGAGTTTGAGTTTAAGTTGGATTACCCTAGCCAAGCCGAATCCAACAAGGAACCCCCTTTTGTAATCTCCTATTTAAGGAGCTATGGGTTGAAATAAAGACGTTCAGTTTTCCAGTCAAGGGAAGAGTGATGAGAGTTCGGGTGGTCTCTTGGACAAATCACCCATTCGGAGAGTTCGGGTGGTCTCTTGGACAAATCACCCATTCGGTTTTCCACAATAGGTTCTGCACGCAAGGGAAGGCGCAAGGGAAAGCAGAGCTTTCTCTCCATGGACCGACCCGTGACGAGATCTTACGCCCGGGCCCATAACAAAGACCAGTGGAGATAAGGCTACGTTCTTGGTTTTGTATGTAGATAACATTCTACTCATTGGGAATGATGTAGGACTGTTAACTACGGTGAAAGTGTGGCTTTCACAGCAATTCTCCATGAAAGATCTTGGAGAAGCCTCCTACATACTGGGTCTTCGACTCTATAGAGATAGATCGAAGAGGATAATAGGATTATCCCAGTCTGCTTACATAGACAAAATAGTCAAGAGATACAACATGGAGATCTCCAAAAAAGGAAATGTTCCATTCAGGCATGGAGTCACTCTCTCCAAGAGTATGTCTCCCAAGACTCCCGAAGAGATTAAGAGCATGAAAGAGGTTCCCTATGCCTCAACCGTAGGGAGCATCATGTATGCCATGCTGTGCACTCGTCCTGACATTTCTCAGGCAGTGAGTGTGGTAAGCAGATACCGATCTAACCCAGGGCAGGAGCATTGGACCACTGTGAAAAATATACTAAAATACCTTCGAAGGACAAAAGAGTTTTGTCTGGTATTCGATGGTAGTTCACTACAGATCCAAGGGTATACTGATGCTGATTTCCAGTCAGATCTAGATGATAGAAAGTCTAAATCTGGTTATATCTTCACGATAGGATCATGTGTTGTTTGCTAGAAAAGCAACAAACAGGGGTCCACCACAGATTCCACAGCCGAGGCCGAATACATTGCTGCAAGTGAAGCTGCCAAAGAAGCCGTTTAGATGAAGAAGTTCATTCAGGAATTAGGAGTAGTTTCATCCAGCACATCACCCATTCCATTGTTGTGTGACAACACTGGAGCCATTGCTTAGGCTAAGGAGCCACGAGCCCACTCGAAGTCGAAGCACATCGAGAGTAAGTACCATATATTGCGGGAGATAGTTGGAAGAGGGGACGTCCTGATTCAGAAGGTAGCATCAGCAGAAAATGTAACAGACCCATTGACTAAGCCACTGACATAGAAAGTGTTTGAGAAACACGTGGAAAGTATGGGACTCCGGCTTGTACCCAATTATACCTAAGTGCAAGTGGGAGCTGTTAGATAGTTATGCCCTTAGCTCCAATCAGATTGATGTACTTTTTTGACATTTATTGTAAATGAATAAAGTACATAACTGATTCATGTCATTGTGGTGTGTTTCTGTGTAATACCCTTAAACTGGACACTTAATGAGACTCGTGTTAGTTTAGAATCTTCACAACCGTTGGAAAGATCTGGGGAGATTTATCCTGCCAAGGCTGACACTGATGTACCACCAAGTTGGTTGGGGTGGCTTATCTCAGCTGCTAGAGTGAAACCTGAGGCACATGCAGTGTGGGTTTTCTTGAAACCCTAAACCGGACCGAAATTCTAGTATTGCCCTGGACAGTGGAAATAGATAGGCAAAACTGGAATGTTACACCTAACCCCTAGACTCGATTATCGTACTACACTGGGTGTCAGATTGGGTTGCCTTTGATATGCCAATCAGTGAGATCCTTAGAGGGGGTCAAAACCTGGGTATGTTGGGACAGTCCAAGAATTCATCTGAGTGGGTGATCATAGTGACAGGATCAGCCCCTTTGTCGGACAAAGTGAATGATCGGGGATGCACTCTCTCTGATGGAAACCTAAACTGCCGGCAGTTGATTTCAACCGTTGAAATTTGTTTTGCAAAATATATTTATATAGATATAAATATATATATATATATATTGTGGTTTCAAAATGTTTGCAAATGGTTTTAATTCCCGGGATCCATGTGAGTAGAGAGTGCAGCACTATACCTTACAGCCGAGGGAGAGGTCCTCTCTTGTCGGGCAGTGTCTGATCATTATGGGTTGAGAGGTTAAGTGTAAGACCATTGAGGGTAATACTTGATGGGCTAATCTTGCATCTACCCACAGTCCTTGGGTTTTCATAAGGTGGCTGGACTCGAGGACCATTTAGTGTAAATGTTGGGCCCAGTAAGAGCCCATGGTGATGGACTCAGGGGTTCACTATCTCCTACAGTGAATTCGGCCAGGGCTTGTAACAAAGGCTGGGCTGAACCCATGTGGCTGATGTGTACATCAATGTTTGGGTCCCACACCAAGGAGAGCCAACTGGGCAGTAGGTTAAGAGGTTAAATGAGCATATAAACTTAATGGGCCTAAAGCCCAATTCGAACTAGGTTAATAAGATTAATTAAATAGGGGCTGATCTGGAATTTGGATCAACAGATAAGATAAGGAGTTATCCTTATCCACTTAAAGAGTCCAAATCCAAATAAAGATTTGGATCAAAGGAATTCCTAATTGATTAGGAATGTTGATCTTTATCTACAGATAAGATAAGGGATTATCCCTATCTGTTAAAGAGAGTCCAGATCCAAATAAAAAATTTGGATTATGAAACTCGTAATGGGATTAGGAGATTCTCTCTTTAAGGCTATAAATAGGAGAGCAAGGCGAACCTCCAAATAGACAGTTCGTTGAATACAGATAGAAGATTACACAGTTTGACTGCTTTTGTCTTCTACTCTTTTCTCTCTTGCTCTTGCCGCCCCTACCCAGTTCGATCTCCACTTGTGGGAGTGATCAAGAACTGTTTTTCATATTGCTTCTTGCTAGAAGAGGCAATCTGAAGTTGTGCTCACCGGCCCTCCACTACATTCTTGCTGAGGAATTTGGTTCTTGTTGAAGAGCCATCCTGTTGATTCTGTTTCACCTCACACTGTGTCATCTTCAGTGGGAGCAGCTTTTGGTTTTCTCCTTGGGCGTGAACACCTTCATTGGGAGTTACTGTTACTCCGTATCAGGTATATCCCACTCCTCCCTTTTCGTTTCAGATCTGGTCCAGTTTCATTCAAGATTGATCCTTGAAAATGCAGTTTTCCAAAATAGGGAATGCGATTCCCAGATGGGAGAGAGATTTTTTGAAATTTCGCCCAACATTCCTGTAGGGTTCGGCCATCCATATGATGGATCTCTCATCCCTTCACTCTCTTGGATCGATTACAGCCTATTTCACTTGTCTTTGGATCAAGTTTTACTTCAGATTAGTTTCTTTAAACTTCAATTGAACCCTATTTGTGTTATTTTCTTGTTGTAATGGCTTCAGGCAGAGGTGTTATCATCCCTATAAAGATGAACGGACAGAACTATGAGATGTGGAAGTTCCACTTCGACTTCTATGTTGAGGGAAAGGGTTTAGAAGGATACCTGAATGGAACGGTCACCAAACCAGCTGAGACTGAGGCCAAAGCTTTACAACAATGGAAGTTGGACAATAGTAAACTTGTTTCTTGGATTCAGAGTTCTATAGACTATCATATATCTGTACCCATGAGGAGAATGAAAACAACATATGAAATGTACATGTATCTAGAAAAAGTTTATCAATAGTCCAACGTATCTAAGCAATATCAGATAGAATCAGAAATATTCTCTTATAGCCAAGGAGATAGAAGAATACAGGAGTATTAATCTGTTTTTCTTGATTTATGGGCTGAATATGAGATTGTTCACATTGAACCCTCGGATCCAGCAGAGTGAGTGAAATATCTTCAGAAGCACTTTGAGAAGAGAAAGGTGACTTAGTTCTTGATGAGACTTAAACCTGAATATGAGATAATCAGGTCCAACATTCTGAGTAGGGGAACACTTCCATATATGGATTCTGTTTTAGGGGAACTTCTGAGAGAAGAGACTAGACTTCTCACTACAGTCGGGTTTGATGGGAAGATGGCTGAAGTTGGGGCTGAAACAGCCTTTGTTGCTCATGGGGGTAAGAAGCCAACCTCCAAGGACCTCTCCAAAACTCAGTGCTATGAGTGTAAGGGTTGTGGACATATTGCATCTCACTGTAAGAAGAAGAATGTGTGTACCTATTGCAAGCAACAAGGTCACATCATTCCAGACTATCCAATCCAACCAGCTAAGGGCTCTCAGAAAAAGACTCAGCCCCGGGCATATCAGGCAGTAGATGGACCAGCAACAGACACTATACCTACCAAGGGTGAGTCTTCAGTGAAAGGTGAATAACAGGTGTCATGGATGAAGAAAGGGTTCGACAACTGGTGTCTTCTACTATTTCCTCTACTTTCTCTGCTATTGGCTTGTCTGGTAAGTTCTCTACATATTGTTCTTCCCCTTCACATGCTTGGGTTATAGATTCAGATGCCACCAACCATATGACAGGAGCCTACCTCAACCACCCAATCCCTTCCACTAAAACTTACCATAAACACATTATTACTACAAATGGTGAAAAGTTAGACATCATTGGTAGTAATGATCTATGTCACCAACCAGATCCTTTCCTCTCTCCAAAACCCTCTTAATACCCAACCTTACTACTAATCTGATTTCTGTTGGTCAACTTGTTGATGAAGGAAATGTTCTCACATTTTCCCGTGATGGTTGCTTGATACAGGACCGGTACACTGGGAAGGTGAAAGGGAAGGGGCATAGGTTGGGCCGTCTGTTTGCGCTGGAGTTCGAGAAGTTTCAACCGGGGGCATCCTCAACTTTACTTAGTTCTTCTTTGTCTGATTCTATGTTGAGTTATAGAAATAATGTTTGGGATTTATGGCATAAACGATTAGGTCATCCATATTCCCAAAAATTAAAATTTTTGTTTGACTCTGGTTTGATTAATAATAAAATTCCCCCTGTTGATACTTTGGATGTTTCTTCCACTATGTGTTGTTTGAGTAAAAGTCATGTTTTACCATTTCTTCAGAAATCTGAACATGCCACTAAACCTTTCAAGATAATACATAGTGATGTTTGGTCTACTTCTATTACTTCACAATTGGGATACAAATATTTCGTATTATTTATAGATGATTGTACCAGATATACTTGGATTTATTTTCTACGATACAAACCAGAAGTCTTTGGTGCATTTAAATTGTTTCATACTATGGTGCAAAATCGATTCAAGTGCAATGTGACTATCCTCCGCTCAGATTCAAGGGGAGAATATAGAGATAGAGACTTCTTGGCATACTTGAGGAGTCATGGAATTCAGTCTCAGCGCAACTGCCCAGAAACTCCACAACAAAATGGTGTAGCTGAACGGAAGAACCGACACATTATCAATGTTGTGCGGACATTACTACAGGAGTCTCATACTCCAACTTCGTTTTGGGTAGAAGCATTCAGTACAGCCGTGTATTTGATCAATTTTCTTCCATCTTCTATTCTAGGCAACACCTCTCCCTTCCAAAAACTTTTTGGTTATCCCCCAGATTTCTCTAGCCTTCATGTTTTTGGATGTCTTTGTTTTGTTCATCTTCCTGTTCGTGAACGATCTAAATTAACTGCTCAATCTGCTATATGTGCCTTTGTGGGATATAGTCATGACCACAAAGGATTTTTGTGATCTTGCTACTCGTCGCATTCGGATTTCTCGGAATGTTGTGTTCAACCTCTCAGGGACTATTTTCCTCTTCCTCATCATCCATACAGTTGAGGGTTTATGATGATGCTAATTGGGATGGTTGTCCTGACACTCGTTGATCCACTACTGGGTGGTGTGTCTTCATGGATGACTCTCTCATCTCCTAGAAGTGCAAGAAACAACAAACTGTCTCCAAGTCTTCCACTAAAGTCGAGTATAGAGTTGTCTTCTGCATGTAGCGAGATTGTTTGGCTGAAGTCACTTTTCATTGATCTTAGGATTTCTCTTCCTACTCCTATCCCTCTATATGCCAACAACACCAGCGCTATCAAGATCGCATCTAATCCAGTCTTTCATGAGAGGACTAAACATATCGAGGTGGATTGTCACTTTATTAGAGACCTCCTTGTTGCAGTCTCTATATCTCTTCCTCATGTTGCCTCTCACATGCAGATTACCGACATCTTCACCAAGGCCATGACTAAGAGTCGATATCTCATTCTTGTGGGCAAACTGATGCTGATGTCTATGCATCAATTTGAGGGGGAGTGTGAAGATATATCTTAATGTACATTATTAGAGTAGTCCTTGTTGTACAGTATCATAGTTCTTATTATTTTATTTGTTCTTTTTATCTTTAAGCCCTGTAAAGGCATTCTTGTAACTGTACATACTTTTTATCTCTTTAATATAAAAGAGGCTCTTTGGGGTGGGGGTCGACTATTCTTGACACCCCTAGATCTGTTTTCTTCTAGATCTGAATTCAGTTCACATGCATTAATTATTCCAAGGCTTAAAAGCCTAATGGTATATAGGAAAGCATACATAACATAGTTTTATTATTATTGCATAATTAAACCAGCCTACCCAGTGAAGGAATGCCAGCTAAAACAATGAATATTAAGATATTGCACAAAACTAAGATCAGTGTCTAACCTTCAACTTTGACCAACTTGTCAACCATAATGGCCTCATTTCCATATCTGAGCTTGACTGTACAATACCACGAGGTAGATAATCTACTTTCATGGAATCCTCCTGTGATTCCTACAGAACAGTGTGCCTTTTAGAAAATAAATAAAAATATAGATAAAAAGGATATAAATTATAGACAAGAATACAAACCCTACAAATTGAAAGAAATCATAAACACAAAAGCAAGATGCCCAGATGCCATATATATGTACATGCACAGATTTCCCTTTTTAAGATCCAGAATAGAAGTATGAATATCCTCATATCAAGTTTCTGTATGTAGGAGATTCCTAATCCTCTTTTTGCAAATTACATATCAAAAAAATTGGCATGTGTCTACATCTAGAATCTTCTATGGATGAAGTGAATTTAATAGGTACAATGGACATCTTTTACCTTTTGAAGAAAAAAAGCACAAGGGAAAACAATTTTTTTATCAGCAGCGAAGGGAAAACAATTGCCTATAAAAACCAGAATGGCCTTTTCACTTTGCCACATGGATATCATTTATAGCTAGACACCAAGAACTCGAAAAATAATTTTTCCCATTCATTACAGAAAGGACTGAATTTTGGCCCCCCAAAACTATCCCATAACAGAAGCATAAAAGTAGATGAGTTCTTCTATGTTTCTCATCTTACTGGAAATCAAACATGTTATGTGCCTTAGAAGAACTCACCCCTAAAAGCTAGCTATTAGGAGGGAACCCAGACATCTGTTATGTGCCTTAGGATAATTCACCCCTAAAAACTAGCTATTAGAGGGAGGGAACCCAGACACATATACACCCCACAACGGCATCCCATACTATCGATGTGGGACTAATGAATCGTAACATTCCACCACGCTCCGCAGCCCCGGCGCTCATGCACGCTGGCTTTGCATTAGTCCCCCTAGTCCCGGCCGAACACTGCAATACCGACGTCACCACTTGCACCGCATGATTGCAACTGGGAAGTATAGTGTAGGCTCTGATACCATCTGTTATGTGCCTTAGGAGAACTCACCCCTAAAAGCTAGCTATTAGAGGGAGGCATGTTATGTGCCTGCAACTAGCAACACCATGCCGAGTACAAGGTCAGAAACAGTGGATGATCGGATGGATCGCATGGAGATCCATCTGCACAAGACCACAGGAGACTTACAAGAAATCAAGCAAACACTAGCCCTGTTGATGACGCAGATGGAGAAAAATTTGACGAAAGGCAACCACGATGGCAACCAAGAAGGAAACAGCAGAAATCAAGGGGGCAGTCAGCATGGTTGGGCCTCAACTCGTTCAGAAAAACTAGATTTCCCAAAATATTCAGGGGAGGATCCCATACCCTTGATCTTTAGGGCAGAAAGATATTTTGAATGCCATGATACACCTAGCCATCAAAGAGTTCTTGTCGCTTCATTCAACCTGGAAGGAGAAGCGATCTTGTGGTTCCAATGGTTCCGGCGAGCCCACCCACAGGTTTCTTGGTCTGAATTCACAGAGGCTTTGTGCATCCGTTATGGACCCATTGGCTTTGAAAACTATGATGAGAATCTCTCAAAACTCAAACAAATTGTGTGAGAGTAGTTGGGTCAATACAGGGCCGTTTTGGAACCACTGACCTCCGTTTTGGAAGGAGAAGCGATCTTGTGCATCCGTTTTGGACCCACTGACCTCCACCCAGACAATGAAAGTGGTTGGGTCAATACAGGGCTGAGCAATTTCAGTTCTAATTGACAGTGGGTCATCTCTCAACTTTGTGACCCAAATGGCAGCCAAACAATTGGGCCTAATACAAGAACAGGTGTTTCCATTCAATGTACATGTAGCAGATGGCAGCAACATCAGTTGTGATAGCATATGAAGAGGGGTCCACCTGAAGTTACAACAACATTCATTTCTAGTGGACCTCCATCCATTAGAGATGAGCGGAGCTGATGTGGTATTAAGTGTGCAATGGCTACAACAGTTGGGACCGGTTGTATGTGATTGGTCAAAACTAACAATGGATTTCTCCATTAATGGACAGAAGTATCATCTGAACGGGGTGGCTAAGAGTGCTCCACAACAAGGACTAAGAGCCATCCTCAAGACTAGTTGTAGTGAAGGGCAAACCCTCCTATTGCATATGGGACTGAATACCAGACCAGTTTTAACCAGTCCAAAGGAAGCAGCCACACCACTGGAAAACCAACAAGCACTCCAGTGGTTACTCAACACCTATTCAGATGTCTTTCAAGGACCCAATCAGCCTCCTCCTTCCAGACCCATGGACCATAGAATTGAGATCATCCCAGGGTCAGCTCCATCAAATGTTAGACCTTAACGCTACCCCAGATTTCAGAGGGAAGAGATGGAGAAAATTGTTCAAGAATTACTAGAGAAAAAATTCATACAGCCCAGTTCAAGTCCATGTTCAGCACCCGTCCTAGTCAAGAAAAAAAATGGAACATGGAGGTTTTGTGTAGACTATCGGGCTCTAAATCAGATCACAGTAAAGGACAGGTTCCCCATTCCAATCATTGACGAGCTATTGGATAATTTACATGCTGCTACCATATTTTCTAAGCTTGATCTACGAGCCGGTTACCATCAAATTCAGATGCATACAGCAAATGTACCTAAAACAGCCTTCCGTACACATGTCACTATGAGTTTCTTGTCATGCCTTTTGGATTGACAAATGCACCAGCAACCTTTCAAGCCATCATGAATGAGGTATTCCGTCCCCACTTGCACCGCTTTGTTCTAGTCTTCTTTGATGATATTTTGGTATATAGTGTTGATTGGGCTTCTCATCTACAACATTTAACCATCACTTTGGAACTTCTAAGAAAACATCAACTATATGCAAAGGCTTCTAAATGTGTTTTTGGACAAAAACAAGTCCAATACCTAAGCCATGTGGTCAAAAAAGGGAAGGTCATGGCTGATCCGGAGAAAGTTGCTTGCATTCAACAATGAACAACACCTACATCAGTCAAGGCCTTGCGAGCTTTTCTAGGCCTCACAGGCTACTACAAGCACTTTATACCACATTATGCAAGGCTAATAGCACCACTCACCCAATTATTAAGGAAAAATGCATTTCAATGGAGTGAGCAAACCCAGCAAGCCTTCACTAATCTAAACCAAGCAATTTCTACATCACCAATTCTATCATTAGCCAACTTCTCAAAGCAGTTCACACTTGAGTGTGACGCTTCGGGGACAAATCTAGGAGCTGTTTTAATGCAAGAGGGGAAACCATTGGCCTATTTCAGCAAAGTACTCTCACCACAAAATCAAACTAAATCAACATATCAGAAGGAGCTCATGGCTGTTGTACTTGCAGTCCAAAAGTGGCGAGCTTACCTACTGGGCCGCCGATTTGTCATCAAGACAGACCCCAAGAGCCTGAAATTCCTACTTGATCAGAAATTCCATGCACCTGAACAGCAGCAATGGGCCCACAAACTCATGGGCTAAGTAGAAGATCAAGACTGTAATCAGTCTTGAATCCTAATCGGTTTTAGGTTTACAAAACAAAAGAAAAGTGAGAGAAGGGAGAAGGAATAGAAGAGAAACAGGAGAACACAAGCGGTTGAAAGGAGGGACAGATTCTAACAGATCTGCCACCGCCACTCTCTTATTATTTATAGGTTATGTTCAGTACATAATGGAAAGGACAGATCTGCCCTTAGTACTTACATGATAAATAAAGTAAATAAAAACTGAAATAAATAACAACTGAATTAACAAACTGACCCAAACTGACATTACTATAACTGAAACAAATAACTACACATGCTGTCCTACGAACACAGTGGGGACCACTGCTGTGGGGCCCACATCAGTGTTCTCTACACTCCCCCTCAAGTTGGGAGTAGATATCTATCATTCCCAACTTGGATAGGTCTGTCTCTAACTTCTTCCTTGGTACAACCTTGGTGAGGATATCCGCGAGCTGCATATTAGATGTGATATACGGAAGACACTTCCTGTGATGTGACCCTCTCTCGCACAAAATGTCGATCAACTTTGATATGTTTAGTTCTGTCATGCTGCACTGGGTTGTGGGCTATATTAATAGCTGCCTGATTATCACAATACAACATTAAGGGCTTTTCATAGTCAATACCCAACTCTTCAAGTAATGACCTCAGCCATAAGATTTCAACCACTCCGTTAGCCATTGACCTGTATTCCGCTTCAACACTGGAGCGGGAAACAACACTCTGCTTCTTACTCCTCCAAGAGACAAGGTTACCACCCACAAGGGCACAATATCCAGAGGTAGACCTTCTGTCATCAACACTCCCAGCCCAATCGGCATCTGTATAGACCTCCACCCTCATGTGATTATTGTTCTTGAGCAGTATACCTCTACCCGGGCATCTCTTCAAGTATGCTAATATTCTCTCTGCCGCAAGAAGATGAGAAGTTCTAGGGGAGTGCATGTACTGGCTAACAACACTAACTGCATAACTGATATCTGGCCGAGTGAGGTAGAGATAATAGGAGCTTTCCAACCAACCGTTGGAAAATAACTTTGTCTTCAAGAGGCTCCCCCCCCCCCCCCTCTACACTAATCTTGTGATTTTGTTCAATGGGTGTATCAGCAGGCTTAACACCCAACTTTCCAGTTTCCGCCAACAGATCTAGAACATATTTTCTCTGAGAGATAAAAATACCCTGCTTGGATCTAGCAACCTCAATACCCAAAAAGTACCGTAGTGCACCAAGATCTTTCACCTCAAAATCTTGATGAAGGAGCTGTTTGAGGGATTCAATCACATGGCTGTCATTTCCTATCACCACAATATCATCAACATATACTGCAAGTAGTGTCAGAGAGGACTCCACCCTCTTGATGAATAGTGTATGATCTGATTGGGCCTGTACATAACCAAACTTTCCAAGGGCTAATCTGAACCTATCAAACCAGGCTCTAGGTGACTGCTTCAAACCATACAATGCCTTGTTCAGTCGACAAACCTTCTTACCCGTCTCTGTATCATAGAATTCAGGAGGCAACTGCATGTAGACCTCTTCCTGTAAGTCTCCATTCAGAAAGGCATTTTTAACATCCATCTGGAACAAAGGCCAAGAATGATTTGCTGCAAGGGATAATAGAACTCGGATGGTGGTCATCTTGGCTACTGGGGCAAAGGTCTCCAAGTAGTCTATACCATAAGTCTGAGTGAACCCCTTTGCGACCAGCCGGGCTTTGTACCTTTCAATAGAGCCATCAGCATTATATTTCACAGTGAACACCCATCTGCATCCCACCGGTTTCTTTCCTTTTGGTGGGTCAACCAGTGCCCAAGTATTATTCTTCAAAAGGGCATCCATTTCGACTTGCATTGCATCTTTCCATTCTGGAACTGATAAGGCTTCTTGCACTGTTCTTGGAATAGGGACATCGGCAATGGAAGTGAGATAGGACCGATAAGATGGAGATAGACGATCATAAGATAAGAACTGTGAGATGTTGTGAGTTGTAGAAGTGGTGCAATGTCGTTTCCCTTTGCGAATGGCAATAGGGAGATCAAGGTCATCCACAAGAGGGGAAGTGGCAACAGTGGGAGGTGTCTCAGTAGGCTCTGGATCTGGAGCCGCAGAAGGAACTGGAGCTGGCCGGGACTGCCGATGACTAGGATCAACCTGCCTGCATCGCCTGTGATACTCTCAACTCCTGCTCCCTCTGACCACCCTCACCGCTACAGCCTTCATTACCCAGTGGAATAGGTAAAGGAACAACCCCACTTCCACTCTCACTGCTCTCCCCCTGAGGAAAGCAACTCAAAACAGCCCCACTCTCACTGCTCTCCCCCTAAGGAGAAACCCTAGGATAATAGGGTGTCTCCTCAAAGAAGGTGACATCCATGGAGACAAAAGTTTTCCCTGAAACTGGATCATAGCAGCAATAACCCTTTTGAGTTTGTGCATAACCGAGGAAAATGCATTTGGAGGCCTTAGGTTCAAACTTGGAATGATGAGGCCCGAGAAGCTGAACGAAACAGGTACAACCAAAGGTTTTAAGGGGAACAATAAACAACTCCTCGTCTGGGTATAAAAGGGAAAAAGGGGTTTTCATATCAAGAACCCGGGAAGGAACTCGATTAATGAGATAAACTGTCGTGAGGATAGCATCACCCCAGAAGCGAATAGGTATATTGGAGGTAAACATAATGCTTCTAGCCACCTCCAAGATATGCCTATTCTTCCTTTCGGCAACGCCGTTCTGCTGTGGTGTATAAGGGCAAGTGCCCTGGTGAATAACTCCATGGTTAAGAAGGTAGGAGGTCAATGGCTAAGCAAAGTATTCCTTTGCATTATCAGATCTAAGGACTTTGATTTTGGCCCCAAACTGAGTGAGAATCATCTGATGGAAGTTTTGGGTCAGAGCAGGAACCTCATCCCGAGAACGCATAAGATAGACTCAAGAAAAGCGGGTATGGTCATCAACAAACAGTAGAAAATATCTGTACCCACCCATAGAAGAGATATGATATGGCCCCCAAACATCAGTATGCACAATATCAAAAGAGGAATTACTCCTTTTATTACTTAAAGAATAAGAGGTTCTACAATGTTTGGCAAACTCACAACTCTCACACCTCAACTTTGATAACTCAACAAACTCAAATAAAGCAGGAAACAGACTCTTCAAAGACTTAAAAGACAAATGACCTAATCGATTATGCCAAAGCATAACTGGACTCACAGACTGGAAAACAAAAGACTTCTTATCCACTGACTCCTATTGGCCCTCCTTACTCCAGCATACTACCATTGTGTCTAACATCGTTATGCTAAGCACATGTATGGATATCAGGGTGTCATAACTCAGAAGCATATGGACTAAACGCTGAACAGTTACCAACTGATGGGTGGCTAAGTTGGTACAGTTGCTGGCTTGTTCCAGCAGAGACTTGGGATCAAATCCCACTACCACCAAGGGTTGGGGTTATGGGTATGGACCAACGGAGGATGAGGATGGGCTTCCCTCCGTTGTGTAGCCTAATGAACCAAAAAAACACAAAACAGTTGGTTGTCATATAATAGAAGGGTAAGAGGACTAGTAGGTTCTGCCTAGACCTGTTCATGGGCCAGGTGGCCCGACGGGCCGGCCCGGCCCCCGGACGGGCTTGAACACGCATATGGACCCGCATGCTTAACCTTAGGCCAAAAAGCCCGGCCCGCAATAAATTCGAGCCTCGCTCGGGATTTGCCAAAATAGCCCGGCCCAGCCCGACCTATAATTAAACCTAAAAACCCTAGTCGAATACCCCTCTTTTTTTCCACCTCTTTGCCTCTTTCCCTTCTTTTTCCAGTCGAACCTTTCTTCTCCACATCCTCCACAGTTCTCATCCTCACACTCTCAGGCAGCCACACAACCGGCGAGGCGGAAAACGTTCACCGCCACAACAACTCCGGCGGTGAGTACTCTCCTTCTCTCTCTCAGGCAGCCATACAGCTTTGTATGGATTTTACTTGGATTCCTTATAATCAGAATATTTCTGTACTGGCTTATTTTTCATTTATTCATATACTTATTTCAGTTACGATTTGTGATGGATTTTTGTTTTATTGATGTTGTTTACTTTCGTTTTATTGCTTACCGGATTATACTAGAGTCGTAGCGAATGTATGTTTTGTTTGCAGAAGCGGTTTTAGTTGAATTGGATAACATTTGAGGGGAAAATATGTTTAAACCATAATTTGTCCAATCCTGAAATCCAGTTATTTCCCTTTCAGTTGAAATGAATGTCTCTGGTTGATTCGTTACTGCTTTGAAGGGAAATTGTTTAAGGACCTTGTTTTGATTAATCTGTATTTGAGTTTCTAACACGGGTTCTAACTTTTTTTTGGATAATTAATACGGGTTCTAATTTGTCCAAAACCATTCGGAATGATTTTGGTGTTGTTTGAAGGGCTGAAATCTATTTAACATTTTCCCGTCATCATCACTTTTTCTTTTCATTTCTTTTCCTTTTAGGTTGGTCTTGTCGTAAAATCAAGATAAATGTGCAAATTCAAAGGTGTATTCCGGATTGTCATCAGATCAATTTACTAACTAAAAGTCCTTTTGATTGTATCAATTAACATGTTATTTGGATTTTGGTACACAAGGGAATGTGGAAAAAACCTGTTCTAAACATAAGGAAATGGCCACATCCAGGTTTGAAAGCAAACTTGTAAGCCAACAAGTATAATATTACATATCACCATTAACTTAAGCTACTAGCTTAACATCAATTGATTATTCTTCATTACAAACAATGTAGCCACAGCAAATCGGAAAAGTTCATAATAAACAAATACAAAGTTAATCCAATGTTCATTTAAATGGATTATGTGATTATTGTCTATTTGAATAAATTTTTTGATTTAAGAATGTAAAACTGCAGTTTAAAATGTAAAAGAAAGGGAAAAAAAAACCATCTTGTAGGCCCATTGTTCATTTAAATAGGGAAAAAAACCATCTGAACTAAAATAGATAATGTCCATTTGAATAGGGAAAAATTCTAATTTTTTTATTAGGTCGGGCTTTGGGCTCGGGCTCGGGCTTCGGGCTTTTTATCAGGGCCGGGCTTGGGCCCAAGTTGTAGGCCCATTGGTCGGGCTGGGCTCGGGCTCGGGCCTAACAAATTTCCATTAATGAAGAGTAAAAGCCCGGCCTGAGCCTGGCCCGGCCCGACCCGGCCCATGAACAGGTCTAGACTTCTGCCAACAGTCAACAAATGGCAAATGGAAGGGAAAAAAATTAAAATACCATTTGTAACATGGAAGATGCAAGGACTCAACTTATTACCTTCACATCAGCAAAGGGATGTAATCTAGCTTCCATCTGATAGCCAAATAAGAAATTTGTCAGCTATATCACCATTAAAAAAACAAGGAAAATCTAAAAGCTCATAAAAGCTTTCAAAATACAAATAATTGAAGACAAATGACATTTGCATGCCTATTAGTCTATCATGAAGATGGTATATCAACAGATAACATCACATGGCACACAAGTTAGCATATCTGTCGCATGATTTCCATGTAAGAAGTTTTCCATACTAAATATCAATTAAGTTGGGGACAGTGTTTTAAAAGCGCAAGGTGCAAAAAAGGCGCAAGGGTCAATTTACGCCTGAGGCGCAAGGTGCAAGGCAAGGCACGTGCCTTTTTGAAGCAAGGCGCAAAAATTAAAATAAAATACTAAAAAAATAAAAAAAAATGTCAGAAAAATCAAAAAATGCCAAAAAATTCAAATAAAATGCAAAAAAAATAAAAATAGTAAACATAATATTAATAAAAAAATATAAACTTTCAATTTTAAAATAAATGTTTTAAAAAACCTATTATCTAAAATTAAAACACATAAACATAACATGTAAAGCATATTCAAATGTGAATTTTAAAAATAAAATCAAACATATAAAACATTTTCAAGCATGTAAAACCCACAATCTCTTTTTTTCCTCAATTGCATTACTTAAAGTGGCTAATGTGATATAAAACATATTACATTCATGATTCTACGAGCTGCCTTTGTGCCACGCCCCTTGAGGCAAGCCCGAACAAGTCCATGTTAGGGTCTTAAATGCGCCTCACCTGTGTGCCTAGGCACGCCTTTTAAATCACTAGTTGGGGAGTTTTATTTATCCTTTTTTTTGCATATTTTAGCATTTTATTTTTTGGGCTAAAATAGATATTTCTCAGAGATTACAGCATTCAAATTACTGAGTGGCTTCACTTAGAACTGGCAAAAAGTCGACCTGACCTGCAAAACCCTACATGACCCAACCTAGAAAAAGAAGGGGGCTTAAAATCTCATATCTAACTACCCAAATTTGAGAATAACCCGACCCAACCTAGAAATAAACGGTTTGGGTCAGGATGGATCACAAGTCAACCCGTTCACCCGATTACAAGGTCTAATTGGGACTGTTTATGTATTGTTAGAAGTTTTCACTCTCCAATCTTTAGTATTTAGTCTTTACTCTTTATTGTTAGCTCTTTGAATTTTTAAGTTTGGATTTTTTTAGGTTAGTGTAGAGAAGATGGGCCGAATGGCCCATAGGCTGTTTATCCTTTTTTCTCTTTTATGTTCTTTGTTGTAATGGGCCTTAATCTGGGCTTTATTCTTCCTTATGTTATGTCCTTTTAATTTTCTGCCCAACTAGGGGTTTCTCTGTAAATTACTAAAGTTTAACTTAATGAAATAGAATTAAGGGAGTAAGAGAAGAGATTATGTTCGAAAATCTCTCTCTAAACCCAAGTTGCCGTCACCTTCTTCTTCTTCTCTCCTCTTGAACTCTGATTTCTGCTACTTTCTTTTGAATTTTTGCAACTTTCTAAACAGTCCTTTCTTCTCAAAAGGTTGTTCTTTTTCTTCTTGGTATTAGAGTAGGCTTGTTTTTCCCTTTTTTTCACCTTTTTTTCCCATACACAGTGCGTATGGAGAACTGAATCGTATGAATAGTTAAAGAAACCTATTTCAGCCCAATTGTTAGTGGTTTTTAGAGAGAAGGGGACTGGTTTTGTCGTCCTCTTGACAGATTCAAGTGTGTTGCCCAAAACCCTAATTTTCTGGAGAAATCTGATTGCAGGCCCCACAAGGAGTTTGACCTGGGCGCTCAATGACTAAAGGCCTTCTCATTCTTATTCTTGAAGATCGAATAAAGTGGGTTGGTGTTCTATGAAGTCTACAAGGAGCAGCTGAGTTTTCTCTGTTTCTCCCAGCTTTCGGGTGTGACGTAGGTTATTGGTACGGCTGCATAGAGGTTGGCTCACAACACATTTTTGTTCTGTCTTCATTTGTTGTTATTCGAAGTTGTTTGAAGTCATTTTTGAAGTATTCAAGAAGATGAACTCCTCAGACTTTGAAAACAAGCATTTTGTTGAATCCCGACAAGTTCCGAGAGCCTCTGTAGACTCTCTACTGGCTGTGACCACAGTCAAGTTGGATGGAACTAATTATCTGGCTTGGTCACAATCAGTAAAAAATTCATATTTGTAGTAGAGGCAAATGGGGTTTTATCTCCGAGAGCAAAAAGGCTCCTCCAGAAGATGATCCATCATATGAAAAGTGGATGCAAGAAAATTATACTGTTATTGGATGGCTTGTGAACTCAATGCAACCACAGATTAGTCAGCACTATTTGTGGATGAATTCAACAAAGGAAATTTGGGATAGTGTTGCTGAAGCATATTCCCAAAAATTAAATGTGGCCAGGGTTTACAAGTTGAGAAGTGATGTGAAGAAATTGAGACAGGGTGATAAACCATTAGTTGTATACTTCTCAACACTGAAGTCTTTATGGCAAGAAATATATTTGATAGAAGTTGTAGCCTGGGACACCACTAAGGATGCTGAGACCTACAGAAAACTGGTTGAGAAAAACAGGGTGTTTGAGTTCTTGACAGGGCTAAATCCAGAGTACAACATTACAAAGCAAAATATTTTATCCAAGGGTAGTGTCTCACTGTCTCAAGCATATGCCTTAGTAAGTAGTGAAGAAAGCAGAAGACTTGTCCAGGTCCAAGGGGCTGGTCTAAATAATCACTTTGCTTATGAGAGTGAAACCCAAAGGGGTTGCAGGGACTCCTAGTAGCTCAAGGAAGAAAGAGATTATCTGTGCGTATCGTAAAAAGCCAAAACACACTAAAGACAAGTGCTGGAAATTGCATCCTGAGCTCCTACCACTTCGGTTTGAAAAGAAGCCTGATAATATAAAGGCAAGGAATGCCAATGTTGTTGTTGGTCCAGATAGTGACAGATACCAAACTAAAGAGATGACGGCTAGTGAGCAATTAGCAGCTATGAAGGCAGAATATGAGAAGTTTGGGAGGATGATCAATCACCTAGAGGGTGTGACTTCTTCTAACCCTCCAGGAAATTCAACCTCTTCTGCATTTGGTCATTCAGGTATACGGGCTTCTGCCAATCATACAACCATTTTAGGTAATCATAAGTTCCCTTGAATTATTGATTCTGTTGCTTCTAATCATATGACCAGTCTTTCTACTTTGTTTGTTTCATATGATTTACTTCCTGGACGTGACAAAATCACCCTAGCCGATGGCTCTCTTGCCCCTATCTCTGGCAAGGGAACCATCAAGGCTACAGACTCCTTGGTTCTTCCTTCTGCTCTTCATGTATCCAGACTAAATACAAACTTGTTATCTGTAAGTAGCCTAACTAAGTCATTAAACTGTTGTGTAACCTTCTTACCTTCCTATTGTGTTTTTAAGGATTTGGAGTCTCAGAAGGTGATTGGGAGTAGCCGTGAGGCGAATGGAATATATCTACTGGATACTCCTGGACAGTGCCATGAAGAACCTGGAAAAGCTGCTTTTGGGTCTACATCTACAGAGTCCATCAGTCGAGTCATGTTATGTCATTTTCGTTTGGGTCATCTTTCTTTTTCTGCATTAAGTCATTTATTCCCAAAATTGTTTAAGGGAATTAGTTTGTGCAGTCTTCATTGTGAGTCTTGTGAATTGTCAAAACATTGTAGAAACAGTTATCCTCTGAGTAATAAAAGATCTTTTTCTCCTTTTAATATTGTGCACTCTGATGTGTGGGGGCCTTACCACTTACCTTCTATTGGTGGCTACAAATATTTTATCTTGTTCATTGATGACTTTTCTCGATTCACTTGGATATTTTTTACGAAGTACCCAAACGTGAGGCAATTCCATGAATTTGTCCTAACCCAGTTTGATACCAGAATTAAAATTTTCAGATCCGACAATGCAAAAGAATATTTTGATAAAAACCTGACCTGCTATCTCACTGATTTAGAGGTTATTCATCAAAGCTCCTATGTTAGGACCCCAAAACAGAATGAAGTTGCTGAAAGAAAAAATAGACATATTGTTGGAGTTGCAAAAGTATTCTATTTGCCTCACATGTCCCTACAAAATTTTGAGAGGATGTTGTTCTCACTGCTACCTACCTTATAAACCGTATGTTGAGGGCCCAGGAATAGGATCTCGTCATGGGTCGGTCCACGGGGAAAACCTCCTATTTTCCCTTGTTCCTTCCTGCTCGTGATGAACCTATCTTGGCGCCTTCGGTGATTTGTCCAAGAGATCACCAACTCTCCTAACTCACTCTTGACTGAATAATTTGATATCTCATTCAATAATGGGGTCTCCTTAAATAGGAGATTACAAGAGTCCTAATCAAAGAGAGTCTCCTTGCTGAATAGGGAGACTTCCAGTTCTATCTTTCTAAGGATAAGATAAGTTAATCCTAATCTGATAAGCTACTAACAAGATAAGATAAGCTAAGCTAATCCTAATCTGATAAGCTACTAACAAGATAAGAACAATAAGATAAGAACAAGCAAAATGAGCTAATCTAATCTAGATAAGGCTGTTGTTGCCGAACTGGGTAGGATGAGCATCACTGAATCCTTGCTGCTGCTGGCGGTGGGCCCGGGGCCTGTTGCTGCCGGCGACAATGGTACATCTTCCCGAGGAAGGCGTCCATAACATTACTCCCCTCCTGGACTATGAGCTTGTCCTCAAGCTCGAAAGCTGGATATGTGGCTTGGAACTCTGCCAATGGGATCCATGTGGCTTCTGTTGGTGGTAGATCACACCATTCCACCAAGACTTCAAGGATTCCACGATTGAAACGAGAGCGGGTGACAGTTTTAGGCTGGGGGACCATTTTGCCATCTTTCAAGGGTGGTAGGGAGGGAACTTGGTTCGGGGGAACACCCGTAAATGGTTTCAGCAAGGAGATGTGGAAGACATCATGAATTCGGCTAGTCTCTGGCAATTCCAGCTGGTAGGCCACACTGCCAATCCGTCGCAGAACCTTGTAGGGCCCATAGAACTTAGGGGCCAGCTTCGAGGCAGCCTTGTGGCGCAAGGAGCGCTGCCGGTAGGGCTGGAGCTTCAACCAAACGAATTGTCCTGGATCGAACGACAGTTCCCGGTGGTGTTTATCATAGTGCAGCTTCATGCGGAGCTGGACCTGCTGTAAGCGAATGCGGACGTCGGCGAGGAGGGCGCCGCGGTCCTGTAAGGAGTGATCAATTGCGTCCAAGCGAGTAGATCCGGGCTCGTAGGACAGCAAGCGGGGAGGATCCCTACCGTAAACGATGCGAAAGGGAGTCATGCCGAGGGAGGAATGGTAGGCTGTGTTGTAGCAGTACTCGACCCAAGGAAGCCTATCCAACCACCGTCGAGGCTGATCGCCTACGAAACAGCGGAGATACATCTCGATAGTGCAGTTAACCACTTCTGTCTGACCGTCGGTTTGTGGCCGGTAAGCTGATGAGTAGGCCAGGGTGGTGTCGTGTAGTCGAAATAACTCTTTCCAGAAGGCACTAGTGAAGACCGGGTCTCTATCGCTGACGATGGATTCCGGCAACCCATGTAAGCGAAGGATATGTGTAAAAAAGGCGAGGGCAATCGAAGTGGCACTATACGGGTGTGATAGAGGAATGAAGTGCGCATATTTAGACAAGCGATCGACTACCACAAAGAGAACTGATTTGCCCCCTACCTTGGGAAGTCCCTCAATGAAGTCCATGGAGATGTCGTCCCAGATCTGCGATGGGATGGAAAGGGGCTGAAGGAGGCCTGCCAGGTGTAGGTTTTCCCATTTGTGTTGTTGGCATGTGGAGCAATTCTGGACAAAATCTTGAATAGAAGTCTTCATACCTCGCCAATGGAAATCAGTCTGGACGCGGTGTAGTGTTTTTTGAATGCCCTCATGGGCGGAGTTATGGATGCTGGTGATGATGGTGGGAATCAACGGGTAGTCTGCTGGAAGATGGACATGTCCCTTATACAGTACCAACCCGTCGTGAAGTGACCAATCGAGGTCGGCCGTGCCGGTTTGGATCTTCTGCAATAAGAGCGACCATTCCGGGGGATTGTGGTGTTGCCTTCTTAATGTCGTCAAACAGAGAGATCCAAGGTTGGGAAATGCTACATAGAACCATCGCGTCTTCTTCTCGCCTAGACAAGGCATCAGCTACGCGATTAGAGGATCCCGCCTTATATTCCACCCGGAAGTCAAACCCGAGCAGCTTGCTAACCCAATGCTGCTGAGGGAAAGTGGTGAGACGCTGCTCTAACAAGTATTTGAGGCTATAATGATCAGTTTTGACAATGAACAACCGCCCCCACAAATACGGCCTCCAGTGCTGGATGGCTCGGGCAAGGCCGATTAGTTCGCGCTCATAGGCTAGAAGCTTTAGATGCCGGTCGGCCAATCTGCGGCTGAAGAAAGTGATCGGGTGCCCTTGCTGCTGTAGTACGGCCCCGATACCCACTCCGGAAGCATCGCACTCGACTATAAATTCGAGGGCGAAATTAGGTAATTGCAGAACAGGGGTTGAAGACAGTGCATTTCGCAGTGACCAAAAAGCTTCATCAGCTGCATCATCCCACCGAAAGGAGTTTCTCTTCAACAGGTTGGTTAACGGGGCTGCCAACACTCCATAGTTCTGTACAAATTTGCGGATTGAGGTTTGGGGCATTCTGTTATAGCCTGAATTTTGGAACTATCAACTGTTACACCCTGCCCATGGATGATGTGGCTGAGGTAAAGAACCTGTCATTCCCCAAAGGAGCACTTGGACCGTTTCAGGAATAAGCTGTGTTGGCGTAGGAGTACAAAAACGGTCCTCAGATGGTGGACATGCTCTACCCATGATTTGCTGTAAATGAGGATATCATCAAAGAAAACTAAAACAAATTTGCGTAGATGGGGCTGGAATACCTCATTCATTAGTGCCTGAAATGTAGATGATGCATTGGAGAGTCCGAATGGCATGACTAAAAATTCGAAGTGG
Organism: Nelumbo nucifera; assembly: GCF_055504915.1. Taxonomy (NCBI): domain Eukaryota; kingdom Viridiplantae; phylum Streptophyta; class Magnoliopsida; order Proteales; family Nelumbonaceae; genus Nelumbo; species Nelumbo nucifera. The sequence continues at coordinate 135,942,435 of NC_142649.1, read as the reverse complement.
CCATGGTGGGTGCGAAAAGCAGTCTTCTTCACATCACCAGGAGCCATGCGAACTTGAAAATATCCGGACCTGAGGTCCAACTTAGAGAAATACTGGGCACCATGCAACTCGTCCAGCAGTTCGTCCACAACGGGAATAGGGAACTTATCTTTGATCGTCCGGTCATTGAGTTCTCTATAGTCAACACAGAACCTCCACGTTCCATCCTGCTTCGCCACTAACAGAACCGGCGAAGAGAAGGGGGAGTGACTTTTGCATATGATCCTTTGGTTCAGCATCGCTGTACATTGTTTTTCTATCTCACCCCTCTGTAAGTGAGGGTAGCGATAAGACCTGACAACGACTGGTGCTGAACCCGCCACCAAAGGAATACGATGGTCGCAAGCTCGAGAAGGGGGAAGGCCCTTTGGTTCCTGGAACAGATCTGAAAACTCAGCGAGAAGTTTTTCCATGGCTACCGGTTCTGTCTGGGGTGCATGAACCTGCGGTGTCTTTTCTATAACCCTGCAACCGTGCCATGAAACTTGCTTGCCATTCAGGTGGAAGGTCATGGTGAGTGCGCTGAAGTCCCACAAAATCGGGCCTAGGGTAATTAACCATTTGACCCCGAGAACAATATCGAACCCATCCAATGAGAGTACAAATAAATCAACAAGAATTAGTTCAGAATTGACCTGTACTGGGACGTCCTTACAAATCCCTGGACTGTGAACTTTTTCACCATTTGCGATGGCTACCTGTAGTCACGGCCAGAGTTCCATTGGTAGTTTTAACTGCAGGGCTGCATGTTCACTTATGAAGTGTGTGCTCCCTGAATCAACGAGAATGCGCACCGGCTGACCTGCGATTTGTGCCTGTAACTGCATGATCTGAGAGGTTTTAATACTGGTGATCGCATGGAGAGAGATCTCTGGTTCGAATGTGACGGGTTCCCCTTCCTCCTCCTCTTGCTCATCTATGAGAAGGCAAAAAATCCTCTTGCATCTATGTCCTGCCGAGTAGAGGTCATCACAGTTGAAACATTGACCTCTCGCTCGGCGCTCTGCCATTTCTGCCCTGGTCAAGCGCTTGATGGGAGGAGTGACCATGTTACTGCCTGTACTTGTCACTGATCTAGAAGTGGTGGTCGTGGGAGGCTTCATTTCCCAACTGGTAGCAGAAGAGGGAGCCGTTGCTGCTGGTCTTGGGGGCACCCACGAGTTCGGTGGACGGCCCACATTAAAAATTTTGTGGCTGAGCTGCAGCTTGCGCTCAAATGCACGGGCTAAGTTCATGGTTGTGACCAAATTTGGGGGATTCTGCATCTCGACATCCACTCGCAGGGGTTCTGCTAACCCTGCTGTGAACATATCCACTTGCTGGTCTGGTCGCACGGAGGATGCCCTCGCGAGGAGGGTTTGGAACTGTCATTGGTATTCAGCAACTGTTCCGGTCTGTTTAAGGTTAATTAGCTCACCCAGTGGGTTGCTGGTCAATGGGGGTCCGAACCGAAGAAGGCAATAGGATTTAAACTAGGGTCAACTAAGCCCAGGTTCTTCTTGCTCTAACCGATAAAACCAAAGTTGTGCTTCTTCTGTTAAATGAAAGGCGGCTAGGCTTACCTTGTCCTGGTCATTTGTCTGTTGATTCCGGAAGAACTGCTCCATGGCCGACGGACTGTTGTTCGCCAGAAGACTCTGATAGATCTGGCCGGTGGTCGTTAGCTGTTGTCCCTCCGTTAGAGTTCCTTTCCCTGCTGGAAAGAAACATCTCCATTAGTGGTCGTAGTTCTCGCACTTCACCTTTGATCTCACGAACTTCGGAGCTGGTCTCCACGAGTTGGTGCTCAAGGTCGTGGACCCTGGAAGGTAGCTGCTCCAAATCTCCCATGACGCCTTGCTCTGATACCAAGTTGTTGCGGGCCCGGGAATAGGATCTCGTCACGGGTCGGTCCACGGGGAAAACCTCCTATTTTCCCTTGTTCCTTCCTACTCGTGATGAACCTATCTTGGCACCTTCGATGATTTGTCCAAGAGATCACTAACTCTCCTAACTCACTCTTGACTGAATAATTTGATATCTCATTCAATAATGGGGTCTCCTTAAATAAGAGATTACAAGAGTCCTAATCAAAGGGAGTCTCCTTGCTGAATAGGGAGACTTCTAGTTCTATCTTGCTAAGGATAAGATAAGCTAATCCTAATATGATAAGCTATTAACAAGATAAGATAAGCTAAGCTAATCCTAATCTGATAAGATACTAACAAGATAAGATAAGAGATAAGAACAAGCAAAATGAGCTAATCTAATATAGATAAGGCTGTTGTTGCCGAACTGGGTAGGATGAGCATCACTGAATCCTTATTGCTGCTGGCGATGGGCCTGGGGCCTGTTGCTGCCGGCGGCGATGGTACGTCTTCCCGAGGAAGGCGTCCATAACACCGTATGCCATCCAGGGTTTTAGGTTTTAAGTCTCCCTTCAGTCTTCTTCATCCGGACAATGATCTTTTTCCTATTCCTCTTCATGCCTTTGGCTACACTTGTTATGTACGTATCCCAAGTGTCCAAAGACATAAATTTGGATCAAAAGCCCATAAGTGTATCTTCCTTGGTTATTCCCCCACACAGAAGGGTTACTGTTGTTTTGATCCGAAGACTGGCACTTGGTATGTCTCAATGGATGCCACCTTTGATGAGCTTTCTTCCTTTTATGGTTCTTCTCTAGAAAGACAATGTCCAAAGGGGGAGGATTTGTCACAGGTGTTTGCTCTTCCTCTTCCTGTCCCAGTTGAGTCTTTTGCTGAGTCTCTTCCTCCTTCAAATGAGTCAAGGGAGGATCAGTCACTTCACTCTCATTCCAGTGTTCCTATTCCTCCTCCTTTACCTCTTCGCCCTCTTTTTAATCCCAAGTTGTACCAACAACAGAGAACCAGAAATGAGTAGATTGTTTCCCCTCCAACTCATGAGCCTCATGCACTTCCAATTACAGATGAGACAATAGGTACTGTTACAGCCCCTTTGGAGCCATCCTTCCCAGACCTTGATATCCCCATTGCTATTAGGAAAGGAAAAAGGAAGTGTACTGCACATTGCATTTCCAAACACCTTTCTTATAGTTTGCTCTCTCCTTCATATTTTGCCTACCTTTCTTCTGTTGCTTCTAACCCAGTTCTCAGGTCTGTGTCAGAAACTCTTACTATTCCAGAATGGAGGGATGTTATGATAATAGAAATTGATGCCCTGCACAAGAATGACACTTGGGAAGTAGTTGATTTGCTTGAAGAGAATGATCCAGTAGGCTATAAGTGGGTTTTTACTATCAAATATCATGTTGATGGCACCATTGAAAGGTACAAGGCTAGGCTAGTTGCAAAAGGCTATACACAAACATATGGGATTGATTATTTGGAGACCTTTGCCCCTGTTGCCAAGATGACTTCTGTGAGAGTTCTGCTATCTTTGGCTGCACACTCAAACTGGCCACTTTATTAACTAGATGTAAAGAATGCATTTCTGAATGGATAGTTACATGAGGAGGTCTATATGTCTCTTCCTCCAGGGATGTATGAAATAGATATGAAAGGAAATGTCTGCAAGCTGAAGAAATTTCTTTATGGACTCAAACAGCCCCCTAGAGCATGGTTTGAAAGGTTTAGGTCTGCCCTTGTTAGTTTTGGCTATGTACAGACACAGTCTGATCATACCCTCTTTGTGAAGAGGAGAGGATCCTTAGCCATTTACCTGACTGTGTATGTTGATGATATTGTTGTGACTGGTAATGATGTCTCAAGGATTAATTATCTCAAATCTTTCCTTCATACAGAGTTTGAGATCAAAGATCTGGGGGAATTGAGATAATTTCTTGGCGTAGAAGTTGCTAAATCCAAGGATGGGATTCTTATCTCTCAGAGAAAGTATGTTCTTGATTTGCTCTCTGAAACAAGGAAGATGGGTGTCAGACCAATTGCTACTCCTATCGATATGAGCCATAAACTCTCTACTTCAGATGGAATATTTAGAAGATAAGGGAGTCTTTCAAATACTACTTGGAAAACTTCTTTATCTATGCATGACTCGGTCAGACATTGCATATGTTGTTAGTTGCATCAGTCAGTTCATGCATGCTCCCAGGGATACTCACATGGCAGCAGCAGAGCGGATTCTATGTTATTTGAAGGGCTCCCCTGGAAAGGGAATTCTATTTGCTAAACGTGGCCATATGAAACTTGAAGCCTACACAAATGCTAACTGGGCCGGAAACATTGATGACAGAAGATCTACCTCTGGGTACTGTAGCTTGGTGGCAGATAATATTGTCTCTTGGAAAAGCAAGAAACAATCAGTTGTTGCTTGATCTTCAGCCGAAGCAGAATACAGAGCCATGGCTCATGGAGTCTCTAAACTATTGTGGCTTAGATCCTTGATGTAGAAACTGGGTATTAAGCATGATAAGCCAATGATGTTATACTGTGATAATCAGGCCGCCATCAACATTGCTCACAACCTAGTGCAACATGATAGAACTAAGCATATTAAAGTTAACAGACACTTCATTCGAGAAAGAGTTGCTTCTGGAGAAGTATGTCTACCTTTCATCACCTCTGAAGGCCAGTTAGCTGATTTCCTCACCAAGGGCATTCCCAAGGCTAAACTTCAGAATGATACTAGCAAGTTTGGCATGATTGACATCTATGCTCAACTTGAGCGGGAGTGTAGAGAAGATGGGCCAAATGGCCCATAGGCTGTTTATCGTTTTTTATCTTTTATGTTCTTTGCTATAATGGGCCTTAATCTAGGCTTTATTATTCCTTATGTTATGTCCTTTTAATTTTCTACCCAACTAGGGGCTTCTCTGTAAATTACTAAAGTTTAACTTAATGAAATAGAATTAAGGGAGTAAGAGAAGAAATTATGTTCGAAAATCTATCTCTCTGAACCCAAGTTGCCACCACCTTCTTCTTCTTCTTCTCTCCTCTTGAACTCTGATTTCTGCTTCTTTCTTTTGAATTTTTGCAACTTTCTAAACAGTCATTTCTTCTCAAAAGGTTGTTTTTTTTTCTTCTGTTAGTTCCTTTAATTTTGGCATTTTTCATGTTTTTTCCCTTTTTTTTTTGAAACTTCATTTATTTTATAGTTGATCCAAGGTGACCCCTGGATCAACCCTAACCCAAGCATTTAGGGTTAGGGTATAGCCCTTGCTAACCCAACCTGAACCCAACACAATTGTCAGGAGGTCTAGCTTCACTACATTCAGCGATCAAAAAAGCAAAGAAGCAAATTTTCACAGATCAAGGCTCAGAATTGTTCTCAAAACTTTTTTCCTTTTCAAAGATTAAAATTCAGATTTACTGATGCCACCTAAATGCCCTACACTGAAACAGGAAATGTCATATGGAAATTATAACTTCATAGTGCACAATAAATAAACTACCTTACAATCTATCTAGCCCTAGATTTCCTTAGTCCTCACTTAAAAAAAATTTTTTAAAGGATCAAATCAATCATACATAAGTACCTCTGTATGCTGATACTGATAATTTGTGGTTCTATACACAATGAACAACATAGTTGCACAGACTATTCCCATAAAAGGCAGTTGTTTCATCTTAAAGCCATGCGTTCCCTACACTCCCCAACATGCAATTAGAAATAATAGAAACCAATCAATTCCACATGGTGGGAGAAATATTGATTGATAAAAAATTGAGAAAATTCCACTTTAGTACCCTGAACTTTGGGGTAGTGTCAAATTAGTACCTAAACTTTCAAACGTGTCACTGCAGTATCCAAACTTTCCAAAACTGTCAAATTGGTCCAAAACCGTTAACCGACATTAAGTATCATATAAAAGGACAAAAATGCCCTTCATCTATCATCTAATTTTCTTCTGGTTCGCATCGGATCCCTAACCACCCCCTCCATCTCAGTGATTTTTTAGTTGCAATTATTGGGTCCCATATCGTCATTGACGGTGGCACCTCCAAATTTGAGGATGAGAGAGAGAATCTTCCATCTTTTTTTTGGTGAATAAAGTTGATTTCTAAAAATGTCCAAAATCCAAAAGAAAAAAGTCCAAAAAGAAATAAAAGAAAAGATGAAGAAGAAAAAGAACTTGATTCTCTCATTTACAAAAGAAGAAAAAAATAATAATAAAAAAAGAAGTCATCTAATCAGATATCAATCCGGTCAGAATCGGAAGAGAAATGTAACGCCATATCCTTACAACCTGAAGCACTCCTTTCAAGTCATGGGCCCACAGTTCAAGGCAGCCCCTCAACAATCCCCCTTCCTCCATCTCCCTCTGTACCGTCAACACCATCTCCCTCAATGGACCCAATTGACAGAGCACCTGGATGAACCTGCGAGAGAGGAATTTGGAAACCCTAAATAAACTCTGATAGTTGGCTGCAACCCAGGCCGCCCTATCCTTGTCTGATCCCATCCAAGTCAACTCATTCAGACCCCTCAGCAGTTCGTCCATGTCTGAAACCGCACCCCCATCTCCGACCATATACCTCTCCACAACCCTACCCCCATTCCCCCTTCCAGCTTCTCAACGATCCTTCTCACTCTCATCGACCCCTCGTAATCTCCTCTCGAAGCTCAGAGGTTCAACACTTGGTTCATTAGTGAGTGGGAGAGTGAGATTAGGGTTTCCCATTGCCGCACCGAGAAGGCCTCAGCTGGTAATGGCACCAGCGGGGAGACTGTCAGGAACAGCAGTAGAAACGGCCCAGAATATACAATCCGACGCTGGCGGGGAGACTGACATGAACAGTGTTTTGTTTTTAATGGTATTTTTGACATTTTGAAAAAAATTAAATTGCACATCTCATCACGTGATAAGATAACTGATAGACTATTAACCGTAGGGACTAAATTGACAGTTTTTGAAAGTTCGGATACTAACTTGACACAACCCCCAAAATTTCAGGGTACTAAAGTGGAATTTTAGAAGAGGAGAAATCATTTAAAATCCAACACTTGCTTCGACATAAATTTGCCTGAAAGGAGAAAAAATTAGCTAAAATTCACAACTCTTACCCCATCAAAACATTTCTGCTTTAAAGCCAGTTCCATGGTTTAACTGTCTTCATAGACAAGCAGTGTTCTATTCAATCTCATACATCCTGTGAAAAGGGCATAAAAAGCAGATAGCACTCTAATAAAAATAGGAAAAAATCAATTTGTAGGTTGTAACTCCAACTTTAACTATAAGATTGAAATAACAGAATGTCTTGCGAGAAAAAACAAAACCTATAGTAAGATATTGCTACTGAAAATAAATAAATAAATGCTTTTTTGCACCACAAACAAATATGAAAGGAAGCCGATTCTTCTCCTGTGTGTACAATAACAAAATAACGAAATAGATTTAACAAAACTAGGACTAATTCTGAAGCAAATCCCCATACCAAATCTTATACCCCATCTACGAAATGTATAACTTATAAACATGAAAAAGGGAGAAACCTTAATGAAATAAACCATTTTCTGTAAACCTAGAATTTCACAAATAAGAACATCCCGTTTAAATGTAATGGTTTCCAACCTATATACCCAAAAAGTGATTTCAAAAAATAAAATAAAATAAAATAAGAAGAGTGAAGAGAAAAGGACTGATATGAGAAAGGAAAACCGATCTCCACGCTTAAATTGCATTTGGGAAACCAAATAGTTAGCGATGAAAATCCAACAAATTATTAGAGAAGTTAATCCTGTGATGACCCATGATTCTGTGTGTTAAGAACTAAACCGAAACAACCAAGAGAAAGATGGCGGAAAGTAATCCAAGGTAAGAAAGGGCTCAGATTCTGTACCTCATCTGTCTCTTTGATTTCCAAAAATGAGAGTATGGGGGTAAAAAAGAAGAAAAAGGGTAATAATAATAAAACAAAATCTAACTAAACGAGCTGCCCAAGGACTAATAAGCATAGAAAAATGGATTGAAGTCTTACAAAGTACGCGAGGATTTTAGATCACCATTCAATAGAAAAATGGCGTCAATTTATATAACAAAAACAGCTATATATACAATAGTGTTTTGCTCTTCTCTGTGTACTGTAGCTGTTATTCCTTCCGTCTTCTGCCCTATTTTTCTTCGGCAAAGGAAACAAAAATGGAATGTAACGAAACCAACAAACTGTACAAGCTACAAACAGAAATTTCACGGCCCTATTGACAAGAAAAAAGTGCTGGAATTCCGCTTCTAGCTACTTATTCCTAGTTTCCTACTTCCAGCTTCTTCTTCCTTGCCTCAAAAAAAAATAAAATCCTGCTTCTTAATGAAGTTGTTAACAAATACAACAGTTCTACAGAAAAACAAGATTTGGAAAACTAGAAAACAAATGAAAGCAAGTAGGTGCCCGTTAATGACGGAAGAGGATTTAGTACGATTTGGTTTTACCTGCTCTTCCTCTTGCTTGAATTTCGTCGCGGAACTAAAAAAGGAAAATGCCGACTACAGATTGCAAATTTCCCGCCAGAAAAGAACAAGAGTCTAAAGGGCTTCTTCCCTTCTTTCCCGGGAAATGAGACACGCAAATATTTTCACAGAATTCCAAATTACATCTGGAAGAAATGAGGCTTCAGAGGAAAAATATACTTTGTTGACAAATATTTCCGTCGAAGGAACTTTAGAACCACATTGGAACTTGTTCTTTTCGTTCCTTCAGGTGAATGGTGAAAGAAGTTCACGTCGTTTACGAGGATTCCCGAGAAAGAAGATATGTTACTCGCTGGAAAATGAGCAGCTACTCGGGAAAAAAAAGGAAAAAAGAAAATGCAATGGTTATTTTTACCCCTCCAATACTTGAAACGGAAACGCTAACTTTTCCAGTTGAATACACGAGGAAAGTTAACCGAAAGGAGAGCAAAGAAACGATATGGATTATTCCATATATCTTGTTACGGCGAGAGGAAAATGCTCGAAAATCACGTTGGAACCTTTACGGTGGTGTACGATCTAGATATTCTTACATGAAAAACTATATGAATTTTAGTTGTATGGCAAAATGGATTAATTTGCAACTTAGCGAGGTCGTTCCGATGATTAAGTCACTACTATATTGTGGATGCGAGCTGAATATTTGAGTGTTTGAATGATAGTGAGTAAAATAATCGTGCATACCTTTGCTTTGAGGTTTTATGTCCTTATATAATGGAGTAGTCGTGTGTCTTACGAAAGAGCTCCGAAATCTTCGGGATGTGCGAATAAGATCTATTCTGTTTTTTAAGGAAAGCAATATGTTGATAAGGTTTATGATTTACTTTCGATTCAGGCGGAATTAAGATAAGTCTCATTATGATCTAAGAAATTCGAAGTCCGTTGAGGAGACCTTTCAAGTCAATTACGTGGCATTTCGACTCTTTAGCTCCAAACTGGTACTTCGATTCTTTAATCCCAAACCAGATTGGGTGTCAAAATATCTCTACACCGAGGTGGTTGAACATCCGAACTCCAAATATTGCAGGCTAAGTTCATTTGACTGAATTGTCACTCCTCGAGTAGATCACGTCTACGTATCCCCTTCCTAGTAAGTTGTACCAAATCACCCTTCATCATTTTCCTTACAACTTAAGCGTATCCAGCTAGTTTATCAAGAATTCCGCATCATCTTTACCAAACGATATTTGACTTGTATATTCAACGAAGAGCCCTCACTTCTCAGAACAAGAGAAGAGCTCGTCTCAACAAGTCAAAAGCTCGGAGATCACACGAAACATAAATCACGAGATTAGGTTCTTCGAAAGAACAGAAACGGAGTAATGCGAACTCCCTGACTAGATTCACAAGTCTCTCAACTCCTACCGATGCAAACAAAACCAGGGAAACAAAAAGCAATAATGGCAATGAGAGAGAACAGGAGAGGCAGACGTCACTGTTGAAAGCGCCACGTTTTAAGGGAAACCGGAAAATGCATTTCATGCAAGCTCGCGTTCGTCGACAAGTAAAACTCTGTTTCTGCTTTGGTCGTCGTGACACGAGCTGTCCTCTTACATTCTAACAGACACAGTCTCACTCAGAGGAAATGATCCACAAGGGAACAGAATTATCCTTTTAGTGGGGACCCACTCAGTAGTAGGTCCTGATATTCTATCTGTACGTGTGAAAATGACAGATTAAAAGGAGAACAATCAGCAATCCGTGTCACGGCATGATCAGTCGCCATGCAAGGTAGTATGGTACATCCAATATTTGAAATGCAAACTTCTGTAAAAAATTGAGAAAAAAAAAGATAAATATGCATCTAATCTCATTTTAAAAGCTTGAAGTCAAAGAGCTCGAATCTGTTGGCCACAGATGTTATCACATCATAACATCTCTACATGAGACATGACAACAGCGCATTAGGCTCCCTTATCGACATGTTACTAATTCATGTAGTGGTGATGTATGAGTATGGGTGATATATTTATGAATAGCAGATCCCGAGAAACCGTCAAAGATTTGATATATTTTGTATTTTGTTTTTTATAATATTTTAAAACTAGCATAGGGCCCTCCTAGTGGAATTGTGAAAGTAAGTTCAATAAAATGATAAAACAAAAATTATGTCCTTAAAAAATGTGAGATAAAAAATTAGTAATTTCATTTGATATAATTATAACAAGTCAATTATTATGTTTAATAATTAATAAGTAAATACAAATAAATCATATAAATATCACTATATATTCAGAATATAAAATTATATATAAATAAGATAACATTAGAAACATTTGATGAAACATTAAATTATATGTGATGCAGCACGATCCAAGTATTCCTAACTGGCTGTTGGCTGGCTCCTATCTGGCAACGAACGACACCTGAGAGGAAGAAGATGAAGGATTCTCGGGGGATTGTCCGGCAGAAATACTCTGAATCTTAAGTTAGAACGCTGGGAGAAAAAGCAAAGAGTGTAAAGAGGCTAAGAGTGTAGGTCGCGCTGGCTCACTAAATTCTCAAAATTAACTCGAGAGCAAGTAAGTTTCAAATAGGATCTTTGATGTTCGAGAGAGAGCTTCCCTTCAACTAGGGAGCTCTTATTTACTTGTCAAATCGGACGTAACCGCCACTGGGCTTCTGTCGCAGTCGTTACCAGCCAGGACTGTGCAGGTGACCGTTGCAGGGTACTACCCAATTGGATGGGTGACATGTCCCGGGAGGACAAGCACACCACCATCTGTCAAGAGACGTGGGTACAGTTTGCCGAACGGACAGGGACTGCACCGTCAGTTGAGAGACGTGACGCAGTCTGACGGGTACGGTCTTGTCAAATAGAAGCTTCATTGAGAGCGTCGCATTGCTTAGTTGCGAGCTACCCTGTCATGCAGCGAGCTATCTTGTCACAAGCTATTTCGTAGCGATCTCCCAGGGGTACTTTGAGGTGACCCTCATCGGGATTGCCTTTGGGGCATTCTTTCTGCCTAAGTGTTGGAGCGAGCTGGTAACCCTAGCTCGCGGGTTGGGACAGTCTTGGAGTATTCCCTTTCGGTAGCTCGGGGGAGCTCGAGCTCGCGCTGTAGCGAGCTCCCCCTACAACGAGCTATGACGTAGCAAGTTGTCCTGCATGCTCGTTACTTAGCCGCAGTCAGACTGCGGTGCTGAGTTGTTTGCTCATGCCGAGTCAGGTCCACGTGTCATTGTCTCAAGGGGTCGGGTCAAATCATCCTCCATCAATTGCCCCCCACTCCTCGGGCTAAGAGTGCTACCTTAGCGTGAGGAGTTCATGAAGTGGGACAAGTGGATTTGACCGAAGTCCAAACTTGATTGACTGCTCGCATTAAATGCGTGCGCAGAAGTCAGGAGATTTCTAACGTTTCGAATTCCGAGAAATGTGCCGAAAAAGCTCTTAACTTTGGATGTCGTGCAGTCGTCATTACCTCAATCATGGGAGACGTGCAGACAGTCATATTTCGGTTTCAGAAGACGTGCGGTCAGCTTGACTGTGAACCGTCATATCTGCCTCAATCTGGGCCGTTGGTCTAGGGGCACAGTGGCTATAAATAGGAGGGCCCCCAGGCCACATTTTCTTTCACGCTAATTTGCTATCTTCGGATTCTGAGGTTGCGCATCCATCTAGTTTGCCCGAGCTCTTCTGTTGACACCGTTTCATCTTTCCAATGAGTCATTCGTTCTATCAATCATGTCTGGGTATCCGTACCATGTTTATCCTCGGGACGGTGACCAGGACGATGACGCCCCCTCGAGCTCGGGGGAAGCTTGGGAGCAGGCTCTGGAAGCCTCCGGCAATGTGGCTTCTACCTCTCGGGGCAGAGAATCCGACACCTTCGGTCCCTCCTCTATGACGATGGGGAGACTCAGATCTCTAGTCTGCCATTTTCACCATCCCGGGGAATTTATCTACGGTCTCTGTTAGATAGTTGTATGCCCATAAATCCAATCAGAATGATGTACATTATGAATTTATTGTAAATGAATAAAATACATATTTGATTCATGTTCTTGTGGTGTGTTTCTGTGTAATACTCTTAAACTGGACACTTATGAGACTCGTGTTAGTTTAGAATGTTCACAGCCGTTGGATAAGTCTGGGGAGATTTATCCTGCCAAGGCTGACACTGGTGTGTTGCCAAATGTTGGGGTAACCTGTCTCAGCTGCCAAGGTGAGACCCAAGGCACAAGCAGTGTAGGATTAATTGAATCTTTGAACCGGACCAGATTTTCAGTATTTCCCTGGACCTTGGATATTGATGGGAAAAACTGGAAAGTTACACCTAGACTCGATTATGATATTGCACTAGGTGTCGGATTGGGCTGTCTTTGATATGTCAATCAGTGAGATCATTAGCGAGCTCAAAACATGTGTATGTTGGGATAGTCTGAGAATTCATCTGAGTGGGTGATCATAGTGACAGGATCAGCCCCCTTGTCGGACAAAGGTAATGATCGGGGATGCGCTCTCTCTGATGGAAACCAAGACTGCTGGCATCTGATTTCAATCGTTGAGATTTGTTTTGCAAAATATATTTTATATGAGATATAAAAGTATATATATTACAGTTTCTAAATGTTTGCAAAAGGTTTTAATTCCCGGGATCCATGTGAGCAGAGAATGCAACACTGTTCCTTGTAGTCGAGGGAGAGGTCCTCTCTTGTCGGGCAGTGTTTGATCATTATGGGCTGAGAGGTTAAGTGTAAGACCATTGAGGGTAATGCCTGATGGGCTAATCTTGCATTTGCCCACAATCCCTGGGTGTTACAAGGTGGCTTGGCCCAAGGACCACTTAGGGTAAGTGTTGGGCCCATAGAGCCCATGTGATGGGTTTCAGGGGGTGCACTGCCCATAATAGTGTATTCGGCCAGGCCTTGTAACAAAGGTTGGGATGAACCTATGTGGCTGATGTGTAGATCAATGTTTGGGTCCCACGCCATACAAGGAAGCCCAACTGGGCAGCAGTTTGGAAGGCTAAGTGAGCACATAACCTTATTGGGCCTAAAGCCCATTACGAATTAGGCTGATTTGATCAGTTAAATGAGGGGCGAATTCTGAGATTAGATTAGCAGATAGGATTGGGTCTTAACCCTATCCACTCAGAGAGTCCAGATCTGAATGTGATTCAGATCTGGAAACCTCCTAATAGGATTAGGAGGGGGCTGATCCAATCTGCAGATAAGATAAGGGTTTACCCTTATCACTTAAAGGGAATTCTGATTCAAATATGATTTGGATCAGCAACTCCTAATGGGATTAGGAGTTGATCCCTTTAAGCTTATAAAAGGAGGAGGGGTTGGCAGCCTTTAGAAGATATACATATTCACATCCTCTTTAGAGCTGAAATCACAGAAGAGAGAATTCAGCATTACTGCACTAAATCTCTCTTGCCGCCTCCTTCCTGCCGCCGCAATATCTGCCACTTCGATCTCCTATTCTCAGTGGGAGTGATCAAGATTGGATCTTGATATCAGTTCTTTTTGAAAGGGCTGATTGGAAGTAGTGCTCATGTGTCGTCCAGCCGATTCTTGCGAAGGATCTGGTTCTTTTGAAGAACATTGTTGATTCTGCTCCATCCTGTACTGCGCCATGTTCAGTGGGAGTAGTCTTTGGTTCCTTCCTTGGGCGTGAACACCTTCATTGGGAGATATTGTTTCTCCGTATAAGGTATATCCCTCTCCTACTGCTTTTGTTCAGATCTGGTTTGGTTCTTGGTTCAAGATTGATCCTTGAAAAATATGATTTTTCTAAAATAGGGATTACGATTCCCAATAGGATGGAGAGAAATTTTTGAAATTTGCCCATTCTATTCCGAAAGATTCGGGTGTCCATACGATGGATATCTCATCCCTTTAGTGGTATCAGAGCTAGGTTCAAATCTTGAACCGAATTGGATCAAATCTGAACCTGCGCAAATGGGCAGAAGGCATTCTACCCGATTTGCGCAGATATAAGGTTTTTCTGGAAAATTTGTTTCCAGTTGATGGGCGATTTATCTGAAATTAAATTTTATAAATTTGATTATTATTTAGAACTGTTCTTTATAATTTTCTTGATTTATGGGTTGTTCGTAAACATAGAGATCAAAATCTTGATTGGTGTAGGGAACCTGCGAATTTGCAGTTTCTTGATTATTTTATTACATTTGGTCTGTAAAATATATATATTTTTTATTTTTAGACTGAATGCATAGGCATTCGATCTGATGTAATTATTAATAGAAATTAGGTTTTTATTTTTTTTTATTTTTATTTTGGATCGAAGATGGCGGCGCAAGGAAGGAGATTTCGCAGATGGGAGAATCACTATCTGTGATTTGCAGTTTATGAAACTACAAAGTATGATCTAACCTCTGTTTTGCAGGATGGATTGTGCGAAAAACCCTATCTGACTGATTCTTGATTTTCTTTTATCAGTATTTAATTTCAGATTAATTTCTTGAATTAAATGTTTAATTAAAGATCAAACCCTAGACCCATTCGAATCAGATTGGTCCAAATTGGTTGAACCGAATCTAGGGTTCGATCAAGGCTGAATGTCAACCCTATTTCTCCCACTAATGGGCCTAAGGATTGATAATTAATTGAATGTTTAATTCGGCCCAACCTGTAAAGGCCCAGTTTTAAATTGTTAAAACTACTAAAAGCCCATTACGCAGATAAAGCTATATGGACCAAATTGATAAACCCTAATTTCGGCCCATATACCTAGATAATATTAATGATTAATATAATGGATTAAAATGGGCTTTAAAGTGGGCTTTATAGATATTAATTGATTGGATCAATTCTTCCCTGCATGTGATGTATGGATGTGTGATGTGCTACGTTCATGGGCCATAAGTGCTTGGCCCTGGCTGATTCGATAGTGGCTCTTGCCCACACCATGGCTGAATGCACATCATTGCCATGGTGTCCCTGCTGGTCATTGAATGACCTCCCTCAGTGGTGGGCCCCACACCTCCTGAAGAGAAAATATGAGTGCATGTGATAGAAAGATTCATGTGATGAACTCTTTAAAGGCCTTCCATCATTAGCATGAGGATGTGTCATTCAGTAATGAGGAAACACACCAGAAAATGGGCTATCCATTTGCTATTGGGATTGTCTGAGTGTTTCATAAGATGATAGAGGCGTCATAGACCGATGTGGGAGGGGCTTCACCAGAAAATGGGAACTCTCTTACGGTACCTTGGCGTTCACAAATATGATGGGTGAGCACTCACTGGATAGAAAGCTTTACATGAAAACGACTATGAACCTTGTCTGACAGAGGCCAAAGGGAAAACCCATATGATGAGTGGATTTGATTTTTCACAGAAAGGTGGTGGGGTTTTGCAGCTGAAACAGTTAGCTTCATGCACCCTATGCAGTTTCCACATTTCCAGACACAAGTCATTGTCTTCATCACTGAGATGGGAGGAAAATCTCAGAGATGAACAAATGGAAATGGAACATAGATTAAAAGCCATATCTATGTAATGAACATGAATAAAATTAGGTTGTGGACTAATGTTTGTTGTTTTACTAGAAAATGGCAAACGAACAATTTGCAAAGCTTCTTGACGACAACAAGCTTAAGGGCCCAAACTATGCCGATTGGTACTGTAACCTCATGCTGGTCTTAACATCTGAAAAATTGGATAAGGTAATAAAAAATCCTGCCCTGGAGCATCCGAGTGACTGGGCTTCTGAGGCCAGAAGGAGGGAATTCCAAGATTGGGAGGATAAAAACTCCCTAGCCCGCTACTATGTCATTGCCTCCCTAGACAATCTGATACAGAGGAAGTTCGATCAAATCGAACTAGCCAAGGACATATTGGATAGTTTAAAGACAATGTACGAAGAGCAGAATCTTTCTACTCGGCAGAAGGTCTTGAAACAGTTCATGACTGCTCAAATGTCCAAGGGGCAACAGGTTCAGGACCATTGTCTTTGGATGATGGGTTATATCAACGAGTTTGAAGCCCTTGGATCCAAGCTAGAACTTGGCACGCAAGTGGATGCCATCCTTAACTCTTTGCCTCCTTCCTTCAACCCGTTCATAATGAATTACAATATGAACAAGCTGAATGTCAGCGTCCAGGAACTCAGCAACATGTTGCAGAGGGCCGAGGATTTGATTAAGAAGGATGAGCCTGTGGCTATGCTTTCTGGTGGTTTCCGGGTGCCAGAACCCGGTTTTCAAAAATCTTCTTGGGCGGTTGTGCCCTTTTTTACTTCTTGTTGGACTTTCCCGAGCTTTTTTAGCTTGGTTTTTATTTATTAGTAATGAAAATTTTCTTTTTCTACTAAGTATGGTGTGTTTTTTTTTGCCAAAGCAATCTCATCACTCAAGCTATTAGAGCTACATACCCGAAGTAGGATTTTTCGGTAATTATTAGCCCGAGCTATCCCTTAGTGTTTTGAGGCATTTTTATAATACACCGCGAAGTAGTTACCGTGTATGCCCGAACTGTATGTTTTTAGGTTGTACCTTACTTGGTCCAACTGATGTATTGAGACGGGCTATGCTTCGTATGGTTCAGACCCGAGCTGCTTATGCCTCTGATATTTCATACCTTGCCTTTATCAATGAATTGGCTAAGTCTTTCATAGTGCCGAGATCTTAGTTAGCTCGGTGTTTTAGCCCTTAGGTTGAGAGGGTGACTTATGGCCTGCCCTTGGAGTTCGCCCATGCCATGGAGGCGATTGGGTCTTGTTGCACCGAGGTCGTGTTAGCTCGGCATTTTGGCCCTTAGGCTTTGAGAGTGACTCATGGTCTACTCAGTAGTTTGCCCATGCCGTAGAGGCGACTGGGTCTTATTGTACCGAGGTCGTGTTAGCTCGGCATTTTGGCCCTTAGGCTCTAGGAGTGACTCGTCGTCTACACATTAGTTACAGGTAATACTGCCTTAAGTTGACAATATTCCATGCCCGAGGTACTTGTTTCCCTTCAAGGGTTTCGAGCTCGTATGTTCCTTCCCCGAGCACTCGTTTCACTCGATAGGGTCCTTCCCAATTCGGTCCGAGCTTGCCAACGCCTGGCTCAGGTACCATAACTTTATGAACGACCAGGTCGCCAATGCGAAGGTTCCGCTTCTTGACCATGGCATTATAGTACCGAGCTACTCTTTGCTGGTAAGTTGCGGTCTTGATATATGCGAGGTCCCTTACCTCATCGAGTAGGTCGAGGTTGGTACGTAGCTCATCTTCATTTGCCTTGTCGTCATAAGCTTCCAGTCGTAGTGAGGGAACCTCGATCTCAGCTGTGATGACTGCTTCGGTGCCGTAGGTGAGGTTGAAGGGAGTCTCTCCTATAGCGGTCTTCTCTGTGATTCGGTAGGCCCATAGAACGCTGGGTAGCTCATCTGCCCATAGTCCTTTAGCTCGGTCTAACCGTGCCTTCAGTCCGCAAAGGATAGCTCTGTTCATAACCTCTGCTTGACCGTTTGCTTATGGGTGTACGATCGAAGTGAAATTCTGTCAGATCCCCATGTCTTGGGACCAGTTCTGGAATTTGATGTCCTCGAACTGCTTACCGTTATCAGAAATCAATACCTGAAGTAACCTGAAGCAGCACACTATGTTCTTCTAAAAGAAGTTCTGGACGTTTCGGGTTGTGATCGTTACAAGAGGTTCAAGTTCTACTCACTTGGTGAAATAATCCACTGCTACCACCAGGAACTTCCTCTGGCATGTCGCTGGTGGAAACGGTCCGAGTATATCGATGCCCCATTGTGTGAAAGGCCACGGGCTAGTGAGATACTTGAGATCGGCAGCGGGCTGATGGTGGATGTTGGCATGCTTCTGGCACTTGTCACACTTTCTGACAAGCTCAATAGCGTCTGCTTTCATTGTTGGCCAGTAGTATCCCTGTCGTAGTGCTTTTTGGGCGAGGGCCCTACCCCCCAAGTGTCCTCCGCACAGGCCCTCATGAGTGTCGCAGAGTACGAGCTCAGCTTCAGAAGTTCGCAAGCAATGCAGGTAGGGGAGCATGTAGGATCTCCGGTACAGCCGTTCGTCTATCATGACATATTTGGCCGCCTGACACTCTACCCTTCTGGCGGCATTGCGATCTGCAGGGAGGGTCCCGTGTAGCAGGAAGCTCGCGAGCGGTTCAATCCAGCTCGGCTCTGCTTGAACGACAGGAGCGACCTCCTCTGCCCCCCCGAGAATGCTAGGCCGGGGCACGTTCTCTATGTACCCGGTTCTCATGGTGTTATCACTGGTGCTGGCTAACCGGGATAGGGCATTGGCCTCAGTGTTCTCTGACCTTGGGACTTGCCTGATGAAGTGTGACTGGAAATGGAGCAGAGCCTCTCTTACTTTGGCTAAGTTGGCAATCATAGTCGGTTCGCGAGCTTCGTATTCTCCTGTGACCTGATTGACCACGAGCTGGGAATCGCTATAGATGACGATATGCTTGGCTTTCACTTGTTTGGCTAGTGCTAGCCCGGCTATCAACGCTTCGTACTCCGCTTCATTGTTGGATGCCGCGAACTCGATGCATAGTGCGTACTCCAATTTTGTGCCACTTGGGACGTGCAGAACTATTTCGGCTCCGCTGCCCTACTGGTTCGAGGAGCCATCTACATGAAGGATCCAGGGCTCCTCATCCCAGTTCGCGCTTGGCTTAACTAGGAGAGATGCCTTACTGGCTGCTACCTCACGGTGCTTGGACTCAACTGGCCTAGGAGCTCTGGGCTCGCCCGAACTGGGGGGCCTTGTGCTCAACTGGCTTGGGGACTTCGGAGCTGAAAGTGCACTCCGCGACGAAGTCTGCTAAGGCTTGGGCCTTAATAGCAGTTCGTGGCTTGTATTGGAGGTCGTACTCGCTGAGCTCAATGACCCACTTTGTCAGTCGACTGGAGACCTCGGGCTTGAGTAGGACTTGCCTTAGAGGTTTGTTGGTGAGGATGATAACAGTATGAGCTTGAAAGTACGGACGGAGGTTTCGGGCTGCAATAACCAATGCATAGGCCAATTTTTCTATCTCCGGATATCTTGTCTCTGCTCCCTGCAACACTTTACTAACATAGTAGATATGTCATTGGACCCGATCTACTTCTTTTATTAGTACCGAGCTGACCACTTCGTCACTTGTCGAGAGGTACAGCTCTAAAACATCGCCCTCTTCAGGCCGGGTTAAGATCGATATGCTGGCAAGGTACTTTTTGAGCTCGTCAAACGCGAGCTGACAATCTTGGGTCCATTCAAACCCTTGGCTTTTAATTGCTTTAAAGAAAGGTAGGCAGCGATCTGCCGACTTGGACATGAAGCGGCTCAAAGCGGCTATTCGGTCATTCAGCCTCTGAACCTCCTTCTTTTTTCGGGGTGGTCTCATATCTAGGATGGTCTTTATTTTGTCCGGATTGGCTTCAATGTCGCGCCGGTTAACAATGTATCCTAGGAATTTACCCGAGGTGACGCCAAAGACACACTTTTTTAGGTTTAGCTTCATATTAAATCTATGCAGAATTTCAAAAATTGAATGCAAGTCTTTGAAAGGTCGCCCCGACATTTTTTAGCCCAAAGGGCATGACCTTGTAGCATTACAGGCCAAGCTCGGTTATGAAGGCAGTCTTTTCTTCATCTGTCGGGTCCATCATAATGTGGTTGTAGCCCGAATAGGCGTCTAGAAAGGTCAGCAACTCGTGCCCCGAGGTCGCATCCACCAGACGGTCGATCCTGGGGAGTGGGAAGCAGTCCTTTAGGTAAGCTTAGTTCAGGTCGGTGTAGTCGACGCACATGCGCCATTTACCGTTAGCCTTTTTCACCAGAACAGTGTTGGCCACCTAGCTCGGGTAATGGACTTCCCTGATAAAATCGGCTGCAAGTAGCTTCCCGACCTCCTCATCGATTGCCCTCCATCACTCTGGAGCTAGGTTGCGTTTCTTCTATCTAACGGGCCTAACTACAAGATCAGTATTAAGCTTATGAGTTATGATGTTGGGGTCTATACCGAGCATTTCTGCTGCGAACCAGGCAAAAACATCTAAATTCTCAAGTAAAAAGCGTACCAGTTTAGATCACAGAGGCTCCTCGATGGAAGCACCGATCTGAAGTGCTAGGCTGGGTCCTCCGCCGAGGCTGGGATGGAGACGGTCTCTTCTATGGGCGCAGCTCGCTCCCCGCTCTGCTCCGTAGGTCGCTCCAGTTCGAGGTCATCAGCCACCTTGGCTTTTCCCTTGAGGGCGGCGACGTAGCATTTGCGAGACTCAAGCTGGTCACTTCGCGCTATCCCGATTCCGAAGTCCATGGGAAACTTCATGTCCAAGTAGTAGGTGGACACCACAGCCCGTAACGCATGGGTAATCGGCCGACCTACTATGGCATTATATGGGGAGGGGGTTGCGACTACTAAGAAATCGTGGTTGAGCCTCACTATGCTAGGCCAAGTGCCGACTTCCACAGGTACTGTAATCCTTCCCAGGGGCCTGACTTCCTCTCCGCTGAAGCCTACCAGGGGAGTGTTGCGGGCTTTAGGTTGCAATCCTGGAGCTGTAGTTGGTCGAAGGCTGCTTTGAAAAGGATGTCCGCTGAGCTGCCTGAGTCGACGAGGACACGCCTGACTTCGACGTCGTTGATCTTCACCTCTATGACGAGCGTGTCATCATGGGGGTAGTGGACCCCGTGTGCGTCATCTTCCGTGAAGAAGATGAGATCTTCCAACCTTGGCCGCTTTGGGGGGTTCTGCTCTTCCCTGGCGGATTCGCGAGCTGCAGCTGAGGTACAACCCGCCACAATCGAGCCTCCAACTATGACGTGGATGGTCCCTCGAACTGGTCTCTCTTCGGTGGGCTGCATCTGTGGCTGTTCCGTTTGCCTGCTGGACTCGGGAGCATCTCTACTATGCTTCCATTGCCGACGTGCTTTATTATTATTATTATTATTTTGTACAAAATTTCTCAAATATCTGCGACGGATGAGTTCTTCTATCTCATCGCGGAGGTTTTTAAAACTTTCGATGCTATGACCGTGATTTTTATGAAAGCTACAATACAGATTTTTATTTCTAACATTAGGGTCCGCCTTCAGCCGAGGTGGCCACTTCATGTACATGGCGTCCTTGATCTTCATGAGGATCTCGGCCCGCTTCGCGTTGAGGGGTGTATAGTCCCTTTCTGCTGTTGGAGCTCGGAAAGGCTGATTTGGCTTTGCCCCCCGGGCTTGGTCCTTCTTCTTCCTGCTGTTGCTCTGAGTTGGGGGCTTTGGTTCCCTCTTCCTTTTCTCAAGAGTCTGCTCACCCTTCTGGTTGATTTCCTCCTTCGTCCCTATGAACCGATCCGCGAGCTTGAGGAACTCGGTCACGGTCTTGGGTTGATTGACAACTACGTGCCACTTGAACTCTTTGTGGGTGATACCTCGCTTGGTTGCGATGAGGCAAACTGCGGGATCCAGGTCGGGTATCTATAAATAAGCGTCGTTGAACCACTTGATGTAACTCTGAATGGACTCCCCTTCCTTTTGAACTATGCCGAGGAGGCTTTCCTGAGTTCTCGGATACCTTTTGCTGGTGACGAAGCAAGAGGTGAAAATTTGCATGAACTGTGCCCAACTTCTTATCGAACCAGGCGTGAGGTTACGGTACCATGTGCGGGCTACCCCTTTAAAGGTGGTGGAAAAGGCCACGCACATGCAAGATTCACTGGCTCTTGCTAGGTGCATCTGGGACTAGAAGGCATCTACGTGATCATTTGGATCGAAGGATCCGTCATACTTGTCTAGTAGAGGGAGCTTGAAGTCCCTTGGCATGGGGACAGCATGGAGTTCTGGAGATAATGGGGAAGAAACTGAGAGGAGAGGGGTAGCTTTCACTTCACCTGAGATACCTCCTCTTTTCCTTTGAGCTCGGGAGAGACTTGGGTAGCAGTTCGGCGAGCTCGTCGGCATCTTCGCTGCTGCTTTGCTGGCTCAGCGTTGGTGCTTGATGCTTCAGTGTCGCCAAGTTCAACGGGCTCAGACTGCTGGTGGTGGCTCTGAACCGAAGGGCCCTGCCTATAGTCTGCGGCCAGAACCTCGAACGGATTCTCTGTGATCGGGAGCTCTAACCGCGAAGGCCAAGGCAATACGGGCTTGGTTGGCTGGGAGGCCCCCAACCTGCCCATAGGCTGCGAGATGGGGGTGGCTGGCCTCTCCTTTTGGCTATGAGAAGAGGCTTGGCTCTTGGCGGGGTCCTGGGCCTAGGAGGCCTCTCCTTGGCGAGGTCATTGACTCTGGCAGGAGGGCTTGGTCTGCTTCGTGGCCGGATGCCGAGGGGGAAGCGACGGATGGGCCTGAGGCAAAGAGGGAAACTGCTGCTGATACTGGTACTGGGAAATTTGGTGCAGCACATGCTGTTGATAGAGTTGGAATTGTTGAAATTGTTGCATTTGAGCTTTCATGGCTCACATGCATTGCATTAAATCCTCCAACTGGTTCGGGTTGACCGCTGGGGGTACAACCGAGGGTTCAGCAAATGGTTGCTCCAACTGTGGAAGGGAGTGGAGCGACCGCGTGTGCCACTGTGAGAGGCACGTTCAAACTGGGAACTCCATCCACGGAGAGGGGGACGGTGAACTGCCCAATGCAGACAGTAGGAAGTTGGGGCTGCTCCCCAGAAGCGTTCTGGCTGGCACCATGTCCGGCATTGTTGGAGGAAGCCATGAATGCTAAGTTTTCAGATAAGGAAATTGTAAAAACTTAGAGGAAGGCTTCTTGAAGTGTCTCCCACAGACGGCGCCAAATGATGCGGCATGATCCGGGCACTCCTAACTGGCTGCTGGCTGGCTCTTACCTGGCAACGGACGACACCTGAGAGGAAGAAGATGAAGGATTCCTGAGGGATTTGCCTGGCGGGAATACTCCGAAGCTTAAGTTAGAACGTTGGGGGAGAAAGCAAAAAGTGTAAAGAGGCTAAGAGTGTAGGTCGCGTTGGCTCACTAAGTTCCCAAGATTAGCTCGAGAGAAAGTAAGTTTTAGATAGGATCTCTGATGTTCGAGAGAGAGCTTCCCTTCAACTAGGGAGCTCTTATATAGGCGTTCTTGTCAAATCGGGCGTAACTGCCACTGGGCTTCTGTCGCAGCCATTACCTGCCTGGGCTGTGTAGGTGACCGCTGTAGGGTACTACCCAATTGGATGGGTGACACGTCCCGGGAGGACAGACACGCCACTATCTGTCAAGAGACGTGGGTACAATCTGTCGAACGGACAAGGATTGCGCCGTCAGTCGAGAGATGTGGCGCAGTCTGACGGGTACGGTCTTGTCAGATAGAAGCTTCCTTGAGAGTGTCGCATTGCTTAGTCACGAGCTACCCTGTCACGCAGCGAGCTATCTTGTCACGAGATACTTCATAGCGATCTCTCAGGGGTACTTCGAGGTGACCCTCCTCGGGATTGCCTTTGGGGCAGTCTTTCTGCCTAAGTGTTGGAGCGAGCTGGTTACCCTAGCTCGCGGGTTGGGATAGTCTTGGAGTATTCCCTTTCGGTAGCTCGGGGGAGCTCGAGCTCGCGCTGTAGCGAGCTCCCCCTACAGTGAGCTATGACGTAGCGAACTGTTCTGTAGGCTCGTTACTTAGCCGCAGTCAGGCTGCGGTGCTGAGCTGTTTGCTCGTACCGAGTTAGGTCCACGTGTCATTGTCTCAAGGGGTCGGGTCAAATCATCGTCCATCAATATGTATCGATCTTTTAACAAAATGAGAGGGGGAGTGTACTGAACCTTATACCCCAAATCTTAAGAGAAGTAGCTAGGAGAAAGAAAGAGAGCCCCCTCCCTCTTTTATGATTTCGGGTCCATGGAAAACCGTCTCTTTCCTTTTTCTCTCCCCCCATTCTTTATATGTCTTAGAAATATGTTAAAGTAACTAATTTAATTTAAATAATTACATTAATACTAGTAAACTAATTAGTTAATTCAATTAATTAATCTAAATTTAGTTGATTAAGTAATTTAACTAATTATTTATTTTGACTGAATTGTATAAAATAATTACTTAATTAATGAATGAATTTTAATTTAGAGGGGGAGAGAAAGTGTACCTAAGGGAAGAGGAGATAAAGGGTGTGTAGAGTACCGATGGTTGATGCTTGGGCTGAGAAAGAAAGAGAGAGATGTCTATGGTCTGAAAAGTATTCAATATGAAAAAAAAATGACAAGTTGGGAGTTTATTTGTAATAAAAATCTTAAACAATATATTATAATCAACATCACGTTGGATTCTTTTCTACAATTTTTTAGTATTAATTTAATAAAGTGGATGAACAAATAGGCAAAAATGGCAACGACAAGTTCCATCTATGTGAAAGATATTTTTAATCTTTAAGTGGACTATTTAATGGATCACATTACTTATCAATCATATATAGCATGTCTAGAGTCCCACATTACAGATTTGGCATAAAGCAAGAAACAGTTGTTGCTCAAGAAGTCCATCAGCATCTAAAGAAGCAACGGCAATATTAATTCATAGCATGAATCTCAAGGTGATACCAAGATTTTTAAACACGGGAATAACCTAAACAAAGTAGGACATCATTGACTGGTTCGTGTTGAATCCTGAATTTCGGATACATAAGTCAGTTATTTAGAAACCAGAGGAAGATTAGGAATGGAAGCAGAATGATTTGAGTTTGGATTTCCTGCACTAACCAATCACTGAGTGGCAGGTGTCCAGGACTTGGTGTAAACCTCAGTTACTCTCATATGTATAGGATTTTTACACATATAATGGAATGCCTATCACATTGTGATTGATTAATGCAACAAGTAATATTGTTGCATTTTCCTATTTCAGAAGCCCAATTCTTGATTGCTTAGTCTTATTTCCTATTTCAGATTTCCATTTTCCTCCTCTGGAAAACAAGAGCCCAAGCTCTCTTTCAGCTTCATTGTAGAAAATGAAAACATCAGCTGTGAATAAGATAATATTTGTTCAGGTAAACATAACTCATAAAACCAAATGAGACCTACGGCTTCTTGTTTTCGTTGTGCATAACTAGTTTTCCCTAGGGTCAGCACATATACGGGTTCTGAAGCTTCTCTCCACGGGTTTGCCTCCAATACTAGAAATAAAGATAGCAGGTTATAGATGTTAAAGTAGAAACAAAATAAACACAAATGTTTAAAATGTTTTCAGTTCCTTTATGGATCTGCATGCTAAGAGCCTGAGACATACTAAAATATCACCAAAGAGGAAAAGTGAATCCATACTCTTCACGAGTGGGAGAAATTGATAAAACCAACCATTACAATGAGTCAGATAACATATTAAGCAAATGAATTTATTTATTGTTGGAGTTGTCAACATGCTAAAGAATTGGATTTATTTGAGTGTTGTTTTTAAATGGTCACATATTAAAATTAAATACAGCAAAGCTCATTTGCCAAAGGAAACTACAACATAGTATTGGGAGAAAAGGTAAATACACCAGTTTAACTGATTCGATTACAATGTTGTTAAATTTAATCAGCAATAGAAGATCCAATTGGAATAGAGTACACGATACCAAAGAAGGCAGTGATTGCAGGAATAATTGGTTTCGGGTTTGAATTCGTTCTGGATAGGCAAGAATCTAAACCAACCAAATCATTAATCAAGACAAAATCATAGAATCGGAACTGTTATAATTTGTTCGGTCGATTTGGGTCCATTAGGTTGACCCAACTCATCGATAACCCTAATTTAGTTTCCTTTTTGGTAGTAACAATGGTTTGTTAGTAAATTATTCCTAACTAAATAAATAATTTTAGAAATAAAATATAAAAGAAATAAATAAAAATAAAAAATATATTTAATTTTAATAAATAAATAAATGTTTAGATAACATTTTATTAAATAAAATAAAATAAATAAATGAATAAATAAAAGTTTATTGGATTGTCGAAGTGTCTCCCGTCTCATGCTTTGTGGGCATAAACAATCATAGGATCAACATCTTAATTAAAAATTAATTTAGTATGGTACAGTATTAGCAACATATACTAAAATTAAAAAGTGGAAGAGAAGATATCCCATATACAAATTTTAATCATTGTTTAAGTATGTATGGTGCAGTGCTTTTAAAGTGAAAGGCACAAGAAAATTAAGGTGCAGGTTTTAAAAATACGTAAACCTGAATTTTAAAAGAAATTACAAGTTTTGAAAGACCTATTAGCTCTAAGCAAAAAACTTAGACTCTATTTGTTTGTAGTGCAAATCTGAATTGAATACAAATTTTGAACCCAATTAGGTTTTGCGTTTGTTTATTTGTAACTATGATTTGTTCCACCAACTGGTACAAAATTTGTACTTTGCCCATTTGAACTCACTACAATGTTTATTTTTTTTTTGGGATAATTCTCACTGGCAGTGCAAATTTTGCATCCCAATTCCAAATATTGATACAAAATTTGCACAATCATCGTCATACCTCTATTCTCTCCATAAAGTGTGGACCAAATCATCTTGCTTCCTACAACACCCAAACAAAAAACTCTCCTCCCATCACCATTATCTTTCATATAAAGTGGGGACCACTTCATTTTAATTCCTATTTGTTCCTCACAAACAAATAAGAAAAATTAAAATCTGAAACAAAAAAGTAAACCAGAATTTACACTCAGCCCATTTGCACACCCATGCATTTACACCAGTCCATTTGCACTGCAAACAAACTGAGCCTTAAGCACAAAATATAAAACAAATTCAAATTCAGAGTGAAAACAAACAGATGCAGAATATCAAAGTGCTTCAAGCACTTCATAATCAAGTAGTGTGAAACTCTCAATGTATTTGTATCTCCTACTTACATCACCTCAAGTAGCTAGTGTGATGTTAAATGTCTTGCATTTTCATTTGCACTGTACCATATTTGTGAATCAATTTCAATCAGATTAAAGCAGTAACAGGGATTAGTTTCAATCAGACTAATAGATCTCTAGATTCACAAATATGGCACAATGTGAAATATAGTTAAGACCCAAACATGAAAAATTATTGGAACTGCCAAGTGGAATTTGTGGTACAGACTTCTTAATAGGCAAATAAACATACATGTCGGTATTAAATTTTGAATCTAAATATCTAGGATTTAGACAACTATCAAATGCAACGAGATAATAAAATATGCAAGATTTATTGTGCAAGCAAAAAGAAAAGCAAGAAGGATAGGGAAAAAAATGCTTCCATTGAAAGAAAGCCACACCTTAGATAAAACCACAAAGACTACATATATGAGACCCTTTGACCCTCTGACAACCATACTAGCACTTAAAAGTATGAATATGCAAAATGTCTCCAAGGACAAAATTGCTTTCAGTGGCATCTCCCCAAGGATATTCCACATCTCCCAATGCTCATGTCTTAGCATTTTTCTGAATCACCTTAGACTAATAAAGGTATCACCTTGAAATATATTTAGAACTTATGCATTCAAGGACTCCCACATCCATCCCATAGGATCTCTTAAAATCAAACTGTAGCACAGAGTCACTGCACACCACCACCATCCCAATTAAACAAAAAAAGGTAGAAAAGAAAAGAAGGCAGCCAGGAAATTTCCAATGAGTACCATTTGGCCTTAACTTCCCTACCTCCAGTCTTGTCAATAATCAACATGAAACATGGGTATGGGGTACCAATAGCCATGCACCATTGATTCATGTTACAATTTCTAGGTCTGTAAGTTTTCAATGCATAAAATAAAAACACAATTTATGGGTTTGTTAGGTCTTAAAGCATGAAAATAAAGGCAAATACGAAGAAATGAGGCTGAACACAGTTTGTGGGTATGTTAGTTGTCAAAGTATGAAATAAAAACACCTAATAGCTCAGAATTCCGTAAGAAATGTATAGCTCTAATTATATTTGTCATTCTTAAGAGAATGGAAATAATGTCTACCATGTTTAGATATATAATTCCGTTGCCTAATTAGCAAGCTACTCATGTACAGTGCATAAATTTATATATAGCAAGAAAACTGATACAGCTTTCTTACCTTATGCAAGATTTCAACACACCAACCACGAACCTGCCTCTAAGCCCAAATTCAACACTATTTTAGCTTTCTTTCTTCTCCTAAATGACAGTCACTTAGAGAAGATTTCAGCAGGAGACATGGGGAGTAGGCTTGTCAATGATACCTGAAAATTCGAGGCCCAATCCCACATCTGGTCCAATTATCACATATTTAGATGGCGAGTTTATGTAAACAGAACATATTCGGATTTTGTAATCTGTATCCAATTAATAATCGGATTGGATCAGTTTTGGGTTTGAATCCATGCGATCAGATTAAAATCCGATTTCGATTATATTATAATGATTATTGATTTTAGTATATAAATTTTATATAGTTATATTTAAATTATAAAATATATTTTTATATATTATATTTTATATGAATTTATATATATGATAAATTCAGTATATTGTAATTACATAATTACATTAATTTATTATATATAAAAGTTGAAAAGTAATTAACTTTTTAATGTTTTATATTTTAAAACACTAATGCAGAGTTAGATTAAATCTAAATCCGGTCCGAGTTCATTAGGATTTGAATTCGAATAGAGGTCTTCAAATCTAACCGGATTCGGATGCAAGATTTCAATAATCAGATTGGATTCAGATTTTTTTAGTCCGATTGGAATCCGATCCATTTATAGCCCTACTGGGGAGAAACAATTGCATGCTGAACAGATCTGAATAACATTTTCAGCAAAGTCCAGCCAACTGCCAACCTGCAGGAGAAGAACAAATGGAAAACTGATTCCTCACTCTCCCTGCACATCAGGTAGATATTTGCCATACAAAAGCCTTTGGACTTAAAATGATCTATGGTAAGGACACTATCCATAGCCACCAACCATGTGACTACTTCCACCCTAGGTGGGACTGGATTACCCCACACACCTTCACATCTTTCTTCACCTTTGCTGATTCTCTTGCAAGAGGATGGTTGGGAGATAATATCTATTAGAGGGGGGCACTCCAGGTCTGGAGGCTCAGTCATGAGATAAATCTCTCTTAATAGTCTTCAGTTATGAGGCTATTTGGTACATCTTATTCATTGTTTTGATATTCTATCAGCTAGTTATTGTGGCTTGTGTAGTTGTCCCACACATCCCATTTTTTCAGTATGTGGGAATTTTACCTTTAACCAATTAAGAAGAAAAATATCTTTGATCAGATTCAAGAAAACTCAGGGCTCAATCCCTATTATGGTTAGTTACATGAATTCTGTCTCACTGTTGTGCTCTATCAAGAGCTATGTTTTCTGTCTAATTATATGTCCTAAGATCATTTCTTACTACTTCATTCCATATTTTCTTTGGTCCTCCCCTTGCTCTTTTATAGGCTTTACTTATACCAAAGAATGCCTTTTTGTTGGTGCAATCATTGGCTATCTAAGCACATGAACTAACCATCTCAATTCACTTTCCCTCATCTTGTCACCAGTTGGTTCTACTCCTAAGTCCTCAAATGTGTCTGTTCCCAATTCTAACCTTTGTCTTGTGATTCATCCATCTAAGTTAAGGTTTTTTGGACATGTTTCTTGATTGCCCAACACTCATATCTGTATAATATTTTAATCTTACATCCACCTTATAAAATTTTCTTGTCAGTCTCATTGGCCTATACATGTTACACAGGACAATGGACACACCTCTTAACTTCAACAACCTTATTCTAATTCTAGTATAATATGATAAAAAGATAATATTCAAGCAGAAAAGTGCTTCAAAATGATTAAATGGATATTGAAAGCAGGTACCTAACCATTGAAAGTGATCCATAGCTCAAAAGTGATATTATTCAAGCAGAAGAAACCTGCCATAGAGTGCTCCAATCTGGATATTACAATTACATGGCCTATTGTCTAAGATTGATTAGTACATAGAAAATTGGCTGATTCTTTAGTGAAAATTGGAGTTGAATCACAAGAAAAAGCTAAATGTTTATGTTTTTGTACAAAATTGAGTTTCCATATATTAGAATGAAACATATGGTTTTCAGGGGAAAGCTATATGCACCCTCCCCCCTCCCTACTGGGTACTCTGGATTTCAAGCAGGGTCTGATATTGTTTTTTGTATGGACAGTGCTTTGGATAAGGTGGACCCCCCTCCCCTTTCGAGATGTATTCCCACTTTTCCCACCCCTCTGTCTGGAGTAAAAGTTTGGGATTAAAAAGCTCATTCCATCAATAATACAAATTTTTCAAGAACTAAGAAGGAACAACCAAGAAAAAAATGAGAGGAAAACTAAAAATTAAAATGGAAGTAAATACATTTTTCCCCTTTTTAGTGGTAATATGAATCTCATGACCATTGATTCATGAAACTTCTCCATCAATCCAAGCCAATACAAGATCTTCAACCCATACATGAGAACCAAGTGTAAAAAGAATGAGTACTCAAGTTTAGTGATGAGAATAAAAATTATTATGTTTTTAACCCTTAATATTCAGTCTTTTACACTTATTTAGTATTTAATTGGACTCACTATTCTTGTATTTCGATTTAGGGCACGAAAGAAGGCGTTAGGTAAAAAACAAGGTTAATCGGGTAATTTTGTACAGTTTCGGCGCCGTACGATAATCTGGGCATAACTCCACCATCCGGACTCTGATTGAGATGATTCAAGTTGCATTGGAAAGATAAGGAAAAAGTATAAAACTTTCATGTTTTGAGTTTTGATAGATTCAGACTGTATCAAGGTCAAAATCGAGCCCAAAGTCTAAGTCAATTCGTAGAGAAGCCCAGTTCGCAACAGAAACCCAGTTCACAGAGAAGCCCAATTCACAAAGAAGCCTTGCAGCGGCCCAATTCGTTGAGAAAGCCCAATATGAATTTAGCATGCATGAATAAGAATCATCAAAGAGTCCTATCAAATTCAATTTTCTTTTGCATTTCTAGAAAGATAAAAGAGATTAAGATTACCAATTAAGAGATAGGAGTAGATTAGATCTAATCTAGGCATTATCTATTAGAGAACTAAACTCCCAATGAAGAAAGAACTCCTTAGAGGAGCTGGAGACAGCTCCCTCCTAAGTCTATATAAAGGGAGTGGACTAGCACCCAAGGGCATCATCAAATCCTCCAAGAGAGCTTCAGCCTTGAGAGAGAACAATCAGCAACCAAGGAGGAAGAAGCAGAGTTCGCCCCCTCTCATCTGGAAGTTGCGATTTCATCATGAAGTATCTATAAGGTTTTATTTTCTGGTTAAAGGGTTAGGGAAGCTTTGGTTCTATAACATTGTGAGATCTAATTGATTTTATTTTGGTTCACTATTTATGGGTATTCATATGTTTTCTGCGATTTCCTGTTAAGATTACTTTTATTGATTAAGCAACAAGAGCCCTTTGCTCATTCAATGAGAATAATTTATGGCCGATTGAACTTCCAATTTCGTATATGATTGGTAGGTTTAATCATGGCGGCAACTAACATAAATTGATTGCAAAAAAGTTTTCGATCTATGTTAGGAAAATATATGATCTGGTTTAAACGGTCCGAGCTTGTGAGATCGCTGACCAGAATTGGGTCACTTCCCTCTTAATGCTATTAATAGATTAAATCCTAAGAGCTTGTTTAGGACTGTCTATTAATAAGAGAAGCAATCAAAGAGCTTGTTTTGGTTGTCGAATAACACGAGTAGAGGCTGGCTGTTAGAGCTTGTTAATGGTTATAACCAATTTATTTATATCCTATGAATTCATCTTTGCATCGAGGATCAATAATAAGAATCAAAGCTGAACTTGTTCCTTTAACCAAAAGCTATCTCCCATCGTTTTGATTCTTGCTTTCTGTTATTTTTTTTATTTCATCTTATTTTCCTTAATTCAACAACCCCCTACTTCGTATACATGGAAATAAATCCACCCAATCCCTGTGGAGACGACCTTGCTCATCACTATATATAAATTATTCACTTCGAGCAAGACTTTTTATCTTTGGTTGGATTCAACACCCACCATTTAGATTGATAATGATAATGTCAAAGCAGTTATGAAAACACACAACTAGCTCAAAAAAAATGATGTTCCATCTATGTTTCAGAGTTTCTACATCTCCAATGAAACTCCTACCACGTTTTCATTGTGCAAGACTTATCCAAATTACTTTGTATTCTTTAAGCTATTGCACCTTTTAATGCTTCACAATGTGAAGTCAATGTTGAAAAATATCCGCATAACAGGAAATTATCAAATATGAATAGATTTATGTTGGATGAGAACCTCATGTTTTCAAAAACAGGGGTAATAAAGTAACGGATTATTTACTCCAGTAATAGCTAAAAATTTAAAACTTGGATAAGAGTACTTCTAAATTTACTCAATGTTTGAAGGGTCTTTTGAAAAATCAAAGCAAGAGAAAATTGTCATTAACATTCAAAAATACAAACCCAAACTCTAAGATTCTAAATGGAAATTGAACTCATATTCAACAATCTAAAAGTAACAATAAATAAGAAAATAAAAATTAAACAATAGCAGTTACCTTTTTGGCAGGAAAACCGGTTGAAGCTACAACCGTATGGGTTCCTCAAACATCTTCTCGATTCCGATAGACATTTGTTCATCCAGCATGTCCCTTTCTCCAGTTCTTGCTTATCACAGCAAGGGGCTCTTCCCGTGTTCTTCTATCCCTCTTAAACGAAGCATGAAAACAAGGAATTCAAAGTTTTAAGCTCAAAGATTTTAATAAATAAGAAAATAAAAATTAACAATAGTTGTTACCTTTTTGGCAGGAAAACCGATTGGAGCTACAAGCGTATGATAGGGCTACAAGTCTGTCCAGGTTAGGTTGGGTTGAGGCCAACCCTAGCCCAACCCTAAGTTTTAAACCCCAACCCTATACCCTACCCCAACGCGACCAACCCAACCCTAACCCTAACCCTAACTAAATTCCTTCAACCCTAACCCAACCCAACCTTCTTCCCATCCCTTAAAACCTCATAGAATTTCTCGACTCTAGATCTTAACTCAATTTTCACTACATATATTAATGCAATGTTTCACTAGTATTTGTTTGTTGATATTAAATTCAAAAAAACAAGTGTTAGAAATGACTATAGTTTATTGATAGTGTGCGTAATTTCCATATTATTTGTATTTCTTCTTATTTAATTAGTAAGTTAATTAATGGATTTTATTGTGTTTTAATTAGAAAATAGCAATTTGGAAAGAGAGCTGAAAGGAGCCTGCAACATAGCCCCAGCACGATGGGCGAAGACCAATCCGAATTCAGCATACAAGAAGTGGGCCCCATCAACCCTAGTAGTACGATTTCAGCATGCAAGAAGTGGGTCCCATCAATCCTAGTCGGGTTCGGCTGAGGTGGAGGCATGAGTCACCAAGAGTTCTTGATAGGAGTTTCTATTTCTTGTTGTACTCCTAAAAAGAAAGAGAGTCAAAGTCTATCTTAGTTAGGATTTCTAATTAGAAAGAAAATGATAAGATTAGATCTGAATTAAGCCTTATCCCATTAGGAGATAAGACTTTCTATTTTTGAGAAGGAACTCCTAAGAGGTGTTGGAAACAACCCCTCCCCCTAAGGCTATATAAAGGGGGTTCGACTAGCACTCAAGGCACTCAATCTTGGAGACAAGAGTTCAACAAGCAAGGGAGGAAGAAATCAAAATACACCCTCCTCATCTGGAAGCTGCGATTTCCCCATGAAGTGTGTGTAAGCTTTTATTTTCTGGTTGAAGGTTAGTAAGCTTTTATTTTCTGGTTGAAGGTTAGGGAAGCTTGATTCTATAAACATTGTGAGATTTAATTGATTTTTATTTCAGTTCATTGTTTATGAGTATTCATATGTTTTTTGCGATTTCCTATGAGGATTATTTTTATTGATTAAGCAAGAAGGATCCCTTGCTCAGTCAGTGAAAATAATCTATGGTCGATTAAACCATCAATTTCGTATATGATTGTTTGGTTTAATCATTGTGGCAACTAACATAAATTAATTATGAACAAATTTTCGATTTATGTTAGGAGGATATATGATTTGGTTTAAACGATCCGAGCTTGTGTGTTCGCTGACCAAAATTGGGTCTCTCCCCTCTTAATGCTATTAATAGATTAAATCGTAAGAGCTTGTTTAGGACTGTCTATTAATAAGATAAGCAATCAAAGAGCTTGCTTTGGTTGCCGAGAAATCGAGTAGAGATTGGCTGTTAGAGCTTGTTAATGGCTATAACCAATTTATTCATAACCAGATGAATTCACCCTTGCATCGATGATCAATGGTAAGAATCAAAGCTGAACTTATCTCTTCAACCAGAAGTTGCCTCCCATTGATTTAATCTTTATTTTATTTCGTTTTATTTTCCTTATCTTTACAACAACCCCCTATTTCATTTTCTTGAAAATAAATCAACCCAATCCTTGTGGAGATGACCTTGCTCATCACTATATACAAAAGTATTTAATCCGAGCAGGACTTATTTTTGGTTGGATTCGACACCCACCATTTATTATGATTTTTGAGTTATGGCTTACACTAAATCTTTCTTGGGCAGAAGACAACATAAAGGAGATGAAGAATGAAATTTTCAAAAAAACATAAGATAATGATATTAAAGTTTTAGTCTTTATGATTAGGATTAAGTGAAGTGATTATCTTAAAAGAAATACATGATACTATGTGGTGGGGGCTATGTAAATATCATGCATCTAAACGAATTAATGTATGTTATATATTACATATAACATATATTTATATATGACATGTACTATAGAGTCGGGTTCGGGTTGGCTAAGGGGTCAACCCAAACCCAATCCGAAGTAAAGATGGGTTCATGAATTTCAACCCTAACCCTAACTTGAACATCATCCCAACCCAACTTTTTCGGGTTGGGTTAGGGCCAACCCGGCCCAAGTTGCAGCTAGCCTTAGCATATGGGTTCCTCAAACATCTTCTCGATTCCAATAGCCATTCATTCATCCAGCATGTCCCTTTCTCCAGTTCTTGCTTATCATAACAAGGGGCTCTTCCCGTGTTCTTCTATCCCTCTTGAACAAAGCATGAAAACAAGGGAATCAATGTTTGTTAGACATTCGTTCATCCAGCATGTCCCTTTCTCCAGTTCTTGCTTAACACAACAAGGGGTTATTCCCGTGTTCTTCTATCCCCTCTTAAACGAAGCATGAAAACAAGAAAATCAATGTTTGTTAGACATTCGTTCATCCAGCATGTCCCTTTCTCCAGTTCTTGCTTATCACAACAAGGGGCTATTCCTGTGTTCTTCTATCCCTCTTAAACAAAGCATGAAAACAAGGAAATCAAAGTTTTAATCTCCAAGATTTTAATAAATAAGAAAATAAAAATTAACAATAGCAATTACCTTTTTGGCAGGAAAACCGATTGAAGCTACAAGCGTATGGGTTCCTCAAACATCTTCTCGATTCCAATAGCCTTTCTCCAATTCTTGCTTATCACAACAAAGGGCTCTTCCCATGTTCTTCTATCCCTATTAAACGAAGCATGAAAACAAGGAAATCAAAGTTTGTGAAGCCTTGGCCAAGAAAACGCTAATGCTTGCATAAAATGTTTGCACGTGAAAATGTTAATCTACTCGCACGAGTAGATTCAAAAGAAGAATAGAGGGAGGGAGGGAGGGAGAGAGAGTAATGGGAGGCCAATGGTAAGAGCATATTGGTCGTTCAATGGACCACATATCTTCTTATGCCGCAAACCCCTACCGGAAGAGACCAATGAAGAAGAAGAAGAAGAGAGAGAGAGGGAGGGAGAGAGTAATGGGAGGTCGGTGGTTTCCGCGTTGCTCAAGTTCTTCGGCGAGAAGGAGGAGAGGAAAAAAGGAAGCCTCCACTGCAAGAAAAAGAAGCCTCGAGAAGAGAAATCTCTCCCCACAAATCTCGAAATGTTTAGATCCTTCGCAGATGTTTATATTCATCCACACGCACAAAATGTTGGTACGTGAGAGTGCTAATCTATTTGCACGAGTAGATTCCATTTAGCACAAAGAGAAAGCACCCATTCCATAATAATATATATATTAAATATATATTTAGAATTTTTTCATTCTAAACTGTGTATTTAATGTCATAAATCATTTAATTTTTATTATTTTTTTTCGAAAAATATATATAACACCCATCAGAGACTCCACAAACGCCCTATAGCGTACATTAGAAATATCTCTCGAAGTTGTCAGTAAAAAATATTCCTAATACATGGTTGAAATATGCTTTGTGGGGTGCAGGTGTGAATCCGTCAAACAAGCCAAAAAACCGTGAATGTCGACTTCACATCTGCACCCAGAGCAGAAGGGGGCGCCACAATGTGGGGCACAGATCTGAACTCGAAAGTGACATAAGACAAGTGGTTCGCCATGTACAATGATAGGCCGAATTCCATTGTCACAGTACTTGGTGCTCCGCAAGCGAACCGGTTGTTAGGACCGATAGTTTGACTTTGGTCCCACCACTGGTATTACCGTTGATAAATAAAGAACAAAAAATATGACGTTGTTTTGGTAATTGAAAAATATCTTATATTTCAACCATTAATGGAAGGTTAAAGGGGATGAATTACCCCTCTTGTCTAGTCCCATAAGAAAAAAAATCTCCTAGAAGAAAAAAAAATGTGTACCACATATCGGAAATACCTTTCATACTTATTTTTCATAGGGCAGCTGGATGCCCATATTTATGGATGTCAATTGGATTAAAAATGGTCCAATCTAGTCCAATGTGAATTCATTATAAATGGATCAGGTCTAATCCAATCCTATAAATATTTTGGATTATTTTGAATTGATCCAATTCAATGTTTAGACCGTTTAATTTATTCAAATTTGTTTTAATTTAGATTCATTCTAACCCAAACCTGATCCATTGGCACCAGTATCCTTATCTTCTATAATGTCTCAGATATTGGCTCAATCCAACCCAATCCAATATAAATTCATTATGGATGGATCGGGTCTAAATCGATCCAATAAATACTTTGCACCATTAAGTCTGCACTAGTCCATTTCAGTATGTTTTGTTGGTCTATCCAATCCATCAAAATTGATTTTGATTTGAACAGGTCCAATCCAAAACTGGCTTATTGACACCCTTAACCATATTCTTAGGGGGTATACATGATTTTTGGTTCCAAGATATCCTAACCCAATTATATTATGCATGTTTACAAGTAAATGATAAAGATATAAATTGATATTGAATATCTGAGGAAAGTATCAACTTTATAAATAACCTTTTTGTATTATGATACTAGCTATGCATAACGAGCTACATAACAAATTACATCCCATATTCCCATGTATAAAGAACATGTTGTGTATGCAATAGATCCCAACACAACTGAAGTGCTCTATTCTATTAGCTAGCTAGTAAGGGTGACATTTGAATCCGGATGGGCTATATTGCATGCTATCAGTGTGTTAACATGCTTTTTGATATCAACAATTCCATTCATTATCGCCTACAATTGACTGATTGAGATACATAGCCAATTTTTGAGAATATCGCATCCAGCCACTCCCTTGAATAAAACAACGCAAAGGGTTTTTGTTCACCCAATCCAACCCATTTCAACCTCATATAATTAAATATTTTTAGACCAAATGATCAATGTCGCTGTTTGTTTTTTTTTTTTTTTTTTTAAGAAGAAAAGATTGTTAGGAGGGAAACTAAATATGCAGCCTATTTATAGTGCAAATGGGCTAGTTTTATCCTCCAGGGAATGGCACTCTTTCTGATAGCATAGATTTTCCCTAAAAAAACAACAAGATATATATAAGCACCAAGATAGTCACTCAAGAGATCTCTGCTCATAGCTAGAGCAAATATAGTAGATGTAAGCATAATCCAAGGTGATCAACATCTAGGGTTTAGATTCAAGCCGACCCAAGTTGAATATCCAGTTATTAGAGTTCAAGCCTTAAGCTCGAATTCAGCTCGACTCAAAAAGTTCAAATGTTCAAGCTCATATCGAGTCGAGCTCAATTGTGGTCCAATCTTCATATAAAAATAAAAATTTATACTTGTAAAAAATTATAACATATAAAAAATAAAAAATTGTTTCTTATATTACAAGCTCAGCTTATTGGGCCCAAGCTCGGCATAAGGCTCGATTTAAACCGAGTTGAATAGAATCATTAGCTAACTTATGAAAAGATCAATTTGTCTCCACCGCTATCAACATCTCAAACCACGAGACTTATCCTCCTAACAAGTGGCATCGTATTCTTTCAAGAAAGAGTATCAAAAGGATAGTTATTTCCACTCTCATATAGAAACATTCTTTTCTAAATATATATTACCTACTAAAAAACTATGAGATTCAAATGGTAGATGACTCCACTCTCAAAAAGGTTACTGATACTTAGCTCCACTAAAAGGAAAAAAATAAACTCATTCAAATAACGTAGGATCCATAAAATGGATTATTGTTTAGAAATAAGATATGTTTTAGTCTTTTTAAATTAAGGGTTCATTATTTATATATACCATGTATCTTTTAAACTACTTAAACGTATCATGAACTTTCAAAACCTACTTATCTATGAGCAAGGTTTAACTTAATGCTTTAGTATTAAGGGGGCTGCAGAACCAATGATCAAGTTCCACGGCAGTATTTAAATACATGGGGCCCATGAATTTATTACTGGGTGGAACCTCATCATTGGATCCACAGCCCACTTAACAACTAAAGTGTTAGGTAATCCAAATTCTTTATATATACCCTGTTAACCTTTCACAAGTTAAGTTTAATGAGTAAAATGTAAAAGACAAAACTAAACCTAATTATTCATTAAATTTTCAAAATATGCCAATTTCTTTCTTTCTTTCTTTTTCTCTCTCCACGTCTGAATCTCTCTCTCCACACCTAAGACTCAGACAAACTACATGTACCCAATGAAATCCTAGTGATCCAAGATCAACCAAAATTTTCTCCTAATGACTACTATTTTGCTTTTTAGTTATGCCACAAATATCTAGGGGTCGCAAATGGGTGGGTTGGGTAAAGGTTCAATACAAATCCACCCACATTGACCCACCAATAAATCTGTTCAAGGGCCGGGTAGCCCGATGGGCTAGCCTGGTCCGGCCCGTTATTAAGCTGGGCTTGGTCATAATTTTAGTCATGCAGGCTCGGGCTCGGACCTAATGCATTGAGCCCAACTTTTTTTCGGGCCGGGCTCGGGCTTTCTCGAAAAAGAGCGGCCTGAGCTTGAGCCCAACTTGATACTATATATTAAATAATAAAAATATATTTTATTTAATAAAAATATATATACAATATGTTTTATTTGTTCTTCTTCTCTTTTTTTCCAAGTAATACTGAGATGTTTATTACTTTTGAGTTTTGGAGGTTTTTAATATAAATAAAACACTTTTTTATTGAATAAAAAAGAAAAAATTATGTTTTTTAATTTCTAGTCGGGCTAGGGCTTGGGCCTGAGTTTGGGCTTTATATGAGGGTCGGGCTCGGGCTCAAGACTTAGGCCCAATGGTCAGGCCGGGCTCAGGCTCGGGCCTGAGTGTATTTTGTTGATACATATACAATGCTCGGCCCCACCCATGAACAGGTCTACCCACCAACCCACTATGACCCATCATCAATCCTTGTTAAAGGGTCATAACCCACCCCAAACCTGACCCACCCATATAAACACTTGTCCACCCTCACCCATACTAACCCACCTACCCTCACCTACAAATATGGAAATGGGTTGGGATGACCCATATACCCGAAATAATATTTTTTTAGAGGAACATCTCTCTCAAAGTTGTCACATTGCATAAACAAGTTGAGTTGACCCGTACACTCAGAAATAACATTTTTTTTAGAGGAACATCTCTCTCAAGACTGTCACATGGCAGAAATGGGTAAAGGAAACCCGTATACCCAAAAATAACAATGTTTGAGAGAATAATCTCTCTCAAGGATGACACGTGAAAGAACTAGACCAGGTCAACCCGTATACCTAAGAAAAAAATATTTTTGAGAAAATCATCTCTCTTAAGACTACAACGTGACAGAAACGGGTTGGGTCGATCATATATCTGAAAAAACATTTTTGAGAGAATGATCTCTCTCAAAACATATACCAAAAATGGGTCAGGTCAACCCATATACCAAAAAATGCAAAAATTGTAGATAAATGTAGAAAATGGCAAAAAAAATTATAAAAAATGCTCAAGTTAGGGTTAGGGTTGAAATTTATGAACCTAACTTTACTTCGGGTTAGGTTGGGTTAGGGTTAACCTCTCGGGCAAACTAAACCCGACTCTATAATACATATCATATATATGTGTGTGTGTGTGTGTGTGTGTGTGTGTGTATATCATATATTGATTTGTTTATATGCATGATAATTGTATAGCCCCCACCACATACGATCATTTATTTCTTTTAATGAAATCACTTCACTTAATGCTAATTAGAAATACTAAAACCTTAATAACATATTTTATGTTTTTGAATATTTTATTCTTTATCTCCTCTATGTTGTTTTATGACCCATAGCTTGCTTCCCATAAAAGATCTATTATAAGTCATAACTCATAATAAGCTATAGTCTTTTCAAACACTTTTTTTTTCTGAATTTTATACTTAAAGAACCAATAAAAACATCAACAAACAAATACTAATAAAACATAGGATTAATATATGTAGTGAAAATTGAGTTAAGATATGAGATTAAGAAGTTTTACAAGATTATAAGGGATGGGAAGAAGGTTGGATTGGGCCCAACCCGAGCCCAATCTAACCCTGAAGTTGACTTTGGGTTGGGTCGGGTTAGGATTGAAGAAATTTAGTTAAGGTTAGAGTTAGGGTTGGGCTAGGGGGTTGGGGGTTTAGAACTTAGAATTGAGCTAGGATTGGCCTCAACCCGACCTAACCCAGCCCAACTTGCAGCCATACAAATTTATATAACAAAAAATCAAATTTACAACATAAATAATAAGTATCAAACAAAAATTATCAGACCTCGTACTTACAGAGTGATCCTTCTCTAATACCTGAAGAATGACTCGAGAGATCTTTACAGATGGATAATAGATGTACCAAAAAGAAAAGGAGGATCCCGATCAATTTCCTTCCACAAAAGAAAACGATTCAATTAGCGAACTTCCGCAGCAAACAAGAGTTCAAGACGCCAACTCCCTAGACTATTGCATTTGAACTTTGAACTCTGCTTATGTGAATTAATGCATATTGTCATTATTATTAGAATTAATCAACGACTTTGGAAGACCACCCAGCATATTCAACCAATTACGTGAAACAGGTGGGTTATAAGTGGGGCAGGTTGCATAGAGAAACTAACCAAGCATTAAGAAACTCAAGTCGTTTGCTCATTTGCATAGAGAAACTAACCAAGCATTTGGCTCATTGTTTAATGCAAACCATGTGCCTAAACCAGTAGATTTGTCATTTTTGTTATAGCTAATGTGCTAGGAAGTTAAAATATTTTATATTTATTTTGTCTTTTCATGTAGTAAGTAAAAAGTAATTTTAGTTGGGTTATTTTCTACTTTTTGTAAAATCTGGGTTAATAGAAAAGTGTACTTGAAGAAACTTCTTACTTGGCTTGCTCAAGAAGCCATTCTTGTATGACTCTAACCAAGAGAGAAACCAGAATACGTATGAAGTGATTTCAGCCCTTCTCTTGCTATGTATTTTTACTTCAATCTACTACATGAAAACTCTCTATTTTCTCCACTTCGCATGCACCCATAGTAAGCTGAAACTACAGCCAAATCCCAACAAGTGGTATCAGAGGTGCAAGGTTCATTGAAACAAGTTTGGGTGCAAGAAAAGTTGAAGAAAAATTGATTGTGAAGAGCAAACGGTAGATTTAAGGAGACAAAAAAGGTAAGGACTGTTAAACTCCAATCTCTTAGAAGAGATTTCGAAAATATGAAAGTGAAGGAAAATGAAAGTTTAAATGATTATTTCAGTAGATTTATGGAGTTGATAAATCAGATGAAAGCACATGGGGAAAAATTTGATGATAGGAGGATTGTTGAGAAGATTTTAATTAGCTTACTTGAAAATTTTGATCCTATTGTGGCTGTCATTGAAGAAACAAAGGATCTCAATGAATTAAGTCTTCAAGAGTTGTTGGCATCACTAAAATCATATGAGCAAAGATTGGCACACCACTCCGAAAAATCAATAGAGAGTGCATTCCAATCCAAGCTCAATGTTTGTTCCAAAAGCCATGATGAAACATCCTCAACTCAAGAGCATGGAAAAGGAGACTCCTATAGAGGAGGTAGATATGCAAGAGGAAGAGGAAGAGGTCGAAACCAAAGAGGAAGAAGCAAAAGTAATTTTGACAGAAAGTCTAGTGATGAAGGGTCATCACAGCGGTGTTCTATTTGCAAAAGAAGCTGCCATGTTGATAAGGATTGTTGGTTTAAAGGAAAACCACAATGTTATTTTTGCAAAAAGCTTGGGCATCTACAAAAGGACTATAGATTGAAAAACAATCAGTAAGCAAATTTTACAGAAGAAAAAGAAGATGAAAGAAATTTGTTTTATGCATGTCAAAGTGCCACGGAGGAAAACAATGATGTATGGTTCTTGGACAACGGGTGTAGCAATCATATGATGGGGTACCCAAATATTTTTCTTGACATGAACACATCATTTAGCTCAAAAATGAGGTTGGGAAATGAAGAAATTGTTGAAGTAAAAGGCAAAGGCACGATTGGTGTTGAAACAAAGAAATGAAGGAAATTTATACATGATGTGTTATTTGTACCTAAGTTGAATGAGAATCTTCTTAATATTGGACAACTTTTCGAGCATAGTTGTTCACTCCATTTTGAAGATCTTGGTTGTACCATTTATGACAATGAGAAACATGTGGTGAAAATTTTGAAAATGAAAACAAATAGAAGCTTTCCACTACCTTTTAATTATGCAACAAAGGTTGCTATGAATGCCAAGGAGGTTGATGAATCTTGGCTATGGCATAAAAGATTTGGTCACCTAAATTTCAAGGGGCTGAAACTGTTATCACAAAAGGAAATGGTTCAAGGGCTTCCAAACATTGAAGAAAAACATGAAGTTTGTGAATGTTGTGCACTTGGAAAGCATCACCAACAACTATTTCCAAAAGGAGTTGCATGGAGAGCCAACAAAGTGCTGGAATTAGTTCATACCGATGTGTGTGGACCTATGAGGACACCCTCTCATTCCCAAAATAGGTACTTCATTTTTTTTATTGATGATTATACTCGCATTACTTGGGTTTATTTTATGAGAAAAAAATCTAATGTGTTTACTATTTTCAAGAAATTTAAATATCTTGTTGAAAAACAAAGTGGGTGTTACATTAAAAAATTGAGAAGTGATCAT
Organism: Nelumbo nucifera; assembly: GCF_055504915.1. NCBI lineage: Eukaryota > Viridiplantae > Streptophyta > Magnoliopsida > Proteales > Nelumbonaceae > Nelumbo > Nelumbo nucifera. The sequence continues at coordinate 135,898,714 of NC_142649.1, read as the reverse complement.
GGCAAGGTGTATACTTCAAAAGAATTTGATAAATTTTGTGAAGATTAAGGCATGGAAAGGCAACTTACAATCCCTTACACTCCCCAACAAAATGGAGTATCGAAGAGGAGAAACCAAACTGTGATGGAAATGGAAAAATTCATGCTACATGAGAAGAAATTCCTAAAAGTTTTTGAGCTGAAACTGTAAACACAGTTGTTTACTTGATGAACCGATGCCCCACTATTGCTATTAAAGGAATGACTCCATTGGAAGCTTGGAGTGGAAGAAAACCATCAGTTAGACACTTGAAAGTGTTTGGTAGTATGTGCTATGCCCAAGTTCCAAAAGAGAAGAGATCAAAGCTTGATGAAATAAGTGAGAAGTGTATATATTTTTGTTGGCTATAACTCTATGTCAAAGGGTTATAGGATGTATAGTTTGAAAACAAACAAAATGATTATTAATAGAGATGTCTTGTTTGATGAGAAAGCTGTTTGGAATTGGGAGCAAGAAAAAATTGAAGAAGAATATGTTCCCGTGTCTAATTTGGAAGAGAATACAACCCAAAATGATGAGGGAACTTCTCAATCATCTCCAAGTTCAAGCTCATCTTCGTCTAGTTCAACTCCAAGAAAAATGAGGAGCTTGAATGATGTTTATGCAAGGTGCAATTTCTGTGTTATGGAACCGGAAAGCTTTGATGAAGCTATTAAGGAAGAAGCTTGGAAAAATGCAATGGAAGAGGAGGTTGCCATCATAGAAAAGAATAAAACATGGGAGTTGGTTGATAGACCCAATAACAAAGAAGTGATTGATGTTAAATGGGTTTACAAAGTGAAGCACAATTTTGATGGTTCTGTGCAAAGAAACAAAGCAAGGCTAGTTGCTAAGGGCTATGCACAATAGCCCAGTGTAGATTATTTTGAAACATTTGCTCTGGTAGCATGGTTGGATACTGTTAGAACTCTCATTGCACTTGCTGCCTACAAAGGTCGGTTGTTATGACAACTTGATGTTAAATCATCTTTCTTGAATGGAGAATTGAAAGAAGAGGTGTATGTAGAACAACCACAAGGCTTTGTGCTTCAAGGCAAAGAAGAAAAAGTGTACAAGTTAAAGAAGGCTCTATATGGGTTAAAACAAACACCAAGAGCATGGTATAGCCAAATAGATGCATACTTTGCTAACAAAGGGTTCATGAAAAGAAAGAGTGAGCCTGCTTTGTATGTGAAGAAACAAGGTATGGATGATGTTCTCATTGTTGCTCTTTATGTTGATGACTTGGTTTTTACTAGAAATAATATGAAAATGATTGAAAATTTTAAAAATGAAATGGTGAAAAATATGGAATGAGCGACATGGGACTGTTACATCACTTTCTTAGTATTGAAATTTATCAAGGTGATGATGGTGTATTCATTTGTCAAAGCAAGTATGCTAAAAAAGTTCTCAAAAAATTCAGAATGCTTGGATGCAAACCTGTAGCTACTCCATTGGTTGTCAATGAGAAATTAATGAAAGAAGATGGTGGTAAGAAGGTGGATGAAACCTTTTATAGAAGCTTGGTTGGTAACTCGTTCTATCTTACTAGTACAAGGCCGGACATCATGTTTGCTGCAAGTTTACAGTGCAGATTTATGAACAAGCCTAGTCACATTCATTTTGGGCTTGCAAAAAGAGTGCTAAGGTATGTGCAAGGCACCATGGATTATGGACTCAAATATGACGGAGGAAATGAAGTAAAACTGATTGCTTTTTGTGATAGTGATTGGAGAGGATGTGCTAATGACATGAAGAGCACCTCTGGTTATTGTTTTTCTTTTGGTAGTGGTGTTTTTTCTTGGTGCTCAAAGAAGAAAAAATCAATAGCTCAATCTTCAATAGAAGTAGAGTATGTTTCATCATCAATGGCAACATCTCAAACAATTTGGCTTAGAAGAATTATGGAAGATGTTAATGAGAAGCAAGAGAATGCTACGGTGATTCATTGTGACAACAAATCTGCCATTGCTATGTCAAAGAACCCATGTTATCATAGCAGAACCAAGCACATTGCTCTCAAACATCACTTCATTCGAGATGCCATTGAAGATGGAGAAATTGAACTAGTATATTGCAGGACTCAAGAGCAATTGGCTGATATTTTCACCAAGCCATTGGCAAGAGAGAAGTTTGAAGAATTAAGAGAAGCATTAGGAGTCCAACAACAACACATTAAGGGGGAGAATGTTACGGCTAATGTGCTAGGAAGTTAAAATATTTTATATTTATTTTGTCTTTTCATGTAGTAGGTAAAAAGTAACTTTAGTTGGGTCATTTTCTACTTTTTGTAAAATCTGGGTTAGTTGAAACCAGAATACGTATGAAGTGATTTCATCCCTTCTCTTGCTCTATTCTTGTTCTGTATTTTTACTTCAATCTGCTACACGAAAACTCACTATTTTCTCCACTTTTCATGCACCCATAGTTAGTTGAAACTACAACCAAATCCTAACAATTTTTTTAGATAAATAAAGCCTTATAAATATATTTGTGTGATTTTGAGAAGGTTCAGACACACAACCAGAGTTAGGTCGGGAGGTGATCGCACCGGTGTTCAACAACAGGCCTCCTCGATCTAAACATAGCTTCATATAAAACCTAGCTCAATATCATTCTGCTGGCTTGACTTTGCTTCGAAAGAAATTCTGGTCACCTCCCGACTCCCATGTAACTACATGATTTCGTAATTGATTGACTGATGCCAGACAGTTGTTTCTCTAGAGGGAAATTAGGGTTGTTACGTCGAGAGATCAATGATGATAAAAGTATCGATATCGGGTATTGTATCGGATAAATTCCGATATGGATACGGATACGGATACGCTTTAGAGATAACAAAAGATATAGAAACACTTGAATAACGCTAGTGAATTGCATACAAATCACATAAATACATTAATCATACTAAACCAAAAGTTGAATTATCTATGAATAAGATATAAACACATGAGAAATGCATACTTCAATAGGTTATATCAAGAGAAATATTACAATAAACAATACCAGAACTCTAGAACATTCAAATATTGTACAACAATTATCACTCTTTCAATTTTATAATTATAATTTTCAATTTTTGTTAATTTTTGGGTATATTTATTAATTTAGTATTTTATTTAAATAACAACTATTTTTTAAATAATAAATATGTTTTCATTTTTAACATATAATGTTTTTATTTTACACATAATTGTAAAATAAAACAAATAAATCATTTAAGGTAGATACATTAAATTATATTTAATTTTCAGTTTTTATTAATTTTTTTGGGAAAAGTAAATCTTAAATTATTCGTTTCAGTTTTTATAATTATAATTTTCTATTTTCCATTATTTTTGTTGGGAAATTTATTTATTTAGTATTTTAATATAATAACTCTATTTTTTCAAATAATAACAATGTTTTCATTTTTAACATATAATTATGTGTAAAATAAAATATATAAATCATCTAAGGAAGATGAAATATATTATTTCTATAATTTTTAGTTTTTATTAATTTTTTTGGAAAAATTAAATTTTAAATTATTTATTTCAGTTTTCATAATACTATTTTTTAACTTGTATTGAAGATGAAAAACAATCCAAAAGTACTCAATGTACAATTTTGTCAAACTAGACACAGATACACCTCCATATTGGTGTGTATCGGACCGTATCCACCGATATGGTGTGATATGACCTGATATAGAGGTGTATCGTACCAATATGCATGACTCGTAGGATACGTATCCAGTCGTAGTGTATCTTGTATCCATGATCGTGGATACGGATATGATACACCCCATATTGAGAGTATTGTACCGATACCTTAATCCATGGATCAACCTCGTTGAATCAGAATACATATTCTTCTTAGGAGTGTTCTTTTTTTTGGATGTGGAGAGGGGGGGAAGTTGATCGATGGGATTTTGGTTCCCATTGACCAAGAATCCCATGTTCTTTTTTCAGATTTATGTGGGGACTAGGGAAAGTTTATTAAAGTGATACCCATTTCCTAGGAGCGTAAATAATTTTTCCACATAGGGGGAAAATTGTCAACACTTGAATCAGACAAAAATGCCCTTTTTAATAATGGATTTCTATGGCTAAAATAGTCATTGTCTTATTTACATGGGAAATAAAAGAACATGGGTAAATGCACTTACCTAGGTACCCAGTTTTTCTAAAACTGGGAATGTGATTTCCGAAAGGGTAAAAGAAACTTTTTGAAATTTCGCCCAACCATCTAGCATGGTTTGGCCATCCATATGATGGATTTCCCCTTCCTTCAATGGTATTAGAGCTAGGTTTAATCTTGAACCAAAATTAAACCATATCTGAAATTAAACCGAAATCGGTAGAACTATTCTACTCGATATGCGTAGTTTGCAGTATACTAAGAAATTGGTTCTTAGTTTTTTGGTGATTTGATCTAAAATTAATTTAATTTTATTCTGAAATAATTTTAGAATTGTTGTATCATTATTTCTTGAATTTTTGGGTTTTTGGTGTGATGGAGATCGAATTCTTTGTTGGTGCCAAAATTTGCGCACCCTGCTATTTGTTTTGGTCTGTAAATATATTTTTTTTTAGTTTTTGACAAACTGTATTAGGATTTATTTTGATGTAATAAATAAAAAATTAGGGTTTTCTATTTTTTTACATTGGAAGACATGCTGGAGTACATGGAGGAGAAGAGATTTTTGCAAAAAAATCTGCAATCTGCAATTAACCAGTTTTCTTGCAGGTTTGCAGTTTGTCCGGATCAAATTCGGACCATCACACTTGCAGCCCTAGATTATGTGTTTTTTTGTGATTAATTGTCAATATTCAGATGTTAATAATTTCAGATCGAAATCTTGAGAATTGTAACATGTTTTGCACACCAAACCCTAGGCCGAATTGACCTAGTTTGTTCCAAACTGGTTGGACCGAAGCCATGGTTCAATGGGGTTTGATCTCAGCCCCATGGGTCACGTTTTAGGTGGCTCAAATTCAGTTATGGGCCAAGGGTTTAATGGCCCGTCACATGATACAATTCGGCCCACTCTTGATAAACCTAATTTTGCTAAGTTAAAGCAACATCAACCCATTTTCATCATAACTGCTATATGGGCTGAACTGCTTTTTGTAGTTTAGCCCATATACCTAGGTAATATTATTTGATAATTCATGGGCCTTAAATGAGCCAATTGTGTGTTAACTTTCATTAACTAGGGTTTTACAAACTTCTGATTGATTGGATCAATTTTGTTTATGTGAATGCTTGTGATGTGTTGAATTTGATTCGTTCATGGGCCATAAAGTGCTTGGCCCATGTTTAATCATATGTGGCTCTCTGCGAACACCATGGCTAAATGCACATCATTTTCATGATGTCCACAGATCATTGGATGATCTCCCTTCTCAATGGGCCCCTTGATCAGTTTCCTCCCCAAGAGGAACCCCGCGAAACCCTAGCCCGTTTTGGGCCCATTTGAATCTCACTTTATGAAAGTCAGTGGGAGCCACCTAAACTAGACCTAGGGACTGTTTTAACTTGTTCCCTCTAGATTAATATAAGTTCAAGTGATAGGGAATATCATATGATGAATTCTCTAAAGGCCTTCCGTCATTAGCATGAAGGCAGGCTAAATTAGTGGGTGGAGATGCACCATAAAATTGGGTTATCCATTTGCTGGTCCAGTCGGTTGAATTGCTTCATAAGATGGTAGGGGCGTTATAGACCGATGTGGGAGAGGCCTATCCTAAAATGGAAGACTCTTTTACGGTACCTTGGGGTCCATGATATGATGGGTCAGCACTTACTAGACAAAAAGGTTTAACCTAAAATGGCAATGAACCTTGTCTGATAGAGGCCAAAGGGAAAGCTCATTGGATGGGTGGATATGATCCTTCAAAAAACGTGGTGGGGTTTTGTAGTTGAAGAAGTTGGCTCCATGCACCTATGTGATTTCCCACATTTCCAGAGACATGTACCGTGTCTCTGTCACTAAAATAGGAGGAAAATCTCAGAGATGAATAAATGGAGATGGAACATAGATAAAAGACATTTCTATGTAGATAACATGAATCAATTTTAGGTCGTTGACTAATATATGTTGTCTTTTATTAGAAATGGTAAATGGACAATTCGCCAAATTGTTGGATGATAACAAATTTAAGGGACCCAGCTATGCTGACTGGGTCCGAGAAATTGGACAAGGTTGCTAAGAACCTTGCTCCGGAACGTCCAGGTGACAGGGCTTCTGAGGCTCAAAGGAGAGAGTATCAAGAATGGGAGGAGAAGAATTCTCTTGCCCGGTGCTACATCCTAGCATCTTTAGACAATCAAATCCAGAGACTGTTCGATAAGATTGAAGTGTCCAAAGACATTCTGGATAGTCTGAAGACTATGTATGAGGAGAAGAATCGTTCTACCCGCTAAAAGATCCTTAAGCTATTGATGAGCACACAAATGACTGAGAGCCAACAGGTCCATGACAACATCATGAAATTGATGGGGTATATTACCGAACTGGAGGCTCTTGGTTCTTAGCTCTCTGTTTCCCTCCTTCAATCAGTTTGTCATGAACTATAACATGAACAAGCTAAAGGTTAGCCTTCAAGAATTCAGCAATATGTTGCAAAGGGCCGAAGAACTGATTAAGAAGGACAAACCGATAGCCAAGCTTGTTGACGGTGGCAAATCAGGCAAGAGAAAGACGAACGGCAAGAAGAGGCTTCAAAAGAAAGCGGGCAAGCCGAAAAAGCAGAAGAAAGACAAAGCATCGAATGCATGTCACTTCTACAAACAAACCGAACACTAGAAGATGAACTATCCTTAATATCTGGAATTCAAGAATAAAGAAGGTAATTTCGAATCTCTTGTCATAGAGACCAATATGTTGGCCATATCAACATAGATCGTATCACAAGATTGGTAAAGGATAGTCCTTTGGACTTTTTAACTATAGAAGATATTCCAACTTGTGAACCTTGCCTTCAGGGTAAGATGACGAAATGGCCATTTGCAGGTAAGCGTGAAAGATCTACGGGCATACTTGACCTGATACTTACTAGTGTATGCGGTCCCATGAATGTTAGGACACACAACCAGCATTGTTATTTCATAACCTTCACCAATGATTACTCTCGGTATGGTTACGTGTATCGAATGAGACATAAGTTTGAATCCTTTGAAAAGTTCAAGGAGTTCAAACAGGAAGTCGAGAAACAGTTGGGGAAACAAATCAATGCCCTTCGATTAGATGGGGAGGCAAATATCTCTTCGACGAATTTAGGAACTACCTAAAGGAAAATGGGATTGTATCATAGTTATCTCCTCCTGCTATACCACAGTTAAACGGTGTGTCAGATAGGGGAAAATGGACTCTATTAGATATGGTCTGATCACTTATCGTCCATTCAAAATTACCTATATCCTTTCGGGGATACGCATTGGAAACTGCTATATACGTGCTGAACCGGGTTCTAACGAAATCCGTTCCTAAGAATCCCTATGAGCTATGGACCAGTAAGAAACCAAGTGTAAGACACTTGAAGATTTGGGGTTGTCCGACACATTCTAAAAGAACAAGTAATGACAAATTGGAATCCAAGACCAGTCGTTGTCTATTTGTAAGCTACCTCGAAGGCTCTACAGGATACTTTTTCTATGACCCAAGAAAGCAAAAAGTGTTTTGTAGTCGAAATGCCTAATTCTTGGAAGAAGATTATATCCTGCACAATCATTGTTAGGAAATTGTTCTTAACGATGAGAGCTTAGGAGCAATGTGAGATGTACAACAGGTTCCAGATAATACCCAACTTAGAAGATCTGTCCGGGCATCTAGGCCTTCAATTCATTACGACTATGATCAAGAAAGTTACTTGATGGAAGCCACGATCAGATGAGGAAGATCCCATGACTTATACGGAAGATATGTTAGACATAGATTCCTTGAAGTGGGTAGATGCCATGAGAGTCGAGATTGACTCAATGGAAACCAATGGAGTCTGGACTCTCATAGACCCACCCCCTGGGGTGAAAGCAATTGGTTGCAAAATGATCTATAAGAGGAAGAAGGGCCCCGATGGGAAGGTTGAGACCTACAAAGCTCATCTTGTAACGAAAGGGTACAATCAGAAAGAGTGAATCAATTATGAGGAAACCTTTTCGCCAGTGGCCATGCTTAAATCCATACGGATCCTGCTAATTGTAACAACACACTATGACTATGAGATTTGGCATATGGATGTCAAAACCGCGTTCCTGAACGAAGATCTTACTGAAAATGTCTATATGTAGCAACTGCAAGGCATTATTGTTGCTGGTCAAGAACACATGGTGTGTAAACTTATCCGGTTCATTTATGGACTTAAGAAAGTTTCAAGAAGTTGGAACATCCGATTTGACTCTACTGTCAAACAGTTTGACTTTGAGCAGAATTCGATTGAGCCCTTTGTTTATAGAAAATCAGTAGGAGATAAGGTTACGTTCCTTGTTATGTATGTAGATGACATTCTACTCATTGAGAATGATGTAAGAATGTTGACTACGGTAAAGGTATGGCTTTTGCAGCAATTCTCGATGAAAGATCTTGGATAAGCCTCCTACTTCTTGGGACTTTGACTCTATAGAGATAGATCGAAAAGGATAATAGGATTATCCAAATCTACTTACATTGACAAGATTGTCAATAGATACCATATGGAGAACTCGAATAAGGGATTTGTTCTTTTCAGACACAAAGTCACTTTTAATATATTTTCAACTTTTTAGATTTCAGATTTATCAAACGCCACCTAAGTTTAATGTCAAAAAAACCATAAATACATAGGAATTGTATATTTAAATGATATATATATATATATATATATGAACAAATATATTATAATTAATATTGTAGGACATGTAGATATCATACAATTTTATTAATAATGCATCAATCAAGAGTCCAAGACAAATATTATATAGATTTTTCAAATTAATATATGCAAAAAGACAATATTATTTTATTATCTATTATAGTGGTAACATAAGTTTTTGACTTTCCTATACTGAAATTTGATTGAATTGGAGTGAGTTTAAGAGGTTCGGGTCAAAGTTCTCCTCTTGGCCTGAAGTTTGCAGGAAGTGAGTTTTGAAGAGGTTTGCAATGGCTTTGGGTTTTGAGGCCCATTAGTCTTGGTTATCTTTCAGATTTTCTATGGCACCCCATCTTCTTCTGAATTTTACTCTTTGATGAAAAATTTTGGTGTTTTTGTCGCCTTCTTTAAGCCATAATTCCCTAGATTTTAATCTCCATAGTTGTTCCTCAGCTTGAAGCCATTTATTGTATTGGCTTTCCAATTCATTGAGTCTGCTGTTGTCTCCTTGGTTTGCCTGAATTGTCAGGATTTCTTGCTCTAGTTGTGTTAGGTTTTTCTGGATATCACCATAAGTATCTCTATTCCAGTCTTTGAGGTAGCTTTTCATGAGTTTTAGCCTTGTTGTTATTGAGTGGGCTATGGATCCAGAGACTGGTTTGCTTCAATAATCACTTACCAACTTGTCAAAATCCTTGTGGTTTACCCACATTGGGAGGAAGTGAAACTGTTTTTTCCCTTTTGATTGGGTTGGGTTTGTATCTACAAGGACTGAATTTATTGTCGGAAGGGTGGAGAGTTTGGTGTCAGGGAAATAGGTTAGCCATTCCATACTTTCTAGGCCTCGGTCTAGTCTCTATCTCACACTTCTCTTCCATTGTTGCTTGTTTGTCCAAATGTAGTAAGGACCAGTGGAACCGAGATCAGAAAGGGAAAATTTGTCAACTAAATTCCTCAGGTGCTGGGAGGGTCTTGATCTATTACTACGTCCCTCATAATCTTCCCAAAGCACAATATCATTTAAATCTCCCATTAGGAGCCAAGGGGTTCCTTTCAGATAGGACTTTGTAGTTACAAGGTGTTGCCAAAATTCAGCCCTGTTACCTTGGCTGGGTTTCCCATAGAGAAGAACAAGATTCCAAGGTTCTGAGGACCCATTTAGATATCCCTGCAGCTCTATGAACCTCTGAAAGCTGTCAATGACTATAACGTTTATGTTATCTTTCTAGGTACAGAGGAGACCCCCACTCATACCTACTGAACTAACTATTTTGGAGAGGAAAAAAAGTCAAGATTTACAGTTTTACACCATCTTCTTATTGTTCTCTGGATCTCTCTACCCTTACCCCCCCCCCCCCCCCCCACACACACACACAATCCAAAATACAGCTCGAGTCAGAAAAATACTCATTTATTTGGATAAAAGTAATATAGAGCAAAGAAAAGAAATTGGTGAATACTGAAAAGCTACAGGTGTTAAAGAAAATGCCCTCTGCTGCTGCTCCTTCTAGAGACAGTCCCATGCATCTATCCTTCAATTGGTCGAGCTCTTGATTGGGTTGGGTTTGTATCTACAAGGACTGAATTTATTGTCGAAAGGGTGGAGAGTTTGGTGTCTTCCAAGCACGACAGGTTTTCCGAGTTTCTATCCACAGGGTCGAGCTCTTGATCTTTTTGGATCATTGTAGCTGGATGAATAATTTTTTATTTTGGGATACTAGAGCTTGAGAGAGAGAAAACTTCAGATTGTTGGGAGCGGGTGTAGCTCGAGGTTCTCATTTCCTGAATCCATTTTCTCAGAGAAGCTACTGAATGGCGCCCAATTAATTCTTTGAGGGAGGGACCAAGATTTGCTGGTAACTTTGACATTGCTTGCGAATCCAAGTGGTCTTTCAGAGAGGATTGATATCTAAAAGGCTTTCCTCTTCTCCCCAAACCAGTTGAAGGATTAATTATACCATATCTGCCTGTCGTTGTCGAGTATATTTGATCCTAACCCTCCTTGGGAAGCGGGTCAGTATTAATTATTTTGATATTTTCTTCTGCCTCAAGAGTTGGGCTCGCAATAAGAGGACTCTGTTTTCGTTGCTTCCGAGTTGAGGTCTTACCTGACTCGGATCTCTTCCCCTTTGATGACTTAGTGGACTCGCCTTGACTCAATTTTGTGGCTTTCTCTCTCATTTTTCCGTTGCTTCTCCCCAGTGTTTGTGGGCAGTTCGTTAGCCGTTGCCGCTTCTCAGCTAATTCATCCTCAGAGTTTTCCAATGAGCTTTGGTCCCCTCTACATTTTTGGAGTTGCTTACATGTCTCTCCAACATCTTGAGTCTTCTTTTGAGTAGGAAGACTAGATGGCTTTTCTTGTCTGAACTCTGCTCTCAACCACTCTCCTGGCTCGTCAATTTTCCTTTCTTCGAGCTCAGTTGAGATAATACTGAGCGGGAAAAGTTTGGAGAAGAGCTTGCAATTCTTCCAATTGTGTCCAACAAGTCCGCAGTAGATGATAACCTTGCATTTTGAAGCCTTAAGGGCATCGATTCAGGGGTATTTTCGGCCATAAAGTAGTCAAAGTGTACAGTTTTCCCAGTTAAAATCTATTACATGACTTCTGAGGGTCTCTATGCAAATTATGTAGAAAACTAGAAAGTTTTCTATACTGAAGAGTAGTTTTTGGGAAACTGGTGTGAAGTCCAACTGAGAGAGGGGTGTTTTTGTAAAGAACTGAGAATAGGAGGGTGCCTCCTACCTGCTAAATCCAGTTGGCGCCCATCCTATTGTATTACCATGCTCCTCTCTCCTTATCAAACCCTAGGGAGCCTTTTTAACCTAATCATTTCACTCTTAGCAAACCCTAGTTGCCCCTAGGTGTTTAATCTCCACCCTCCACCTCTTTTAATCTCAATCGCTCATTTTAGGTCTCTCCTTTATAGCTTTTAAACCCTAGGGTGCCACATATTCTGCTAATCCTCACCATTAAATCTTAGGCACTTCCTCCATCCTATATCTCGACCATTCAATCTAGGGCACCACATATTCTTTTAATCTTAACCCTTCAACCCTAGATGTTCTAATCTACACCCTCCATTTCTGGGCTCCCAAATCTTAGCCCTACACAATATTGGGCGCCCTCTCATTTTATTTTCAGCCATAGGATCACCCCAAAACCATCTTAGCCATCCATTAGAAACCCTAGGGCGTCCCTAACTTTGCTAAATCCCAGCTGCCGCCCCCATCTTTCTCCCTATTTCCAGTTGTGTCCACCATTCTCTATAAAAAGGGTCACAGGGGCCCTGTAGAAGGGGTTGGTCAATTCGTCGAGTTAACAAAGCTAAGGTTTCCTGAAGAGTTCAAGGGTTGTAGAAGGGGAGGATGCCCAGGTCTTGTCAGGAGGGGGTTCTTGCAAGCTGTTCAACCATTTTGCAACTACCGCCACTAGATCTGATCAACCATTCTTTTTTTTTTCTTTTTTGTTATTTTTATTTCTGTAGTCTTTTAGATTTAATTCTTGTTCATTTCTCAGTTTTGCATATCTGAATTTGTTCGGTTCAAGGATAAGGTGTCTCGAGGGGTTCGAGGGTTGTAGAAAGGACGGACGCCCGGTTCTTGTCAGGAGGGGTTTTTGCAAACTGTCTGGCCGATCTGCAACTACCGCTACTCGATCTGGATTTTGGATCATTATTTTTATTTCTTTTAGTTTCCTTGTTGATTCCCATACTTTATTAAATTCTGATTTTTATTTACTGTCTTATTTAAATTCGAAACATTTAATTTCAGCAATAACAAATTTTATTTTCGTATTTTCTGCCATTCCCGATTGCATTCTCTTGTTTGGATCTAAGTATATATTAATTTTTCATTTGCTTCCCTGTGGATACGACCCGTTCTCACCCATTTACAACGCTAGTAATTGTTTGAGAAACGGAAAAATTTACAAATAATTAAACTGGTGTTCCAAAGTGGTTAACGACACGCCTCCGGACACACGAAGTTTTTGGCGCCATTGCCGGGGAAGCACGTAGAAAAATTTTTATTTACTTTTTCCGGATCTGTTTCATTATTTTTTCTTTTTCGTTTTATTACTTGTTCTGTTATCTCAGTTTTGTTCTTGTTTCTCTTTGATTCTACAGGACGGAATAGCAAAAGGTGGGGTACCAGAGCATTGTGGGACTACGAGACGGAAGAGAAGAGAAGAGAAATTGGATTGCGTTTCATGTGTAGTTGTTCCATTTTAATTATTTGTTTTAGATCCGATTTATTTTTTTAGTATTATTTTGCTTCCATTTTTGTTTCTAGATCAATTCTCCTTTCTTTATTTTAATTTCTTGTTCAATTTTTTTTTGGTTTATTAGGTTTATTTTTTTTCTTTTATTTCAGATAAAAAACAAAAAAAAATCGTTTATTTTATTTTATTTTATTTCTTGTAGCATAATTTTCTTTATTTTATTTTATTTTATTTTTTGTTTAAATTTTAGATTTGTTTTTCTCTTTTATTTCAGATAAAAAACAATAAAAAAATAAATACAAAATTTTCATTTATTTTATTTTATTTATTTTTGGCAGTGTATTTTTCTTTTGTTAATTTTATTTTCGTATTAATGTTTAGATTTGTGTTTTTCTTTTACTAAAAAAACGAAAAAAAATATAAATAAAAAAACTCAGCATATTTTTTTCTTTTGTTTATTTTATTTTTAGTTTAATTTTTTTTATTTATTTCTTACATAATTTTCTTTTTAATCATTTTATTTTCAGTTTAATTTTTAGATTATCAATTAGTTTGTTAGAATTTATATTTGGTAGTTGTCAATTCTGTTTGGTACAATTTATTGTTGCTTTATTTTCTGTTTGCAATTATTATTTGTTACTTTATATAATTTTCTCTCTTTTAGTTGTTTAATTGAATAATTAATTGCCATTTATAAAATTGTTGAACTTTTCGAATTTGAGTTTAAATTTCAAATCTGAATTTAAATTTAAATTTTATTTTGAATATGAATTTCAGATTTTGAAATTTAAATTTTAAAGTTTCGAATTTAAAAAATTCAAATTTAAATTTTAGGAATTTAAATTTTAAAATCTTAATTTGAATTTAAATTTCCAAAAATTTAAATTTTGAATTAAAAAAATCGAAAAAAAATTGGTTAATATTTTTCGTGCATTTTCATTCCATTATTTAGGGTTTGATATTCGAGAGCATGCATCATATAGGTTTATTTATTTGCAGAAATTATATTATTGTTAGTTGTGAATGTGTTAGGTGTTCTCTTTATTATTTTAATTGTTTCTTTTGCTTAGTTGTTTGCTTTATTCTTTTATCTTTAATTGCTGAATTACATCTTGGAAATAATTGTTCATGCATTGTAGTTAGTTGCATTTTGTTGTGTTTCCGTTAATTCATTTAAGGGCATCCAACCTAAATAAGATAAGGTGGGGATTTCATAACCCTTCCTTAGCCCAAAAATCACCACCATTCACGTGCGGTTCACCCTAACCCTAATTTAAAATTTGGATAGAAAGATCATTTAGGGAAGCCTCACATTTGGTTCAAAGGTGTGCTGAATTTTAGGAGAGCTTGAAACTATTTTCCATAACCGGCGGTTGGTGTCTAAGGAAAGAGGTTAAACAGCTAAGCCTATGTGGGTTTTGTGGTTATTTAATTAGGTCCTTGTGAGAGCAAGGGGAGCCTCCCACATCCCCACCTCCTAACTGGCTAACCAAAGGAAGTGGTGTAATTCCAAGTGAACCTAAAAGGATTCACATTGGTTGAACCACTAGTTTAGGAAACCCTAGGTCGTGTAGTTGATTTGTTTGCCTTTAAAAAAATAAAAAAAGAGAGAAAATAACAAAAATAAAAATTTGAATTTGAATTTAAATTTAAATTTTAGGAATTTAAATTTCAAAATTTGAATTTGAATTTAAATTTCAAAAATTTAAATTTTGAATTAAAAAAAAGTAAAAAAAATCAAATTTGAGTTTAAATTTCAAGATCTAAATTTGAAATTAAAATTCAAAATTTAAATTTCAAAAAAAAAGAAAAAAAGAAGAAAAAAATTTTAAAAATTCAAAATTGAATTTAGATTTTAGGAATTTAAATTTCAAAAGCTGAGTTTGAATTTAAATTTCAGAAAAAAAAAAAGAGAGTTTCAAAAGTTAAGTTTAAATTTCAGAATTCAAGTTGCAAAATCCACATTTGAAATTAAATTCAAATAAGAAGAAAAAGGACTTTTGTGTTGTATGTTGGGAGGGAGATCTTTAAGGAGAGAAATTGTAGAACCTATACCTAAAATAGAGAGATACCTCCATCATCAACACCGAAATCAAATGGTCGGAATCAATGATGCCCAACCTAGAAAATTGAAGGAATACTTCACTCCAACACAATACAACCCTTCATCCTGCATCCAGTTACCTGAAACTCAGGCCTTACAGTATGAAATTAAGTCAAGTACAATCCAGATGCTCCCATCCATCTATGGGAACCCAAGTGATGACCCATACAAGCATACATATGAGTTCTTGGAAATATATTCAACTGTAAGGATTCAGAATTTCAATGATGATGCCCTTAGATTGACTCTTTTCCCCATCTCCTTCAAGGATAAGGCCAAGCATTGGTTAGGGACTATAGGGAGACCCATTAGAACTTGGGCAGAAATGCAACAAGAATTCCTTAGGAAGTTCTATCATGAGGCTTGAGAGAGGATGAAAGAGTTAATGAGAAAATGCCTACACCATGGCTTGTCCCAGTGGCAAATTGTCCAGGCCTTCTATGAAGGCCTGACAGATCAATACAGGCAGATGGTAGATGCATCGTGTGTGTGTGTGGGGGGGGGGGGGGGCATTTATGAACAAGAGCGAGGATGAAGCTTATAATCTTTTCGAATCTTAAGTGAGAATTCTATCAGTAACGCGTCATTGTATTCCTATGAAAGGTTGGTGGGACCCTCAAAGAGGGCAGGGCTCTATGAGGTCATAAATAATATGGAGCCCGAGGCAAAAATGGACTTGAATGCCATTTCTAGAAAGTTGGATAGGGTAGACCTTCTAGCCCAGAAACTCGACCAGTTTTTCATTCTTAACTAGCAATCGGGCACATCTACCTCTTATCCCAAAGTATGTCCCATTTGTGCCAGCCCGGCACACCAGGTTGATGACTGCCCTATTGAAGCCCAGTTTCCACCTTTTATCCAAGAACAAGTTCAGGCGGCCCAAAGTTTCTCAAGGCCCAATAATGATCCATATTCTAATACTTATAACCTTCGGTGGAGAAACCATCGTAACTTTTCTTGGAGGACACATCAACCCAATGTACATTCCCATCAGCATCGGTCCAACTCCATGGCCCAATAGTTTCAGAGGCCAGTAGTACAAAACCAGTTCCAGCAGGTGTACCCTAGGAGTCAACCGGCCCAACCATATCAGGGCTACCCACAACCCCCTCAATCCCGATCAGTAAACAATCAATTTATGCAGCTGCAGCAGTTGATCCTAAATCAACAACAGTCCATTGCTAGGTTAGAAAGCCAAACCCTAGGAATCAGCCACTGGGTTTCTCTTAGCAAATTCAACCACCTCCTCAGAATCCCCAATTTGAAAATGCTAAAACTGTAACAACTTTAAGGAGTGGGAGAATTTTGGAAGACCCGTATGAGAAAGAATGTAAAGAAGAAGAAAATGAGTCAGAAAACCCTAAGTTTGGGGGGGGGGGGGAAGAAGAAGAAAGGGAAAACATAGAAAAAGAGCCTAAAGTAAACCAATCTGTAATTCCCTTTCCTACAACACTCACAGTCGGGCCATCATGAAAAAAGAAAGAGATTCACAATGAGGAGATCAGGGAACTTTTCAAACAAGTATACATTAACATCACGCTTCTCGATGCGATTCAACATGTCCCAACTTATGCAAAGTTTCTGAAAGAGCTATGCACCTAAAAGAGGGAGCCAAGATCGGCCCCACAAAAAGTGATGCTTTTAGTAGATGTGAGTGCGGTCCTCCTGGTGAACCTACTTATTAGCCACGATCGGCCCCGGGTGCTCCTCTTATTAGTTGTGAAATTTATGGAATCACCTTTGATAGGGCCCTATTGGATCTAGGGGCTAGTGTGAACCTGCTTCCATCCATTATTTATGAAAGGTTTAGGGTCGGCGAGTTGAAACCTACCCCAGTAATTCTGCAACTTGCTGATCGGTCAGTCAAGACTCCTCGAGGTGTCATCGAGGATGTCATTGTCAGGAAAGAAAACTGTTATTTCGCTGTAGATTTTGTTGTCCTAGACATGACCCCAACCGAAGAACTGAACCATAACCCGATAATCTTAGGACGACCATTTTTAACAACGGCTAATGCAAATATTAATTGTAAATCGGGGGAAATGGACATCTCATTTGGGGAGCAGAAGGTCCAATTGAATGTTTTTAATGCCTCTAAGCATCCAAACCTAGGGGAAGATGAAGGCAGTGTGGACATAGTGGACAATCTCGTGAATGATTTACCTACCCCTTGGTTAGCCCGAATTGGTCTTGGTTGGTATGAAAACGAAAGTAAGTATGAGAGTTTGGATGAGAGAGATAAATAGTTGCGTCTAGCTGAAGACGTTAAACTTAGCGTTGGTTAGGAGGCAACCCAACGTAGTTTTTTCAGTTAATTTTAAGATTAGAGTTTTTTTTTCTTGATTCAAGACCGGGTGGATACCTTGAACCCCTTAGGAAAACCCTACTCGTTGCTCCCTTTGGCCCAAATCTTCTTTGCATCATTCTAGTCATGCCATTAGGGACAACGACATTTAAGTTGGGGATGAGGAAAGAGAGAAAAATTGAAAAAAAAAATTGTGAAGCTAAGCCTTTAAAGATGGAGAATTAAATTTCACTGAAATTTTTAAAATTTTCCATTAAAAGAGATTCCCAAAGAGAAAAAGTTAAGGAAACTGATAAAAGAATATTGAATTCTGTAGAAATTGGTAGCAAGTGATAGGAGTTAAAAATTGGCCTTATTTGAATATTGTCGAAACCGTTTAGAATCTAGAAAATACTCCCAAGTTTGCCCCTATCAAGATAGGAAGAGAAAGATTGAGAAATTAGACAAAATTCTTCAAATTGTTAAGAGACAGTGTACTACCCTGAATAGTGTTGCAAAGAGAGAGAGAGAGAGAGAGAGAGAGAAAGAGAGAGAGAGAGAGAGAGAGAAAGAGAGAGAGAGAGAGAATAAAAAGTCAGTGGACACCCTAGACTTAGTAACCGGGTCTCTTCACCTAAGTCAAGTCTCGAGATTCGCGTCAAACGGAAAAAGAGAATGCCAAAGACAATTACCTAACACTTAGTAACCGGGTCTCTTCACCTATCAAGTGTCAAGATTTGCATAAAACGATGAAAGGTAACAATAAAAATAAGTTCAGGGGTAGAAATCCGTTGTCAAAAATAATAAGAAGAATACATATTTGATTTTAAAATCAATCTCATCTTATCAAGATAGTATGCAAATGGAAGGGTAAATAATATTTTTAAGCCATGTTTCGGTAATATTCAAAATAAAACAGTTTTACCCCTAAAGCCCAATACCGATCTATACAGAGTTTGAGAATGCTGGAATCATGATGCTTGATTAATTCTGTTAGGGATAACCTTGTAATGGGAAAGATCTATATACTCAGTGTAATTTTATGGCTGGATTGTTAAGGGACTAGCAATGTTTAAGTTGGGGGTGTGATAACCTTGCATTTTGTTGCGTTAAAGGCATCAATTCAGGGGTATTTTCGGCCTTAAAGTAGTCAAAGTGTACCATTTTCCCAGTTAAAATCAATTATGTGGCCTCTGAGGGTCTCTATGCAAATTATGTAGAAAACTGAGAAGTTTTTTATGTTGAAGTGTAGTTTTTGGGAAGCTGGTGTGTAGTCCAGCTAAGAGAATGGGTGTTTTTGTAAAGAACTGAGAACAGGAGGGCGCCTCCTATCTGCTAAACCTAATTGGCGCCCATCCTATTGTATTACCATACTCCTCTCTCCTTATCAAACCCTAGGGAGCCTTTTTAACCTAATCCTTTCACTCATTTTAGGGCTCTCCTTTATAGCTTTTAAACCCTAGGGTGCCACATATTCTGTTAATCCTCACCATTAAATCTTAGGCACTCCCTCCATCCTATATCCCGACCATTCAATCTAGGGCACCACGTATTCTTTTAATCTTAACCCTTCAACCCTAGATGTTCTAATCTACACCCTCCATTTCTGGGCTCCCAAATCTTAGCCCTACACAATATTGGGCGCCCTCTCATTTTATTTTCAGCCATAGGATCACCCCAAAACCACCTTAGCCATCCATTAGAAACCCTAGGGCGTCCCTAACTTTGCTAAACCCCAGTTGCCGCCCCCATCTTTCTCCCTATTTCCAGTTGTGTCCACCATTCTCTATAAAAAGGGTCACTGGGGCCCTGTAGAAGGGGTTGGTCAATTCGCCGAGTTAACAAGGCTAAGGTTTCTTGAGGAGTTCAAGGGTTGTAGAAGGGGAGGACGCCCAGGTCTTGTCAGGAGGGGTTCTTGCAAGCTGTTCAACCATTTTGCAACTACCGCCACTAGATCTGATCAACCATTCTTTCTTTTTTTCTTTTCTTTTTTTGTTATTTTTATTTTTGTAGTCTTTTAGATTTAATTCTTGTTCGTTTCTCAGTTTTGTAGATCTGAATTTGTTCGGTTCAAGGATAAGGTGTCTCGAGGGGTTCGAGGGTTGTAGAAAGGACGGACGCCTGGTTCTTGTCAGGAGGGGTTTCTGCAAACTGTCTAGCTGATCTGCAGCTACCGCTACTCGATCTGGATTCTGGATCATTTTTTTTATTTCTTTTAGTTCCCTTGTTGATTCCCATACTTTATTAAATTCTAATTTTTATTTATTGTCTTATTTAAATTCGAAACATTTAATTTCAGCAACAACAAATTTTATTTTCGTATTTTCTGCCATTCCCGATTGCATTCTCTTGTCTGGATCTAAGTATATATTAATTTTTCATTTGCTTCCCTGAGGATACGACCCGTTCTCACCCATTTATAATGTTAGTAGTTGTTTGAGAAACGAAAAATTTTTCAAATAATTAAACTGGTGTTCCAAAGTTGTTAACGACACGCCTCCGGACACACCAGTAGAGACAGAGTTTGGTGAGGTTTTCGTAGGCAAAGCTGATCCAGACTGGGTTATTGTTGTTTTTCAAAAAAAAATCCTCGCAAAAGTGGTTTCCTTAGATCAACTTCAATATGGTATCTTACCATGTTTCCTCTAGTTGGTTTCCCTGGTTCAATTTCGATATTGTCTTCTAGAACTCTACCTGCAACCAACACAAAAACTTTGAAGTTTTGATTGGATATGTAGTGCCTTGGAATATTGAACATTTGAATCAAGACCTTCTATTACCATAACTTGATTTTCTCTCTCATCAGTCCATCTTGCCAGATTGCCACTAGCATCCAGCTACCTCTTATGAACCAAGGTCCACCGTTTAGAACTTTCTGCATGTCATCTTTTTCGAAGATAAAAATCCAATCGCCATTGTCGTGACCCACTTCAACGTGACGCGAAGGATGCCTTGCATGCTTAATAAATGCTAGGATATTTTCCAAGGTGACTTTAATACGTGGAAAATTCTCCCTCTTACCGTTTGTTCACAACTTCGAAGGCTTCTTGCACGGGCTCCACATTTATTTCTAAGTGGGAACCAACCAAAGTTGCATGTTTTTCATGCTCTAGACCCAGCTCCTCGACCTGTTGTGAAGAACTCAGAAAGCCCGTCTTGCCTCTGACCTCTTCAATGCTTCTTGTTGATTCCGCCATCTCGCATAGGGAAAGTCTCTGAAGCTTGCCGCAGTAGAGGGCTTGGGGATTTAATGGGTAACCATTTAGTGATGGAAAAGGAATGACTATAGTTTTAGGAGCTTTTTGGTTCAGCACGTTGAGTGCGGGAGGTTAAGACATTGGAAGTTAATCTGACTCTCAATTTTTTTCTTTAAATTCTTTAGGGTTTCTTGTAGAAAAAGGCAACTTTTTGCCCGGAATATCAATAAAAAGTAATATTTTTATAAAATAATTAAAATAAGATAACTTTTTAAAAAAAATATCAAAAAAGGGCAGGAATACTGTTCATCGTCTTCTTTGCCTCTGTATTCATGCGAAGAAATGTGTGAGATGGTTCCACTCTACTTTTCCATGGACCTTATCTGTAATAAACCCTATCTAGATTATATTCTAGCATGAAATCAACCGTACCACCACCTTCCTTGAGTCGAAGCATTTCGTGTTTGTCTGGAACTGCCATAAAATTTGGAACTGGGCAAGCCATGCCGATAGGGCTCTTCAATCCGTAGAGTGTGTGCTTCATGCGCCAAGGGAAGAAGGGTGCAAGCCCACATGCCTTGGCAGGTGTATACGATCGTGCCAGTGTACTTCGGTGATGAATAAATCTTTCTGTTTCTGGGACTTGAATATCACTGATCAACCCATCATCATCATCACTTGAGAAATGGTAGGCAGAAGAAGAAGGAACCCTCTTATGCATTTTTTTCTTTGAAGAAATTGAGTAAGAGGCAGCCAAGGCATCTGCTGCCGGGAGAAAACGGCGTATTATGAAACTCGGTGAGTGATTTCCTCTAGACTCCGCCATCTATCTTCATGCTCCAATCCACGCACCCCAAAGTGCATGCTATCAACAATATCCATGGACTCTGATAACGAGAAATTGTCGTCTATTACATCTGATGACAAAACCTCGTCGTCGGCATCAGTATCGTCATTGCAGTCCGTTGAATTATCATCTTCATCATCGTTGTCGTCGACAAGTTTATCATCATCATCATCGCAGGCCACTTTCGCCAGAGGACGCCATTGACCCGGTGGAAGCTTGGGAGGTGGTGGGCTCTCAGCAAGGAGGCCGCTTTTCTCAATGTTATTGGGCATTCCAGGAGATCTCTCCCATGAAAATGGGATCCTTTTACTTATATCGCGAGCAATTCCTCGGGGATCTGCATTTGCATCTGCTTCGATGGAACCAGCTGCGACAAGATGCCTTGTTGATAGAAGCGATGCCTTAAAGTTCAAGCTGCGGCCATGACATCTCTCATTCGAACTCTCTTGATCCATAGCATAGAGCTCAGAACTGTGAGTCTGTGAGTGGAGAGAAACAAGTCAATGGCACCACCAACCATCCACTGAATTAACATCTTTTCTTCCTTATGGATTTATCGAGAAATAACTAATACAAACATTCCATGAAACATAAAAGTAGAGTGGAACCATCGCACACTTTCTTCGCATGAATACAGAGTTAGAGAAGACGATGATCAGTATTCCTGCCCTTTTTTGATATTTTTCTAAAAAAGCTATTTTATTTTAGTTACTTTATAAAAGTATTACTTTTTATTGATATTCAGAGCCAAAAGTTGTCCTTGTCTTCAAGAAACTATTTCCTCCTTTAAACCGCCGTGACTATACAAATTGCAAACATCCATACAGAGGAAAAAATAAAAACAAAAGAATGAGACGGCTCTTGAATTTATACAACAAAAGGACAACACAAAGAATTTCTTCAAGGCCTGACGATTAGGTTCTACGAGCTTTCTTTCTTCCTTTGGCCTGACTTTCAGGCCGTTTGCGTGAACCTCTCCGTCCAACCTTCCCGGGACGACCGACGCTTTTCTTGGCCACCGCCGACGCCTCCACCTGAGAAGCTGCTTCAGATGACTTCTTGCCTTCCCTCGAAGGATTCTGAGGGACAGATTTTCCCAAATCGTTGACTTTTCTGATAACTTTTCGGTTGCAAGGACGTATACTTCGAGGCTTTACGGGTGGGTTAAACCTCGGTGCTTCCACCACGTGGAGAGCTGCGTCCGTGTTTGCCGTTGCCGAGCTGCCGGTCTCTCGGCCAGAATCACTGAGGAATTGCCGCTGGAATGTTTTCTTGGCGAGTTCTCGTAAGGCGAGGGCTGATTTGTGTTGCCGGGTATTCTTGGGGTAAAAGACCGCGGCGTTGTTGGCCAGCAGAAGCAAATCTCGGAACAGCTCTTTGCTCGACATGATCGAATGGTCGATAATCCTTGTTCTTATCGTGTCGAAATCTAGGTGCTGCCGCACGGTCTGCTTGTATCTCGACCGCCTCTGTTTGAAAAAATGCAAATTTAACTTATAAAAGGGCATTTCCATAAATCACAAGGGTAGCTCAGTGATTCCAGCTAAATATTGCTTATTTTTGTTCTTCGTGTTCTAGCTCTTACCTGGCTATCGAGCCGGCGCCGGAACATTGAGGCACAGTCATTCTCCACAACAGAGTTAAAGATTCCGATAAGATCAGCAACTCCAACCCCACCGTTACGGTCGTTGCGATCGTTTTCGTCGGTGGGTCTGGCGCTCCCGTTGCAATCTCGGGTCGATTCTTCCTTATCCGGAACGGCAACAATCACATTGGCGGAGCTCATTACATCGCTCTCCGCAACGCTCCCTTCCTTGACGTCCCTACTAATATTACTACTACATTCCTTCCTCTTCCTCTTCCCTCTTCTCTTTCTCAAGTTCCCTCCTCGGCCGGCCACAACAGTAGTGACCTCTAGTTTATCTACAAAGTTCGACTTCTTGTCTCGGTCCGAATCCTCAACTGACTCTGGCTTAATATCAGCTTGTTGAGCTGACACGGGAGCCGGACCCTTGCATTGAGAGGACCAATTAATGGTGGTCTCTTCTGTGAAGCTACCAGCAGATAGTCCATCCTTGGATGATGTTTCTTTGCCGGAGAAATCGACTCCGTCAGAGGTTCCCAGGGTCGCCGGCGATTCTGTCCGGCATGAGCTGGAATCAGTGTTGCGGCCTTCCCTTTCTGCTTTGAGGCTCTCAAGCTTTGATTCCAGAGAACTGAAACACGATACCCAACAACCCACGTAAGCAATTGGCTCACAAAGCATACGTGATACGTGTCCTCTTCATAACTCATACAGATGAAAGGGGTCCCACAGGAGGGGACCTATAAACACTGAACCGCATTACGATTGTAGATATCAGACAACCAATGGTGATGATGAGCACCACCACGAGGGAATTGAATAGAAAAAGCCTAGCCAGATAACACGCTAACATGTACGAATTACGATACAACAAGATCTCGCAAAAAAGTCGATCCAACCCACGAAACCGACCCACCCAACACGAAAAGAAGGATTAGGTCCCTATCTTTTGACCGATCAAAAAGTGACTCGACCCGACCCAAAACAACTTGGGCGGATTACAATTTGACTATTTCCAAACCAATATTGACCAGATCGTTGAACCATTAAAATCATTGAACATCTATGCTTTTTTATCAAAAAAAAAAAAAAAAAAACATTGACCTGATCAAAACAAAATGACGCATGTGGTTGAACTATTGATCCATCTGACGCGTGGATCAACCCAAAGGGTTATGGTCCAACTTTTAGCGATCCAACCCGAAATGACCCCGACCAAATCTCATTGCCACTTTGCCAGATTCTACACGTCATCTTCCTCTTTCGTGAACATGGGCGTTTTGGGGTTTTCGAAAAACAGGGGTACTTTCGGTACAAAAGATTATCAAAGCAGAACTTCAACTTTTCTACTTTCTTCTTGTGTAGGAAGAAGGGAAAAGTGGAAATTAAGAAAGGACGACCAATTACCGACCAAATGGAGTCTTCAGACTTCTCCAATTCTCGCTTCAGTTCGGCAACGCGTTGCTTTCGAAGCTCTTCGAACCAACTTCTGACGAGGAGAGAGAAATAAATGTTAACAATAATATTTCCACAATATATTCCTAAAAAGAGCAAAAATTGAGAGGCCAACTAAAATTGGAGTGAGGGGCAAATTGGGCATTCTGTTAAGCAAAAATTGGAACTCACGTGCAACCACAATAACGCTCCTGTAAGTCTTTGTATTTGGCTTTACAAATCTACACAGGAAAGTTATTTTGTTAATCAAAAGTAGTAAAGCATAAATACAAAAGTGATTATTACTATTAATATTTTTTCTCACAATTTGTGTCATTTAAATACGCTACAACAAATTTTGGAAAAGCAAATTACAATAACAGATTAACAGAGACGGCAAGCAAATTTCTTGTTCCTGACTCTTGTGTTTTGTTTTCAAAAGACGAGAAATTCTTGACTCTTGAATTGCCAAATATTAAAAAAACAAAAAAACGTAAATCGATTCTTGTCGTTGAATTAAGAGAGAGAGAGAGAGAGCAATTATTCAAGGGGAATGAGTTAAAATTTCTATATTGTAATTCTCGAAGAAATGAACGAAGAAAACTAAAAATGCTTCCGGCGAGAGATACAACGCCGAAATAACGTCGGCGATAGATTGGCAAGAAAGATAACCTCGGCGGTGAAACTGCAGGAATAGAGGATCCGGGCCTGGAGCTCCGCAGCGACGGCTTCCCAGTCTTGGGTCCCGTGTCTAAGAACGGCGCCTCCGAGGAGGAGCTCCTCCCATGTACTCCACCTCATCATCGCCATCATCTCCGTCTCCGAAATCCTATCACAGTCCTTCACCTTCACGCGCACTTTTCTTTTCCTCCCAATCAAACCTCTGTTTCTCCGACGCTGTTCCGTTCCTATCAAGAAAAGCCCCTAAAGGGGAAAAAACGCCTAGAAAACCACCTCTGAGACGCTCACGGGAAGAAAGATGGGAGAGACGAAAACCGCTTCTGGAATGGTGTTCGGTGGTATTGGGAATGAAGGAGAAGATCTTAGCGTGGTTTTTTGGATGAAAAGAGGCGGTTTCGGGTTTTCACTCTATTTTTGGGTTTTTAATCAGGTAGACAGATAGATAGAATGACTAGAAACGTGAGACTCAAATAAGGGGTTGACGTGTTCTAGTCTGTCGAAAATTAAAAAAAAAAAACATTAAAGAAGGAATGAATGGAAGGAATACCTAATACTTTTATCGAGATCGGATTTGCTCCTCACATGGTGCCTCACACCGACTTTACAGGTACATCCCACCAAGCATTGGAACATCTCCCGTAAATAATCCCGTTCTTATTATTATTATTTACGGAGATTTTCTCAATGAACGGTGGGATGTATGTGTGAGGTCGTTGTGAGGCGATTATTTACGGAGATAAACGGTAAGATGTATGAACGAGGTCGTTGTGGGGCGATTATTTACGGAGATGTTCTCAATAAACGGTGGGATGTATGTGTGAGGTCGTTGTAGGGCGATTATTTACGGTGATATTCTCAATCAACGGTGGAATGTATGTGTGAGGTCGTTGTGGGGCGCCCTGTCTAAGGAGCAGATCCCAATTCACCTTTATCGCTTTTTTCGCCTGTCGCCTCGTCTTTCTCCCCCTTATATTTCCAATCTACGTAATTTATTAAAACATCCCTTATAATTTCACGAATTTATTAAAAATTACTTTACTATTTTATATTTATTAAAATTCTCCTATAATTTGCAAAACTTTCAATATTTTATATTGTTGTGTGGAAAAGGTGAATTAACCACCTATGATGAGTGGAAAATGTTTAACGGAGTGGGCTTATGCTATTTGATTCCGAAAGTACCCATAGCATTTTATATCGGGCTTTTAAAATGAAATATTGTTTGATTTTCAGACTTATTGCATGATATTTAGTTTCAGGAGAATGAAGGAGAGAGAGAGAGCGCATTACTTCCCAGGTGATTAATTGCAATGTGTCTTCCTTTTTTACATAAAGTAAAATTAATAAAAAAAAATTATCTATATTAGCAAGAGTGAAGATGGGAAGATAGAAATATTCTTCCAATATTTATTTAGATAGAATAATTATCGTTGCTTGGTCCTGATCCATTCTTCTTTTACTTCATCATCTGCCAATGTAATTTCAAGAGGGAAGAGGATTCAATTGGAGGCTTGATTAGTTAGGCTAGGTGTCTTCTTTTTTTGTTTTAATTCTTTTCTTTTCGTTTTCCAGATTTGTTTTTCTATTGTAAATGAATGAAAAAGTAACGAACAACAAAAACAGTAAAAAGTTGTAGAATAATAGATTAAAATGGATTTTTTTTATCTGAGTTTTGTCGATGAGAATGAAAAAAACGTATATAACCTGAATCAAATCTTTATTGGTGAGAGAATCTCAGCAATAAAGTAGTTGGGTTTTATTTTAAAAATTTGAGGAGTAAATGAGGACAAATATGACATTTTGCTTTTTCACGTTAGTATTTAACGGTTTAAGATAATACGTAAATAATAAAAATAGAGTTAGTCAATTTCCTAAATTAGGAGTATTTTAAGAAATTTATCCTTTTTTATAAATTAAATATATCAAATAAATGCTAAGGTCAAAACTGTCATTTTCCACTTCAAAGGCGAATTAAGGGGATGTTTGGAACCGTGGCCATTTTTCAAAAGAAGCGATGCCACGCCAGATCCACATAGGCATTTCAATAAACACCCATGTATCTCATTGTTTGGTTCAGCTAATTATTAAAAAATCGGGTAGGCCTCAAAAATCGGTGAACCATTTTCCCAACGGTTGACTGATGTGTATCCTATGTGGTGCTTACCTATCAGCACATACATGAAAAACGGTAATGAAAATCATTTTACCAAACAGCATAATGTTACTCACTGCCTACGTGGCAGAAGCGTTTTTTTTTTTTTTTTTTTTGGGAAAAACAAGTTTTGAAAGGATGGACATTTTTTCTTTAAAATCAATCCTAAAAAGGCCTATACTTTCAAACACCATAAAAGTAAATTCATTGCAAACTATAAGAAATATTTTAATAACTTTTAATAAATAAATCACCCTTTCAATTTCAACCTACTTTATATTTTTGTTTTCGTGTTTGTCCTTTGCCTTTTGTCCAAATTCCAGGAAAGTCTCCATGATTTCTCACGGCATGCTGTTGTTTTCTACCCCTCTTTTTTCCCGAATGTTTTTTCGGATCAGTGGGCTACATTATTAATCTGAACTGTTGGATTAAGAGGATGATAGACGGTGAAGATTTTCTCATATCATATGCATGTATGACTCATCGACTATGACCCACTCACATTAAGTTGGGAATGGAGGAGATAAAAGTACTTTGATTCCGTCGCCCTTACCCCCACCCTTGAGCATTCCTCTCTAAAAATATGTAACTCTGACTTTTGAGATTATTACAAGAATTAGTCAACGGGACGGGAGAGATGGGTTGGGCCCTGGAAAGTGGAAAATGCCTACCCGGCCCTTCCAGAGAAATCCTAAAAAAATCTGGAACATATGCCGTTTATTTGACAAGTGGAAGAAGGGTTAAAGTGCTGAGGCATGCCAGATGGCAGGAGATGAATGTATACAAAGTAAACACGTGGACCAATTATCCTCTACTCGTGTAATGAAGCTATGGAGACAATTAGGTGGGACCAATCAAATGGGAGAATGGATCTGCTCCTGACACGGCGCCTCACACCGACCTCACATGTACATCTTACCATGCATTGGCCTCACACATGGAAATCGGATTGGCGCCTCACACGCACATCCTATCATGTATTGGGAACATCTCCTGTACTTGTTGATTATTATTCATGAGAGATGTTCCCAATGCATGGTATATGTGGCTGTGAGGCGCCCATTTGTTGTGAGGAGCAGATCCCATCACTCACACCTGAGGCGCCTATGTGTGAGGAGCAGATTCGGTCTCATCAAATGGTGGGTCCGATTTGTTGGTTTAGGATGGGTCATCTTGGCAGTTGCCTCGTGGCTCTTGCCCAATTCCTGGATCATAGATTTTTCCTGACTTTTTATTTTTTTTTCAGAATAAATCTATATAAATATATTAAACTGAAATGTGTACGTAAGAAGGCCTGAGGATGAGGGAAATGGAATCTTACAGTAATTTTTGTCTTTTTTTCATAGAAATTATAAGAATGCCACTCTCTACCAACTCTCTCTCTCTTTTGCTTTTTTTTTTTTAATTACAAGAATGCCACTTGATGAAGGGTAATTTGACCCGACCTCGTAGCCTGGGGACACGTGTGCATGACCTGGCACGGTGAACAACTCAACCTAACAACACAACCGCAACTCGACAGGAGAGACACGCCAAGCCCAACGCTGGCCAATTTTGACTTTGACGCCAGGCCAATTTTGACTCCCACCAAGTGTTAAAGGTCCTGAGCTCCCCCAGGGGCCCAAGCTCCTCGTAAGGGGCCCGGAGCTCTCCTTTCCCAAAGAGGAGGCACCCTGGCTCGTGGTCAAGTGGCCCGAGCACCTCGGGACAGCACCGTCCTCCCTCCCCCCAGTGCAAGCACCTCGGTACAGGGACAAACCTGCCCCAGACAGTCCGGCACGCGTTAGTTCGGTAGGCTGTGGGGAGCCCTGTCTGACATCCATACCCACCGGACCCGATGGCAGGGCTCTGATTCCTCGCCATAAGGTGTTCTGTTTGCTCCCTCTGGAAAGCATGACACGATTGTCAAGCCCGTACCAGGTGATGACAATTTGTGGCGGCAACCTGCGCCTGCCACACCTGCCCTGGCAGTAACGGTAAGGGCGGTGGCGGTTATGCCAGGCATGACCAGGCTCCAACATAAAAAGAACTCTAACTCGCATAAGAAAAAGGTATTGAAGCTTAAGCACTTTGAGCACTCTTACTCCCTACTCTCTCCTTGAGATTTTTCCTCAGTTCTAACTTAGCCATCGGAGTGTTCCCACCGGGATAACTCCTCGGAAACCCTTCACTTTTTCCTTCCTCTCAGGTGTCATTCTTTCCAATCGGAAGCCAGGTCACAGCCAACTAGGAGGGCCCAGATCGTGCAGCATCATTTGGCGCCATCTGTGGGAAACGCTTCAAAAAGCCTCCCTTTAATCCCTACGAAACTTCCCTCTTTTGCAGACCAGCACCATTGACACCCATGGCTTCTTCTAGCAACTCTGAACGCCGGAGCACCCCAAAGGAGCAACTCCAACTACCACCGTTTGCATCGGGTAGTTCATTGTCCCCCTCTCTGCGGACGGCATTCCTAACCTGAGCGCGCCCGTAACGGTGGTACCCATAACCGTCCCGCCGCCCCCGACAATCCGGACGACCTTCGCTGAACCCACCGTTCTCCCTCCGGTGGACGGCCAAGGCCAACTCGAAGACTTGATGCAGTGCATGCGGGCCATGCAGGCCCAAATGCAGCAGTTCCAACAACTCCAGCTTCACCAGCAGCAAGCGCTGCACCAAGTGTCTTAGTACCAGTACCACCAACAGTTCCTTCGTTCCCTCCCCGACACCCGGCAGTGCGGCCAGCCAAGCCTCAGCGCCGCATCGAACTCCCTTCCCAGTATGGAGAAGCTTCGGCATCAACTCACGGAAGGAAGGGAAGACTCCCTACCCCCGCCGCGCGGCCCGCAGTCAAGTCGGGGGCTTCCCAACTGGTTAGGTCAATGTCACCCCAACACTCGCAGTTCGAGCCTCTGCACGCGGAGAATCGGTTTGAGGTGCTAGCCGACAACCCGGAGCAAGGTCCTTCTGTCCGCAGCTACCGAAAGCCATCCCCACCTCCCGCTGGGCCCATCGCACTCAGCAATACAGAGGCTAGCAGCACCAACGTCGAGCCGGCCAAGAAGCAGCGAAGGCGTCGCTGGGCCCACCGAACTACCACCGCCCCCAACCTACCCGAGCTCAAGGGCAAAATAGAAGTAAGTTCGGGAGAGGTGAGAGCCACCCCGCTTCTCTCGGTCCCCTCTCCTCTGTCCCCGGAGCTCCTCGCAGTCCACATGCCCAAAGACTTCAAGCTCCCACTGTTGGACAAATACGATGGGTCTTTCGACCCCAATGACCACGCCGACGCCTTCCAGTCCCAGATGCATCTGGCCAGGGCAAGCGAATCGTGCATGTGTATGGCCTTCTCCACTACGATCAAAGGGGTGGCTCGCACCTGGTACCGAAACCTCTCGTCGGGCTCGGTAAGGAGCTGGGCACAGTTCGTGGAGGTCTTTACCTCCCACTTCGTCACTAGCAAGAGATGCCCGAGGACTCAAGGAAGCCTCATCAGCATAGTCTAGAGGGAGGGGGAGTCCATTCGAAGCTATATCAAGAGGTTTAATGACGCTTGCCTACAGATACCCGACCTGGACCCTGCAGTTCGGCTGACGGCCCTCAAACGAGGTATCACCCACAAAGAATTCAGATGGCACGTGGTCGTCAACCAGCCCAAAATCGTGTCCGAGTTCCTCGAGCTCGCAGATCGGTTCATAGGACCAGAAGAGGAGATCAACCAGAAGGGCGAGCACCCCCCCGAAAAAAGAAAGAGGGAACCGGAACCCCCAGCTCCTAATGACTACAAGAGGAAGAAGGATCAAACTCGGGGGAAGCAGCTAATCCAGCCTTTCCGAACTACAGCAGCCGAAAGGGTGTTTACACCCCTCAACACGAAGCGGGCCGAGATCCTCATGGCAATCAAGGACGCCCCGTATGTGAAGTGGCCACCTCGGCTCAAGGCCGATCCTAGTGTTAGGAACAAGAACTTGTTGGACAGTTTTGTATGCCCTTAGCTTCAATCAGAATGACGTACTTTATGAGTTTATTGTAAATGAATAAAAGTGCATATTTAATTCATGTTCCCTTGGTATGTTTCTATGTAATACCCTTAAACTGGACACTTAATGAGACTCATGTTAGTTTAGAATGTTCATAGCCAGCGGATCGGTCTGGGGAGACCTATCTTGATAAGGCTGACACTGTTGTGCCACCAAGTCGGTTGGGGTGGCCTGTC
The DNA here is from genome assembly GCF_055504915.1 of Nelumbo nucifera. Taxonomy (NCBI): domain Eukaryota; kingdom Viridiplantae; phylum Streptophyta; class Magnoliopsida; order Proteales; family Nelumbonaceae; genus Nelumbo; species Nelumbo nucifera. Next base: position 135,867,164 of record NC_142649.1, on the reverse strand, counting down.
TTAGCTGCCAGGGTGAGACCCTAGGCACATACAGTGTAGGATTAATTGAATCTTTGAACTGGACCAAATTTCCAGTATTGCCCTGGACCTTGGAGATTAATGGGCAAAACTGGAAAGTTACACCCGACCCCTAAACTCGATTATGATACTACACTAGGTGTCGTATTGGCCTGTCTTTGATGTATCAATCAGTGAGATCCTTAGCGGGGGTCAAAGGTAATGATCGGATTGCCTGTCGGACAAGGGTAATGATCGGGGATGCACTATCACTGATTGAAACCAAGACTGTCAGCAGCCGATTTTAATCGTTGAGATTTGTTTTGCAAAGTATATTTTATATGAGATGTAAAAGTATATATATTATGGTTTCTAAAATGTTTGCAAAAATGTTTTAATTCCCGGGATCCATATAAGTAGAGAGTGCAACACTGTTCCTTGCAGCCGAGGGAGAGGTCCTCTCTTGTCGGGCAGTGTATGATCATTATGGGTTGAGAGGTTAAGTGTAAGACCATTGAGGATAATAATTAATGGGTTAATCTTGCAGCTGCCCACAATCCCTGGGTGTTACAAGGTGGCTTGGCCCAGGGACCACTTAGGGTAAGTGTTGGGCCCATAGAGCCCATTTGATGGGTTTCAAGGGGTGCACTGTCCATAGCAGTGTATTCGGCCAGGCCTTGTAACAAAGGCTGGGCCGAACCCATGTGATTCATGTGTAGATCAATGCTTGGGTCTCATGCCATACAAGGAAACCCAATTGGGCAGCAATTAGGAAGGTTAAGTGAGCACATAAGCTTAATGGGCCTAAAGCCCATTTCAAACTGGACTTATTTAATAAGTTAAATATGGGTGAATTCTGAGATGGATCAGCAGATAGGATAGGGCCTTAACCCTATCCACTCAGAGATTCCAGATCTAAATGTGATTTGGATCTGAAAACCTCCTAATGAGATTAGGAGAACGTTGATCCAATCTGTAGATAAGATTAGGGTTTATCCTTATCACCTAAAGAGATGTTTTGATCCAAATAAGATTTGGATCAACAACTCCTAATTGGATTAGGAGCTGATCCTTTGGGGTTACAAAGAAGGAGGGGGCGGCAGCCTTTAGAAAAGACACATAATCAGATCCTCTTAAGAGCTGAAATCACAGAAGAAGGATTTCTACAATCCCTGCGAAGATCTTTCTTGCCGCCTCCTTCCTACAGCCACCAGACATCCAGTTCGATCTCCAGTTGTGGGAGAAGTCAAGATTTGATCTTGACATCAGTTCTTTGAGAAAGAATTGATAGGAAGTTGTGCTCATGTGCCATCCTGCTGTTTCTTGCGAATGACAGAGTTCTTGGAGAAGGACACTGTTGATTCTGCTCCATCCTACACTGCGCCATCTTCAGTGGAAGCAGTCTTTGGATCCTTCCTTGGGCGTGAACACCTTCGTTGGGAGATATTATTTCTCCGTATCAAGTATAATCCTCTCCTAGTCCTTTTGGTTCAGATCTGGTTCAGTTTATGGTTCAAGATTGATCCTTGAAAATATGATTTTCTAAATAGGGAATGTGATTCCCAGTTGAAAGGGAGAGAAAAAATTTTGAAATTCGCCCCTTTATTCCGCATGATTTGGGCGTCCATACGATGAATCTCTCATCCCTTCAGAACTTGTACTATAGCTTCCATAGAGATGGTCATAGCACTGAAAATTGTAATAACCTCCGCGATGAGATAGAAGAACTCATCCGTCGCGGATATTTGAGAAATTTTGTACAGCATGGCAATAGTAATAATAAAGCAGGTCGGCACGGGGGGCAAAATAAAGAAACCCCCGAGTCCAGCAGACAGGCGGAGCAGCCGCAGGAACGGCCTCCAAACGAGAGGCCGGTCCGAGGGACCATCCACGTAATCGTTGGGGGATTGATTGTCGCGGGCTGCACCTCGACAGCAGCTCGGTCATCAGCCCGCGAAGCTGCCAGAGAAGAGTTAAACCCCCTGAAGCGGCCAAAGGTGGAAGAGTCAATCTTCTTCACTGAAGATGACGCGCGAGGAGTCCACTACCCCCACGACGGCGCGCTCGTCATCAAGATCAAGGTCAACGACTTCAAAGTCAAACGTGTCCTAGTAGATTCGGGCAACTCGGTAGACATCCTTTTCAAGGCAGCCTTCGATTAGCTTCAGATCCCGGAGAGTGACCTGAAGCCCGCATGTACTCCACTAGTGGGATTCAGCGGCGAGTAGTTCAGGCCGTTAGGGAAAGTCACTGTGTCGGTGGAGGTCGGTACTTGGCCCAATGTGGTAAGGCTCAATCACGAGTTCCTAGTGGTTGCAACCCCTTCTCCATACAACGCGATAGTGGGCCGACCTATCACCCACGTCCTGCGAGCAGTAGTCTCCACCTACCACCTAGCGATGAAGTTCCCTACGGGTTTTGGAGTCGGAGTGGCGCAGGGCGATCAGCTCACATCCCGCAAATGCTATGTAGCCACCCTCAAAGGAAAGGCCAAGGTAGTTGATGACCTCGAACTGGGACGACCCGCAGAGCAGCCCGCAGAGCGTGCTACGGCTACCAAGGAGACCATCTCCATTCCAACTTCGGCAGATGATCCAGCTCGAGTACTTCAAATTGGCGCTTCCATCGAGGAACCCCTGCGGTCTCAACTGGTAAGCTTCTTGCTTGAAAACCTAGATATTTTTGCATGGTCGGCGGCAGAAATGCCCGGCATAGACCCCAACGTTATCACTTACAGACTTAACATTGATCCTTCAATTAGGCCCGTTAAACAAAAGAAGCACAACCTAGCCCTAGAACGGTGGAGGGAAGTCGACGAGGAGGTCGGGAAACTCCTTGCAGCCAATTTTATCAGGGAAGTCCATTACCCGAGCTGGGTAGCCAACCCCGTTCTGGTAAAAAAGGCAAATGGTAAGTGGCGCATGTGCGTCGACTACACCGACCTGATCCGGGCTTGCCCTAAAGACTACTTCCCACTTCCCAGGATCGACTGCCTAGTGGACGCAACCTCAGGGCATGAGTTGCTGAGCTTCAGGCTATAACCAAATAAAAATGGACCCAGCAGACAAGGAGAATACCGCCTTCATAACCGAATTTGGCCTGTACTACTACAAGGTCATGCCCTTCGGGTTGAAGAACACTAGGGCTACTTTTCAGAGACTTGTAAATAAGCTGTTTGAGCCACTTGTTGGCACAAAGGTAGAGTGTTATGTAGATGACAAGGTTGTCAAAACCCAGTTTTTCACATGAACTAATACATGATTTGCACTCAATCTTTGAAATCTTGCGTAAATTTAATATGAAATTAAATCCGAATAAGTTCGTCTTCGGTGTCACCTCGGGTAAATTCCTAGGGTTCATCGTCAACCGGCAAGGCATTGAAGCCAACCCGAACAAAATTAAGGCCATCTTGGAAATGAGACCACCTCGAAAACTAAAAGTGGTCCAGAAGTTGAATGGCCGATTGGCCGCCCTAAGTCGCTTTTTATCCAAGTCCGCAGATCGTTGCCTGCCTTTCTTTAAGGCATAAAAAGCAAAGGCTTTGAATGGACTGAAGACTGCCAGCTCACGTTTGACGAGCTCAAAAGGCACCTCGCCAGCATCCCAGTCTTGACCAGGCCTGAAGTGGGTGATGTTTTGGAACTGTACCTCTCGGCGAGTGATGAGGCGGTCAGCTCGGCACTAATAAGAGAAGTAGATCGGGTCCAATGACCCATCTATTATGTTAGTAAGATGTTGCAGGGAGCGGAGGCGAGATACCCAGAGATAGAAAAGTTAGTTTATGCACTAGTTATAGCAGCCCGAAAGCTTCACCCATACTTCCAAGCTCACACCGTCGTTGTCCTTACCAATAAGCCTTTGAGGCAAGTTTTGCTCAAGCCCAAAGTCTCAGGAAGGTTGACAAAGTGGGCCATCGAGCTTAGCGAGTACGAGCTCCAGTATAAGCCGCGAACCGCTATCAAGGCCCAAGCTTTGGCAGATTTTGTCGTAGAATGTACCTTTAGCTCCGAAGTCCCCAGGCTGGTAGAACGCGAGGTCCCTGGTACGGGAGAGCTCGGAGTTCCTAGACCGGTTGAACTCGAGCACCGTGAAGTAGCTACCAACGCGGCATCTCTCCTAGTTAGGCCAATCCCGAACTGGGATGAAGAACCCTGGATCCTTCACGTAGATGGCTCGTCGAATTGGCAGGGTAGCGGAGCTGGGATCGTCCTGTACGGACCAAGCGGTGTGAAACTGGAGTACGTGCTACACTTTGAGTTCATGGCATCCAACAACGAAACAGAATACGAAGCGTTGCTAGCCGGGTTGGCCCTGGCAAAGGAAATGAAAGCCAAGCACATCGTCGTCTGCAGTGACTCCCAGCTCATGGTAAATCAGTTCCTGGGCGAGTACGAAGCCCGCGAACCAACTATGGTAGCATACTTATCCAAAGTGAGAGAAACTCTACTCAACTTCCGGTCACATTTCATCCGGTAAATCCCAAGATCAGAGAATGTTGAGGTCGATGCCCTATCACAATTAGCCAGCACGGGGGACAATACCATGAGGACTGTGTATATAGAAAACCTACATCGGCCTAGCATTCTCAGGGGGGCAGAGGAGGTCGCTCCTGTCGTTCAAGTAGAGTCGAGCTGGATTGACCCACTCACGAGCTTTCTGCTACATGGGGCCCTCCCTGCAGACCGTAATGCCGCCAGAAGGGTAGAGCGCCAGGCAGCCAAATACGTCGTAATAGACGGACGGCTGTATCAAAGATCCTACACACTCCCCTACCTGCGCTGCTTGCAACCCTCGGAAGCCAAGCTCGTCCTCTGTGACACTCATGAAGGCTTGTGCAGTGGACACTTGGGGGGGCAGGGCCCTCGCTCAGAAAGCACTATGACAAGGGTATTACTGGCCAACCATGAAAGCATATGCGACCGAGCTTGTTAAAAAATGCGATAAGTGCCAGAAGCACACTAACATCCACCACCGGCCTGCCGCCGATCTGAAATACCTCACTAGCCCATGGCCATTTGCACAATGGGGGATTGACCTACTCAGGCCATTCCCGCCAGCAGTAGGGCAAAGAAGGTTCCTAGTGGTGGCAGTGGACTATTTCACAAAATGGGTCGAAGCTGAACCTCTCACGACAATCACAGCTCGGAACATGCAGAACTTCTTTTGGAAGAACATAGTGTGCCACTTCGGATTACCCCGGGTACTGATCTCCGATAATGGAAAGCAGTTCGAGGACATCAAGTTCCAGGACTGGTGCCGAGAGATGGGAATTCAGCAGAACTTCACCTCAGTGGTGCACCCTCAGGCGAATGGCCAAACGGAAGTTACGAACAAGGCTACCCTTCGAGGACTGAAAGCGCGCCTGGACCGAACTAAGGGACTGTGGACGAACGAGCTGCCTAGTGTACTTTGGGCCTACCGTACCATGGAAAGGACTGCCACAGGAGAAACTCCCTTTAACCTTACATACGGTACCGAAGTAGTCATCCCAGCCGAAATTGAAGTTCCCTCGCTAAGATCATAAGCATACGAAGACAGAACAAATGAGGACGAGCTATGTACCAACCTTGACCTGCTAGGTGAAGTGCGGGACCTCGCATACATTGGGACCGCGGCCTACCAACAAAGGATAGCTCGGTACTATAACGCCAAGGTCAAAAAGCGAACTCTCCGCGTTGGTGACTTGGTTCTCCGCAAGGTTATGGTGCCTGAGCCCGGCGTTGGCAAGCTCGGTCCGAACTGGGAAGCGCCCTACCGAGTAAAGCGAGTACTCGGGGAAGGAACATACGAACTCAAAACCCTAGAAGGGAAACAAGTACCTCGGGAGTGGAATATCGTCAACCTAAGACTATATTACCCGTAAACCACTGAACTGAGTGAACCGCGAGCCACTCCCTTCTAGCCTTAGGGCCAATCCGCCGAACTAGCGACAACCTCGGCAGCACGAAGTCCAGTCACTCCCCCGGTAGGGACAGACTCCAGCAAAATAGTTTAGAGTGACCACGGGTCACACACGCCTCAAGTGTTTGTCGGACTGAAAGGTCAGTGCGTGCACAGCCGTGTTCACCTAGCAGAGGGAGGTTCGTTAGTACTCAAGAAAGAAGAAGGAAAGAAAGGAGAGAGAGAGGTAGCTATTAGGGAGGGAACTCACCACCATGGCATGGGTTGCAGCACGGGCTCCAAGCTGACCAGGAGAGAGTTCGACCCAGTCTACGACCTCCGCGGTGATAACAACCCCCCTACTTCTTTCCAGACTGGTATCGGGATTCATGATGCTCTCCTCCTCCTCCTCAGTCCCCGAGCTGGATGCCACTGTATCCACGACGCAATGGGTCGATCCTTTGGGAACTTCGGCAGCAGCCCCGGCGAGATGTGGGACCTCGGCGGCAGCCCCGGTGGGATTTGGGACTTCAGCGGCAACACCGGCTAGCTCAACGGTTGACTCTGCCGCCGCTTCAGGCCCTTGAGGTGGTAAGTCCCCCTCCAAATCTATCACAGGAGGGGCATTAGGAAGCTCGGGCCCCGAAGAGGGGACCTGCGGGAGATCAGGTTCAGGGGTATGGGTCCTCGAGGGTTCCACACGCGCTTTCTTGGTAGCCCGCTTCTTCCTCTTCTTCATCTGACAGAGGAGCCTCAAACCGGTAATCCTCTCTTCCTCCATGGAACCTGCAACAGAGCTCGGCGTTAGTAAAATTCGAAGACACTAGGTAGACTGAACAAAATGCTAAAGTGGAAATCGACCTACCCGGGCTCAAACCGGCCTGAATGAGCTTTTCTTCAGCAATGTAGGCCACTTTGTGTTGCTCCGGACTACAAAGTAGTCCCGCCTCCAGGCCGGGACCTTGTGTAGCATTTTGAAACCCGAGCAAGGGGACAAGTAGTAGGTCTGCCCATGCTCGGGTGGAGCGCTAGAGGCACTCTTTTTTATTAACAAGATGGAGCAGAGAATATCTGCGTCTAGAGAGAAGTTTTGTTTGGAACAGAGGGAGATAGTCCCGACCAGGTTCCGAATAGAATTGGGGTGGAGTTGGTCCAGCGTGATGCTAAAGCACCTCAACACCTCGGGAATAAGGTGGTGGAGCGGGAGACGAAACCCGCCAACTAGTTGTTCCCTGAAGATCACGATCTCATCTGGACCGTGCTCCCAAGGGAAGTTGCCAGTAGGAAGACTGTACAAGTACTCCTAGGGTAGGTTAAACTGATGGATGAGGTGCTGAAGCCTCTCTTGCGTCATGACAAACGAACCGAACTGGTCCGGCACCCGACCTCGACGAGAGGTAGACGCCAGTTTGCCCGAAGTCACTTGAGCCTCGTGAGAAGGACGGGCGACGGCAGGGTCACCCTGACCCGAGGTACCCACCTCGGGTTCGTCTAAAAGACTGTCCCAGCTAGACATCGAAGGGAATGAACTGGGAAAGAAAGAGAGAGAAAGGGAAGCTCAGAGACTCACCAGGAAAATGACGCAACCGGACTAGAAGACCCGAGCTGAAGACCCCAGACGCGAGCTCACGGTAGATGAAAGGTACTTAGTGCCGAAAGAAATTGACCAGGGTCCCCCAGTATTTATAGCCGATGGGCCTGGGTGCCTACAGCCAGGATTGAAGCGATCTAACGGTCCTCAAGAAAACCAGCTGGGAGACTCCCAAGGCGAAATCAGTTTAGCGCATTTTTTGGTGTCCGCGAAGTCTAGATCACGTGGCGTCCATGCGTAAGCTGTACACGACCCAGGTTTTCTCTTTGAACGAACCGAATGCCGGATTGGTTCGGCCAATGAGTCCCCCGACAGGATGGCACGAAGACTAAACCAAATCCACCCAGCGCGTCATGAACTCTCCGTGCTGGGTCACCACCCCCAGCACGGGGAGTGGGGGGCAATTGATGAAGGGTAATTTGGCCCAACCTCGTAGCCCGGGGACACGTGTGCATGACCTGGCATAGTAAACAGCTCAGCCTAACAACACAACCGCAACTCGACGGGAGAGACACGCCAAGCCCAACGCTGGCCACTCGGCGAGTTAAGCAACTCGCCGAGGACTGACGCCTGGCCAATTTTGACTCCCACCAAGTGTGGAAGGTCCCGAGCTCCCCCTAAGGGGCCCGGAGCTCTCCTTTCCCAAAGAGGAGGCACCCTGGCTTGTGGTCAAGTGGCCCGAGCACCTCGGGACAACACCGTCCTCCCTCCCTCCAGTGCAAGCACCTTGGCACCTCTGTACAGGGACAAACTTGCCCCAGACAATCTGCCGTGCGTTAGCTCGGTAGGCTGCGGGGAGCCCTATCTGACATCCGTACCCATCGGACCCAATGGCAGAGCTCTGATTCCTCGCCAGGCAGTGTTCAGTTTGCCCCCTCTGTAAAGCATGACACATCTGTCAAGCCCGTACCTGGTGATGACAGTTTGTGGCGGAAACCTGCGCCTACCACACCTTCCCTGGCAGTAACGGTAAGGGCGGTGGCGATTATGCCAGGTATGACCAGGCTCCAACATAAAAAGAACTCTAACTCACACAAGAAAAAGGTATTGAAGCTTAAGCACTTTGAGCACTCTTACTCCCTACTCTCTCCTTGAGATTTTTCCTCAGTTCTAAGTGAGCCATCGGAGTGTTCCCACCGGGATAACTCCCTGGGAACCCTTCACTTTCTCCTTCCTCTCAGGTGACGTTCTTTCCATTCATAAGCCAGGTCACAGCCAACCAGGAGTGCCCAGATCGTGCAGCATCACCACTCTCTCCTACCAACTCTCTCTCTCTCTCTCCTTATAAATTATAAGAATGCCACTCTCTCTCCAACTAAGGGAGACCTCAACTCAGCTGCTAGGGGACTTGCAATCAAAGGTAGTTGAGTTTGAATCAAACTGAGCATGGCTCGAACTTTTGAGCTCAAGCTCAAGTCTCTAATTTGAATCGAGCTCAAGCTCTAGCTAGACGACACATCGACCATTTAGGGAGACCTCAGCTCGGCACCTTGATCACTAAGGGAGATCTCGGCTCAGCACCTCAACAACTGAGGGAGACCTCAACTCGACACCTTATCAACTAAGGGAGACCTTAGCTCGACACCTTGCCTAGTAGGAAAACCTCAACTCGGCACTTCAGTAGCCGAGGGAGACCTCGATTTGGCACCTCGGCAATTGAAGGAGACCTCGGCTCGGCACCTCGGTTGCTTGAGAGATTTACAATCAAAGGTAGTCGAGCTCGAACTTCTAAGCTTTTGACTCGAGCCAAGCTCGAGCTTGAGCTCAATTCTCTAATTCGAATTGAGCTCGAGCCTGATAGTTTATGAGTGAGCCTCTACAACATAGGGCCCCCTCCGCTAGTTATTAGATTAAAGGAACAAAAATGGCAAACCAAATTACGACGTGTGGTGAGTAGACAACGGATGCCACATAAACAACCAATATGTTCCATGTGTCACTTGAATAAGCCACACACCATGGCTCACAATCCACCTCAGAAATCTGAAATTGTAGCCCCCTCCTAGTCTACTAGTAGACCCCCCCTATAAACTGCATCTTGCTCATGAATTTTGCATCAATCCACAGGCATGATTCAGTCCACCCCTAGAAATCCTAGCTCCACCCTAGGGGTGGACTGAATTATAAAAACCCTTTTCTAAGGGATTTTTAGCCTACACTCTACCTCAGAATTCTGATTTGCAGCCCCCTCCTAGTCTACTAGTAGCCCCCTTCTATAAACCACATCCTACCCATGAATTTGGCATCAATCCACGGGCAGGATTCAGTCCACCCCTAAAAAAAATCCTAGCTCCACCTAGGGGTGGACTAAACCATAAAACCCCCCTTTTTTTTTTGAAAATCCATAGACTCTTATCACATCTTTGCACTTATCCACTAGTGTGTATATATACTAGTGGGGCCCATATGATGTATGGAAAAAAGATGTTAAGACTGCTTCATGGGCTACACAATGCAGAGGTTCATTTCTCAAACCCATAACTAATAATTATGAAAATTATTAATTCTAATTATTTATTTGAATAATTAAAAATTTTATAATTGAACTTTCACTAAATTAAATTATCAAATCTAGTAATTTTTAGTAAGAAATTAGAAAAAATATTAAAGATCATTGATATGAATAAAGTAATTCTCAAAAATTTCTGTATTTATGAATAATTAATTACTAAAAATGTCAGAATAAATTGATATTTTAATTATTGTAATTAACATAATTTTCTGGAAATAATCATTGTCAATTTTATATAATAATAGTAATTTTTAATTAATTTCATACAATAATAAAAAATTAATTAAAATGTCGAATATTTTCATTAACATCTTCATATAGTAATATCAGTAAATTACTACAACAACAATTTAGTAATTTGGATTAAGGGATTTATTTTAATTAATTTTATTTATGATGACTATCCCCTCTTGTGTAGCTCATTACCCAAAAAATGTGGTGTCTTAACTACACATAGATCTACAACATACATGAATCAGAGATTCAATTAACCATATAAGAAGCAAAACAATACATGTTTCAATTTACAAAAACCTAGCAATATACAAAAAAAAAAAACAAGCACTTAGTTGCAATGATACTTCAAATGTTCAATATTCAAGAAAAAATATAATGGAGTGGAAATGCTTAGGTAAGCATCCATTTTTTTTTTTGGTTATATAAGATATTAAAATGAATAGCAATCTTCAAATAAGCCCTTCTGAAATGCACCCCCCAAAAATATAAGCAACTCCAACTTATGATTTAGATTTTATTTTATTTTTTGGTAAAGTACTTATGATTTAGATTCAACTAACCAAATAAGAAGAAACAATACCTGTTTCAATATACGAATAGCCCAGCAATATACAAAAAAAAAAAACTTAATTACAATGGAATTCAAGGAAAAATATAATGGAGTGGAAATTTTAAGGTAAACATTCACCCATTTGTTAAAAAAGGTACATTAAGCAAATCTTAATAACCAAAATATAAAACGTCACAGGAAAGTGACGATGGCATATAAAATGGCAATGCATTTTAGTTTTATTAAATTGTTTTTTATTTTTATTTAATTTTTATTATTTCTAAATAGAATTTATGGGAATTTAAATTAATAATAATAATTAAATCTAAACGTAATAATTTTGTTAATTATTTCTTAATTTTTATATTATAAATTTATAGTAGTATTTATTGTTATCTCAATCTTCTAATCTTTGCACACAACTTCTACCCACAAACTTTGAATTTGGGGATTAATATCCAAAGTCCAAAAACGCCAAGAAAATAGAAGGGTGAACCAAACTTAACCTTTTGTTCCATCAATTAAACCAGTAAATGAGAGGCATCTTAAATAAGACTTGTCTCGAATTCATAATTCACATATTTACACCAACAAAAATTTTAGGAGAATACTACCATAACCAATTGCTTAAAAGCGAAAAATTATGGAACCTACATGATAATTCCACAGCCGTGTCTCTCTCAATCCTCAGTTTTGGTTGGCTCTCCAGGGAGCTCAACGTCAAGTGGTAGAGATATATAGTATTTGGCTCTCGTTTGTGGGATGTGGTAACTGAAATTTCACATGGTACACATAGGGCAGGTGTTCTTTCTTTGGTACAAGACCTACCTCTGCTCTAGCAAATTGGCTAGTTCTCAGTCCCACATTTTGCTTTCAATGGATCCAACTCCACATGAAAACACGAATCAGAATCAGCTTCAGAGCAACATGACGATGCAATGACAGCTTCTAGTTGAGTGTGATGGTGTCATACTTTCCGGTTGGATAATCTTGAGTCCAGAGAGAGAGAGAGAGAGAGAGAGAGGGAGGGAGAAAACATGACACTTTACCTGGGTTGACAACGATGTGGTGAACTTGACTATAGCAATAGAAGTGCAACTAAACTACAATCCAGAGATCCATAGCGATCCTACAGAACAGAGAGAAGAAAAAACATTCAATAAAAACACAATACTAATACAGCGATTTAAATTATGTAAACATCTCCAACAACTTGAAATAGAGCCAAAGCTCCATCAATTCTAGTTATCACCTCAGCCACAACCTTCTCTACAACACTAAGCAACAGTGGGCTTTAGATGATGCCTCAAGGAATGGTAAAAATTAACAGTGGAAAAATGAAATCGAGAGAAAGAAATAAATCCTTCTACAACCACAGAAGAAAATCAAAGAAGAGAACAATAACTAACTCACACGAAAAACACAACAACAATGAAACGCCTATCAAAAAAAAGAATGATAATTAGGAGTAGAAAACAACTAGATGTAAGTAAGAAAAAACTCTGCAATGAGAGGGAGAATGGGGCGGAGGGCGAAGCCCCTATTTTGCGGTCAAAAACAAACACTGGTATCGGAGCTTCAGACATAGTGAAAGAAAAGGTTTCCTTAATTTTTGTTAGGAAAGGTGGGAGTGTGAAAGTTGGAGAAGATATTGATAGGTTAGGAAGACTGTAAAAGGAGTAATATTTTTATGAAGGGAAGGAGAGGAAAATATTTTTATGAAGTTTCCTGTACATGTATTTGCTGTATAACACGATTATTGACTTTAGAGAACTTTGCCACGTGACCTATTGGAAAGAGAGGGAGTGAATAAGAGAGACGAAAAGGGGTAACTGAGTAAGGGAGAAATAAGATAGGCTTAAAGAGAGATGAAAAAGGGGAATGGGAGAAAGAAAGAGCTACTAGCGTGTAATCAATCAATTGTATCATAAAAGTTTTTAGGGAGAATGTCGGTTCAACCCAGCGTCAAAATTCTTAAGCCTAACGTACAATTGGGGTAGGTGTCAGATCGGAATTGATGCCAATTCACGGGCGAGCATTGATGTATAGGGTGGGGGTATTTGACATTTTGAACTTTTATAAGTTTGTAGTGGAATTCAGAATTCTGCATTAAATTATGAATAATTAATCCGATTGTGTTTATCAAACTCATGAGAGTTTTGGTTCGCATAGATTTTTGGGGTTTTTATTGTTCAGTTCACCCCAGAAATCTGAGCCCACCGTACAGGTGGGATGAATCCTGATCGTGAATCGATGCCATATTTACGGGTAGGATGTGGTTTATAAGGGGCTGCTTAGTAGACTAAGTGGGGGCTGTAATTTCAGATTTCTGAGGTGGACTGCAGTCTACTTACCCCTAGATTTTTTTTTTTCGATTTTCTTGAAACACTGCACACTGATATGCTGCATGTACCATGAGTTTGATAACATTTTAGGGAGGTATTTGTAGTGTTCTGTGCATAGTGTGTATTAAGCATTGTGCACATAACCTGATAGCAGATCTGAACTCCTGTACATAAAAACATGGGAGAATGACAATTCAGTCCATGGTCAGAATTTATAGGCCTTAAATACAGTTGGGGTGGGTGTCAGCTTAGAATTGATGCCAATTCAGAGAGGGCATTGATGTATAGAGTGGGGATTTTTGACATTTTGAATATTTATAGTTATGCATATAAATCAAAATTCTTCATTGGGCCTGTCCGTACTTTTAGTAAAAACATCTCCCATGTTCCCATTTCCCAATGTACATATACATATGTAGTGTCCTGTTGTTTATAGCACGTATACATCATTTGGGGGTGGCAGACCAAGATTCCTTTTTAACCACTACTGTGCCTGCTTAAAATATGAAATTATGAATGAGAGCTGAATACAATGGCAGTATAGCACGCTGTGAAACCAATGATATGACCCATGTTATTATAACCACTCACTTAACTAGCATTTATGAATGGCGTGGGGCTTTTTTTGTGACGTTAAAACACACTGTTTTCAAAATTGAATCGGACCGACCGACAGTCAGACTGTTTGACCTGGGAATCAGTTATAATTTTGGGTAAGGATCAAAATTTTGTTATATATTGTATCGGAGCCTTTTCGATATGTCCCTATAGAGAGTGTTTCGGGTTGGCGAGTGGTTCAGAAGGTAGGCCGGCCCCTTTAAACTAGTTTCAAAAAAAAGAAACATAAAAAATAATACCGATACAGGCCGATATGCCCTATTGATATCGATAGCTTTTTTTACTTTTTTCAAAACCGGTTTAGGGCTCCTCCACCCCTTGAACCGATCAGACCCCTGATACACCCACTGTAAGGGCATATCGGAGAGGTCCCGGAATGATACATATTGGCCGATATGTAACGGTTTTTTAATCCTTGTTTGAACCTTGGTTTCAGGTTCAATTTTAGCCTGGACCGCTTTTTATGAAAAATATGTTAATTTTTTCAAAAAATCGCTGACCCAAGTAATCATATTGCTAAACCGTTCGACCTAGACAACGGTTTGAGGTTGAAATCAAATTCAAATTTTGAAAAAGACAGAGACTCCTCTCAGTCTCATACAGAAAATCTAACCGATTATAATGTCGATCAACTTATCTCTCTCTCCCCGAAAAACTGTGGCTGTTGGGGGCCAACAGCATACATTGTCGAGAGCATTTTTAAAAATGTCACATTACCATGAGAGTGGGTAAATTAGTAATTGCCCTTATTTTATTTGGACCAAAAACATAGACATGGGTGCGTGTGTAGGTGGAAGAGCCCAGCCTAAAAACACTCTCAACACAACCTATGCTGTTGGCCTGTTGCCTCAAAGCAGCCAAAGTTATCCCCCTATTTCTAGGTAGGTACCTATCATCAAGTATCAACCTCTCAAGTCTCTTTTTCTGACACCTCTCTCTAAACATCAGTTCCACTGTTATTACACATTACAATATCAGGTATATTTTTCAGACATTTGGTGTTACAGGTATATCCGTTTGACCCATTAACAAATGACAAGTGTGCTAAATGGCTATTTTCACATGATCAAATTTGTTGTTTTTGTTTATAACAGCAAAAAACTTTTCATCATCTCTTCTACACATGCCCTTATGCTAGGGCTGTTTGGTGTGAAGCACAAATTGGAATCAATCCAGACGCAATGGTGATGCAACCTCAGAGTGGCTCAGGTCTTTGTAATTTCAAATGACCAAGCAAAAAATCTCTTCTTACTTTGGGAAATTCTGTGTAATGATTTACATAATATGGCAAGCACGCAACAAGAAAATTTTTTATGGAGTTGAGATGATGCCTTCTGATATAATAAGCAAAGCCAAATACTATCTCTCCGGTGATAACAATCTAATGGCAAGGGGTATGCAAGCACAACGCATCAACATGATTGGAGTGGGAATTGTACTACTCTTCACATAGATGGCTCATTTGACCCAAACACAGGTGCTGCAGGACAAGCTTTCGTTCTTCAAGACACCGATAGAAACCTCACAATAGCAGAAGGCAGAATTTGTTGGGCCGTAAAAAGTTATGATGCAGAACTTCGTGCCTTAACTAGTGGTCTAGAAGCAGCCTCAACAGCCAATATAATTGATATAACAATATATTCTGATTGCCAAAAACTTGTTAATCTCTTCACAATTCACACCAGACCAAGTTCATGGGTAGAACAGATTCACTGGGCTCACATCCGGAATCTGCTGATTAGTTTCCAATCCTTCTTTTTTATTCATGTAAATAGACAGCTAAATCCAATGGCCCATAAAAGGGTAAGGTCACTCAACCATGTAGAAGCATATCATTCTACTACTATCAATGAAGCTGTTTTTTCTTGTGTGCAAAAAAAAAAAAAAGGTATATCCGTTTGACCCAACTAGTTAAACCGCTAACCTGGACACCTGTGGCTACGGAGTCAATTTTTAAAATATTGGAGAAAACTTTTGCTAATTGGAAGGTTGTCAAGAACGCTCTGACATGACAGGTTAACCCGAGACTGGATCTGCTACTCACATGGGCGCCTCACTCCCACATCCTACCATGCATTGAGAACATCTCCCATACTTGTAAGTTATTATTCACGGTGGATGTGCCTGTGAGGCACCCTTGTAAGGAGCAAATCCCGTTTGGGTTAACCCATTGATGCCCTTATTTGTCTTTTTAATTAAAATGGGAGAATTTACACTTTTACCCCACACCCATGGTTACGTATCATGCCTGAGAACATTCTCAATAGCCTAGGCTGCCCCATCAACAGCCAAAGTTTTTCCTGTGAAGCTAATACATTTACTTGAAAGAATGGTAGGATCCATCTAATGGACGCCATAAAGGTTGCGGAATGGGTGGGGCGAATTTCAAAAATTTCCTACCTTCTCCCAACTAGGAATCATATTCCCTAAATTTAGAATACAATATTCAAGGATCCTACTTGAACCCTAAACAAACCAGATCTGTACCAAAAGACAAATGGGAGGAATATACCTGATCCGGAGAAGCACTATCTCCCAAAGTTGGTGTTCACGCCCAAAGAACGCTCCAAGATCCGTTCCTGCTGAAGATGACACAGCTGTGGATGGAACAGAACCAGCAGGGTGCGTCCTACACACAGGATCCTTCACAAGAATCCTCAGGAAGTTCTAAACACTGAATCATTTTCAGTCTTTCTTGCAAGACTGATGTCAAGAACAGATTTCTTGACTTTCTTTTTCTGCAAAGATCTGATCTTGCAATGGTAGATGGCGGCGGTAGGAGATCTCCAAAATCGAAAAAGCTGAACTATTTTTTCTCTTTTTCTGGAGAGTATGAAATCTGATCTCTATTCGCAAGAACCTTTCTTGCGAATTTTCTTGGTTCGAAAAACTGTTGTTTTTCTCCTCATTTCTTCTTGATTAAGAAACCTCCTCAATCAAGAGTTATCCCAATCCAAATCAGTATTTGGATAGGGGATAATCTTAATCCTTTCTACAGATAGAGTTAGCTTACTCCTGATCTTATCAGGAGGTTACCAGATTCAAATCTAATTTGAATTTGGTCTTTAAGAGTGGATAAGGCTAAAGGCCCAATCCTTTTACTAACTTCAATCTCAAATTCGCCCCATGGATGGGTGATCATATCAGCTCACCTCGAAATGGGTTTTTGGCCCATTAAGTGTTCAGTGTCTAATTACTTTCCAATCTACTGCCCAGTTGGGCTTCTTTGTATGGCGTGGGACCCAAGCATTGATCTACACACCAACCACATGGGTTCGGCCCAGCCGAATTCACTGAAAAACTCAATAAACCCCTTGAGTCCATCGTATGGACCCTATGGGCCCAACACTTACATTAAGTGGTCCCTGGGCCAAGCCATCTTATAAAAACCCAGGGACTGTGGGCAGGTGCAAGATTAACCTATCAGGTATTATCCTAAATGGTCTTACACTTAACCTCTCAGCCCTTAATGATCAAGCACTGCCCGACAAGAGAGGACCTCTCCCTCGACTGCAAGGAACAGTGCCGCACTCTCCTCTCACATGGATCCCGGGAATTAAAACCATTTGCAAACATTTTGAAACCGTACATATAATATAAGTATATTAATTTTGCAAAACAAAATTCCAACAATTGAAATCAACTGCTGACAATTTGGTTTCCATCAGAGAGAGTGCATTCCCGATCATTACCCTTTGTCCGACAAAGTGGCTGATTCTGTCACTATGACCACCCACTCATATGAATTCTCAAACTGCCCCAACATACCCAGGTTTTGATCCCCGCTAAGGATCTCACTGATTGGTATATCAAAGACAGCCAGATCCGACACCTAGTGAAGTGTCATAATCGAGTCTAAGGGTCAGGTGTAACTTTTCAGTTTTGTCCATCTATCTCCAAGGCCCAGGACAAAACTGGAAATCTAGTCCGGTTCAAGAATTCAAGTAATCTCATACTGCATGTGCCTCGGGTCTTACCCTAGTGGCTGAGACAGGCCATCCCAACACTTGGTGGCACACCAGCATGATGCCTTGGCAGAATAAATCTCCCCAGACTTATCCAACGGCTGTGAACATTTAAAATTAACATGAATCTCTATAAATATCTAATTTGAGGGTTTTGCACAGAATTAAACCAAACAACATGAATCTAACATGCACTTTATTTATTTCCACTAAAGTACATCAAATCAGATTGAAACTAAGGACATACATAAACTGTCTAACATTACTATCTACTCCTTGCAAGTCGGATTTATTTCTCTCCTATTGACCATTCAAATAAATATGTAGTTCGTTAATTTTTCCAGAGTCAAAGACCTGATAGAGGTCCTAAAATTAACCTAAAGGTTGGATCCTACCAAGTGAAGCAGAGCAAAAAGAAAGGGGATTTTAAATCCAAAATCAAAACCGTACAATTGATAAATTAGGGAAAAAAAAAGAAAAGGAAAAGGAAAAACCATGAAAAGAGAGGCGGTTCAAAAAATTGAATATGTAATTTCAATTGAAGATTACAACTGTGACTAACAAAACTTACTATTTTGAATAACATACAAAACTCATACGCAATTACATACAAATAATGCCCGCGATACATGTCATCAACCCTAGTGGAATAATAGCAGGAGTTGCATCTCACGGTCAGGCAATCAAAATTTTTGGGAATCACCGCATGATGAAACATTGAGCGCAACAGTGAGTGAAACTGGCAATGATTCGAGCTTCACCTCTTGAGCTGTATTGCTTGGTTACCAGAAACAACAGGAGGCAGTAGAAGAGATTTGAAAACAGAATGTCAAAATTTCAGAACTCCCGGACAAACACCAAGAAATATAGCATTCACAAGAACTAATACCTGTGGGTGGAAAAGAGTGACTTTTATGTTTATCCTGTTAAATGATTTAAGATGAACAATCTTATCAGTCCGCATGTTCGAATCAGTTGGCATAGCAAGATGAAGTTACAGTTCTTGAAGAACTAGATGCAATTCTTCAGCACACTTGGCAATCAACCCTCCCCTCCTAAACCAAAAGCAGAACATGGAAATGTTAAGCTTCTGCATTCAATTTTATTTTGTAGCTAGGTAATCTTGGAAC
The DNA here is from genome assembly GCF_055504915.1 of Nelumbo nucifera. Taxonomy (NCBI): domain Eukaryota; kingdom Viridiplantae; phylum Streptophyta; class Magnoliopsida; order Proteales; family Nelumbonaceae; genus Nelumbo; species Nelumbo nucifera. The sequence continues at coordinate 135,848,339 of NC_142649.1, read as the reverse complement.
ATATTTAAACAGGCCATTCAATCAATAAGATATAAAACCAAATGTCATCAAGCATTTAGGAAACTAGAAGTAACATGCAGACAACTTGCTTCAAAACTTTATTATTTATTATTAAAACCCCAGACCTACCCCAATGAGCTGCTTGCTGATAGTTTATCATAACTGAAACACCCAAAGATTAGATGATGTAGAAAATATTTTGTTCCCTTTATGCATTATGAAGTACTACTGCTAATATCACAGACAAAGAAAATCCATTTGACATAATACGATGATAAAACATGGAAACATGCACCTAACTGTGACGATCAGGGTTTAAAATTTTGACATATTTCCTAATATTTCCAATTCCATGGTACTGAATAATAATATATTACTGGAATCAACATATTCCTCAGTGGAAACTACTAGCATGATGTTGAGTATAGAAGGTGGTGTTGTGACATGAGGAATTGGTAACAGTATTGTAGATATGCAGAGCAATGGTATTATCACACACCCAAGGGAAATGATGACCACTTTGAGTCATATTGGTTTTTTTTATGTGATGTTAAATCTTAGTTTTTGTTTGTGAAATAGATTATTTTGTTGATATATTAGAATTGTCTGCAGATTTTGAGTATGAATTTTGCTTCAGCTAACTTTATCATGTAATTTTAACTCTTAAAAGTGCATAGGACGGCCTTGTAGTGTATTATTTTGTCTAAAAACCACAATTTTTTTTGTTAGAAGGTCTAACAACCATAGTTTTTCTTTGTTTTGTTTGTTTGGAACAACATAATAATCTAAAGGGGTGTATTTATGCTTCTTTTATCATTTCATAAGATATCATTGTATATTTTTGCATATTTCACAATGATTTCAACATGTCTATATATTTTATAGTTCTTCAATACGGCATTTCTGACATACTTCTTACATTTCAATGACTAAGATTTTCACCAACATAGAAATTTTAAACCTTGAGTACGACTTTAAGAAGCTTTACATGCCATAGTGATGCACGAAGGTGTGCCACTATAAATATTAATTCATAATAAGCACAAAAAGACAAGGGCATAAATAGGAACAATGAAAATAAAGTAACAAAAATGGTGGTATATTAATTTAAAAAATATTAGAAGTTGTAATAAAAAACAAAAAAATCCAGGGTCCAGGCATCAAACAAGTAAAGTTGTCTCCCTGTAATATTACAACCAATGGAATCTAAACCAATAAAAAAAAAAACATAAAAGCTGGTAAAGAAATAAATCATCCAATCGCTATCTCAGACCCAAAAACAATTAAAACCCAGTAGGAGCTGGCAAGATTGAGAATGCAAGTTCAAGTCTGCGGGTAGCCACTTTGTGCCAAAGAAAAAGGCCAAAGGTTAGGACCATGCTCATTCTACCCCTCCCAAGTCCCAAAACCCTGGATAGCTAGGATCAACATTAAGTAAACCTTAGGATCTTGATAAAGGATTCAAGATAAATTTTAATATCAGTACCACATTTGCAAAATTCTAAAAATGTACTTGTTACAAAACAAACTTGAAATTTGATCATTTTTGAAAGATCAGCTCAAGGCCAAAGCCTTTCTGCCCTTCCAGCTTATCCAACAAGTAGCAAGTTGTTCCACCAACCAATGCAACATTTATGCAGGCATTTCTTCAATTAAATTCACACCTTTACAAAGTTAACACTTAAAGAAAAGTACGCTTACCTAGTCACTGTAGGAAGAACTTGCTTGATCTTCTGCAACTGCAAAAAGCACTGCTTGCAACATTCCCGTCTGTTCCCATTTGTTCAGATTCAGATATAGGAAATGGAAACCAAACCAGTAGAAAACCAGAAAGGGGGCAAAAGAAGGTCAGTGAGGGAGAAAAAATAAAGAAAGGCACCTGTGCTCTGCTTGAATATCAACCCCAACAGATGGAGAGGCTGACAGGGTTGAGCGGATTACTGGCCCAAATACGGTGACAAGCTTAAGCAGCATTTCCAATGAGACACTTGTATGCCTGTTCATTTATGAAATAATGTCAGCACAACCCTCTCATGAAATTTGCTAGTTTAAGTCCCAGAGGAATAGGCAGTGGGATCATGCTATAAAATTAACTAGAAAGGCACAAAAAGCATATTAATGCCAAAAAGAGATCTAGTGATGTTACCAAAATAACAATGAGAAGATGCCACTTCAATAGTTCAGAACTCATACAAGTCTGAGATTGTGTGACAAATTAAATTTAGTTGTTTATTTTTAGTTTTTGTAAGGTGTGTGTCTGTATGAATGTGTCTTTGTTATTGTATGTTCAAACAAAAAATGTAGAGGCGCCTATAAATTTAAAGGTGTAACTTTTTGTTGTTTTCAAATTATAGCCCCTCTCAATTTGTAATATGCAAGCTTGCACATGCGTCTTTACTAACAAAAGTAAATAAACAAAATATAAGAAATTAAGAATAAAAACTATATGCATAATTATTTTGTCCTTTTTGGATGTACAGCTACTTTTTACTCTGTTTGTAGAAGAACCATTAGTCACGTTCTTTGGAGCTCTGCACTACAACCTTTGAGCTCATGGGTTAAAATACTAGACAATGAAATTTCCTATTCAGATATTTCCTTTACCACACTCCACATTCTTTTCTTCCTCTAGTAGCCGATTCCTTATATACAAGAGATAAGCAACACTGGGTTTATCATAAAACCTGTGGACATTTCAAACTAAGTCCATTTTTAAAGATATTTTCTTTCTTCTTTCCTCTGCAGTCTTGACAAACAGCCTATTGCATTTTATTCAACACTTCTCTTCATATGTCTAAGATCACAACTTTACAAGTCTTCCAAAGTTCAAGGCCAAGAGTTCTCATAATGAATTTATTCATGTTTACCTATCTGTCATGCTATCCAGTAAGCTTGTAAGCACAGGTAACAAACAAGAGAAGAGATCCAATGTAACACTCTCCATTTTTTCCATGAGAGCACTTGTAACATCAGCTTGCACCTATACCATGGACCAGATGATCACGAATTAACATTTGCAACAGAGAAGAGGTAGTCAAATAAAACCACTAGTTTCCACTTGGGCTGTCAAACTAGAAAGAAACAACAACCAAGTGCCTCAAATGAACACTTACAGAATGATCAGGCAACTTCCTCATTGCATTTATGGCACCCTTAATGTCCTTCCTTTCCCAAAAATGCCGTACAACCTGCAAATTTGGGTCAGAATAAGTGCCCCCAAGACCCTAACAAGGCAACAACACATTTAAGCAGAAATATTGCTAAAAATATATTTTTATAACGCATATGATGGAAACATTAAAAATATTGAAAAATGAGGGAGTCTCACCAAAAACCAATATGCTTGACTAACTGCATATTCTAATGAGAGACAGAATTTCAGCACCATGTTTAAGGTTATCTGTGCATAAATATAGCTTGAGCAATATATTATATAAATGTCTTGATGTGTCAAAATATAAGGTCATTCATGCTCATTTTTGGACACTTGGACCCCAAGTTGTAGAGTGAAGAACGTAATAGGTTTTCTTCCTCTTGACATGTGGTACAGAAGTGAAGCACAATGTATGTAGAGGCAGTTGCAGCCAAATATAAGGAGATCTATTATCAAACAAAATGTTGAGCAGGGCCATTTAAAGGCAGTTTTCATACATTACTGCTCTCTAAAGACACTCCACACACTGGAGCTTTGCCTACATCAGAAATTTTGTGCAACATCCCTGACATGCATATCCACATTCAACTTACATACCAATCACTACAAGTAAGAACAAGGATGCAGGGACAGATAATAAACTAATACCATCCATTCCATGGAAGTCATATCCCAGAAGCATTTTTGCAGGAAAGAGATGATACCTGCAATTTGGTCAGGCGAGATCTGAGTGTACTTAAAAATATCTCATGATTTAGCATTAGAGCTTCAGCAATATCATTGTCATTTCCAGATGTAGACTCCCTTCCAGAGGTTCGAGATTCTCCCTTCTGTTCATAAAAAATATGATGAATCAGTGGGTTATTTTGACAAATACAATCCACACATATATGAACATCCTCCCCCTTCCCCAAACAAGAAACAAGAAACTATATGCAGACGCTAGGGACTTATAGCGTCCATGAAAAATAAGCCTGATGCAAGAATTGCATTTACCAATCAATGAAACTAAATTGGCCAAAGACGATGACTTACAAGTTACGAAAGACAACTTGAAGCAATCATCATGAAAGGCTAAAAAGAAAAGTTATTGGAACAAAGACTACTCCCTTTGACAAAGATGTAAATCAGTCCTCAATATTAGGTGTAAATTTGAAGATTAGAGAGAAAAAAAAAAGAAGAGAAGTAAGAGCAGCAGTACAAGAGAAGAAGATGGCGAAAAGAGAAAGAAGAAGAAAAAGATTCGAATTATCTTCCCTTTCTCCTCTAATCCTTTTTATTAAGAATTAATGTTAGAGTAATGACAAGTATGCCCTTAAGTGGGCGGCCAGCTAGGCAGTAACATAAAGAGATTAAACAAAACAGGCCCATTAGCCAACAAGAAAAGAAAAGATATTACAAGAGAAGATACTAGGACCCATTCGGCCCAATCTCTTTACACTCCCCCTCAAGCTGAGCATAGATGTCAATCATGCCTAGCTTGCTTATATAGTGTGTCATTTTCCCTCTTGGAACTCCCTTGGTCAAGACATCAGCCAATTGTTCGTCTGATGTGATGAATGGCAAACAAACTTCTCCTGAGGAAACTCTTTCCCTTATAAAATGTCTATCAACCTCAATGTGCTTAGTTCTGTCATGTTGAACAAGATTATGTGCAATGTTGATAGCTGCTTGGTTGTCACAGTAGAGCATCATTGGCTTCTCGTAGTCAACCCCCAATTCTTTTAAAAGGGATTGAGCCACAGTAATTCTGACACACCATGTGCCATTACCTTGTATTCTGCTTCAGATGAGGATCTAGCAACTACAAACTGTTTCTTACTCCTCCATGACACAATGTTCCCAGCGACTAGAGCACAATAACCTGAGGAGGATCTATCATCAATACATCATGCCCAATCAGCATCAGTAAAAGCTTCCAGCTTCATGTGTCCATGTTTGGCAAATAGAATACCTTTCCCTAGAGATACAATGGGCGGTCGTACACTTTCGCTTACCCTTGCGGAGAGCAATAGGAAGGTCAAGGTCTAGGAAAGATGTAGATGGGTCAGAAGAAGGCTGACCTATTACCTCAGTAATGATGGGAGGAGCAAGAGGCTCTTCTAGGAGTGGAAACAACCTGCCCATGTCTGAATCTATGCCTTTGGTACCACCTTTAGAGAACAGGATGAGGAGGAATTATAGGAGAATGACGTGGAGGAGGAGGAATAGGAATATCGAAGTTAGGTCCAGTGGGAGAAGTAGACACCTCATGATAGGACTCAAGAGGAATGGGAAGAGGAATAGTTGGAGACATAGCAAAGGGCTCTTCAGATTTCTCCCACTCAGGAGAAATGCTAAAGAAAGGAGTCAACTCAGCAAATGTGACATACCGAGATACAAAGCAAGTGCCACTAACTGGATCAAAACAGCAATATCCCTTCTGTGTGGAAGCATATCCCAGAAAAACACATTTACGAGCCTTAGGTTCAAACTTGTGCCTTTGATGACTGTGAATATGCACATAGCAAGTGCACCCAAAAACACAGAGAGGAAGAGAAAAAATACCCTCATCCGGGAAGAGAAGGCTCCCGGGAGGGCATACGGTTGATAAAAAAAAGTAGCAGTAAGAACAGCATCTCCCCAAAATTTTATAGGAACATGGGATGCAAACAAAAGGGATCTGGCAACTTCAACCACATGTTTGTTCTTCCTTTCCGCCACCCCGTTCTGTTGTAGAGTGTAGGAACAAGAACTTTGATGAATAACCCCAAAAGTTTCAAGATAGGTGGAGAGGGTTTTCTCAAAATACTCCTTAGCATTATCAGAACGGAATATTTTGATCCAAGTGTTAAACTAGGTGAGGATGAGTTCATGAAATTTTTGCACAATAGCTAGTACTTCATCCCTGGATTTCATGAGATAAATCCAAGTGTAACAAGAGTAGTCATCAATAAAAAGGATAAAGTACCTGTAACCCCCCATAGTTGGCAAATGATATGGCCCCCACACGTCAGAGTGAACAATATGAAAAGGAGAAAGAGATCTTTTATTGCTTACTGAATAAGAATGTCTACAATGCTTTGCCAGTTCACACGACTCACAATGAAGACTCGATAAAGACACTCCCTTAAACATATCTGGAAAAAAATGACTCAAAGCAGAAAAAGACAAATGACCAAACCGAAAGTGACATAACAAGACTTTGTTAACAAACTCTGACAAAACTGACTCTAAGGCAACTCCATGAGGTGGTCCAAAAGCTCTATCCAGTCGATGTGTCCAGCAAGTAATTCTGTTTGCCTCATGGCCACTCCCAATCATCCTCTGAGATTCCAGGTCCTGAAAAACACAATGAGTGGGAAAAAAGGTTATGCTACAATTCATGGATTTAGTTAAGCTGCTAACAGATAAAAGGTTTGTATTAAGTTTAGGGACATGAAGGACCGAGGATAAATAAAGGGTGTCAGAGGTCTTTATATCTCCTTTACCAGAGATGGGAGCAAGAGACCCATCAACAAGGGATATTTTCTCTTTGCCAGAGAGAAGGTGGTATGAGCAGAAGAGATTAGACAGGCTGGTCATATGGTTTGAAGCACCGGAATCAATAATCCAAGGGATTTTATGATTACCTGAAACTGAAGCATGATTTGCAGAAGCACGAATACCCAAGTGAACAAATGCAAATGAAGATGATGTGTTGTTGTTGGAAGAGTGAGATGAAGAAACAGTAGCTTCCAAGTGATTTAGTAGCCTCCCATACTTTTCAAAATCCGCCTTCATTGCTGCCAACTGCTCAATGGTTGATTTTTCTTCACTCTCCTTATTTCCTCATTCAGGTACTGTAGCAACATTAGTTGTCTTAGGCTTTCCTACCTGACTGCCCTTCTTAGAGCTGTTGTTATTCTTAAACCTATCAGGAAGAAACTCAGGATGAAGCTTCCAGCAAGTGTCCTTTGTATGCCTCGGTTTCTTGCAATATTCACATATCTGCTCCTTTTTCTCAGTAGGACCCTTTGGTTTTATTCTAGCATGTGCAAAGTGTTTTGTAGGTGGACTTTGCAACTGAACCTGCCGCCTACTCTCCTCACTGCTTATCATAGCGTATGCCTGGGAAAGAGTAACCTCATCTCTGGCCAGGATATTTTTCCTAATGATGTCAAACTCAGGGTTGAGTCCAGTGAGAAATTCAAACACCCTATTTCTCTCCACCAACTTCCTATACATTTCAACATCATTCTTACTCTCCCATACAACTGTCTCCATAACATCAATTTCTTGCCATAGAGATTTCAGTATAGAGTAGTAGATTGCTACACTCTTCTCCCCTTGTCTTAGGTTCTTCACATCACTTTTCAACTTATAGACTCTGGCTACATTCAACTTCTGTGAATAGGTTTCAGTAACACTATCCCATATCTCCTTAGCCGAAGACATCCAGAGATAATGTTGACTTATATGAGGTTGCATAGAATTGACCAACCATCCTATGACAGTATAGTTCTCTTGCATCCATCTCTCAAATTCAGGGTCTGTCTCTTCGGGTTTCACTTTACTACCTGTGAGATACCCGAGTTTTCCTCTACTATAGAATGGGTCCTAGTATCTTCTCTTGTAATATCTTTTCTTTTCTTGTTGGCTAATGGGCCTCTCTTAATGGGCATGTTATTTCCTTTTGTTTAATCTCTTTATGTTACTGCCTACCTGGCCGCCCACTTAAGGGCATACTTGTCATTACTCTAACATTAATTCTTAATAAAAAAGGATTAGAGGAGAAAGGGAAGATAATTTGACTCTTCTTCTTCTTCCTTCTCTTTTCGCCATCTTCTTCTCTTGTACTGCTGCTCTTACTTCTCTTCTTCCTTTTTTCCCTCTAATCTTCAAATTTACACCTAATATTTGAGGACTGATTTACATCTTGGTATCAGAGCAGGTCTATTTCTTCCTTTTTTTTTCTTCTTCCTCTTTTCCCATACACCCTTAGATTAAGAGAGTGTACGGAGAGATAGGTTCTCTATAGTTCAGAGGATCTCTGGCCTAGTTGGTAGAGGGTTTGGAGAGTTTAAATCTGGCTGGATATTGCCAAGAAGTGGTGTTGTTCTGTTGCTGCCCAAAACCCTAGCCGATTAGAGATTTTCGATGGTACAGGTAAAGGTGAAGCTTTGGGTGTGGCGCTCTATGCTTGGGAGGTGTCTTTTGACTCCTAAAGGAGGGTGGTTCAGGTTTGGAAGAGATTGGGAAGCTCTAGTAGGAGCGGCTGCATCTTCTCTCTTCCTCCCCAACAGCTGGACGGAGTAAAACCCTAGTTTTCAAGCATCTGGGTTCTGGTTTGACTTCAAGTAAGTTTATATAGACAAAATTTCTGGTTCTTTGATTTTCGTTTGATTAATGGAGCCATAAGGAAGTGAGTTCAAGCAAGTGCCGGTTTCCGGCCTCGGCTTGGTAGATTTCGTTTTGACTGGTGTGACCACAATCAAGCTAGATGGGACAAATTATCTTGCTTCGGCCCAGTCTCTTTACAGACAAGATTATATAAAAGCACTAAACAAGAACATTGCAGTCTACACATTATGCACCCAAAAAAAATCCTATTGATTATATAAAAGCACTAAATCATAATATTATCAGTTAAATTGGCTGAAAACTGTGGATATCTTTGATGACTTCTCCTTTGATGATTTGTGGAGAAATTGGCTAGTAATAGCTAACACTTCAACAAAGAAGGATAGAATTCTGTCAGAATGGATTCCACCGTTGGAAGGTGTCATCAAGCTGAACTTTGATGGAAGCAGCCAAGGCAACCCCGGGCCTTCAAGTATAGGGGATATCCTGAGAAATAAGGACAGCAACATAATTTCCCTATTCTCAGGACCGGTGGGAGTGGGGGATTCCACAAGGGCAGAAATCCTTGCTGCAGTACAAGGAATTCAGATCGCCAACCAGCTTGGGGTGGAGCATCTCCTAGTTGAAGGGGACTCTCAGGTGGTAACTAGGTGGCTCCTAAACTTGGACACCACCATTTGGGGCTACAAAGATCTCATCAAAAAAGTAAAGTGGTTAACCAGCAATATGAGAGTTAGGTAAAATGGGTTAGTAGGTCTGCTAATTCTTTGGCTGATGCTTTAGCCAAACAGGGGGTTTCTAGGGAAGATCTTTTATGTGCTTCTATGTAAGTTGTTATTAATTTGGAAATCTGTACTTAACTAGCCCGGAGAGGTTGCAACTCGTACCTTTCCTTGAGGACTTTGTACTATTGTCTATTGCTGTTTTATAAAATCATTTCAATTATCAAAAACATAATAATATTATCAGTTAAATATCTACTGGTACATCATTATCTAGTATCGACCTCTTAAAGGTTGAGCATCAAGTATTTCTACTTGAGGTACAAACGGTGCTGGTTGAAGAAGTTAAGCAGTTAAATCCTATAAAAGTAAAACAATCATACCACACTGGGAGGTAGAGTATCAGTTTCAGGTATCATGTTAGAGGCCGGAGTCGCTGGACTAGTTGTTGGAGCATCAGTGTTAGTACACCTCTCTCTCCTTTCAAATCTCTCAACCAAAGAACGTGTCCTTCCTGGTACAACAGCCACTGCCAAAGTAGAAAACTGAACAACTCAACTACCATTCAGTGCATTTTTTCCACAAAAGGGGGGAAAACAACTAGAATTTAACGGCCAAACCTCCATTAACAAACTTCACAGAATTTACTCCTTTGTCATAGCTGAGTGCATCATCACCTGAAAAATTAAGTAATTTTGAGATACAACTCATGAGCTTTTTGAGCTACCAAAAGTAATCCTCCTCAAAATTTCAGCAAAAACTATGTAGTTACATCCGTTATAAAAGGTTCCCAAACAGAATGGCACTTGGATGGACAAACATGAAACATGACATAAATGTTTAGGAACAAAGATATAAATGCTAACATCACGGGATTGACCACCATAAAGCCCTTGAAAAAAGATATCACATCTCCATAAACCCCTGTAGTTGCACAAGAAACCATGTTCATTTTGTCATTGTGTGATTTAAGGGCTCCATGACACACAAGGGTCATGATGCTGGCATTACTCAAAACAACATACTAAATTAAAAGAAAGTTCATCTTCAGCAAGGACTCCAGATGCTTCCTTTTAGTGACCTCCCGAAATGGACCAACTCAAATTGAACTTTGATGGAAGTAGAATGGGAACCCAGTCAGATGAGATATTGGTGTTGTGATCAAAGAAGGAAGTGAGTTGATATCGGCAATATATTCTGGCCCAATAGAAGGAGACTCTTTATAGGCAGAATTATCAGCCTATCTTTTGGCTTAAAGCTTGCTGTATATCTAAACCACACAGACATCTTGATGGAAGGAAACTCACACATAACAGTGGAATGTTTAAGACAACAATCCAGGACTGTGGAGGTACAGGAATCTGGTTCTGTTAAGGGATACCAAGAGTTTAATGAGGGAATTAGGAGCTATCATTGGGTGGACCCAAAGGAAACAAACAGTTTGGCTGATTCACTAGCCAAACAAGGGGTGAACACAACTGATATATTTTGGGGGACTAGTAAACAGTGTACAAACAAACTAGCAGGTATAAAAGAGGTATAACTGGGTTAGTAGCAGGGACCAGGGGGTACCAGGTTATGAGGGGTGCTCAGCAAATCACTTGTACAAAACACATTCTTTTCCACAATTCAATAAAGTCAACAATTACCAATCAAAAACACAAAGCTCATGTAACAATGTAAAACAGAACAAACTGGTTTTAATTAAAATAAGAGAAACTTCAATAGAAATTCCATTGTGTGTACTGGTAGCTATCTCACTAAAGTTTATATTTCTTATAATAACAAGCACAATCTAGTAACTAGTAAATAAAATAAACAAATATATAAAAGTAAAAGACTGCATTTTATTTATGTATTTCTGTGACAGACACAAGCAGAGAGATATAATAAAAATAGCAATGAAATAATGGTAATATGGCACTCAGGTAAAATGACTTTACAGTTTTCGTTTTTGGAGGATAATGGAGGCTCCGGTGTTAGAATCTTTTCAAACTTCTCTGCTACATGCCTGATACCTGAGGGTTTCACTTCACAGGTTTCTGTATCTTCATCTTCTGTAACAAGTTTTGAATGGTCGTTTGGATCATCTAAACCACTTTTCTTGCTTCTGCAATAATCAGATTCGACTTCCAGCGGCAACCTCTCCATATCACATTTACTATTTGATAGCCTGCGAATGTGAGATGGCTTGAGTAACATACCAGGGGTGCTTCTTTCACTAATGACAGATTCTCTTCTGGAATTGGTAACATTTTCTCCACTTGGACTGTTTCTAGGTACAACAACAGGAACTGTGAAAGGTCTACTAGTCACTTGGCTACCAGTTCTACCTTTCACCTCCACTGGAGGACTCTTCTTCAGAGTTGACAGGTAACGGTTTTCATCAGAATCCAGGGGGAGTGCCACCTTTGAAGAATTGATTGATCCAAGTCGTTGTAGACTCCTCTGAATGCCATTACTTGCTTTTCAATGGAACACCAATATAGAGACCAAGGAAGGAAAAAAAAGTCATATAAAGAGAACCATGCACCAGAAAACAAGGATCAAATATTTAGTATTTATGGTATTGATTTGCTCAAAAGAATGAAGAGCATTGAAACCATACTCAATGTGGCTATCTTAGAAAAGGTGTGTCCAACACAAACCCAAAATTTTCCATATGTATGGCATTTTTGTGGTAAAATCTTGGGCTGACAAGCATGATAATGTGGGTTTGAATCTGAGAGTAGCCACTTTGTGCAAGAGATGCTAGAGGTTGGGTCTGTACCAAGTCTACCCCACCCAAGACCCCAAATTGCCAGTACCAACATTGAAAAATGGCCCTTGTGGCATTTTTATAAGTAGGGAGGGGAATTAAATTCCCAACTCCCTTGAAAATTTGATTCTTCTAACCCCCTTGAAGTTTATTAAACTGACAAGATATGCAGGATTAACAGCTCTCCCCCTTTTACCCTCCTCATTGCATACAAATTAGAATTTGTGAGACAAGGAACACAGAACCTATGATCTTATGAGCCCAACCCACTTATTTACAACTTTTGCAAAATTGACTTACAATCCACATATATATTCTTTATCTCTTTGCTGTCATAATCCTGTGGCATGCTCAGCACTCCCGCATTAGACTTTATACTACTCCCTGATTTTTGTACAGAATGGTTTTCTTGAAGGTCAAATTTCTGCTCCATATGACTATGCGACCGGGGTACGACCCCAACTCCATATGGCCCAATGAACTGAAGAATGCAACCATTAAAATCTTGAGTTACTAAAATTATGTTTGTGTTATATATCGAAAAGGACACACTTGATCAAATTGGCATGGAAGAAAAAGCAAAAAGTACCGAAGTATCTGCAACCCACACTCCGACACTATTTCGATGGTGTGAGCAGCCCAAGAGTTTTCCATCATGAATACAGAGGTCAGCCAGTGTAGACCATCCCATGTCAACAGCATCATGACATATTATGGGCTCCCATGAAAAAACCTTGAGTTAGAGAAAACAAAGACAATGTCATCAATCACTCATTCCCAGTTACATCCTCAGAAAATTACATTTATGAACAGATACATGCCTTCAAACCATCTTCCAGTCCACAAAACAGGGTCCTTCCATCAGGATGGAAGATCATAGAGCGAACCCCTGTAGCCTGGGAATGAAACAAGGCCAATCTGTTAGAAATTTAATGAAACTTGACGTAACCAAGAATACAGTGTAATTTTACTGAGTAAATAGAGGAAATAAACAATGGATCACAGTATATAAGAAAAAGGGTGCTAGGCAATTCTGGGCAACATTGGGGCGCCTAGTCGCCTAGGCAATAAAAATTTTATAATATAAAGAAATAACTTTTTGGTTGGTTTCCTATTTTACATACCATTCAGCATGCATATTAATTGAAACAATAGCAAGATTCTTCATTAAGAACATTAAAATTCCTCTAAAAATGTGGAAAATTATCATATCTAAAAGAGCAGTTTCATATTAATTAGCAGCTAAAGAAGGTTATCAACTTTACAAGGTAAAAATTCAAGATGATAAAGTTAGATAGAAAGAAACAAGGATGGAGTTGCTACTTTATTTAATTGATGAGAAGGAGAGAGAGAGAGAGAGAGAGAGAGAATAAAAAACCCTCTCTATTCTTCTATTCATTCTTTCTTTTTCTCTTCTCAAAACCCTTTGATCTTTTAAATTTCAATAATAAAACATTAAAACAAAATGTGTGTGTATATAAACATACTGTATAGTAGAATGTATTAATACACATATTAACAAGATTCAGCAATATAAATTATATTACAAATTTACAATAAGGTGTCCGCCTTGTCATTTTTGTCACCTAGGGTGGGCGCCTAGTTGCTATAACTCAAGGCATTTGGGCAAGGCACCCAGCCAAGGGTGCCTAGGCAACACCTTGACAACTATGGGAAGAACATAAAAAATCTGCAAAAGCAATAAATAATAAAATACATGTATTACTACCTCATAGTTCCAAAGGGAAATTCTTTATTGCCAATTGCATAAAATATTCTAATTGTTAATGAATGGTAATTGTGATTATTCTCATGTTTCCTTACCTTTTCACTCTTTTAATGTGTCTTTTGCTAGAATGTAGGCATTTATGACATACACTCTATTTTATTCACAGGTCCAACCTCATGAATAGGGCAGTAAATGGTATCTGTTAGTCTGAATTTGAATTCAAATCCAATCCAGTTAAGGTGATCTTAAATGAATCCATTTATAATTGGATCAAACATGGATCCACCCCTATCCAATCCAACATGATCAGATCTATATCTTCATAAAATTAATATGTGTCTATTAGTAAAGTTGGTCTAATTGTTGTATGATTATTAAAGAGTCACTGTTTCGAGTCTCATAAGTTTTTTTATTTATTATATACAATATTCTTATAATTTTTAGTTAAATTTATAAATAGCATTCAATATCTGAAACCAATCCAAGTTCAATCTTTCTTCGATATATAAGATTTTATTTGAATCATGAGGTTAATAGACCAAATTTGGATCTAGATGTCTCAGGTTCAATCTGATCCATTCGCATCCCTATTAATGAAATCCATATTGTTTAGAATAGGCCACAGGGAGAAGGATAAAGCACCTCACTTCAACAACTCAAGTTAAACTGCAGATCCTTACAATTTAGTATCTTCTTTATAGTCTCAATCCCTATAATAATCAAGACAAGAACTTGGGCCTGAGCTTTGAAACAAAAGTTGTGGCATATAAAGCACCATGGGCTAATAGGAGTGCAAGTAAGATATGATACGCATCCCTATCCATGTTCTTGAACTCAAGAAATGGAAAGTCATATCCAAATACTGTGTTTGTACCCATATCTGAGAATCCTACCTAGAGTGTCCAAATACCTTAGCACTATCGGAAGCTTATTTGTTTAGATTCACAACGAAAGCCAGTATGCATGGCATGGGCATGAGTTGCTACTTGCTAGATTTACATGAAAACATCAACACCCACACATCTATAGTGGTATATACACGGAACTGCAAGTACTATCCTCAAGTGAATGACACCAACAAGCTTTAAAGAGCATCAACAATAAGCAATCTACATTGGGTCACACTGAGTCAATGTAGATATATTTAGCAAGATAAAATTTGTAAGGTGTAAGATCAAGTAATAATTAGATAGAAATAGAGAATAAGATTCAAATATTACTCTGGCCAGTCAGGCTTGTCCAAGTGGTCTAACCTCAAAATCCAATTCATCCTGTAGTATGGGATGTAAGGTCAATTGGAGTTGCAGGCCATTGGATTAGGCCACAAACACCTTTTGCTTAAACATGTACTTCTGTATAATTCTTTTGGTTGAGGCGATAAACACTTTTTGGTTAAGCACTGTACTTTTATATAATTTTCATTCCTTTATGCATAATGGAACACAAAGTAATCAGGAGGACATGAACCCAGGTCACTAGGATGGCATGTGAAAACATACCCTCCTAGTGACCTGGACAAGGGTTACAACCCATTATCCAATATTCATCCCAGATATCTGGGGTCTTGGGAGGGGTAGAGTGGATACAGTCCCTAACTTTTGACATTTTTTGCACAAAGTGGCTGCTCTTAAACTCAAACCCACATTCTCACACTTGCCAGTCCAAGATTTTACCACTAAACCAAGAAATGGTCCTGGCGAAGAGACAATAATTAACATTTTAAGGAAGACTGGAAGCACAACAAACAGTTTGTTTACCTCTGGTCCTGCAGATCCAATCAGTTCGAATGTTTCTAGATCCCAGAATTTTACTGTCCTGTCTGCAGAACCTGAAAAAGTAAATCTTATATTAACCCTAATCATTTCAACAAAGGAATGAAACTTGCTACTTGCAACTACATTATATGAGGCATAAGTTATTTCAAGCCAGTTTATTGACCATTTGTAACACATACAATTCAAGAAGGGAAAGAATGGGTTCCCATGTACAGAACAGAACAATAAAAATGAACTACCCACTAGGCTGCATCTTATCAACCACAGTTGTCTGAAATTGAAACTTGGTTGTCAACTCAACTCAATGAAGATTTATCTGAATAAAATTTTGCAAAACCTACACTGTAAATACTTATGCACTCTTGGTTATAACAAATAGACATCAGTGTCTATGCATGACTAAGTGACTGTCTTTTTTTATCAACTGTATGTTTTATTGACATTAAAAATATATGGTAAGGAAATGCAATCGGTATAGTCAATATATGTACAACAGATACAGCCCGGTGCTGCTCTCCTAGTTCCAAGAGGAGCTGAAACTCCACCAACAAAGCTTCTTTCATCCCAGAGGGTACTTCCTCCACGTCATTGATTGCAATTAACTCTTTTAATTAGCTAAAGAATCAGCATGTAAGTCAGCAAGTCTTGGAATCCATCTAAAAATAGCTTCTAAGGTACATGTTAGTGATCTCACTTATCTAATCTATGGCCCTTTGACTCCTTTCATTTCTCCTTTTAACCAAGCAGTATTGACCTGTGAGTCCCTTTCTACATTTTTTAGTTTTCCTATACCTATTGGATTAAGTGGATTTGTTTATATGCATTTATATGTATCTACACAAGAATAGTGTGTATCACTTATTTCATCTCTTTCAACCAGTGAGTGGTTTGGGCAAAAACCAGGAATCAAGGATCATGCTATTACATTTGACATGGCAATGTCCTGGCATGTGCTTATGGGAAGCTAAGCCTTGATTGCAAGGAAAAAAGGCATCCTCTTAGAGTCCTTGAGAAATAAAAGGAAAGGAGAGGAAGGAAACTCAGGCCTAAAAAGTTGGCAATGGGCCTAATAAGCTCGTCAAAAAACCCAAAAGGTCAGTTAGAAGACGACTAGAAGACTACTCTCAAAAAACTGATAAGAAAAGTTTTTGATTGGAGTCCTTTAACTTTTTGAACATTACAAAAAAAAAGGGCAGGAACTGAAAGTTACCAAACATCAAAATTCAAATAACTTCATGATCATTTTTCTGTAAACAAAAAGCATAAGATTCATTAATTAGAAAAATCAAGTACAACAAGAAGTTGTGGGTGGACGAGCAATCCACACTGTCTCACTAAATACATCACAGCCCAAAGCAAACCCAAAAGACAATCCCTTTAATTTTTTTTTTTATCAATAACAGATAAACAGGCTTAACTCACTCCGGGAAGATAACAAAAAAGAAAAACTTACAGAACAGCCCAAAACATTTGATCCCTTCCCACCCCCTGCTTTGCCAAAGCATCACAAATGCATTTGCTGTTCTCTTGACCCACTGAAACTTGATTTCCAGTCCTCTAGTTAGCCACTTAATCTCCCTCCTCTCATTAGCATATTTCCAAAGTCCACTACTTTCTTGTAACCAACTTAAGACCAGCTTTGAGTCCCCTTCAACGACTAACTTTTGTATATTCAGTTCCTAAGACCTCCTTATACCCTCCAGTACTGCATAGACCTCAGCTTTGAGAGAGTCTCCAAACCCAATGGAATCTGAATTCAAAGCAAGCACCTTCCCATCCTCATCTCTGAAAACCCCTCCTACACCTGATGGACCTGGATTTCCTTCACTACTTCAACCGAAGTTTAGCTTTATAAGTCCACTTCCTGGTGGTGACCACACAGGACAAATTAAAGAATGAGCAGGAGCAGAATATGCCACCTCCAGCCAGCTATTCAGCAACATATCCGTAGAAATATCAACAAACAGGTCCAAGGATTTCAGTCAATGTACCACCCTCACTGTTACTACTTCAATAAGGCATTCTTTACTTCTTTCAATTTCAAAGAAAATTCTGGTGTTCCTTTCCTCCCAAAGAGTCCAACAAACAGCAGCCTTCACACATCTCCACATTATCCTTCCCCTTTTGTTTGGCCAACCAAAGTATGAGGAGCTAAACAAACTTTGAATGTTTGGCGGTGGGGTCCACCTGCAACCAAAAGAGAAAAGAAACCATTCCCAAAGATCAGTAGCAAAGGGGCAAGAAACTAATAAGTGGTAGGAGCTTTCACCATTATCCTGCAAAGAATGCACCAATTCAGAGACAAGCACCAAAAAGGCCTTTTTCTTTGGAGTACGTAACATGTATTACATCTTCCGAGGAAGGCTTCCCAACAAAAGGCTCCAATCCTTGGAGGAATCGGCTTACCCCAAACATCCTTAACTGGAAAGTTTTGTACAAATGGACTGGATGAAGGCAGTACGGACTTGAAGAAAGAGGCACAAGAGAAGGTTCCAGAAGGAGTTAGGGTCCACAGTCTCTTATCCCTCTCAAAGGGAGCCAACACCACCCGGTCTAAGATCTGAACTAGACTCATGGCATTCTCAACCTCTACATCCCTTAAGCCTCTTCTAAGCCCCAGATCCCAATCAAACCCAAAATTAGACTGAGAAGGAACTAGAAAACTAGATACAACCTTGCCCTTAAATCGGGAGAGTGAAAACAAGCAAGGGAATTGGTCTTTCAAAGGTATCTCACCCACCCAAATGTGTTCCCAAAACTTTACCTGATTCCCAGAGCAGAGGTCATACTTAATGTGCTGCAAAAATGAAGGAAGAATGGCATGTATAGATTTCCAAGGACAGGCACCAACAGACCTTGCCAAATTCCTAGTGTCCCAGCCATCATCTACTTGACCGTGAATACTTAAAATTATCCTTGTCCACAGTTTATTCCTCTCACCTCCCAACCTCCACAGCCATTTCCCCAACAAGGCTTCATTTTTCCTCCGAATGTTACCTAAACCTAACCCTCCGTCAACCCTACTCCTAGAGACTAGATCCCAATTCACCCTATGATCCTTCCTCTCCTCCCCTAGTTCCCACAAGAAGTCTCTCATTAACTTCTCCAAACTCCTACTTATCTTCACTAGGATCCTAAAAACCGATAAGTAATACACAAGCAAACTAGCTAGTGTAGACTTGATCAAAGTAATTCTACCACCAAGAGATAAATAGTTCTTCTTCCAAGAGGCTAGCTTCTTAGCAAATCTATCAATTACGGGGGCTCCAAAAGCTCTCTTTCCTCGGGTTATCCCCTAAGGGCATCCCCAAATAGTTTAGCGGCCATTGAGACACCGTACAACCCAAAGCTTCAGCCCTCTCCAATATAGCTCTTTCTTCCACATATTGATCCCCACCACACAGCTCTTATCGAAGTTCACCTTCATATTTGACATTTGTTCAAACACTTGAATCACCAACTCCAAGTTTTTGGCCCATCTCACATCCTCCCCCTCACAAAATAGAATTGTATCATCAACAAACTATAAGTGGGTGATAGGAATGTTGTCTTTTCCAACTCTCCATCCCCTCACAAGACTTCTTGAATATGCTTTCTCAATTAACCTCCCCAACACTTCAGCGATCAAGGTGAAAAGAAATGGAGAGAGGGGATCCCCTTGTCTAATTCCCCTAATAGTCGGGAAGTGATCCACTACCTTTCCATTTACCAGGATGGAGTAATGACAAGTCTCTATACAACCCAAGATCCATTTACACCATTTCTCCCCAAAACCAAAGACATCCAACACTTGCATCAAAAAAGACCAATCAACCATTTCGTAAGCCTTCTCTAAATCCAACTTGCACACAACCCCTTTCCTCCTTGTTCTCCGCCTATCCTCCACACACTCATTGGCAATTAGAATTTGATCCACAATCTGCCTATTTCAAACAAAAGCCCCTTGATTATATGAGATTAGCTCCGGAAACACCTCTCTAATTCTTCTAGACAAGACCTTCGCAATGATTTTATACAAGCTATTAACCAAACTAATGGGTCTAAAGTCTCTTGGATGACTTGCTCCCACTTTCTTTGGGACCAAAGCAATAAAAGTTGAGTTCAACCCCAGATTTATTACTCCCCTCTGGGAAAATTCAAAAAACACTTTAAGGATATCCTCCTTTAATATCTCCTAACAATCTTGGTAAAAAGCCATGGTAAAGCCATCCGGTCCTGGTGCTTTAGCTCGATCCATTGAGAAAACCGCTTCCCTTATTTCCTCCAACTCAAAATTTCTTTCAAGCCACATCTTCTCCTCGAACAATTTTGGCCAATCTAACCCTTCCACCCAGATTCTCTGGTTTAAAGGCCTTCTAAATAAAGACTTAAATGCTCCACAAAGGCCCTAGCAATCTCATCCTATTGAGATATTGACACCCCATCTATCTCCAAGATTTTCCCTTCTTCTACCATCGGCCATTGCATGAAAAAATTTGGTGTTTCTATCACCTTCTTTCACCCACTTATATCTAGACTTTTGCCTCCAGCTGACTACCTCTTTGAATAGGATGTCTTCTAGTTGCTTCCTGAGCTTCCATCTTTCTTGTTTGTCTCTCACTTCAAAATTGCCTCCCCTTTCTTTGGCATCTAACTCCTCAATCTAATTGATCACTTCAATTTTTCTCTCTTCTATCCTTCTAAACTGTAGAATATTCCACCTTTAATCTTCCTTTTTAACTCCTTCAACTTCCAATGAAATTTCATCCCCTCCCAAATAGCACTTGGGTTAGCGTCATTCCACCAATTTTCCACCAACTCAATAAACCCAAGGTGAGATAGCCACGTGTTCTCAAATCTGAAAGGAGTGGGCCCTCTAGTACCGAGATCCTCTCTCATTAAGGTAATAGGCCAATGATTTGATGTTACCCTAGGCAACGCTCTAGAAATAATAGTCCCCCAGTGCTCCTCCCAATCTGTTGTGAATAAAAATCTATCCAACTTAGAGCATATAGGGTTCTCTTGGAGATTGGACCAAGTAAATAGGCCATGTAGCAGAGGAACCTCTTTCAACTCAAAACTGTTTATGAAGCTGTTAAACCTTCTCATGCTAGTGCTACCACCTCTCCTCACCCTATTAGTCTCCTCTGTGAATCTAATGGCATTGAAATCTCCTCCTAAACACCAAGGACCTTCCCAAAGTCCTCTAATGTCTCCTAATTCCTCCCAAAATTCACTTCGTTCTCTATAACCAGTTGGACCATACGCATTAGTTGATACCCACTCAAATCCATCTACCCTGTGTCTTAACTTGATAGAAACAGTAAACTTCCCAATCAACTTCTCCACTCCCTCAAAAACCTCTTCTTTCCACATTGTCACTAAACCTCCTAACCTTCCCCACGAAGGACAAAAAGCCCAATTGATGCCCCTTACTTTCCACACCGATCTAGCCCATCTCCTATCAAACTCCATCAGCTTAGACTCCTGAATCAGCACCAAATCTGGATTCTCTTTTCTTAGTACTTCTTTTATTAAAGGCCTTTTCCTAGCCCCCTTAACCCCCTAACATTCCAACTAAGAATCTTCATCATCACTTTCTAAAAAAACCCTTACCTGTCCTCTTTTCAATTGATCCCTCTTCTTCTGTCCTTTCTCTCACTGAACTCCTTATCTTCTTCTACATCTCGTCTTAGCCTGTCTGACTCACTCAACTTCCTCTTCCTTGGTTTTGTCTTTACCTTTCCTTTCCTCAAAAATACCTTCAACTCATTTGGATCCTTTATTTTACAGCTCATTTGCTCAACAAACTGTGCAACCGAGTCCTCCTTATCAGTTTCATTTGCACCTACTAACTAGAACATAGCCCAAAACGTAGATTGTCTTTGAACTCCTTGCTTAGCTAAACCATCAGTCATGTTGTTAGCTGATCTTCTAATCCATCTTATTTGAATCACCATGTCTTTGGTAAGCCAGGTAGACTGGACTGAGAGGAAGAATTTATGGGTCAATGTGGGCCTTGGATGGTGGGCCTCTGATGATGGAGACCACAAAATTCAGGAAAGACTAAGGACTATTAAAGGCCCATGGGATCCACTGATCACCTCTTTCTCCATTGCCCAGAAACAAGGAAAATCTGGTTCTACTTCCTTAATCCTTTTTTTTATTGGAAACGGTTACTTTTGTAGAGAACATTGATGTGGGCCCCACAGCTGTGGTCCCACTTTGTCCGTAGGGTAGAATGTATCTAGTCACAGCTGTGGTTATTTTGCTGTTCTGTTATTTCTAGTTTCAGTTTTATATTGTTTGTTATTTGTTAGCAGTTATGATGTAAACACCAAGGGCAGATATGTCCTTTCATGTAATTAGCATAACCTATATATATTAACTTAAAGTGGCGGCGGCAGAATATTGACATTCTGTTCTTCTCCTCAAAATCTGTGTTCTATTGCTCTTCCATCACTCTTTCTTCTACATCTTCTTCACTTTCTCTTCTCATCGAACCTGAAATCTCTTAGTGACAAGACTGAATAGCAGTCTTGAAAACCTACATGGTATCAGAGCCAAGTTAGGGTTTTTCATGTGAGTCTAATACCAGCCGACCACATGAGAATCTCCTAGGACTGAAAGCTGAAAAGGAGGAGTTCGCAGACTAATTCTTGGAGATTGCCAGAGGTACTAGCAGCTGTTGGAAACTTGCTAGGGTTGCAGAGTGTTGGTGGTCAGGAAGGATCAGAGAAGACTAGGGTTCAGGTAACCCTAGAAGGCAGCGAACTATTTTTTCCTTGTAAGTTGTTACTTTTTAATAGAAGTTCTTTCTGAGAAGATAGGTTGGATCTATCTGGAGGGGAAGGCCGAACCATTCTAGCTCTTTCTCTCTTCGATTTCCTAGGGTTTTACAGCAAACCCTGAACCGAACTGTGTTTCTCTCTACTCTAGGGTTTGAAAGTGATCTACGGCAATGCCTAGCGGTTGACTGAACCCTGTGATCTACCTAGAGCTACTCTTAAGTTGATTGGTAGGTCCGATCAGATTTTAGGGTTTCTTATTAACCCTACTGCAAGCTTATCTATACAGTTTGGACTGTGCGACTGAATTGCTTCCTTTCAGGACTGATTAAAACTCTAACTTTCCCTAGCATATCGTTTTTGTTTTAAAGCTGTTCTCAGAGTTCTAAGGGGGTTAGAGATCTACGGACAGCTACTGCTGTGTCGGCTAGTTGGTTTCAGATCAGAATTACTTTGGTTTTGTGCACATACACTGAGAATACAGATCAGGCCTATACTGTTTTGATTGTGATTGGTGATTCAAGTACTGTTTTGAGACTTGACAGAAATGGAGTCTAAAATTCAGGCAGAAGGCAGTCTTGGGAACATCAGTTATGGTGGTATTTCTGAGATGGGTGGTCAGATTACGACCGTAAAGTTTGATGGATCAAACTATTTGGAATGGGCCCAATCAGCCATGATGGCTATTGGTGGAAGAGGTAAATTAGGGTACCTCCTGGGAGATATGAAAGAACCTTCCAAGGGAGACCCGACATATACCAAGTGGATGCAAGAAAACTACTTGGTTATGACATGGCTGTGTAATTCTATGCAGCCTCATATTAGCCGGAATTATTTGTGGGCAAAGACAGCTAAGGAGATATGGGATGTTATAAAAGAAACTTACTCCCAACCCCTTAATGTTGCCAGAGCATATGAATTGAAATGTGAAGTGAACACCCTTAAACAATGAGAGAAACCGGTATCGGTCTACTTCTCTACCTTGAAGTCCCTGTGGCATGAGATTGATCACTTAGAGACTCTTGAGTGGGAGAGTCCCAAAGATGCTCAGACCCATAGAAAGCACATCGAGACAAACAGAGTGTTTGAGTTCCTAGCGGGACTGAACTCAGAATATGATATTGTGAGGCAGCAGATTTTGACTAGAGACAGTGTGACTCTCTCTCAGGCTTACTCATTTGTACACAGTGAAGAAACCAGAAGGAAGGTTATGATGCAACCCATATCAGCCTTTGTAGCGGCTACACCCAAATCAGGGGGTGATTCAGAGAAGGACAGGAGAAAGGAAGACAAGAAGGATGTAGTATGTGAAGATTGTAAGAAACCCAAACATACAAAAGAGACATGTTGGAAACTGCATCCCCACTTGGTTCCTGCGAAGTTAAGAAACAAGAAGGGCACTGCTCATGTAGCCATGAACACTGATTCAGCATCCTCATCTGGCACAAAAGGAACATCTTTGGAGACCTTAGCTGCAGTTCGAGCTGCCCTAATACAGCTAGAAAAGGAGGTTGGAAATTCAGCTTAGCCACCGCAACCTCCATCAGCCCCTGTCACATCTGCCTTCGCCCATTCAGGTACTCGAGCTTCAGCCTATCATGCCTCAGCTCCAGGTACTACTGAACCTTGTTGGGTAATAGACTCAGGTGCATTTGATCACATGACTAGCTTGCCTTCACTGTTTACTACTTACCATTTGTCTTCTGGTAGGGATAAGGTATCTATTGTTGATGGCTCCCTGGTTCCTATTTCTGGGAAGGGTGACATCAAGCTTTCAGATACTATCTCCCTATCATCTGTTTTGCATGTGCCTAAGCTTGATACTAACCTTCTTTCAGTCAGTAGTATTACCAAGCATATGAACTGCTTAGTAACCTTCTTCCCTAACCGATGTGTTTTTCAGAGCTTGGAGACGCAGAAGGTGATTGGGACTGGCCGTGAGACGAATGGGATCTATCTGCTCGGGGAGTGGTTCCGTCAGGGAGAGGCAGTAGAGAAGTTGTCTTTTGTTTCTCAGAGTGTGAGTCCGGTTATGCTTTGGCATAACCGATTAGGTCATTTGTCTTTTTGATCTTTACAGAGTCTGTTTCCTACTTTATTTGAGTCTATTGAGTTGTATCAGCTACAGTGTGAAAGTTGTGAGTTTGCTAAGCATTGTAGAAAGCCTTATTAATTGAATAATAAAAGGAGTGATAATTCTTTTGATATTGTGCATACTGACGTTTGGGGGCCTTATCATATCGCTTCCATGGGTGGGTACAGATATTTTTTGTTATTTGTTGATGACCATACCCGCTTTTCTTGGGTTTATCTCATGCGTTCACGAGATGAGGTACCTTCCCTGACCCAAAATTTTCATCAAATGATCCTAACCCAGTTTGATGCCAAGATCAAAGTTCTCCGATCTGATAACGGAAATGAATACTTTGCTAAATCATTGACATCTTATCTTCTTCATCATAGGGTTATCCACCAGAGCTCTTGCCCTCATACACCTCAACAAAATGGAGTTGCCGAGAGGAAGAATAGGCACATTTTGGAAGTGGCTAAAAGCCTCATGTTTACTTCCAATGTCCCTATTCGCTTCTGGGGGGATGCTATCCTCACGGCAGTATACCTTATTAATCGGGTCCCTTCCAAGGTCCTTGATATGCGATCTCCTTTTTCGCTTCTACACCCATGTGAGGACTTGTTTTCTATTCCCCTTAAGACATTCGGTTGAACTTGCTTTGTTCAGCTTCTCGGACCCCATCCCTCCAAGTTCGAACCCAAAGCCTCCAAATGCATCTTCCTTGGTTATGCACAAACTCAAAAGGGTTATTGATGTTATGATCCTGTCTCCGGGAGGAAGTTTGTCTCCATGGATGTCACTTTCTTTGAGGGGACACCCTATTATCCTCGGGTTGCCCCTCAGGGAGAGAGTAGTGAGAGTGGGGGTTTGAGTTCTTGTCTTCAGGGGGAGAGCAGTGAGAGTGGGGCAGTTCCTTTACCTATTCCATTGGGTGATGACAACTGCAATGGTGAGGGTGGTCAGAGGGATCAGGAGTTGAGGGTTTATCACAGGCGATGCAGGCAGGTTGATCATGATCATCAGCAGTCCAGACCAGCTCCAATCTCATCTGCAGCTCCAGGTCCAGATACTTCAGTCCCAAAGCCCACAGAGACTTCCCCTACAGATGATCTTGACCTTCCAATTGCAGTTCGTAAAGGAAAACGACATTGTACCACATCCACAGCCCACTGTATTTCCCATTTTTTATCCTATGATCGCCTATCTCCTACCTACAGGTCCTACCTTAGCTCCATTTCCAATGTCCCTATTCCAAGAACAGTGCAAGAAGCCCTATCCGTCCCTGAATGGAAAGATGCAATGCAAGTTGAGATGGATGCTCTGTTGAAGAACAACACCTGGCAGGTAGTTGATTTGCCAAAAGGAAAGAAACCAGTTGGATGCAGATGGGTATTTACGGTGAAGCATAATGCAGATGGATCTAGTGAGAGGTATAAAGCTCGGTTAGTTGCAAGAGAGTTTACACAGACTTAGGGCATAAATTACTTGGAGACATTTGCACCGGTAGCCAAGATGACTACTATTCGAGTTCTCTTGTCCCTTGCAGCAAGTCACACTTGGCCTTTATACCAAATGGACGTGAAAAATGCCTTTCTGAATGGATATCTGCAGGAAGAAGTTTACATGCATTTGCCTCTTGGATTCTATGATGCAGAAGTAGGTAAGAAGGTCTGTCGGCTCAACAAGGCTTTGTATGGTTTGAAACAGTCACCTAGGGCTTGGTTCGATAGATTCAGACTAGCACTTGTGAAGTTTGGATATGTACAGGCCCAGTCAGATCATACCCTATTCATCAAGAGGGTGGAGTCCTCTTTGACACTGTTGGCAGTATATGTTGATGATATTGTGGTCACAGGGAATGATAGCCATGAGATTGAGTCTCTTAAACAGCTTCTTCACCAAGAATTTGAGGTGAAGGACCTTGGTGTACTCCGGTATTTTTTGGGTATTGAGGTTGCTAGATCCAAACAGGGGATCTTCATATCTCAGAGGAAATATGTCCTAGACCTGTTGGCGAAAACTGGAAAGTTAGGTGTCAAGCCTGCAGATACACCAATTGAACAGAATCACAGGATTAGTGCCGAGAGTGGGGAGCTTCTTGAAGACAAAGTTATGTTCCAACAACTGGTAGGAAAGCTCCTATATCTCTGCCTCACTCGGCCAGATATTACTTATGTTGTTAGTGTTGTCACCCAGTACATGCATTCTCCTAGAACCACACATCTTCTTGCGGCAGAAAGAATCTTAGCCTACTTGAAGAGATGCCCAGGTAGGGGTATACTTTTCAAGAACAACAATCACATGAAGGTGGAGGTTTATACTGATGCAGATTGGGCTGGGAGTGTTGATGACAGAAGGTCTACCTCGGGATATTGTGCCCTTGTGGGAGGAAACCTTGTCTCCTGGAGAAGTAAGAAACAAAGTGTTGTCTCCCGGTCAAGTGCTGAAGCAGAATACAGGTCCATGGCCAATGGAGTGGCTGAAATCCTATGGCTAAGATCTCTACTTGAGGAGTTGGGTATTGAGTATGAGAAGCCCCTGATGCTGTACTGTGATAATCAAGCCGCCATTAATATAGCACATAATCCAGTACAGCATGACAGAACCAAACACATTGAAGTCGACCGCCATTTTGTGCGAGAGAGGGTCTCATCTCAAGAAGTATGCCTCCCTTACATCACATCCAGTATGCCTAGCAGACATTCTTACTAAAGCCGTATCAAGAAAGAAGCTAGAGGCGGATCTATCCAACTTGGGAATGATGAACATATACTCCCAACTTGAGGGGGAGTGTAGAGAACATTGATGTGGGCCCCACAGCTGTGATCCCACTCTGTCCGTAGGGTAGAATGTATCTAGTCACAGCTGTGGTTATTTTGCTGTTCTGTTATTTCTAGTTTCAGTTTTATATTGTTTGCTATTTGTTAGCAGTTATGATGTAAACACCAAGGGCAGATATGTCCTTTCATGTAACTAGCATAACCTATATATATTAACTTAAAGTGGCGGCGGCAAAATATTGACATTCTGTTCTTCTCCTCAAAATCTGTGTTCTATTGCTCTTCCATCACTCTTTCTTCTACATCTTCTTCACTTTCTCTTCTCATCGAACCTGAAATCTCTTAGTGATCAAGACTGAATAGCAGTCTTGAAAACCTACAACTTTCATTAAGATAATTAAACACAAATATAACTATCAACCACCCAATTATACCCAGACTCCCAAACTTTGTGATTGCACCCACCCAATTACTAGCTTAGAATCCCTTCTACCTCGATTTGATGAAGCCCCATCTGCTTAGCCAGCCTTAAGCCTTGTAGTACAGCCAACACTTCCACTCTTAGTGAATCCCACACTCATATTGGCCCAGAAAATAAAGCAATTAGTCTGCCCTCTGCATTGCTTAGAACTCCACCTATTCCAGAAGGGCCCGGGTTGCCTAAAGAGTTTCCATCAAAGTTCAGTTTTACCCTTTGGACAGTAAGAGTCCAAATATCCTGAGATTCAGCCTCAAAGAAGTAGAATTTTCCACTATATTCCGGCCTCTTAAGATGTCATAAACTGAGAAGTTTATGGTGGGGCAGTGGTCTTGGAAGCAGGGGGAATTTTTTTTTCGCACATGGTAACCAAATTTAATTTTCATTAAGAAAGGGTATCTAAAAGTATCTCGCTATTGAGACCAACTCCTACAGCATGACCTTCCATAAAGGAGAGCCTATAACCTGCCAGGAACAAGCAAAATGGTACAGCTTCTGTGCTACTTCTTCAGTACGCTCCTTGCTGAGTTAAGAAATAATAACAGAATCAGAATCTTGTAGTCTCATGTAATAGAAGTATCTTCTTCCATCTGACCAGCTAATTGTTCCAAAATTGAGTATATTTCATCTTTCAAGGGGTGTGATCGATCTGATACACTGAATGTGTGCATTCTATTCTCGATTTCTATCCAACTGATAGCTCGTTCTTTTCTCACCTGTCTCTCATTCATGAGGTGTCTCACCTTCTCTACTGACTCCCACCTCCCAACTGCAGCATATATGTTTGAAAGCAACACATATCCAGCAGATGATTGAGGCTCCAACACATATCCTTCTCTACTGACTCCAACTCTGCTGCTTGCCTTCCCAAATCTATATTTCCATGAATCCTACAAACACCAAGTAGTGCATTCCAAACTCTGCCATCGGGTTTGCAAGGCATGTTCTCAAGCAGATCCAACACCTCATCAAAACGTCCAGCACAGCCCAAAAGATCAATCAAGCATGCATAGTGCTCTTGGTTTGGAACAATACCACCATCATGGGTCATGCAGTTAAAATAGCCAATTCCTTCTTGCACAAGACCTGAATGACAACATGCATTGAGAAAGACAACCGAGGTGATCTCATCTGGATTTGTCCCTGCTTGCACCATGTTGTGCAACACTTGTGTTAAAATAATGTTAAAATAATTTAGTTGCTTATGTTAGGTCCTGTTTGGCTAATTAAAGTGTTTTTTATTTCGTTTTTTCTTTCTGTTATGTCTGTTATTGTACTCAGGGGCACAAGGGTCTTTTCCCTTGTTATTTCTGCCGCCCTATTTATATTAAAATAAAGGCTGGCGCCGCCAGCACTGTTACATTGCAAAACCCTTCTTTCTTCCCTCCTCTCTTCTCTTCTCTTCTCTTCTCCTCTTCTCTTCTCTTCTCTTCTCTTCCTCTTATTTCTGGCCGACCATACTGTCAAGATGGTATCAGAGTGGGAATACTGATTAAAGAGAGCAGATCGAACAACCTTACTGAGAGAACAGATCGAACAGACTAGCAGAACCTGGGAGGAACAGAAATCGGATTCTGAACTGAAAAACAGCTACAACTGGTACAGTTCTCCCTGTTTTTCTCTTCTTTACCCTCCTTGGTCATGTGCCGAGTGAAAACCCTATGAGTCTGGGCGGCTGAATGCTGTCAAATCTGTGTACCCCCTGTTTTTTTGGATCGTGTGATCCTGTTCATGTGTTAAGACAACTGTAGGTCAAGGATGACCTGTCTTCTCAATGGTTTGATTTGACTATAAGTAAGAAGGATCTCTCCTGCTGATTAATGGCTGTTAGATATTCTGGAATTCTGGTAGGTTGGAACTGTTAAAACTATACAGGTCTGAAATCTGCCGAATATTACCTCTGTTTTGTCCGGAATTTGGTACTGTTTGTGCTCAACCTGGTTGTTAAACCCAAGTGTGTGGGTGTGAACTGAGTGGAGCATTGTTTTGTGGAGTAAGGAGGGGTCCTAAGTCCGGTGTTTGGGACTGATTAACTGTTTGACCATGTCGACTGAGAATTCTGCTACTTCAGAGATTTCAGGGAGCCACAATGGAGTGAGTGGGGGAATGGATATGAGCTTTCCCATGGCTGTTATTCCCTTTGATGGTCTGAATTACCTTGAGTGGTCTAGGGGAATAAAACTTTACATCACTGCTAGGGGGAAAATAGGATACATCAATGGGAGAGTGAAGGAACCGAAGTATGGAAGTGCTGAGCATGATAGGTGGAACCAAGAGAACAGTATGGTGATGTCTTGGCTCTTGGTTTCAATGCTGCCACAAGTAAGGAAGACTTTTATGTGGGCTGAAACTGCTTGTGAGATATGGGAACAAGCGAAGTCCACCTATTCAGAGCAGAGACATTATGCCAAGATATATCAACTGCAAGTTGAATCCTCTACTTGCAAGCAGGGGGAGAGGAGTCTCTCGATGTACTATTCTGATTTGACATCAATATGGAAAGAACTTGATCACTATCAGAATGTGAATTGGAAGTGTGATGAAGACGCAAAGGCCTATAAGTCACTTGTATCTTAGCAACGAGTGTTTGCCTTCCTCCTAGGGCTGAATCCGTCGTATGAGTCCATCAGAGTGCAGATCTTGGGTAGTAAAGACTTGCCATCAGTTCAGGAGGTGTATGCCTTGGTGCAATCAGAAGAAAGCAGAAGAAGTGTGATGAATGGTGTAGAAGGGGAGTCAGTTGCCCTAGCTGTCCGGGGAAATTCAGATACAAATGTCGGAGGTGGTTTTAAAAAGGGTGACACTCAGAAAAAATCAGATGATAAGAGTAAGCTTTGGTGCACTCACTGCCAGAAGACACGACACACGAAAGATACATGTTGGGATCTCCATGGAAAACCTAAATGAGCATAAGATTTGGGTAAGAAGTCAGCACCTGATCAGGGCAAGAAACCAGGCCAGCAGAATAAAAAAAGGTATAACTCAGCTAATATGGCATCGACAGAAACTAGTCCTTCGGTAACTCAGGAGAGACATCCCAGTTCTGACCCTAAGGAAGATATTATCAACTCCTTCCATGAACATTTGGAATTGTATGGTAGGACTCTCCGCCAGATGGATTTTGGGCCTACTCCCTCTACCTCGTTTGCGTCTACATCAGGTAATGCCACAGCCTTCCATGTGTCATCTCATACTACTGATTCGCCTTGGATTATTGACTCTGGAGCCTCAAATCACATGACCGGTAAGTCTAATTTGTTTCAGACATATAACCTTCTCTCTGGGAGAGATAAGGTAAGACTGGCTGATGTTTCTTTTTCTACCATAGTTGGTCGAGGCACCATACCTCTCCCACTTGGCCTTACTCTTCCTAATGTACTGCATGTTACGAAATTACCTATTAATTTGATGTCTATTAGTAGTCTAACTCACTCCTTGAACTGCTCAATCACTTTTCTTCCGTCTTCATGTGTGTTTCAGGATTTGACCTCGGGGAAGACGATTGGTAGAGGAAGCATGGTGGATGGTCTCTATGTGTTGGAGAATAATGCTGGTCTAGTGGCAACAGAGTCCACGAGTTCGTCAAGTGAGAGTCAAGCCTATTTATGGCATAGTCGTTTAGGTCGTCTTTCTTTTGAGTCGTTAAAAGTTATGTTTCCAAAGTTGTTTGAGTCCTTGTCAGTGAGTCAGTTACAGTGTCAAACTTGTCAGTTGAGTAAGCATTGTAGAAGTTCTTTACCTTTACGAAATAAAAGATCTGAATTTCCATTTCATATTGTTTATTCTGATGTTTGGGGCCCTGTTACTCTACCTACTGCGGCTGGCTATAAGTACTTCATTACCTTGATTGATGATTATTCTAGATACACTTGGGTTTACCCTATGCGATCTCGAGATGAAGTGCCACAAATTATGAAAGATTTTCAATGCATGGTGTTCACTCAGTTCCAAACGGAAATCCATATCTTCCAGTCGGACAATGTGAAGGAATATTTCCATAGTGATCTCACGAAGTTTTTTGCTTCGAGTGGGTCACTTCAGCGAAGCTCTTGTGCCAGAACACCCCAACAAAATGGTGTGGCTGAACGGAAGAACCGTCACCTTCTCGAAGTCGCTCGTGGCTTGTTGATTCATATGAATGTGCCAAAATAGTTCTGGATGGATGCAGTCTTGTGTGCGACATATATCATCAATCGCATGCCCTCTCGGCTACTAGAGTATAAGGCCCCACATCAGCTCTTGTTCCCTACAGCCCCGCTGTCCACCATTCCAATGCGTGTTTTTGGGTGTCGTTGTTTTGTCCATAACATGTCCCCTACTCGTGGTAAGCTTGATCCTCAGGCTATTCCTTGTGTTTTTCTTGGTTACCCTTTATCTCAAAAGGGGTATCGTTGTTATGATCCCATTACTCGCAAGTACTACGTTTCCATTGATGTCTCATTCCTTGAGAATCAACCTTTTTTCTCGGTTTCTCCTCAGGGGGAGAGTAGGGTTGAGGAGAAACAGGCGACGACTCAAATTCAACTACCTCCTTTACCCAATCCTCCTCCATTCCGGGTTTTTCATCGTCGCCATAAGAGCCAGCAGAGTTCAAGAACCGTGGAGCCCGACACTATGTAACCAACATCATCGGATTCACCCGAGGCAGATCCGTCTCATCAGCCAGGTACACTTGCTCCCATTGATATATCTGCTCCTTTAAATGTTGATTCACCTGTCACCAATGATCTTAATATTCCTATTGCTAAGAGGAAGGGTGTTAGGTCTTATACCACTAATCATCCTGTCTCTAACTTTGTGTCCTATAAGCATGTTTCGCCTTCATATCATGCCTTTCTCTCTTCTGTGGACAGTGTTCCCATTCCTAAGACTGTGGCAGAAGCTTTGTCAAAACCTGAATGGACAGATGCAATGCAGGAAGAAATTGATGCTTTACACAAAAATGGCACTTGGGAGTTGGTAGACCTTCCTGAAGGGAAGGAACTAGTGGGGTGCAAATGGGTGTTCACAGTGAAACACAAGGCTGATGGAACTATTGAAAGGTACAAGGCTAGACTGGTAGCAAGAGGCTTCACACAGGTATATGGAGTGGACTATGCAGAGACTTTTGCTCCAGTAGCCAAGATGAACTCTATCAGGATTCTTCTTTCCTTGGCAGCAAATCTTGACTGGGATCTTCACCAATTGGACATCAAAAATGCTTTCTTGAATGGTGACTTGGAAGAGGAAGTGTACATGACCCAACCCCCAGGGTTCTATGCCAAAGGCAGTGAACAAAAGGTGTGCAAGTTAAAAAAATCTCTATATGGGTTGAAACAATCACCTCGGGCTTGGTTCAGTAAGTTTCATTTAGCAGTTCAATAGATGGGGTTCAAACAATGCTAGTCAGATCATACTCTATTTGTGAAAAGAAGTGAAGGTAAAATTGCAACCCTTATTGTGTATGTGGATGACATAGTGATCACAGGAGATTGGGAGGCTGAAATCAGGAGACTGAAAAAATTCTTAGCCACTAAATTTGAGGTGAAGGATCTAGACCCCTTACGATACTTCCTTGGAATTGAAGTTGCCCGCTCTCACAAGGGCATCTTTATTTCCCAACGGAAGTATGTACTAGATCTACTAGAAGATACAGGCAAGTTGGGGGTAAAACCATTTGATTCACCTATTGAACCTAATCACCATCTAGGAGACAGTCAGGGAGAGTTTTTGAAAGATGTAAAGATGTTCCAGAGACTCGTGGGGAGACTTTTGTATTTATCTATGACCAGGCCTGATATTGCCTATGCAGTGGGTGTCCTTAGTCAATTCATGCACAGCCCTAGGACAACTCACTTTGATGCTGCAAAGAGGATCTTGAAATATCTCAAAAAGTTTCCTGGAGCTGGTTTGTTGTTCCAGAAACACAGTCACTTAAAAGTGGAAGTATATACAGATGCAGATTGGACAGGAGCAGTCAATGACCGAAAGTCTACCAGTGGGTATTGTGCCTTTGTAGGAGGAAACCTTGTCACATGGAGAAACAAAAAACAAAGTGTGGTGGCTAGATCTAGTGTTGAAGCAGAGTATAGAGCGATGGCTCATGGGGTTGCGGAAATCATGTGGATAAGAAATCTGTTAGGTGAACTGGGTTTCGTAGTAAGCAATCCTATGTCACTCTACTATGACAATAAAGCTGCCATCAATATTGCTGCTAATCCAGTTCTGCATGATAGGACGAAACACATTGAAGTGGACAAGCATTTTATTAGAGAGAAACTTGAAAGTGGAGAAGTGTGTACACCATATGTCAGCTTAGAAGAACAACTTGCAGATATCTTCACCATAGGTCTCCATCATGTGTGGTACAAAGATTTGTGTGACAAGTTGGGCATGATTGACATCTATGCTCCAACTTGAGGGGGAGTGTTAAAATAATTTAGTTGCTAATGTTAGGGCCTGTTTGGATAATTAAAGTGTTTTTTATTTCGTTTTTTCTTTCTGTTATGTCTGTTATTGTACTCAGGGGCACAAGGGTCTTTTCCCTTGTTATTTCTGCCGCCCTATATATATTAAAATAAAGGTTGGCGTCGCCAGCACTGTTACATTGCAAAACCCTTCTTTCTTCCCTCCTCTCTTCTCTTCTCTTCTTCTCCTCTTCTCTTCTCTTCTCTTCCTCTTATTTCTGGCTGACCATACTGTCAAGAACTTGTATAGCCTCTTCTCCACAGCCATGTTGTGCCAAGGCCGAGATCATTGTGTTCCATAGCACAGTGTCTTGCTTATTACCCATGAGATCAAAAACCCGTAAACTAAGCTCCAAACTTCCAAATTTTGAATACATATCAATGAGTGAACTGACAACTATCGTATTAGGCTTGAAACCAGTCCTTACCATAAAGGCATGGATTTGTTTCCCATGCCCGAGTGAAGAAATACTTGCGCTAGCACAAAGACAACTACTGAAAGTGAACTGATCCGGTCTAATGCACATAGTCATCGTTTTCCTGAAGAGCTCAAGTGCACATGTCACATACCACTCCAAGCATAGCCAAAAAGCAAAGCTGTCCATGACACAGGATTTTTCTCTGGCATCTCATCAAACAATTTTGTAGCTGATTCAAGATCCCCCAATTTGGCATACCCTGAAACCAAAGTTGTCCAAGCAAGCACATCCCTTGTAGGCATGTCATTGAATAATTTTCTAGCATCACCAATCACCCCACATCTGGCATAAGCATCAACAATACAGCTCGAGAGAACCACATTTGAAAGGAACCCAACAACTAAAACCTGGCCATGTACCTGCCTAGTAAGAGACAAATTCTCCAACTTCACACATGCAGTCAAAACACCAGCTAAGCTAAAGTGATTGAACCCAAGTGAAGAACGACGTAACTGAGCATAAAACCTCAAAGCTTCACCGCAAAATCCATGTTGGGCCAATTAAATTATCATGGTGTTCCAAGACACAACATCCCTTTCAGGCATTCTGTCAAATAATCTCCTTGCTGGCTTAAGCATTCCGAGCTTCGCAGCCAGCGAGCATATTGTTCCAAGAGTACAAATTTCTTACCCGCATTTTGTCGAAAACCCGGTGGGCATCGAGGTCGTTGCCGGATTTAAAGTACATATTAATTAAATGATTCAACAAGAACATTTTCGGGTTCTTGAGGCTGGTCAACTTTAAATGGAGGTGAATCCATTTTCCTTCTCTGAGAGATCTAGAGCTCGCACACTGTTGGAAGAGAAAAGTAATCGTCCTATGGTCTAAGCAGAGACCGAGGCGGGATAGGAGCTCTAAGGACCCAACTGCTTCTTTGAGCTTCCCTTGCGAGCAGAGATCAATGAGGCATTGGACGACACAGGGACGGTTGGATTTCTTCTTTCGGGTCCGACTGATTGAGAGAATGCGATTTGGGGAGGGGAGAGAGGGCATTGCAGAAGATCATGTGAGGTGTCATCATCTATGAATCCGGTTCAAAGTTGCCAAGTTTTGGACGCTCCACCCTGGGCACCACCGCCAGCCGGCTGTGACAACGCGAAGTTGACCCACCATTCGTCGAGTGGACCTGATTGACAGTGTCTGATCTGCTTATAGCCATCGACATAGTCCACATGCAATTGGTAGGCCCCATTTCACCTTGGGAAGGGTTTTGACGATTTTTCTGTGAGACCCAGCAGGGGGAAATTTTATTGGTGCACAATCTATGGACTCTGCAGATTTGAAAACACAACCAGATCTTTTGAAGATTTACTCTTCCACATTATTTTCTTGGGCAATCTATGGAATCTGCAGAACTGATTCTGTAAGTTTGGTATCAATTGCTGTTCCTGTAAGTTTGGTATCAGAACTGATTCTAAATTTTGATGGAAGTGATTTGGGAAACCCTGGAGTTGCTGGGATTGGCAGAGTTTTTAGAGGAAGGAACGAAAGCATTAAGTGGGCATTTAGTGGCCCAATCGGGGTTGCTGATTCACCAAAAGCAGAAATCTTGGCTGCACTCACAGGTCTTCGAATTGCTAAAGAAAAAGGCTGGTCTGTTCTAACTTTGATGGTGTTTGGTATGGCTTCCATTTATTAGATAAACGGTGCCAGCTCATCGCCATGTAGGCATTTGTCCCAAATTGTTATTTGGTGGGCCTGTTTATCTGATAAACATTTGCATCGCTTTACGTGCAATCCAACCGTTGAGGGAAGCTTCATTTTAACATTTCCCCTAATACAAAGGTGTTTATTTACTGTTCCGCTTATGTGGCACCTAGCTGTCAACAAACACTAGAAAAATGTTTATCAACCAATTTTTCTCGGTTTTGAAGACAAATCAAGTACAAATGTTTATTTAATAAACAGAAGCCATACCAAACATCCCCTTTAAAAGGAGACTTTGCAAACACAATAAGATGGTTAGGGGAGGGGGGGCCCTTGGAGACTAGCCCATTACCCATCTGAGGCCAGAGACATATTGAACACCTTGACTGTAAATCTAATCTGGATTCCCAGAGAACTGAATACTACAGCTGATGGTTTAGCTAAATCAGGTACCTTTAGGGAAAATCATCTGCCTCTGTAATTTCTTTTTGCTAGTTTTGTTGTAGTCTGTACATCTCCTCATGTACTTTTCCTTTTATCAATACAATCAATTAACTCTTATTTCAAAAAAAAAAAAAACAAATTAAAGGCCCATGGGCCACATGGACTTAAGAAACAGTTAAGCTGAAACTTAGACAACAAGGCACCCATGAAGGGTTGCCTTACTTAAGTGCCAAGCTATTTGTATATGAAATGTCATTATATTCTTTATTTTTTGAGATTATAATACCAAATAGACATAACTAAATTAAGTTATTAATTTTGAAGGTTTATATTTTTTTTTGGAAAGTGAGAAAGAAATTGTATTACTGATGAGGGAGAGGGTCCTTGGCCACTCTGTAGAAAACAGAGTTAGTTGGGTGTTATTTTCTTATTTGTTACGGTTCAGTCAACACACATGTTGGTGTATGCTGTCTTGAACCCTTGAAGACTTCAAAACCTAAGCCGATAAAGCAACTAAGCAAGTAAGAACATATTTTTGTCCAATCAATACATTCTTCTTTTGTATTTCAGATGATTGCTATATTTTTTGAATTTTCTTTTCTTTCATTCTATCCTTCTCATGAATATATTGATTTTCTATATTTTAATATGAAGTTTATACTTTTCTATGAAGATTATATATAATTACTAGTGAAAGATATTTGCTGGGTGCTATGGAACCTAGGGAAATTACCCTAGGATTCATAGTTTTCATTCAAAAAAAAAATCCATCATCTGGGTGACACCTAGGGTGCCTAGGCAACAAGATGCCCCCCTGTTGCCTGCCTTGCCTTTTGGCACCTTGAAAACTATGAACTGAAACTGCAATTTTCGAGAATGATGGAGCACCTGGGAATGACATAGGAAACTTGATCTTATACATAAATGGACAAGCATCTTGGGAGAGTTTATCCAAATTCAGCACACATCCACCCAGCTGTTGTGGTTGCAGTTTCTTGTTCATCTTCTTCTGCAGAAGATAAACCATGGTTGGTTTGGTCAGGGGCAGGTGAAATCTCTCGTAGCCTACATTTAATGCATCTGATACCGCTTCTAAGGGAGGGGATAATCCTACAACCTATAAGCACATTTTATTATGGAAGTTATTGAAGAGGTGTTGGGTTTAGTTGGGGAGGGGAGGGGACGGGAGGATACTTGAGATGGTTCAGCTGTAGAAGTGGGAAGAGTAACCCAGATATGGAGTAGGTGATGTTGGATGAGGTCTCGCTAAAGAAAGAACAGTTCCTGTGGCTTTGGACCAAGTTGTGCAATGTGAGTCTTGGTGACAAGACCATTGAATTTATTATTTACAGATGGGGATGGATTTGCTGAAGAAACAACTTGAAAAACTGTAAGAGGAGCTTGTCACAAATGCACACCTGACTTGGACAAGGGCCAAGGTAGCAAGGGGGAACATGTGAAACAACAAAGCAGGTTTTTAACATCCTGACCTGAGAGATGTTCATATTAGGA
Source organism: Nelumbo nucifera (assembly GCF_055504915.1). Classification (NCBI taxonomy): domain Eukaryota; kingdom Viridiplantae; phylum Streptophyta; class Magnoliopsida; order Proteales; family Nelumbonaceae; genus Nelumbo; species Nelumbo nucifera. Next base: position 135,810,255 of record NC_142649.1, on the reverse strand, counting down.
ATAGAGAAAGGACAACAGGAAACTTAAAAGAGAGAATTCAAGAAGAATGAAGGAGAGATGGCAGGTGGTAGGGGGGAGTCACGGGAGTGACTCAGCTATCTTGAGAGTGGAATTCAGTCATATTAATCATTAGGGGTGAGGTCTGGAGGGTCCAGAAGTCGCGTGCTTTATTGAGTTTGATTTGCTTGTTACTTTCCTTCTTTATAATTATAAGAGGTCCTGTTTTATCCATCTACAGTCTATTTGTAGGTGCATAGATCTTTCTGTAAACAGACAACCATCTCCATACAGAAGGAGATTCCTAAGTTTATAAGAAGCCTAATTGCCGGTTCACTTCTTGAAAACCAAGTCGACAAATGTGCATAAACTTTTATAAATGGAAATGCATTCGATATGATAAATAAGGTGATCATTAAACTATGGATATGTATCAAGTCTTGGCATCTCAAACGGAACAAGAAAACATAATATACACTATACATACATAATATACACATATGCATATGTCACAGAGATAACCTAAAAGTCATACTCACCTGTGGCTAGCAGGAACTCAAGGGGATGAAAATCTATGCAGGTAATTCGTCCTTCATGGAATGTAAAATCATGTAGAAGCTTTCCAGCTGTTAGATCCCATACCTGTTCAGATAGTTTTAGAAGCTGTTATTTACAGTTTTATTCATTCATTTATTTATTTATTTATTTGGGGGGAGGGGATGGAGTATATCAATGGCTTTATGGTTACCTTCACAACATTATCAAGTCCACCAGAAACAACCCAGCGTCCATCAGGAGTGAATCTAATGGTACTAATTCCCCGAGTATGGCCCTTGTATGTGTGAATGCATCCCTTCTTTCTGATGTCCCAGATCTTTAGATTAGCATCCAGAGAACCAGATGCAAAGAACTCACCAAATGGATGGAATTCAACAGCAGTGCAATTAATTCTGTGTCCAGTAAGGGTGCGAACAACTACACTTCAACAAGAATCATAAAACAAATTAGAAAATGCCAAAAATTCTCCGAATACAAGCCTTAGTTTAAAAAGTAAAGGAATTGCTATGTGAAGGTCTTAATCAACAAAATTAATGAGTCAGACTTGGGATGCAAGCGATTAGATTCCCAAGCCCAACTGAGACCAAACAACAGGATTATTTCAATTATATGCTTCCTTGAGTCATTAACTCATGCGTTCTATTACAGTGCATGTGCCATGAGTTCCAATTTTCAGGTGCCATATCTTGGTACTTAAACTACCTAGCAAGCTGTGCCACCAACTGTTTAGCAAGTGTTTTCCAACTTAAACAATCAATGGGGTGAAAAGAATAGACTTACTCTTTGCTTCTTCCAAATCCCACAGCTTTATTGCACCAGTAGAAGCTCCAGCAACCACCAAAACCTCTGCTGAATCAAAAGCTACACATTCAACTGGACTTGTGTGACCAGACAGGCTCTGCATATTTACACACAAAAAAAAGAAGGGTGATATCCTGTCACAGCAGGTAATTATGTACCTAAACGTCAGATCTCCTTGCCAAATTAGATAAAGGTGCAGACAATGAGAAGTTATAGGATTAACATTAGCATGCAATTAAAAAGAAAATAAGTGGCCCGTTTAAGTCCATCAAAGAATTATCCTTTGGTTAACTAAACCGTGTATATTTCAATTCGGTTTGAGTTATTAGTTTATATTTACCACAAGATGTAGAAACAGAAGTACCTATTAGAAGCCATGAGTTCAAAAATTATGACAAATTCAGAAAAGCACGAATGTGTAGCCGAAGAGAATTTCGGAATTTGAACTGACCAGTAATGAGTTCGGTTTCCCAATCGCCCACAAATTGACCCTATGATCTTCTCCTCCGGTCACAAGAAGTCTACACGATTTCTTTCCGATACTTAAACAGTTCACACTCGATGCATGGGCAACGAATTCTTCTAAAGTAAATTGGTCAAGCAAAATAAACAATCCAATGGAGCAAAATGAATCCACCGAACAGAAGAACTTAATGAATCGGATTATACAAAGTCTAAAACATTCCTCCTCACCAATTCGTGGGGCAACATTCAACAGAACAAAAACTAAGCAAGAGATATAAAAATAAATAAAAAATGAAAGCCACCCCGCTAAACCAAGTAACACTCTCTTCGAGCTAAAATCTTAGCTAAGTAACACAAACCCTAAGTTTAGACAAATGCATCTAAATGCAGAACTCATTCAAAACCAAACACTTAGCTAAATCAAATGAACGGATACGCAGCTTATAACCTCGCTTCGCCATCAACCAACGAGCAGCAAATTTTTCTTGTCAAATCCTAGCGACAGAACGAGATCGGAGACCGACAACGATGTGCTGGAGAAACCCAAATTCATCCAACACCGGCGCGGTTGCGAAAGCCAAAAAACAAGAGCAATCGTGGGGCGGATTATGAGCTCCGCCTCTAAAAGCAAGACTCGATTCAGAGAGTATATTTGGAAGAATTGCAGAGAAATCCTAGAATTTTCCTTGGTTTACTGTGTGTGAGAGAGAGAAGGGGGGATCCCCTGAAGACAGAGTTTTTTAATGTTTTTTTATTTCCCTCTCTGCTTTTTAGACGCGCCAAGTAAGAAAAGGAGGAGGAGAGAGAAAGAAGGCCGCCACTCGAGGAAAACTCTTCACAGCTTCGGTATTCAGACCATGATTGGGACTGTTCTGTTCTGTTTACTTGTTTTGACCGAAATGCCCCTCAGTTTGAGTTGGTTTGAAGATAGCACAATTTTACCAAACTGCCCTCGAACTCGCATTCGCACATGCAGTCGACGACGAATCGAATAAGACACCTAACGACCGATTGGACTGAATCAACTGACTCGATATCATTGGTCGGTCGGTGGACCGTAAACTGCTAAACTTTTTCTTTTCTTGGTAGAACCGTAGAACTGTAGAAGTGGACCGTCAACCCTGAGAGTATTTTTTACCAGAGACATTGGTCCGAGATGGTTTTTTACTCTTTTTCTTCTTCGGTAGCTGACCTCGGTTTGAATCATCTCGGATAAATTACAAGTAGCCACCCTATGTTTAGGGGTGATAATTATGCGGATTTGTATAAATAGAGAATTGTAAAAATAAGCATTGATTTATGTGCTTCTATCGTTAGGGAAAGTTTCATTTTAACATTCTCTCAAATAGGTCGGCGTTTATAAAATGTTTTGCTGATGTAATGTTTAATGACACTTAACTATCAATAAATGGGTTCATTATTATTTTTCTTGATTTTACAAATAAATCAAATATAAATATTTAGTAAATAAACATCTACGGTTCCAAATACATACAAATAATGACTCTCAACATGTTTTTAAGATGAATTTTGTTAAAAGAAAATTGAGAAACATTTACACCTAAGATTTCATAAAAACTAAAGTTTAAAAAGACAAATTGGTCTCACAAATAACATAAGGGTAATATGAGTTTTACTTTTTTTGTGTGTCTTTAAACGTTGCTAACAGGACTTAAATCCGCATCTCCACTAGGACTACCTAGTTAATGTACCTGTTCGGGTCATGGTTGATCTGGCCTTAGACGACACGTGGCCGCCCAATCATTGCCTGGTCATCCCCGGCCATGTCAGCATGGCCCGGCTAGCTCCGCGGCATACATTGACTCTGCGGCTGTTGCCACGCTACGCTATTACTATAGCCCCCCATCTTATCCTCTCAGCCACATCAACTACACGTCACGCGGATAAGCACAACTACGGATAAGATGAGGGAAGAGGACAACTCCACTAGGGAATAGAACTCTATCCTAAAGACCTCGGCAGTTAACCTCATCTCGGCAACCCCAGAAACCCAATCTGACCAGGACATAGACCTTCGGCTATAAAGAGGTATCTCCTTCTCAAGGTAAGGGATTCCAATTTCTAGCATCCATATTGTTACTCTGCTCAGACCAGCACCCTTCTTGCTCGGCCCGACCATCCACCACCTTCTATTGACTTGAGCGTCGAAGTATCTACCCAGGGATAACTCCTTGGGCCTCTGACATCCTTTCTTGATCACAGGTCTTGAAGCGCGGCTCCGCCCTACCACCTCGGCTCCGTCAGTTCGTGCACCACCTCGGATTGAGCAGTATCAGTTTGGTGTCGTCAGTGGGAAACGCAGTAAAAGCCTTTCCTAAAATCTCTTCCTTACCGCACAACCAAGAAAGTGATCAAGATGCCCAAGAACTAGTCCGAGCGATCGACAGGCCGATCCCCATCTCGAGAATCTCACCGTCGTAGCCCTCCACACCAAGAAATCCCGCAACCCCCAGCCGCGGTTAACCCTGTGCAATTCCAAGTAATGCAAGAAAAGGTCGACAAGATCGTTAAGATGATGCAAACGATGGGTTCCGCAGCATTGCCCAACCAGGCTGTCCCCCCTCACGCCCCGATGCGTACGAAGGACGACCCTCGCCCTGAGGACCCCAAAACGCGTCGAAGCACAACACACGTCGCACAACACCTGCTGTGTAACACACGCCGTGCAACACAAGCCGTGCAATACACACATAGCTCAGCACACAACAATGACTCGATTGATCTTTGAACGGCTTGAGCCCATGACGCGTAGCTCGGCAGCGTATCACCGACCAAGTAAACTGCCTTGGTTGTCCATGGTCCGAGCCTAAAGCGGAGAAGAATGCCCCCGCCCATTAGGGCCTGAGGGCGGTCATTGAACTCCACAATCCACTGACTAACAATTAGACCAGAGCTAGCTGAGCAACGGCTAGCCCTCAAAGAGCCAAAAAGCTCCTGAGACCAGTAACTGAGCGTCCCGAAGATGAGAGCTCGAAACATACTCTAGCCCCACTAATCGGAGACTGAAGATCTCGGCCAACCCCAGACCTCGGCCACGACAAGACCGAGGAACCCAAATAGCAAAAAACAAAAGGAGAGAGATAAGTGGTACGCAAGTTCAGAACAAAAAGAGTACATTTTCATTAAGTTAACATCGTTAGTACATGATTCAAAGCTCGGCATATCGAGCCATTACAAAAAGAACAAGAGAAACAAAAGAAACCCGCGACAACTCAATCTTCGGTGGGAGGATCAGCAACCTCTTCTCCTTCCTCACCATACTCGCCCCCATCATCCTCATCAGCAACAAGGTTATCCTCGGTGGGTGGGGTCTCGTCGTCATACGCACCCCAAGCCTGCACAATGTCAGCCAACTATGGACAGTGACGCAGCGCCTTCCACCGGAAGACGTTGAGCCCTGCTTCATAAGAGCTCGAGGCATACTCATCCATCTCTTGTCGGTACTCAACCGAGCCCTTGAACTGAGCCATCGCCGCTTCGGTGGCCCTCCTACTTCAGTCGCTCCCTCTCCGCCTTCAGGCTACGAACAACATTTGCCTACTTGGTTATCTGGCTACGAACAACACCGCGCAATGCCTCGGCCGAGCACTCCTCCCACGACCACGCAATGCCTCGGTCGAGCACCTCAGTCCTCGACTTCAGAACTGGGGGAGTGGTGTTCGGGTCTGAAGGGATGAGAGATCCATCCCATGGACGCCCAAAGATTGCGGAATAAGGGGGGCGAATTTCAAAAATTTCTCTCCCTTCAACTAGGAATCGCATTCCATATTTAGAAAATTATATTTTCAGTGATCATTCTTGAACCATAAACTGAACCAGATCTGAACCAAAAAGAGTATGAGAGGATTATACCTTATACGGAGAAACAGTATCTCCCAATGGAGGTGTTCACGCCCAAGGAAGGATCCAAAATCTGCTCCCACTGAAAATGGCGTAGTGCAAGATGGAGCAGAATCAGCAATGTTCTTCTCCAAGAACTCTGTCATTTGCAAGAAACAGCAGGATGACACGTGAGCACAACTTCCTATCAATTCTTCCTCCAAGAACTGATGTCAAGATCAAATCTTGACTTCTCCCACTAGTGGAGATCGAACTGGCAAAACAGGGCGGCAAGAACAGGGAGGCGGCAATAAAGAATTTGCAGGGTGCAGAATTCTCTCTTCTTGTGATTTCAGCACTAAAGAAAATCTAATTGTGTGTCTCCTTAAGGCTACCGCCCCCTCCTTTTGTTAACCTAAAAGATCAGCTCCTAATCCAATTAGGAGCTACTTATCCAAATCATATTTGGATAAGACCCCTTTTAGGTGATAGGGATAAACCCTTATCTTATCTGTAGATTAGATTAGCTTTATCCTAATCTCATTAGGAGGTTTCTATTCAGATCTGGACTCTATGAGTGGATAGGGTCAAGACCCTATCGTATCTGCTAATCCATCTCAGAATTCGCCCCTTTATTAACTAATAAAATAGCCCAGTTCGAAATGGGCTTTAGGCCTATTAAGCTTATGTGCTCACTTAACCTTCCTAACTGCTGCCCAGTTGGGCTTCCTTGTATGGCGTGGGACCCAAGCATTGATTTACACATCAGCCACATGGGTTCGGCCCAGCCTTTGTTACAAGGCCTGGCCGAATACACTGTTATGGACAGTGCACCCCCTGAAACCCATCAAATGGGCTCTATGGGCCCAACACTTACCCTAAGTGGTCCCTGGGCCAAGCCACCTTGCAACACCCAGGGACTGTGGGCAGATGCAAGATTAGCCCATCAGGTATTATCCTCAATGGTCTTACACTTAACCTCTCAGCCCATAATGATCATACACTGCCCGACAAGAGAAGACCTCTCCCTTGGCTGTAAGGAACAGTGTTGCACTCTACTTATATGGATCCCGGGAATTAAAACCTTATTGCAAACATTTTAGAAACCATAATATATATACTTTTATATCTCATATAAAATATACTTTGCAAAACAAATCTCAACGGTTGAAATCGGCTGCCGACAATCTTGGTTTCCATTAGTGAGAGTGCATCCCTGATCATTACCTTTGTCCGACAAAGGGGTTGATCCTGTCACTATGATCACCCACTCAGATGAATTCTCAGACTGTCCCAACATACCCAGGTTTTGACCCCCGCTAAGGATCTCACTGAATGGTACATCAAAGACAGCCCAATCCGACACCTAGTGCAGTATCATAATCGAGTCTAGGGGTCGGGTGTAACTTTCCAGTTTTGCCCATCAATCTCCAAGGTCCAGGGCAATACTGGAAATCTGGTCCAGTTCAAAGATTCAATTAATCCTACACTGTATGTGCCTAGGGTCTCACCCTGGCAGCTGAGACAGGCCACCCCAACCGACTTGGTGGCACCACAGTGTCAACCTTGTCAGGATAGGTCTCCCCAGACCGATCCACTGGCTGTGAACATTGTAAACTAACACGAGTCTCATTAAGTGTTCAGTTTAAGGGTATTACACAGAAACATACCAAGGGAACATGAATCAAATATGCACTTTTATTCATTTACAATAAACTCATAAAGTACATCATTCTGATTGAAGCTAAGGGCATACAAAAACTGTCTAACAGGGTTATGGTTGAGCTAGCCTTAGACGACACGCAACCGCCCAATCATCGCCTGGTCATCCCCAGCCAGCTTTGCAGCATACACCGACTATGCGGCTGTGGCCGCGCTACGCTATTACTGTAGCCCCCCATCTTATCATCTCAGCCACGTCAACTACACATCACACGGATAAGCACGACTAAGGATAGGAGAAGGGAGGAGGACAACTCCGTTGGGGAATATGACTCTATCCCAAAGACCTCGACGATTAACCTCATCTTGACAACCTTGGAAGCCCAATCTGACCAAGACACAGACCTTCGGCTATAAAGAGGTATCTCTTGCTCAAGGTAGGGATTCCAAATTCTAGCATCCATACTGTTACTCTGCTCAGACCAGTACCCTTATTGCTTGGCCCGACCATTCACCACCTTCTACTGACTTGAGCATCGGAGTATCTACCCGGGGATAACTCCTCGGGCCTCTGACATCCTTTCTTGATCACAGGTCTTGAAGCGCGGTTCCGTCCTACCACTTCGGCTCTGCCTGTTGGCATGGACTATCTATCTGCAACATCGGTTCATGCACTACCTCGGATTGAGCAACATCAGTACCAACTCAGCCATCACTCATTTGTAAAGATAATATGAGGTTTAGAAAATATTTAATAAAATATTCTAAGAAGTTAATTGACCGAATGCCAAGAACAAGTACAAATTGCTAGAATTGGGGGGATTTTTGTCGCAATGCAAAGTTTGGGGGTGTTAAATGTCACTAACCCCTAAGTATAGGGTGGCTGTCCACAATTTATCCTAATTATTATTGACTATTCTTATTAGGTCTAGCTGGTAGTTGAACATGTATTACCTTGAGCTTTGAACATATAATTAATTTTTGTGTATTTGAGAAGTAATATTCATTTGTTTTTCAGTAAACAGAAGTCCTTTGTGTGCAAAGTATTAATAGTTGTGGTTGTTACTTTTCTACTATTTTCTAAAAATTATTTATTTGGCTGATTTGAATTTTGAAGTGGAGTGGATAATATGGTTTTTTTTTTCTTTTTTGGTAATCAACTGGATAATATAGTAAAGACACATGTCACTACATTTATGTCAGAACAAACCCGGGATGTTTTTAATCCCGAGTCCTACCGCTGCATGTGAATGATCTAGGTGGTGTTTGGCATGGTTGTCTTTTATTTTTTATGATCTTTATATTGCATATATGGATTTGCCATGTCAGCATGTTGGAAGAAAAACTAAAAGCGGATTTTTCAATGTCGAGTCTGACCTTATACAATCTTAATTGAATTTGCAGGTTTGCAGTCACTGGTGCTCTTATGGAAGGATTTGTTACTATAAAAAACAATTGCCAGGTCAGCAATAAAAAATTGTTTTTTACTAATATGAAAATTGTTGTTATTTAAAAAAAAAGATCGTCCACAATATTATTGGTCAATGCAAAATTATTGTTTACCATTCTCTTTGCCCCCAGGTTTTACATTTTTTTATATGTAAAAAAAAATTGATATAATAGGCCATGGCAAACACCACCTATTAACTGGATTAAGTACCTATTTTGGGATTTTGGGAGGGTTTTCACATGGTGGTTTCTGACATCCAATGAGCTTAAAAACCCGAAAAGCTGCTAAGCTATATTTGGTAAGCAAACCAAAAACTAAAAATAGGTTTATATGTGCCCAAAAGTGGACTTTTCAGTGAAGCTATATTATCTTAAGGCCTCGTTTGCTTTTCGGTAAGTTATTTATTCGGATAAATGCATTTATTTGGATAAATTTTTTTGGAAAACACTTATATGAGTAAGTGCATTTACTCATGTTATTTTATTTCTCATGTGAATAAGGCAATGACCATTTTAGCCATAAAAATCTATTATTAAAAAGGGTATTTTTGTCCCATTTAAGTGTTGGCAATTTTTCCCTAGATGGAAAAGTTATTTACCCACCTAGAAGGGTAAGTGATACAAAAAAATAAAAATAAATTTTTCCTGATTTCTACATAAATCTGAAAAAAAACATGGGATTTTGGTATGGATTATTGGTCAATGGAAACCAAAATCCCATTGACTAACTTTTCCACTCTCAAAATCCTCAAAAAATAGCTTATCCAATGCGATTCACTCAATGCAAAAACCCTCCCAAATGCGCTTTAAGGTATACTTTGGCTTTCCAGGTTTTACACGTAGTGAGTGGCATAAGTCGAATTGGAGCTCCTCGTGGTATAGAAAACGTCCAAGTAAAATACAGATGGCCATACATGACCGTTAGTATTATAAGCCACACGTAATTTGTAAGGTGACAGGTGAGAGAGCAGTTGATTTATTTGTGGAGTAGTATTATATTACAAGCAGAGAGAAAGAAAGTGATTGATTGTTGAGCTTTTATGGAATTACTTCACATCAGGTTTGCGTAGGGGAAAAGCTAAACCTAAAAACAAGTCAGCGTTATTAAAAGGTACAGTTAAAACTGCCACCCATTTGGTAGGTATGAGGATTGGATCTATCTGGTGCAAGGTGCAACCAGGTTTTCCAACCATGCTTCGCCTGCTGTGATCTGACAGCAACCGAAATACTGAATCTTCATTTCTACTCCCTCAGTCCCTTCATCAGCTGCTTTCTTTAAATTATTTTTTCCTCAAACTGAACAACAAATTTAGTGATCTTGGCATTGGGCAGCCCATATAAGCTTTTCCATTGGATCGGATAAAAAGGACACCCATCGACTCAATAGGTGGATTATATTAAGTGACAGTTAGGTTGGATTGAGTATATAACTAATTATGTGATTGATGGATGTGAGTGCAGAGTAGTTAGTGGGTAGGTTGCTCTTCGACCAGTAGCCAGTCCCAATGCACTTGAGACCCACACCACTCCATTCTTAACAACTTCGTGAGGTATTTCTCAACAATTAAAACAAAATATGATCAGTATTGATCATGGTTTTCAAAATCGGACCGGACGGTCGGACAGTGAAAACTGGGAATCGGTCGGGTGATCAGTTATATTTTACCCCAAAACTTTTATTTTGTCAAGACTCGTTGATTTGGTTAATAAATTATTGATTCAGGCGGTTAAATCTTTCAAACCGTCCAATGGTTTTGACTGTTTTTTATCTTTTTTAGAATGGACTGTTCGTTCAGTTTGAATAATTAGACCATTCAACTTGGGAACCGGTTCCCTGACCATTTGTTGTCCGGTTCAATTTTAAAAACCTTGGTATTATTTACATGTCGTTTCCACCAACCACATCCATCTCATTCTTAAGCAATTTGTAAGGCATTTGTCAACAATTTTCTTCGCTTTTTTTCAAAACACAAAACATGATTCAAATCATTTATCTTATGTATCATACATCACATATTGATTTTCAGACCACAAAGTATCAATTGTTGAAAACTCGGGATATATGTTTCTTTATGTTTGTGTATCCAAATATAACATCAATACTTCTAGCCATGAAAAAAGAAACTTCTGATATTTTTCTTACACAGCGCCTGTTTTACCATATCATACACACTAGCAGGGACCCGTGCAATGCACAGGAAAATATGAAAGATTTAATAATTTTATTTAATATTAATTAATATTAAATTAATAATCAAAATATGTTGTTAATTAACTAAAAGTATTCAAAGTTATTGTTAATATCTAAAATTTTAATAATTGTATTTTCATTTAATGTTGATTTACAGAAAATAATTATTGTAAATTTAATGTCAACAAATATTTCTAATAAATTTAGTTTTATTAATAATTTATAGTAATTTTAATAATTAACTAAAAGTATTCAAAGTTATTGTTAATATCTAAATTTAGTTTTATTGACTTTAAATAAATAAAAATAATTACAAAAGCTAACATTTTATTAATTTCACTAATAATTAACAATTATATAGGAATGACAACGGGGTGGGTTCAGGGTAGAGCACCCCATCCTTGTCCCTACCCCATAGTCAATACACTCTACCCCATCCCCGCCCAGTCCCCAATGTCAGGCAGGTCCAAGGCAAGGCAACCACTCTTCAATGTCGGGCAAGTTCAGGGGCAAGGCACCCCACTCCTCATCCAAGATGGGAAATCCTCGAATTTCCCTACCCCGTCCCTGGTATTGGACGGTTCAAGTAGAGGTGTAAATCGGGTCATACTGGGTCGAGCCTTGGGCTAGGCCAAACTGCGGGCCGAGTCAAGCTATGAGAGGTCCATTTTTAAAAAAAAATTGAAAAAGATGTTTAAAATTTTATTTCATATGATTTTTTATGTATACAATTGTTTATATATACAATTAGACCTATTCATGGGGCAAGTAGCTCAACGGCTCGGCCCAGCCCGACCTAACCCATTAATTTTTAGGCTTGGACAAAATTTTAGGCTCATGGGTTCGAGCTTTCTCAAATAAGCCCAGCCCGATACTATTACATATATAAAAAAAAGTACATTTGTTATATATAATAAATATATATGCTTCTCAAATTATTAATAAATATCAATTTACTATTAGGAAATATAAATTAGTTTATTAATTTATTAAATTACCAAATTAATATAATATAAAATTTTTATTTAATATAAAACTATGTTTTTCTTACAAATTAAAAATTTTATTTAATTCTAGTCTAGTATAAAAAATATATAACATTTCTATATATATTAATATAAAATTTGTTATTTAAATATTATATAATAATATTTACCATATATATGCATATAACTTCCAAGTTAAGCTTATTAGGGGTTGTTTATCTTGGGCCCTATCTACTAAAGCCATTATTGGACTCCAAAAGTTTGATAATGTATGGGCATGGTGCATATCTCAGCTATATATGTTTTTTCATATTAGTCACTACAAAATTAATCTCCATTTGCTTTCAGAAAAAATAAATTAAATAACTAAATATATACCATAGTTAATAAAAAATACAGTTAATTTTCAATATTTTTCAATAAATTATGGCTTGGGTATTTTTTTTAATAATTCTTGGTATTTTTTTAATAATAAATACTATTAATTATACTTTTTAATTATTTTTAGTAAATACCCTTATTAATATAAATTATTGTTAATTTTAAATATTTTTAATTATTTTTAGTATTTTAATTATGTTTAGGTTTTTTCAAAAAATTTTGGATTTTTCATTAATTGTTGATATTTTAAAACTATCAATTAATATTTTTTATTAAAGTTTATTAAGGTCTCAACTCATAAGTTATCTAATAATATTATTAAAACTACCAATTAATATTTTTATCTTAAAATTTCTTATTTTCATTAGTGTTTATTAAGTTGCATTTTTAAGTGGAATTGAAACTCATTATTAATATTTATTAAATTTTGTTAAAAATTTATTTTTAGTGAAAGCTTAGTGGATTTTTAAATTAATAAATTTTTGATTGTTTAACCTCAACCTATTTATATTATTTGATTTATATCATGGTTTTCAAAGCAGACCAAAAAAATCGGGAACCGGTTAGGTGACCTAGAATCACCAAAAACTATTGATTTGGTCAGCAAACCGTTGACCTGGGCGGTCAAACCATTTAAAGCCTGCAACAGTTTTGGCCATTTTTTGTCAGAACGGGCCCTCCGTTCGGTTCGAATGGTTGGACCATTTGTCCCAAGAATTGGACCTCTGATCAGTTTGTTGTCTGGTTCGGTTTTAAAAACCTTGATTTATATTATTACTACTCTCTCTCACACACTCTTTTAAATGTAATAATAGCATGCATTAAAATAAGAAGCCTTTAAAAACCCAAAGGTCTCTCTCTCTCTCTCTCTCTATCTCTCTCTCTTAAATGCCTTTTTTAAATTTAATAACAATATGCATTAAAATAAGAGGCCTTTGAAAACTCAAAGGTCTATCTCTAATAGTGTGTAGCTTTATTAATATAATCAAGATAAGCAATGATTACTGCTTTATATTTTTAAAATAAAAGAAGTCCAATTTTAATATATATTGTTAATTTTCAATATTTATAATTATTTTTAGTATTTTAATTATGTTTAGGTTTTTTAGTTTTTTTTTGGATTTTTAATTAATTATTGGTATTTTAAAAATATCAATTAATATTTTTATATTTAAGTTTCTTATTTTTATTAACATTTATTAAGTTGGATTTTTAAGTGCAATTGAAACACATTTTTAATATTTACTAAGCTTTGTTAATATTTATATTTAGTGAAAGTTTAGTGGATTTTTAAATTAATATTGTTTTATTGTTTAACCTCAACCTATTTATATAATTTGATTTATATCATGGTTTTCAAAACCAGGCCAGACCGGAAACATCGGGAACCGATTAAATGACCAGTCCTGTTTTACCCTAGAACCGTTATTTTGCCAAAAACCATTAATTTGGTCAGCAAACTACTGACCTAGGCAATCAAATTGTCTGAAATGTCCAACGGTTTTGGCCGTTTTTTTATTTTTTATTAATTTTTTGTCAAAATGGGCCATCCATTTGGTTTGAATGGTCGGACTGTTTGACCCGAGAACCGAACCTTTGATCAGTTCGTTATCTAATTCGATTTTAAAGACCTTGATTTTTATTATTTCTCTCTTAAATGTAATAATAACATGCATTAAAATAAGAGGCTTTTGAAAAGCCAAAGGTCTCTCTCTCTTAAATGTTTTTTAAATGTAATAATAACATACATTAAAATAAGAGGCCTTGAAAAACCCAAATGCCTCTCTCTAATAGTGTGCAACGTTATTAATCTAATCAGGATAAGCAATGATTACCGTTTTATATTTTTAAAATAAAAGAAAATAAGAAAAAATGAAAAAAATAGATAAATAGCTTCTCTCAAAGGAGATACATGGTGACATGAATGTTCATTTTTAATATATATATATTATGTGTCTGTATGGTGGGGCAAGTTTACGCGTGTTGCGTGTTGTACGTGGCAATATCAAATGATGATGATGATAATAGTCAGCAACCAAATGGTCTTACTAGTTGAACCATTAACCTAATTAACTAGGAAAATGGACTATGATTAAGACATTAATTCATTTTTTTCTTTGTACTTTAGCCATTTGTATCTTTACTAACAATAATTCTTATTTTTCAAACATATTTTTGTTTAATATGAAGAATATACAATATTAATGCATGCTCAAATTTTTCTATAAAGTTTATAAAAAATTCTATGTTTTTTATTATTTAATTATGAGATAATAAAAATTACTTATTTACTAAGAGGAAATGCAATTCCAATATATTGTTTGGACATTGGTTTTTAATACTATGGTCAAATCAGTTATTTATATATATATATATAGTATATATATTATTTATATATAATATATATGTTATTGAATTTTCTTTTCCCTTTAATAATTTATTATTATTTTTAAATTAAATCGGGTTGTATTAGATTCGGATATCCAACATATTGATCGGATTCATATTTGAATCAATATTTATGAGATCCAATCGGATCTTCGGATTGAATCGAATCGAATTCAAATATACCCTGATTCAAATATGATCCGATCTATTTGCATACCTACCAAACCACTTGCCTACAGTGACCTAGCTAATTAAATCATTGAACCATTTGACATGGTTAGTCGGGTCATGTGTTATACATTAATGCTCTTTATTTTTTTATCCTAACTTTCATCCCATTTCTATCATTAATCAAAATAATTCTCATTAATCACACTTTTTTTATATGATGAATATATAAAATTATAGAATGTACCCAAAATTACCTACAAATTTCTATATTTTCTAGAATTTTATGTATTTTAGTATTTAAGAATAACATCATGTGTTGATCCATTTGACATGGATAGTTGAACCAATAACCCACCACTTGGATGGAAAAGTCATTTTTTCTTTTTCGGTTGATTTTAAATAATGTATTACATTTTCATCATCAATAAAAGTAATTCTTATTTCCGCATTTATTTTTGCACGTGGCAGTACCAAATGATGATGATGATAATAATTAGTAACCAAAGGACCTTACTGATTGAACCATTAACCTATTTAACCAGGAAAATGGACTATGATTAAGACATTAATTCATTTTTTCTTTATATTTTAGTCATTTCTATCTTTGCTAACAATAATTCTCATTTTTTTAAATAAATTTTTGTTTAATATGAAGAATATATAATATTAATGTATGTTCAAAATTTTTTATAAAATTTATAAAAAATTCTATATTTTTATTTTTTATTATTTAATTTATGAGATAATAAAAATTACTTAATATTCGTTACTTAGTTATGACATCATATATTGACCCATTTAACCTGGAATGTTAGAACATTGACCTACCTACCACTAGATATGGAAATGGTTTAATTTTCAAACTGATTTTGAATTTTGCATTTCATTTATATCATTGATAAAATAATTAATTATTATTTATCATAATTATTTTTGTTTATATTATTAGCATATAATATTATAGATGTGCCCAAAATTGTTTCATATTTTTTATACTATTCTATTTAAAAAAATATTTTTAATTATACATCATGAGTTAACTTATTTGACTTGAAAGGTTGAACCACTAACCCACCCCTAGATAGGAAGATTGTTTAATTTCCCATCGGTTTTAAGTTGTATATTTGATGTCCATCATTAATAAAATCATGTCTATTTTATCACAATTATTTTTTAATATGAAAAATATATAATAATAGAAATGTGTCAATTTTTTTTTTCAAAATTTTTTTTATATTTTTTGTATATCCTATATTTCTAAATTTATATTATTTATTTATGACATCATGAAATTATCCATTTGACCCAAATGGTTGAAGTACTTACCCATGACCTAGATGGAAAATATGATTCCATTTTTAGGTTTATTTTAAAAATATAAAATTTCATTGTATTAATAATTATTGTGTATGGATTTATTAGTGGAATTTAATGATGATAAACAAAAGTATTTTTTTATATTTCTAGAACTGTATTATTTATTTATGACATCATGAAATTATCCATTTGACCCAAATGGTTGAACTACTTACCCACCACCAAGATGAAAAATATGATTTTATTTCTATCTTTATTTTAAAAATATAAAAGTTCATTCTATTAATAATTATTGTGTATGGATTTATTAGTAGAATTTAATGATGATAAACAAAAGTATAAATGTTGGATTCAATGAGAGATAATGTGATTTATTTAATGACTTAAATGTGAGACTTAGTGAGAGGTAATTGAATGCACTTAATGTTATTCTTTTAATTACATTTTCTGCCCTTTCAATGGAGATGAACTAAATTCAAGAAGGGAGGTATTTCAGTAAAGAAAATTTTCAGAAGCCAATAACTCCTCATTCACACTTTTATAAGTAGTATATATATATATATATATAAGAGGGGTGTTTGGCATTCGATTGTGATGATGCACGACCTAGCAGCTCCTCTGCTGGCTGATGACTCAGAAGCTGATTTAGATGGTTCCCTATTTGGGCCGAGCTAGAGATGTCCGAGCTATATAACAGAGAGCTATATAATTTTTTGAGAGACTTACAGGGAAATAATATTAGAGTGCTTGGGTTTCTTTACCCGGGGTGGGCACTCCGATGCTTAAGTCAATGAATTGGAGATTTTTGAGAGAGCTAAAGTAAGAGAGCTAGAGAGTTGCAAGAGCTAAATTGCACAGACCTTCTCTTAGGAAAATGATGCCTTTATATAGGTGTGAGGGATTAGAGACCTCCTGTAACGGGTCCCATCTTCTGCGTGGGCGTTATGGCTCACTCGAATAACTTTGAAGTGGGTAGGTCGGCTTAATGGTCAAGCGTTATTACTTTGGAAAACTTGGTCTTGATAACAGATCTATGTAATAGGTCGGCGAGCATGCCTTGTAGGTCATCACTTATACCCTACTTAGCTTGGCCAATCTCCAAAGGCGGTCGCTCCTTAAGCAGACGCCCTTTAGGTCGGTCAGGCCAAGGTGCTACTAGCCGACTTGCTGGGGTGATCTACTTACTCAATGTTGAGGTGTCACTTGGATGCCATGTATTTCTGAAGGTAGGTCGCGAGGTCGGCGGAGGTAGGTCACCATGTCTCTAGTAGGCCTCTAGAGGTAGGTCGTCAGGTCTCTAGTAGGTCTCCGTAGTTAGGTTGGCAAAGGTAGGTCTCCATGTCTCTAGTATGTCTAGAGGTAGGTCTCCAGGTCTCTAGTAGGTGTCCATGTCTCTAGTAGGTCTCTGGAGGTAGGTCTCCAGGTCTCTAGTAGGTCTTTGGAGGTAGGTCTCCAAATCTCTAGTAGGTCTCCAAAGGTAGGTCGCCAGGTTGGCGAAGGTAGGTCTCCATTTTGGCTAAGGCAAGTCCCCGCCTACATGGTGTCGAGGTGTCATCCAATTGTTTTTGAGATGCCACGTGTCATGACGTCAGTGGAGGGCCAAACCTACCCTCATTAGGTTAAATCGTAGTGTGGACCAAATCATACTATCTCATTGGAATTTGGAAGGTTGTCATCGCCCATTGTTGCTACTATGATCATCACTCGCCGCTGCAAGGCTGCCATTGTAAGTTTTTCTTCATCCATTCTATGCAAGGCTGCCTCTATTTTCTAATTCATTCTCATGCAATGTTTTAAAAAACGACCTGGAATCGGAACCGTTCTGGCCACCGGTTTTCGGTTCAACGGTTCGATCGTCTGGTCCAAATAGATGGCCTGTTTTGACAAAATAAAAAAAAAATTAAAAACGACAAAAAGTCGTTGAACTAGTCGATGGTTTGACCACTTGGGTCAATGGGTCGTTGATTGATTCAACGGTTTTTTGCCAAGGACAGGTTTGGGGTAAAATGGAACTAGTTGCTTAGACGGTTCTCGGGCCGAACGGTCTGACTGTCGTCAACGACAGTTCAAAACCATGTTCTCATGTATCTCTCATGACATGAAATTCCTTAAACCCTCTATTAGGAAACTCACCACAACTCACTAGAACTAGTCAAGCCACTATTATAGTGATCGCCATTGCTGGTGGTAAGACTTTCTTCATCCCGTTTTTATTGTTTCTTCATCTCTCTTGTGTATTGTTTCTCCATCTCTCTTATAAATAAAATGCATTATTTTGTATTGTCATGGTTAAATTATATTATTTTTTATAATGTATTAAGAATATTGTTTATTGCTAATTAAAAGTATAGATCATCTCACACTATATAAGTGAGATGTATGAAATTAAAACAAAAAGTGTGGACTGAATTACATCACGTCTTGCAAAATGCCTATGAAAAAATCGGGATCTGCTCCTCACAGAGCACACTTCACAACCTCATCCCACTGTGTATTGGGAATATCTCCCCATGAATAACAACACAAAAGATAGATGTTCCTAATACATGGTGGGATGAGGCTATGGGGTTTGTCTGAGGTATGTTTTGTGAGGAACAGATCCAAACTCCCTATGGAAATGTGGTGTGATTCAGTCCACTCATTTTTATTCATAGTGCATAACAATTATCTTGCTGTAGTGTAGTGTAGGCACATCCTTGCCACAAGTGCAGTGTGGATGAGAACATACCACCCAATTTCTCACCCACATTATAAAACACACCCTAAGGGAGCCTAAGTTTGTTTATCTCTATTTTAATCATATTATTATATTAGTTCACAAGTGATTCATGTTGTTGTATGAATATCGTATGCAAGAAAAATATTGTTAGAGAATAAAACCTATTTAAGGACTTCACCTAACTAACAACTTAAGCTTTTAGGTTAAACAATTCCTTTAGATGGTATCTAAGCAATTGAGCTTGTTAGACCAAGTGGTCTACTATTCCATAACACGAGGGGACATGTTAAAAAATAAAAGGGTTAAATACTTAAAATACTCCTATGGTTTAGTAAATGGACAATAACTTACCCTACTATTTGAAAAATTACTTTAAATAACCTTAAAGCTGCGTTTGGAAACGATGCAAATGGAGTGTAAATCCCAGTTCAGGGTAAATCTGTACTCTAGTACACTTTTGCCTGTGTTTGGCAACATTACATTTATGCATTGCCAAATAACAGACCAATGCATATTTACATTGATAATAAGATGTAAATACATCAATAAAAAATAAGTAAATTTGCATTCAGGTGGACTTTTGATAAAAAAAGTATATGCTTTATTGAAATTAATGTTTGCATCCATTACCACTAAAAGCCTGTTTGGTAAGAAAGTAAATTTGTCAATGCAAAACTAACCAAATTTTGCAATTTGTATGAACTATTTACACTCTACATCTTTGCATTCACACTTATTGGCATCGTTTACAAACGCAGCCCAAATTTCCTGACAATAGACAATTGTTAAGGACCATTAATGAAAAGATAGAAAAAAATACTATTTACAAACGCAGCCCGAATATCTATTTTGTCGGATTCAAATATCTCCATTTCGGACATTTGAATCGAATGAGATAATAAAATCGATCAGAATTTGGATTAAATTCGAATCACCCTCTGCTCGAAATTATACTTGATTTTCTTTTGTTTTTGACCGATTTGACCTTTACTCCGTTTATTTGTTCCATTTGCAAGCAAAAACTCCACTTCAACATCGACCTTTCGAGTTCAGATTGGCTCCCCACTGTGCACACCCCACAACACATCTCAGTGTGCATGAGATCATCTCCTGTACTCGTCATGGAGAGATGTTACCAGTGCACGGTTGGGATGTGCTGTGGCAGCAAATGTGAATTCCCACGATCCCTCTCCCTAGGCCGCTTACAACTTTGAAATGGGTCCAATAGTGATGAGCAGGATAACTTTGACCTCGTACCGCCTACGTTAAAGAAAGCAGATCCTTTTGAATAAGATGGAGAAATATAAAAGAATAAAAGCAGGAGAAAATTATTTACTTTTCCGAAAGAAATTGAAGAAAAGGTGCTATTATACAGGAATAACAATAAATTGAACTAGTGCAGCCATTGACACAATCACTTCTGCATAGTTTAATGAGGCATCAATCGATCAGAAGAATCAATTCATCTGAGAGATTCTTACGGTTTTGTAGCAGGAAACCTTCAGTCCATCGGCCATAATAAACCCTTGAGTGTATGAATTGTTAATACGTCAACAAATGCAGAAGGTTAGCAGCTGTTAACACTTGAAAGGTCTCTTTGCTTCGACTGCATGTGATAGATAATACCAGTACACAGCATTCTCAATCTGACACCGCGCTCATCATCTAATTTAAAACTACTCCCCATTAGACTTCTTGGGGGGTTCCCTCTGTATCATGTGCAAGAGGTTTTGGACAATTTCAGACATTGGTGGCCTGAACTCTGGCTCGGGCTGCAAAATAGATTTCATGATATGATGAATTCATTTCCCCTACATTGACAGTAGAATTATGAAAAAGAAACAGGCCAGCCTAGTGATCAAAATCATCAAAAACCACAAGAAACATTAGAAACTCAAAACAGTAAATAGATGCCCTGCGCAATTCCTAGACAAACTGGTTACTGATTTGAGATAACCAGAAGAGCAAAAGGTTTTACATTGAAAGCAAAACATGTTAAAACTAACTAGGTCAGGCAATTACTTTGATAGGGTTGGTTTTATAATCAATATTGACTCAGTTCAAGCTTGAAGATAGGATTACACGAATAAGAAAATATGAAATATTTTATAAAGAAAAATTATATTTTTTCAATCAATCAAGTGCAAATTTTATCTTATTTGTTTAAAATTTTCAGCTGAGCGTAGGTTGAGGGGGAACACAGGCTCAAGACCCAAACAGAATAAAAAGGAACTCAAAACAACACACATCCACTGGCCGACCCCTAGCAAGACTATCAGTAGCCAAGTTATAAGACTTAAAAGGATGCATTGGAACAATCTGTTCACTCTGAATCAGTGATTTAAGCATACAAGGCTTAAATCCTGAAGCTAGCCTTGACACAAGGCTCGAGGAAAGCACCATGGGGATCAACCCTGGGGTTCATACTTGGAAGTGCAACTGTGCAAGGGATATTTCTCACCTTGAAATGCCTGTTCGTCTGTTGTAAATGCATATGCAGTTTTTTGTGCTTGTAAATATGCTGAACATGTTTAAAGAGCTAAACTTTACTTTGGAAGCTTTTTAGAAGTTATTAAGTGGTTTATAAGAATGTGATGACTTTCTCTAAAGCTCCTAAAATTCTTATTATTCTTTTTTATGTTATCTGTCATTGATTTATATGCTCTTTCTATATAAAAATATGCTCCTTACTGTTTCCTATAAAAAAAGCTCCGCTGGCACATGTCTCTACACTTTTTTTTTGATAAATACACGTCTTTACACTTTTTCATATTCATTTAACATTTTTCTCTTTCTTAAAAAAAGATGGTAATTCATAAGGCTTAATCCTCAAGCCTCAACGCTTACACCTCACACATCATACTGTCCTGGTGTTTTGCTTCACACCTTGATGTTTTTAAACATTTGATGAACACCAATGCTGGTACAAGTATAGGAAATTCTTGTTCAGACAAGGTTAAAAATCACACGTGCTAATATTTATACAACTCTTCTGGTTATGGTGATCCATAGTAATGGTACATTATATAGATGGATCGAGGGCCATAGCAATCCAAATTGCACATCTCAGGTGTTAGCACACTAAAGAATATCTACCATGGTTTTTAAAAACGAACTGGTGACCGAACTGGTCAGGGGTCCGGTTACCGGTTCGAACGGTCCGACTGTTCGACCCGAATGGCCATCCGGTTCTGACAAAAAAAATAAAAAATTAAAAAAATTGGAAAACGGTCAACACCGTTCAAACGGTTAACCGGCCAATTCAGTGGTTTTCTGACCAAAATCAACAGTTTTGGGGGAAAAAGCGATTTTGGAGGAAAACGGAACCGGTCATCCCGATTTTTCCGGTCCAACCATCAGGTCCAGTCCGGTTTTGAAAACAGTGATATCTACAACCTAAGTAATAACTGAAAAGGAAGCTGGATTTCTCAAGGCAGGTTTCAGAAAGCACTCATTAGGGCTGTCAATGGGTCAGGTCTGGTTCGGGACAGCCTGTACCAGTCCCAAACTGATTACTTAATCAGGGCAAGACAGAGATCCAGAACCGTCCTGATAATCAGGTCTGACCCAATAACCTGATTATACTAACATAATTTTTTATTTAAATAATAATATAAAACTTGATTTTTTATAATATAATCTTACTAAAAATGATAGTAAAATAGTAAATTATTTATATATTAATAAATCAAGTATTTTTAACCAAAATTGTCTTATATATTATCCTCTAATTTTACCAGTAGACAATATAATAAAAATTACAAAAAATCTAAAAAACCTTTATATTTTACTAACAAAATAATTGTTTCAGGTCCAAGTTGGTTCGGAACAATCAAGAACCAGAACCAACCTTAGTTGTCAAGGTGACGTCGAGGTGTCTAGTCACTTTTTGGGGCTCGTCTTCGTCCAGACGCCAAGTGGGTTTATATACCACTTATACAAAGTTATATAATGTTTCATATATATATATATATATATATTATATTTTATTTTTATCATATAATATTAATATAGGCATGATACACTGTATCATTTTATTATTTCTTTCACTAAATAATATCCTTATTGTTAACTTCTTACTTTGTTAGGGTTCTGAGTGATGGATATTCGAAAAGCTAAGCTAAGAACCGAGGAAGACTAACAGGATTTGAGTGATGCAGAGTTCGAAGTCTTAAGCAAGGAGCACCAACCAATCACAGAAGCCAGAAGGTATGTTCTTCTTCTTAAAAAACAGGGGTTTTCTTCTTCTGGACAAAAACAGGGGCTCTGCCCTTCTTATCTTTCTTCTTCTTGAACAAAAACAAGGGCTCTGCCCCTTCTTATTTTTCTTCTAGAACAAAAACAGGGGCTCCACCCCATATTTTCCACGTTACAGCCATTACTTTTTTTGTCTTTTTACTTCTTTTCCTACAATAGAAACAGGGGATCAGCCTCTTGTTTTTTCGATCCTTTTTAGACACTAAGCAACTAAGCGCTCCCTTGTTGCCCACCTTGGCACCTTGAAAACTATGGAACCAACCCGATTATTAATCAGGACAAAATGACTGAACTAGGACCAATATAATCGGTTTGGTCAGTGACGTCAGTCAGGTAAAACAGACCCATTGACAGCCCTAGCACTCATGTCAAGTCAAATAACTAAGAGAAAAAAAAAAAACTGCCACCATATATTAGAAATAAGTCCAAAAATCTAAAATGAAACTTGCCTGGATACAAAGGGAAATAATGTCTGCAAAACGTGATAAAGATTTAGCAGGGTAAACTCCATTCAGAGAAGGATCTACCATCCTTGACAGTGCATCAATATCATGAAGTTGAGTAATTGCCCATCTTGCCAAATGTTGCTCTCCTCTAGGCCTTGATCTATCCATATTGTTTTAAGAAGAAAATAAGTAGCTGTAAAACAAATAAATGACAACAAAGCCAAAAAGAAAGTTTAGATAGAGAATCCTAACCTGTCATAGGACTTTCGCCCTGTAAGAAGTTCTAACATTACAACTCCAAAACTGTAAACATCACTTTGGTAAGTATAAGTTCCAGACTCAAATTCTGGAGCACCATACCCATAAGCTGATAGAAGTTGTCCTGACAACTGAGAGTAAATAGAACAGTATCAGTGCCAGTTTATAAAGAATGAAACATAATTTTGAGCCTATAGCTCAATTTGGAGTTTTGGACTGTTATAGATGTGATACTTCTCAACAACTCAATTTGCACTAGACTAAATGGTGCTAGAACTTGTGTGACAGTGATGATGACAACAGTGGACAGACAGCCATCAAATAGTGCCGATTGAGAGTAAGATATTCAATCTAGAACTTACTGGCAATGGAAGAAATAACAGAGAAGTGTTTCATGTGACGGGGAGAGGTTGGGATTTTTCCAAGTTCATTTTGTTGAAATAACCTGATCAGATGATGGGCTAAATTCTACTAAAAGCAGAATGCAAGAAACCAATAGCAGAGAAACTCTTAAGATCTAAATTCTTTGATGATAAAAAAAAAACCTTTAAGTCTAAATTGGAGAAGCATAGGTCCATGCGTCAAATATGTGTGAATAATAATAAGCAACCTTTGAATTTCAAAAAATATTGATTTACCTGACTAACGGCACCAGATGATATCAAAGGAGACAAACCACAATCAGAGACACGTACTACAAGTTCATCATCAAGAAGAATGTTAGCAGACTTGAAATTCCGATGTACAATGGGTGGTTGGCAGACCTCATGCAAATACCTTCACCAACAAAAAAGGACAGTATTTAGCTTTACAAATGATAATGTTTAAGTGAATTAATCATGTATGGTAGAAGCACAAAAACATTAACAGACATGAAATTCCAATATGATGGTTATGTTACTTACTCTAGAGCCCTTGCAGCTCCAAGTGCCATCTGAATGCGGGCATTCCATGAAAGTTTTCTGTTGATCTCGTCATCAGAGTGCAGGGCATCATGGAGTGTCCCATTGCTGCAATATTCATAGATGAGTAGCTTTTGCCCATGTTCAGCACAATAACCCTCAAGCTTGATAACATTAGCATGTTTAAGCTTAGAAATGCTTGAAACCAACTCAAGAAATTCCTCATCCGTCTGCCGCCTAGAAGCCGCATTATCCAGTTTCTTTACTGCCAGGAGCTAAAGAAACATCAAGGAGCAAAACCATAGGAGTCAGATACGAGGACAC
Organism: Nelumbo nucifera; assembly: GCF_055504915.1. NCBI lineage: Eukaryota > Viridiplantae > Streptophyta > Magnoliopsida > Proteales > Nelumbonaceae > Nelumbo > Nelumbo nucifera. The sequence goes on along the minus strand of NC_142649.1, from coordinate 135,785,143 downwards.
TAGATGCACTGAATAAAATGCCCATTAACATACCCACAGAGAGCATGCATTTCAAATTTAGTGAGATACTGAAATTGACAACAATTGGAATAAAAGCTTCAAGGATAAAGGCAACAAGAAATTATCTCACGATTTAAAATAAGCTTTATCTAGGCAAGTGTTTGAAACCATTGGAAAATAGAACATGGAATTCAGATTCTTCCACTTGATAGAAGATGAAAAAGGAAATATTTGTGTGGGGGAGGGGGAAAAGAGGTAGTATACAAATAGATATATTGACAATGAAACTGGACTACCAATTATCTCAAAGTGGTCCAAGTCCAACTAAAGCCAAGAAAAATTAGAAGGGACTTAAGAGTTAGGAAATGATATAAAAAAGTTAGGAAGTAGCAAAATCTGTCATCAGTATATTATTTTGTTTTCCTTAAGAAGGAACGATAATTATTCTTGGATAGAAAGCATGGGATTCAGTCAGTGCATGTGAACCTATTCTGTTTTAACAATTTCCGGTAAAATTTTCAAAAAGCAACGATAAAGATTCATCTATGAAGAAATAACAATCTAAAACTCTAGAAATAAAAATCTGCATATTACAAAGATGACATCAAAGAAAACTATCAAAAGTAGTGTATACAAAACCAGACCGGAGCGGTCAGCTGGACCAGTTGAACCATGGCCTGGGGCACTAGCCAGTTCAGTCATACCCTAGAAATCAGACTTGATAGAAAACCAAATGACCAGATGGTTTAACCAGAGAACTGGCAAACCAGTCCTGGTTTCATAAACCGCCAGGGTCACTAATTGAGACGAAATTTCATAATAGCAATGGCAAGATTTTAACCCACCTCTTATTTATGTGTATTTCTTAGTTACCATTAATCCATTCCTTTATTTTTGATAGTTAATGACTCTTTATTATATACATTACTTTATTACACACTTATGTCAAAGAAAATGTGAGTTAAGAGGCTTGAACCCTGATCGTTTACTTTAAAAAAGTAAGAAACTTGCCAACTATCTGTTATGGTCACACCATCCGGCAGCGCACTGCGGAGCAGTCATAGGCAGCAGGCCGCACAGCAGCAGGCACCGCCTGGCAGCACACACCGCCAGGCAGCAGCGCGCACCACACGCACCGCACCGAGCACCCACCCGGCACCGCACGGCAGTGGCACCATGGCGTGCAGCACGCACCGCTAGGCAGCAGCGTGCACCGCACGCATTGCACGGCAGCACGCACCGCGCACACGCCCGGCACCATGAGACGCGCGCACGCACCCAGCAGCAGCAGCAGAGCGGGGCCCACACGACAGCTCATAGGGGTGGGCCCACCCTTATCTGGACACGTCAAGCCGACTCGCCGCCAGCTTACCTTATCCCTATCTTATCCCTATCCCTTATCCTTGTCTTATTTTATCTTCTTAAGTAGGAGTTGTGTTACCATTAGGAGTAGGTAATTAGGAGTTTTAGTTTAAGTTGGATTACCCTAGCCTAGCCGAATCCAACAAGGAATTCTCTTCTGTAATCTCCTATTTAAGGAGCTACGAATTGAAATAAAACATTTAGTTTTTCGCAGTCAAGAAAGAGAGTAAAGAGAGTTCGGGTGATCTCTTGGACAAATCACCCATTAGGAGAGTTAGGGTGATCTCTTGGACAAATCACCCATGAGATAGTCAAAATAGGGCCTGTACGCAAGGCCAAGGGCAAGGAAAGATCTGAGGTTCCAAGAGAGTTAGGATGATCTCTTGGACAAATCACCCATGAGATAGTCAAAATAGGGCCTATACGCAAGGCCAAGGGCAAGGAAAGATCTGAGGTTCCTACGGTGGAGAGACCCGTGACGCGATCCTACGCTCGGGCCTATAACAAATTGGTATCAGAGCCAAACGTCACGGGCGATATGGAGCAGCTGTCTTCCAAGGTCCACGAACTGGAACACCAACTTGCAGAAACCAGCATGGAGGTTGGTGAAGTCAGGGAAGACGTCCGGAAGATGCGACGCCTGCTGGAAGCATTCCTCTCCAACAAAGAAATGAGTTCGGAGGGAATCGCCAACACGAACAGACACCATCCGGACCGGGCAGAGGCATGCAACGAACAACAGATCGCTGCCCCTACAGCCGCAGTTATTTCCAAGGATCAGCGCACGGAGGATGAAACTGTAAAGTCTCCTCCTTTGGCCGGGGACGATGTCACGAACATTATAGTAGAACCTGCAAAATGCGCTCCTTTGACGAAGACAGGTGGGCTTGGCGATGTTGCTGGGGCTTTACCGAAGGCCTTGGCTCGGCGTGGACATAAAGTTATGGTTGCGGCACCACCGTATGGTAACTATACAGAAATCCAAGAAACAGGAGTGCGCAAGAGATGTAAGGTGGAGGGGCAGGATATAGAGGTCGCTCTTGAGGTCCTCTACTGTAAGCATACCCGGTGCAATCTTATGATCCACAACATAAAACACCGGGGTCGTGGTCCAGTATGTGATTTTTGTTATGTGGATCTTCCACAAAACTACTTCAAATTATATGACCCAGGAGGTAGGGAACACTTCAATGTCCTTGCGGCTGGCCTGAGTGCAGCAGAGCGTGTAGTCACTGTAAGCCATGGTTACGCCTGGGAGCTGGAAACTAAAGAAGGTGGCTGGGGTCTGCATTAAATAGTCCAGCATTATGCACTGAGAGCCGGGGCAGTCCCTGTTGTTCATACTGTTGGTGGACTGAGAAATAGTGTGCAACCGTTTGATCCATTTGTAGAGTCCCAAGTCATGTATCCTGAACACAAACTTGAGGACAAGCTCGTAGTCCGGGAGGGGTGTAATGTTATGGTCACACCATCCGGCAACGCACTGCGGAGCAGTCATAGGCAGCAGCACGCACAGTAGGCCGCACAGCAGCACGTACCGCCAGGCAGCACGCACCGAGCACCCACCTGGCACCGCACGGCAGCGGCACCATGGCGCGCAGCACGCACCGCCAGGCAGCAGCGCGCACCGCACGCACTGCATGGCAGCACGCACCGCGCACACGCCCTGCACCGGCACCATGAGCCGCGCGCACGCACTGCGCTGTAGCAGCACCGCGCGGCAACGGCACCATGAGCCGCGCGCACGCACCCGGCAGCAGCAGCAGCAGCAGAGCGGGGCCCACACGACAACTCATAGGGGTGGGCCCACCCTTATCTGGACACGTCAAGCCAACTCGCCGCCAACTTACCTTATCCCTATCTTATCCCTATCCCTTATCCTATCCCTTATCCTTGTCTTATTTTATCTTCTTAAGTAGGAGTTGTGTTACCATTAGGAGTTTTAGTTTAAGTTGGATTACCCTAGCCTAGCCGAATCCAACAAGGAATTCTCTTATGTAATCTCCTATTTAAGGAGCTGCGAATTGAAATAAAACATTTAGTTTTTCGCAGTCAAGAAAGAGAGTAAGGAGAGTTCGGGTGATCTCTTGGACAAATCACCCATTAGGAGAGTTAGGGTGATCTCTTGGACAAATCACCCACGCGATTGCCGCAATAGGGTCTGCACGCAAGGGGAAGGCGCAAGGGAAAGCAGTGCCTTCGCACCGTGGCCGACCCGTGACGGGATCCTACGCGCGGGACCATAACACTATCCATCATATTCAAGCATGATATAAATTGTAAAATATATTATATATAGTGTTATGGTCCATATCGGCCCATATCAGCCAATATGTATTGTATCAGTATGTACCAATACATTGTTTTCAGGTTTTTTTAAAAAGTGTTTGTTTAAACATTAATATATATTAATTTCAGCCCCCTTTAAATTTTAAAGAAAAGAAACTAAAACAATAGGGTGGAAGGTTCAAAGTACCGATAAACCCCTTCCGCTGTATCGGGGTGTATCAATACTTTGAACCTTGGCCCGCATTATATATACATATATGCCACATCATCACGATTTGAGCTCTGGTTTGACCCTGATTGAATTTCTGACTCATAAACCTCTCCCTTTTCCAGTTCTATGTCCAGTCCGGTTCTCTAAGCATTGATCAAAAGCATGCATGATGTTTATGGAAGCTAGAAGAAGAAGCCTAAGAATGAGAAATAAACTTCTTACCATAACATTTATCTTAGAACTTACAAGATCTCTAACATAAAGTATCAATCTAACATGGGTTCACTTATAAATTTCTAGATAGTTATATTTAGTCACTTCTGTGGAAACAGGAACACCTTACCTTCCCATCAGGAAGCTCTGCCCGGTAAGCATTGCCAAGCATACCTCCTCCAATGAGATTTTCTTGAGAAAAGCTGTTTGTATATTGCTGAAGGGATGCAATTGTGAAAGAGCTAACAGAAGCAATAGGATTCATGCTTTTGAGGGGAGGCCTAAGTGTTGTTGCAGTGGGCAAAATCGTGTTCACAATCACCTTCTCAGCAGGAGGGGGAGGTGGAGGCATTAAAACCATATCTATCCCAGACACGTCAATCTCATGATCCTCCTTTAGATTTGAAAGCTCACCCATTCTTTTAATATCTGACTTACTATTATCCTTTGCTTTTGGGACTGCTCCTAGCCTTCCAATGTCTATCCCATGTTCGTCCCTTGGCCTTAGAACTGCTTTGGAATTATTCACAAGTATTTCAATATCCTATTAGTATAAGGGGAAAACAGAACCTTGAAGAAAATACATACATAACATATACTAAAAACCAGACTAGAAACTCAATATTAACAAACATACCTTTCTCCATCTGATTGTTTGGCCAGTCCATTGACTGTGTTTCTTTCTCTTTCGTCTCTTTATATGTACTGATTATTTCATGTCTTTTGGAAAATATATCAGCCTCTTCCCTTTCTTTGCAACATTTTGATGCAAGAAGGGCAAGTGCCAAGACGATGATAATAAATATCAAAACCCCAGTAATTGAAATCCAAATAACTCTTTTAGTTGTCAAAAACTTTTTTGTTTTTGTAGAATCAGGCCCTTGAGGTGCAGAAGTAGGTCCCTTTGCCTGCTTCCCACGTGCTTCTTCAGAAGGCGGTGCTCTAGAAACATGGGGTGGTCGGGATGCAGGTTGATGTGATGGAGCAACAGTAGTGTTGAAAGGGTTCCCATCCTTCCTGCATTGAATCCAACACATATCAAAAGGCCACAAGAAAAAAGAAATTAACAAACTAATTCAACCATATTCATTCCCTCATTACTGTAAAAGCTTTTGCTAAGTATGCAAACACAACCATAGAACATATGGAGATAATAATTGTTCCGAATATATTTTTTAAAGCAACACTACTAAGAATTTATTAAGATGTGAAGTAAACCCCACAGCCTGAAGAAAAATGGATGGGAAACAGGTAGAAAGAAAACAGCCAAAGGCCAACATACACCAAATATAATACAAGGAAATTAAAATAACAAGGGCATTCAGATTTATCTAACTGCTAGATTAAAAACTACTATTGGAAGCATGCTGACACATAAGAATGGTTCTAAATATAAAAGGCCATTACCTAACATTGGTCCTATCCATCCAAGGTTTTGGAATGGGTGGACTGGATACAAGCCAACTTTGACATTTTCTTGCACAAAGTGGCTGTCCCCAAAGTTGAGCCTGTACACTCTCATGATTGTCAACCCAAGGTTTTACCATTGCAAAATGGTCATTACTTAATGTTGGTTCCAACTATCTAGGGTCTTGGGAGGGGTGGACTGGATACAGAGGCATGTTGACACAAAATGCCAGCCTGGCCATCTGTGCCGGGTTTTGACAGGGTATCAAAGATTTTTAGGGCTGTCCACACCCAGGCCCAACCCGGCCAGCCCGCATTACATGCGGACTTAGTGTGGGTCTGGGCCATGCCGGGGCTAGAAGAAAAATAGCTTCCCAGGCCGGGAAATTTGCCAGCTAGGTCATAAATGATCATCACACAATAGTAGAAAATGACTTGGATATCTTTGCCCTTGTTTCACTACTACTTGCAGATCCATATACATGGGTGAATTTTGTTTCTATGTTTAAATAACAATTGCCTAAAGATGAAATACATGAAATGTGTCTATAGCAGGGAACTCACTTGAAATTTGGAATACCCAGCAGCTTATCAGGTATAGGTCCAGAGAACAGATTATTCTCTATATTCCTGTCATAAAGGCAAAAGGGCAAAATTGTAATCAAATGCATCAAGAAACGGTCCTAAGAAAATAAAGTTCAATTAATTAAGTGGTTTAGAACAATACAGATCTCTCAAAGGAAGATCCTGTAAAACATCAAGGGTCCCAGACAACTGATTGTCTTGCAAGTGCCTGCAGACCAAGAACACAAATTCATTGCATTGAAATTTCTTAGAAATAAGAGCCCTTATCAAAATGAAATACTTACAAGGTTGTTAAAGACGACAAGTTTTCCATTGAGGGAGGTAGCTGCCCACTCAAATTGTTACTTGACAGATCCCTGCATCAAAAGTAGTCATAAAAAATAAAAAATTGAGAACCTCCAAAAGTAAGCATGGAAAGGAAATGCTGTCCAAATTCAAAGGGAAGCCTTACATATTTATCAACCCAGTGAGAGACTGAAATGCATCTGGTATTTCTCCAGTTAAGTGATTATTGTTAAGTGACCTGAAGGAAACAAGTTCAATTTTTAAACTAGTACATAAATCACATAACATCTCCTACAGGTAAACCTCAAACTAAACAAAACAGAATCCGAAATTGTACATGTCTGTCAACTGAGTCAGAGAGGCTAAGCTACTTGGGATGCTCCCTGTGAACTGATTATCTGAAAGAAAACTGCCACATTTGAAGAAAATCATATGTTTCACATAAGATTATGCTTAAATGACATTATTAACAGATCAGAAGTGATAGCCCAGGGTGAAAACATACAAGTTCTTCATGGTAAGTGGCAAATTGGATGGAATACTACCACCGATATGGTTATTGCTGAGATCTCTGTCACAAAACAACAGCACGAACCATCAAAAAAAGGTGTCTAAAAAGAGACATCGGAATTCAAGTACATGTTGGAACGTTACATATAAGTGCAATTCTCAAAAAATTATCACAAATGAAGTTTGCTACTTCATTTATAATTTTCATTTCATTTGGAGAACATCAAGGAAAAGAGTATCTAAATACATAGGCTATTTCAAGATACTGGCAGGACTCGGCACAAAGTCAACCCATCAGAAGAACCTAGCCATCCAATAGGGCTGAATTCGGGCTATTAGATTTCCAGGATGGATGCTTGCCAACAGAACTGGTAAGCATTCGTACAGTGAATGAAAAGACAGCCATGGATACTCGTGTTGGCAAAACATCAGTTGATAATATGGTAAGGATCATTGTTAAAGGAAGAAGTGATGGTGGGGGATGAAAGTATACAAAACACTTAAAATGATGAAAATGAAATCATAAATGAATTACAATGATATTACTTACATGGATGCAATAGAAACAAAAGATCCTAAATTCTCACCCAGTTCCCCTCCCAAATTTGCACCATTAAGGATTCTGCGTAGAAAAGAAGCTATTAGAAAACAAATAAAAGGTACTTTCCGGGATCATCAGTCATTAGAAGAGGATGTCTAAAGGATAACCATACATTGCCGTTATGTTAGAATCAGCGCATTGAACACCTTGCCAAGCCTCAAGGCACGGATCGCCTCCATTAGCAATCCACCCAGGAAGAGGAGGACTGCCAAGTGCAGTATATAAGCTATTTATTGCAGAAACTGCCACATTAAAAAGAAAGGGGACAATAATATCGTTCAGAGCTTCTATCAATTCAAGAAATTTACAATTGGGGGTGGGGGTGGGGGGGACACATGAAAACCCAATACGTTATAGAGAAGTAGAGCACCACAAATGCTGGAATAAAAATCCAACTGAAGAATTCATAAAAAAAAAATCCAACTGAAGAAAGAGGACAATAATATCGTTCAGAGCTTTCTATCAATTCAAGAAATTTACAATTGGGAGGGGAAAAAACACATCGAAAACCCAAAACATTAAAGAGAAGTGGAGCATCACAAATGCTGGAATAAAAATCCAACTGTGAAATTCATCTACTAATAGGCACCTTTACAGATTCTGCAAATCTAAACTAAAAATAAGGATACACTGTGTGAATACCGAGTCCTGCTTACCGTCACTCGGAATAGTGTATCCATCAGAAACGGGTGCTGAAAAAATGACGATCATCCCGAAGAAGACCCTTGCGTAAGTCTCCCAAATGAAGTGGTCCATCACCGATATCCTCCTACTCAGAGTCTCGTAACTCAAACTTTTAGTTGAACTCTTGCTGCAACAAAGTTCCCAGCTGCAAAGGAAACTGGTAAAGTAAGAATGAGATGATAAGGATGATGACGATGTAAAACTGTTACAGATCTCGACTACGCCGTGGCAATTCAAACGGCTGCTGCCTCGTAGAACAAAAAGTTAGACGTAAACAAATGAAAAAAGAAATGTTGCCAAAAGAAGAAGCTAATAGACAAAGAGACTCCAAATTGGAAACAGAAGTAAACTCAAAGAACCACTGAAACCAATTCGAACCTCAGAACAAAAAGGCATCAATAAAAGAAATTCCATAGTTCATACTCATCATTCTAAAAAAGTGTACATTGACAAAAAAGAAAGAAAAAAAAAAAAGTAATTTCCGACTTCTGCAGCTACGGATATCTCCATATTCAATGCTGCTGTAAGATCCCCGGAATCCTACTAAAGCATGACGAGCATAAATACGAAGATTGCAGCATTGAATTTCAGGAGATTTTATTAAAAAAAATGATGAAAAAGTTAATAAAGCTGAATTAAAGAGTTGGAAACCCTAACCTTGGAGGGAGCTGGAAAGGAGAAAAAAAGCTAGTGTCCGAAGTCTCAGAGTAGTAGTACTGGTTTCGATCTCTAATCTCTCTCTCTCTCTCTTGTCTCCACCTTTCCTAGTAAAGCAAAAACAAGACTACACGCCACTCGGCACTCGCCAAGTCGCCAGTCGTGGTGCATAGCTTGCATATCTATCTTCATTGTATTTTTCCAGAACTTAACAGGGAGGAATTGTTGCCGCCAGTATTTTAAAAGTGGGCCCAATGGCCCATCTCACATGTACGGTACAATTTTGATGTTGTGCGACAAATAATGGGCTTTTCTTAATGATTTCAATTAGGGAGGGCCATCTCACTCTCACGTTGTTGTGTCATGTGTGATAATAATGGGTTCATTAACTTTATATCCGTATTTGAATATATTGATCTATCGTATCAAATAACCGGTTTAACTATTCAACCCGTATCAACATACAGAGAAGGGACCTGGAAACTGGAAAGTCGATACGCTACTAACCGATTGATTGGTTCGACCATCTAAAATGGGCGAAGATTGCTTGACTCAACCATCCGAAATAAATAGTTGGCTGAGACCCGGAGTGGAAAACACCAACAGCTGGTCTGGCTTTTTACTCATGCGAATTTTTTCTTTTATGTACGGCTGAAAACCATTAACATGATGCTCAACAAATCGTCACCGTTCATACGTTTTTTCTTTGCTTTTCGAAATTAAGGATAATTGTACGTTTCTGTTGACTATGACAACTGAATCAAAATTCAAGTTTTGTTCTGCTTGTGTCATGTGAAGAGGCAGGCAGGGCAGGCAGAGAAATTCAACTCACAGCCTGAGGACCCAAAAGTAATTTACTAGTACTACCCATTAGCCTGTTCCTGTTGTGGCTGATTCATCGTTACATGGAAAGGTTCTCAAAGTTCCAAACTTCAAAGTTGAACTCACTTTTTTAAAAGTATATTGTTTTATATTTAAACATTGTCCTAAAAAAGACAAAATAGAAAAGAAAAAGAGTGTCATAAATAAAGGTTAATTTCACTTTAATAAAAATTTCTCAGGAAATCGACGAAAATCTCCCTTCCATCATTGATCGAGAATCCGAGATAGAAAACTATTAAAATTACAAAATTATCCTTAATTAAATCGTAAAGTGTCATTAAAATATTTCAAAATACCAAAACCGTCAGAGTGTCATTAAATCCTCCGTGTTTAAGTCTCTGTATGCAACACCATTACCGTTCATGACCTTCAACCCCTATGCAATTGTTATAGTGTTTTCCTTCTTGTAGTCTTCCTTCTTTTCTTCATTGCATTTTTTATGGTTTCTTGTCTTCTTTTTGGGTATGGGGAGATGAGCTCCACCTTCTTCTTTATCTTCTACTCTACTCGCTCTCGAATTTTCAGTGGGTCTATTTTCCCTACCACGGTTAGCTTATTGTTGCCACTGTCACCTTTGACGTCTTCAATATCTTTATCCACCATAGAACACAACAGCAAAATGAAGAGATGATTAAAACTTAAATGTAAGAAAATGAAGAGATATAAAGCAGCTTAAGTGAAGTAGGAAACTAGAGTTGTGTCTAATACGCACCAAGAAGTCAAAGCAACGGCGAAATCTAAATACAAAGACATTTTTATAAGAAAAGGGGAAATCAAAACAAATAACTCTCGTTTGAAAAACCAAAACGACTTCTTCCCAAAATATTTTGTAACTAAATCAGCAGAGATAGGAGTAATGGATCCCGATCTTAAAGCAATTCTGTAAAATCCCAAAAGAAGAAAGAAAAAATTTTGAAAAAACCAGGAAACAGATTTTGCTTCTTTCTCGTTGACCTGTGTGTTTATACTTAGAAAAACGGAAGGAATTTGAAATGGAACTGTGGAAAGATGCTACAGGTGCTACTTTTAACACCAATGACAAGAGAAACAGAAAGATTATTTCTAATGTTTTTGATGTACCTTCGAAACCCTTAAAAGATCGTTTGACCTTCTTGGCGCAACCTATAAAACTGGTTCAGACGCGAAAACAGAGCAACAATTGGGAGAAGAATGAATGCCCGATTTCATTGAATGAGGTCTTTATAAATACAATTGGAGGAGAAGAGTAACCCATTAACAGTTGACACCTAAGCCTGGAGTTCGTTGTAACAAATGACAGCTGTACAACTAATTTACAGCTGTAATATCTCTAACACCCCCTTCAAGTTGGAGCATGGAGTAGTCGAATGCCCAACTTGGATAAAAGGTGATGCAATTGATCAGAGTTAAGAGCTATAGTAAACAAGTCAACCGGCTGATTGTACCTAGGTAAATGTTGTGGACGAATGGTTCCTTGTTGAACATGATCTCTAACAAAGTGGCAATCGGTCTCCATGTGTTTTGTTACGCTCATGAAAAAATGGATTTGCTGCGATGTATAAAGCAGCCTTATTTTCACAACGTAGAGGTATGGCATTAACAGCTGTAATATCTCTAACACAACCTTCACAGTGCATATCAACAACCTTCAAGACCACGGTAATCGAACCATCATCCCTTTTCCCTCCGCCAACCTTCTTCTTGCCTTCATTCTTGTTCTCCTTCTACAAAAACAAAGCCAAGAAAAAATGAAATGAGATCACGATCATTTGAAACTTCAACCTAACAAAGAACAAGTTGAGAGCGGGGGAGGGAGAAGCAATTAATGACACCTTGACGATTAGAAAGGGGCAATTCCGTAATTTTATCGGTTTTTCATCTAAGTCGATGATGAAAGGGAGATTGTTGATTTCTTTAAAAATTTAGGGGAGATTTTTATTAAAGTAAAACTATAGGGAAGGCTTTTATGATTGTCAGAAACTTAAAGGGAGGCTTTTGTATTTTACCCTAAGGGGGCATTCTTTTTCTGGATTTTGAGAGGGGGAAAGTTGGTCAATGAGAAAGTTGATTCTCATTGACCAAGAATCCCATGTTCTTTTTTTAGATTTATGTGGGGACCAGGGAAAGTTTATTTTTCTACCCATCTCCAAGGTGGGTAAATAACTTTTCCACTCCCACCTTGGGGGAAAGTTGCCACTAGCTTGCCAATACTTGAATGGGACAAAAATGCCCATTGTAATAGTGGATTTTTATGGCTAAAATGGTCATTGTCTTGTTTACATGGGAAATAAAAGAACATAAGTGAATGCACTTACCCAAATAAATATTTTCTGTACGGGGTAAATGTAAGTATTGGTAAATGTATTTACCCGAATAAGTAACTTACCAAAAAGTGAAGGGGACCTAAAAGGGTAACTATTTTTAATCACAGAATCTTATTACACAAAAATAGTCTAATTATTGTGTTCTTGATAGTATTCAGCGGCACATTGACATATATGTATATTAAAAATTGGGAAAACTCCACTAAACTTTGGGGTAGTGTCAAGTTAGTACCTGAATTTTCAAATGTATACTATAGTACCCAAACTTTCAAAAAGTGTCAAGTTGGTCCGAGTTAAGTATCATATAAAAGGACAAAAATATTATTCACCTATCATCTAATTTTCATGGGTAGGTCTCGATCAATTATCAGAACAGTCTGCGATCTCGTTGCACAACACCACACCCCACATATGCCGGTGATCATCTCCTAGAGGATCCCCTCTACGTACTTGGATGGAATGGGGCCGTTGGTGAACAACACCCTCTGGAACAAAGTCATTCCACTGAGGGAGGTTTACTATCAAATTCACCATGTTTTCTCCACCATAAGTGTTGAAAACCATCGAATTCTACCCATCAGACGCAACCTAAAAGAACATGGAGTCCCTAATTCTCTCTTCCAACTCGGCCTTGGCTTCTTCGAACTGAAGGAGTGAGAGATCCATCATATGGATGGCCGAGCCCTGCAGGAAGATAGGGCGAAATTTCAAAAATTTCTCTCTCTCTCTCTCTACCTCTCCCATCTGAGAATCACATTTCCTGTTTTAGAAAATCTGCATTTTCAATGATCAATCTTGAACCAAGAACCAAACTAGATCTGAAACCAAAATGTAGGAGAGGGAGATACCTGATACGAAGAAACAATATCTCCCAATGAAGGTGTTCACGCCCAAGGAAAACTCCAAAGACTGCTCCACTAAAGATGACACAGCGTAGGGTGGAGCAGAATCAACAGTTTCTTCACAAGAACCAAATCCTTCAGCAAGAATTCGTTGGAGGGTATGTGAGCACGACTTCAAATCAGTTTTTCTCCAAAAACTGATATCAAGAACACTTCTTAATCGCTCCTACAGTGGAGATCGAACTGGCAATGGCGGCAGCAGGAGGAGGGCACAAGAGCAGAAGATGGCACAAGAGCAGAAGATGGCACAGTCTTCTCTCTTTCTGTGATATGAAATTTGATCTAATGATGTGTTGATCTGAATGGAGGTTCGCCCTCCTCCTCCTTTTATAGCCTTAAAGAGAGCTCCTAATCTCATTAGGAGTTTCCTAATCCAAATCTGTATTTGGATCAGGACTTCTCTGTAAGAGATAAGGATAAGCCCTTATCTCATCTGTAGATTAGATCAGCCCTCCTAATCTTATTAGGAGTTTCCAAATCCAAATATGTATTTGGATATGGACTCTCTGAGTGGATAGGGATAACTCCCTATCCTATATGCTGATCCAAATCCCAGATCCGCCCCTTCTCTAACTAATCAAATTATACTAGTTCGAATTGGGCTTTAGGCCCATTAAGTTCATGTGCTCACTAACCTTCCAAACTGCTGCCCAGTTGGGTTTCCTTGTATGACGTGGGACCCAAACATTGATCTACACATCAGCCACATGGGTTCAGCCTAGCCTCTATTACAAGGCCTGGCCGAATTCACTGTTATGGGCAGTGAACCCCTGAACCCATCACCACGGGCTCTTAACGGGCCCAACACTTACACTAAGTGGTCCCTGGGCCAAGCCACCTTATAAAAACCCAGGGACTGTGGGCAGATGCAAGATTAACCCATCAGGTACTACCCTCAATGGTCTTACACTTAACCTCTCAGCCCATAATGATCAAACACTGCCCGACAAGAGAGGTCCTCTCCCTCGACTGCAAGAAACAGTGCTGCACTCTCTACTCACATGGATCCCGGGAATTAAAACATTTTGCAAACAATTTGAAACCGTAATATATATATATATATATATATATATATATATATATATCTTTATATAAATATATTTTGCAAAAACAAATTTTAACGATTGAAATCAGTTGCCAACAACTTTGGTTTCCATCAGAGAGAGTGCATTCCCGATTATTACCTTTGTCTGACAAAGGGGCTGATCCTATCACTATGATCACCCACTCAGATGAATTCTCGGACTGTCCCAATATACCCAGGTTTTGACCCCGTCTAAGGATCTCATTGGTTGGCATATCAAAGATAGCCCAATCCGACACCTAGCGCAATATCATAATCGAGTCTAGGGGTCAGGCGTAACATTCCAGTTTTGCCCATCAATATCCAAGGTCCAGGGCAATACTGGAATTCTAGTCCGGTTCAGGGTTTCAAGAAAATCCACACTGCATGCACCTCGGGTTTCACCCTGGCAACTGAGACAAGCCACCCAAATCAACTTGGCGGCACATCAGTGTCAGCCTTGACAGGACAAATCTCCCCAGATCTATTCAACGACTGTGAAGATTCTAAACTAACACGAGTCTCATATGTGTCTAGTTTAAGGGTATTACATAGAAACACACCATAATAACATGAATCAAATATGTACTTTATTCATTTAGAATAAATGTCATAATGTACATCATTCTGATTGGAGATAAGGGCATACACTGTCTAACAAACTTGGCGTTGAGCCTGCCTGTAAGCAAGTTTTTCAATCCCTTTCAAAATTTTTCGGGCACCGGAATGGGAATGGAATCCATCAATATTCGTTGCCCGAAAGACAAGGTTGTCTTCGAGCATCAAAAAATCCAAGCTCTGCATTGACTTTGCTACCCGCTTCGCTACTAAGATTGTAAGTTCTGATAAAATGCAAGTGTATGAGGAATTGGATATTGTCACCAACAAGGTTAATTACTGAAGAGAAGTAGCAGGCCAGGGCATCCCACATCATCCTACTGTTGACTTCACAGCATTGAACTTTTATTGTTTGGCCTCCCTTGCTGTTGAATCGGTCATGGGTCGTGATCGGCTTCCTATCATCGTGGGAGGCTCCAACTCATACATCTAGGCACTTGTGAATGATGACCTTTGAGTTTTAGTTCAGGTACGACTGCTACTTCCTCTGATTAATATCCTCCCCGTGCCTAAAGGATCTCCCCTGCACCATACTCCCACATATGCCAGTGAACAACGCCCTTTGGAACAAACTCGTCCCATTGGGAGGTTTACTATCAAATTCACCACGTTTTCTCCACCATAACTGTCGAAAACCTTTGGCTTCCACCCATTAGATGCAACCTGAAAGAACATGGAGTCCTTAATTCTCGCTTCTGGCTCGGCCTTGGCTTCTTCAAACCTGGCATCGAGCCTGGACCCCACAAACTCTCGACGGGATACCGAAGGCAGGCCCACCTGGTTAAGAAAAGCCCGGAACTTGGGGTGCTCGAGACCAGAGAAGGAGACAACACCGCAGGACTCGTAGTGCCAGTCAGCGAGGAGGTCGAAGGTGGAGTCAATCTGGTTCTTGCTAAGCGTCAGGCTGAGAGACGCATTGGGTCTCTTGAGTTTCTTTACGCTGTCTTCCAACATAGTGAGAGCACCCAAGTTCTCCTTCCCGCCCGACAGCACCACATGTGGCTGCTGAGGTGGAGGCAAAGCCATAGTGACACAGGAAGTCGCAACAACAATTGTGGAAGAATATAGTTGAGGTCAGAACGGAAGCGGGAGGGGCCGACCCTGGCAAGTGGTGAGACCTGATATGACGAAGTGGAAGCACCGCTGCCCGAAGATGACGCACTACGCTTGCGATGGTTGTGGCGGTGGTGGTGGAAAGAAGGGGAAGGGATAGAGATGGGAGGTGACAATAAATAGTGTTTTGTTTTTAAGGATAGTTTTGACATTTTGAAAAATTTTAAGTTGCACATGTTATCACCATGAATTGTTAATAGTATGAACTAAATTGACAATTTTTGGAAGTTTGGGTAAGGCATCAACAATTTGAAAGTTTGGGTACTAATTTGACACTATCCCCAAAGTTTAGGGTAGTAAAGTGGAATTTTCCCTTAAAAATTTAGAACAAATTATTGATTCTCACATCTTTCAAATTTGCAATTATTTATATTTATAATAGTGAAGGGTTGCATTTGATTGAGATACAAATACAAATATGTACTCTTCATAAATACTTTTTTTTTTCAGTTTAAGAATACAAAACGTAACTCATTTTTTGTATTCTTCTTGTTTATTTGAAATCAGTGCAAAACATGGGCCCTAACATTAAATGCCTTGAATTTTTAGTCAAATGCATCAATTATCAGAAAAGCACAAATTTGTTTCTAAAAATTGGGTATCATAATGTACTCTTATTACAATACAATGATGTCTGAAAAAACATTTTTGACATCTTAATCATTACATTTTTATATGGCAACCAAATGCTTGCAAATGCGAACCAGGGTACATAAATACCTCGGTTTGGCATTTATATTGTAAATAAATGCAGCCATGTGGGGGAATCTTACATAATTCAATGGGGTAGGTGCATGGGTGATATAGGTGAGAATTTTGCAAAAAATAAAATAAAATAAAATAAAAGTTAAATAAAAAACTTGTGAGATGGGGTAGACCATGATTTTTACTTTAACTTCCCATAAATTAGATTTTGTCATCAAAATTGTATGATCCCCATAGCCCCTTACAGTAGCCATGAAAAGATGTTTTTAATGCATGGCTGCAAAACACTATATGATAATGATAATGGTGCTGTGAGGATCAAATCCGAATTCCATGCTTGTTGGGAATCCTATTGTGAAACTCAAACTTTGTTTTTATTTTATTTTTGTTTCTTTTTAAAATTTTAAGAAGAGAGAAGGGTGTTTAAGTAATTGAAGAATAAGACAATGGATAAATGGACGAATAAATCATTGAGTTAAGAGAAGTTTTTATTTAATTTCTTTTTTTACGCCATTTAGTTGCTTTTGATAATAATCATTCTTGACTCCGAATATGCTCCAACAAAACATGATTTATAACCGTGCATCTCAAATATGTTTTGTATGACCCATCAATGAATACAAAACATGTTGGAGATGAGTGCAGCTACGTATCATGTTGGAACATATGTTTTTTTGGGAGAAGATCCTAATGTATCATTCATGCTTATTTTGGAGTTTGTTGGGTTTGATTTAAAATAAGAGAGAGAACATTGCCTATGGGATGCTCAAGTAGGCTGTATTAACAAATTGGAACCAATTTGAAATGGCTTATTAATATTCCAAAAATGTGATGTACACTTCATTTGTAAGGCATGCAAGTTAGAATATCTCATTCTGTTTAAAATTTCTGTGTATTGAGATCAATTGAGACCTGGCTACGTGGGTGGAGAAATGGAAATTAAACCAAAGCCTTGGTTTAAATCAGATATGCCCACTTTAAATTGAGATCAATTGACAGTTTGGGTACTGTCAAATGTGTCACTGCAGTACCCAATCAATTGAATATCTCATTCTGTTTAAAACCAAAGCCACGTGGGCCACTCTAACTGATCTTTATTAAATTGAGATCAATTGAATTTTTATTGAATCAAATCAGATATACCCACTACCTAATCCAATCAATCAGATTCATTTACAACCCTAAAAGTATTCCTGATATGCAACTGTGGTGTGGTGTGGTTTGAATAGGTATTGGTAGGGGTTCTTGTTGAGGGGGGGGGGGGGGGGGGGGGGGGGATGTCTATTCCCTCAAGAATGGGGTTTCGATTCTGTTCAACCAAACAATTGGAATAGGAATTGTTCATTCTAATATTTATTCCCATGAATCAAACGAATCCTAAGTTTTTATTTGACAAAAAAAAAAAAACATTCATCTGTCCCGATGGAATGTAAGCAAAAAGGGGTCAACCCATGATATCATAATTAAATAATAAAATAAAAAATAAAATCACAAAAATGGAAAAAAAACATAAATTTACTATAAAAATATTTGGATACATCTATAATATTATGTATTTATCAATTATCATATTAAACAAAAATAAGTGTGATAAGCAAGGATTAAAGTATCAGTATTGGGTATTGTATCAGACCACTCGGATACGGATACGATTTGAAAACGCATGGATATGAATGAAAAAACATGGAAATGCTTGGATACACTAAGAAATGCATATAAATTCCACAATTATATTAATAACATTATATTTAATGTCAAAATAACCATAATTAATGTATAAATACATAGGAATTGCAAATTCTAATGGTATATGTGAAGAAATATATTACAATTGATATAGCAAGATACATAGAAATCATACAATTTTATTGATAATGTATCAATCAAGAGTACTAGAACATATTATATTTCTTTTTACAAATTAATACATGCACAAAGTTTATATTATATTATTTTCTATTAAAGTTAAAGGCACAAAACATATGCAACTATTATATCTGAATTATTATATCAAATATTTCCTATTTTTCTATTTTTAATTTTTAACTTTATCAAAAAATTCAATTAAAATTAATTCTCAAATGTTTTGTAAACAATATTTTTATAATTTTAACTTAAAATATGTCAAATTTATTAAAATTTATGAGATACATGTCATATGAAAATTGATAATTTTTTATTACTAAAATAATTATTCCATTAATAATATATTTATTTATATAAATTTTATGAAATAAAATAATGATTTTTTTGTTATGAAAGTAGATTAGCCGATTTGATAAATTCAATTTATATTACATTCTCAAATATTTGGTAAACAACATTTTTATTTTTATAAATGATATTTTTAATTTTGTAAATAATAAATAAGTTGCTATTTAATGCAAATTAAAATATTAATTAATAATTTATAAAATTTTAAGATACACATCATGTTCAAATTTATAAATTTTAAGTATTAAGATAATTATTCTGTTATTAATATTTTAATTTGTATAAATTTCTTGGCATTAAAACCACTTTTTGATGTAAATGTGGACTTATAAATTTATTTCATTAGTTTACAAAATAATAATTTTGCATATTATTTTTTTCATCTTTATTTGAAGTTGAGCATAAATATATTTTATTTATTTGGATTACATTTACATGTTTAGATAAAATTTATTTTATTTCATTGATTATCACAAGACAAATGTTGGCTTAGTGGTTTAAAGATGCACTTAAAGTGCATTCATTAGAAAGTTTAGGGATCGAATTACCCTATCTTGCATGAAAATATAAAAAATATTAAAAGTTAAACACATAATTACTATCATCATCATCTTAAATTTACTATGTAAAAAGCATGTACACAGATACATAATTGCTAGTTTGCTTTTAGGGTAAATCTCTTAAATTATCCCTAATATTTATGAAATTAAAAAATTGTACTCTTACTGTTTACATATTGTCTTAAAGTACCCTTACTATTTATAAAAGTTGATATCGCTTAAGAGATAAAATATTGAATTTACCCTTCACTATTCCTCAAATTTCAAAATAAAACCCAACCAATGAACAATTATGATGATGATAATGTTTTAGAGACGGATCTAATTTGTCCTTCCTTCATCCCACCAGGAAAACCCTCTGAGTGCGCCTAGATACGCCGATCCGATAACCAAAGTTGGAACAAAACCAGATGATTCTCTACGAGTAAGAAAAATATCCATCGAGACCGTAGTGCAAGCGAACAGGTAGCTCTAGTTGGCGATGTCCTGAGGTGGCTGCGCAGGGAAGAACATATCGTGAGAAGCATATTATGCAACAGCCAACAGCATATTGGAAGCCAGAGGAGGAGGCTCGAGAGCAAAAAACAGGAAATGACGAGTAATTTCGGAAATGAGAGCCCAATTACCCAATGACAATGGATCCGTGGGAAAGGTTGTACGTCATGGGCGCCGACCAAAAGGTTCACTGAATAGGAGAACGAATTCTGCTGGCAGAGAAGTTCAAGATTCACGGGACGAAGAACGGAAGAAGTAAGGAAAGTGATGACTGAGACCAAGAAAGGCAGGAGGGATGGATTTGTGGAGGAGCAACAAAAACAGATGTATTTATACGAGAAAGAAAAAGAAGATGAATTCGCTGTTGACAAGAAGCAAACGGTTGCCGATGTAGACATTAAGAATTCCGCCCAAAAGCATAGTTCCGTTGAAGCCAAGAGAAGATCCGTCGAAGACCGAAGAGTTCTGACACAGTGGGGAGCAAATGTATTGACAACGTCAAAGCTATTTTTGCTGACAGAATGGTGAATTCTGGATTGCCGGTCAGTCGCTTCTTTTTTCTTTTGTCTTGACTTTTTTCCTCGCATGTTCTCTCCCCAATTCAGATTGAGGCAAAAAGCGGGAGCTAGTGGATGGTTGGTGGGCGAAGCCGAAGTTCCTAAACCAGGTTACTGCATAAACTGTTGCATTTGTAGACTTCAGAAAAAACTTCAATGCTACCCGGCATCATTCGCTTATGCCCAAATTTCAGCAGACTCCATTGTAGCCTATAGTTATTTCCTCGTTGCAGCAACGACGACGGCAACGGTGGCTGTGGTGACATCTCCGGTTGTTGGATCTGAAGCAGCGGCTGCGATAACGGTGGCTGTGGTCACATCTCTGGTTGTCGGATCTGAAACAGGGGCGAGAGGGAGAAAGAATGAAGGGAATGAGGGGAGAGAGAGAGTGAAGGGGACGATGAGAGAAAGAGAGGGAGGGAGAGAGGTCGGACAGTCACTTGCAACAGCGGCGGTAAAGAAACAGGGGCAAGAGGGAGAGAGAGAACAAAGGAACGGGGAGAGAGAACGGACGGGACGAGGAGAGAGAGAGAGAGTGGTCGAAGACGATGATGATTTCTGAGTTTTGGAGTTGGAACAGAGTCAAGATGTTGCCATTCAACGATTTCAGTAAGTTCAATGGTGGGAGACCGGATTTTGTTAGTTCAACGATTCTGTTAGTTTAAACTACTAATTCACTGCCAGATTTCTAACCGAGAAATCTGAAACCGTTGAAACGGAACTAAGAAAGGAAAGAGAGACTAGAGGTTGAGGGGGAGGTGTGACAAAAGAAAAGATAAATTAGTATAATATTGGAAAAAAGAAATTATTGGTTAGTTTATATTAGAAATTACAAGATAAATTAGTATAATTCTGTAAGTAAATCATTTAAAAAGAAAATAAATTATTTAATAAAAGTTTAAATAAATTTGAATAATTTTTCAAAATTATATAAGTATAATTAATTTTCCAAAATTTTCATAAATTTACATTTTTTATTATTAAAGATAATTTATTGTAATTTTAGAAATTTACCATGTGGTTGATACTCAATATATCCTTTTGATCATTTCTATCATCAAATTGAATATTGGGTTGATGGGGACCGTGTTTTCAAAACTGGATCAAACTAGATGGTTAGACCGAAAAAATTGGGAATTGTACACTATTTCACCTCTAAATCGTTTTTTGTCCAAAAACCATTTATTTGGTTAGTGAACCCCTGACCTGGGCAATCGAACCATCAACCTAGACAATAGTTTTTGGCCTTTTTTTGTTTTTCTAATTTTTTATTTTTTTTGTCAGAGTGGGTCATCCGTTCGGATCGAACAGTCGGACTGTTTGACCCCAAAACGGTTCCCTATCCGGTCCAATTTTAAAAACCTTGGATGGGGAGTGGGTGCCTTGCATTGAGATTGGCTTGGTGTGCAGCATGGCCTGGCCCATGGACCAGCTCGACCCATGACACGGCACGGCCCCGTGCGGGCTTTGGCCGTGGGCTGTGTTAAATTGACCCCCCCCAAATTGCCCTAGAGGAAAGAGGCACAGCCCGGGACGCCTCGTGGGCTAGCATGGCACGACTCGCACTTTGTGTGGGCCACATGCAGGTCGTGTCGTGCCGACCCAGCACGATCCAATTTACACCTCAACTTGAACTCGACCAATATTGGGGCAGGAGCAAGGAAATTCTAGGATTCTCCATCCTTGATGAGGAGTGGGTTGCCTTGCCCTTGAACTCACTCGACATTAAGGAGTGGTTACCTTGCCCTAAACCCGCGTGAAATTGGGGAAGGGTGGGGATGGGGTAGAGTGTCTTGACTATGGGGTAGGGAAAGGGATGGGGTACCTTGCCCTGAACCCACCCCGTTGTCATTCCTATATAATTGTTAGTTATTGGTGGAATTAATAAAAATGTTAGCTTTATAATTATTTTTATTTATTTGAAGTTAATCAAAATTTCATTTAAAAATAATAAAATGAATAAAAATTATTAAAATTACTACAAATTGTTAATAAAACTAAATTTATTAAAAAATATTTATTCATATTCAATTAACAATAATTATTTTTTATAAATCAACATTAAATGAAAAATAAAATTATTAAATCTTTCAGATTTTCTCATGCATTGCACGGTCCCTGCTAGTATATTAATAAAATAAAAGTCCGAGCAGCACAAGCAAAAAGATTAAAGAGGCCCAGTGTCTTTTCAAACTAAATTTACGATGTATGGAGGGTAACTATCCACAAAAACACCAAACTCCACTATACCTCTTTTAGCTAAAGCATGAGCAAGTGAGTTTAAAAACTTATTTACAAAACTAAAAGACACATTCAAAGTATTAGCACAGTCCAAAAGAGCTTGAACAATGTTTGCACAGTCACTTTCCAAAATTGCTTCACCTGTAGATACCCTGCTAAGATACTTGTCTATACTTGAATTGGAGACAAAACTTGAGCTTGATTAAAAGAAACTGCCACTACTAGGCCCAAATGGTTTTGAATGATCACTCCAAACCCTACTTTCCCCATGTCCAAAAAACTTTCGTTTGCATTCACTTTTAGGCAGTTGAAGCTAGGTGCGAGCTCCGAAAAGCTCATGGTTGGCTCAAAAGAGTAGGAGTCGCCACCCATTTTTTAGAGGAAATGGGCCCTCACTTTCGAGTTTGAAAAATGGTTTACTGGCCTTAATAGTGACTCCATTCTCCGCCAAGGAAAGGCACTAAACCGAAAGGCTTTGAGTTCAAAGGATTGAGAGAGGGGAGGTGTTAGGCACCCCTCTCTCCAAACTGTTATAGCAGCCCACTACAGGAGTAATTTAGGCTCAAATTCCGACAAAAACATGCACTAACAAGATTGTCCAAAGCTCCTGAAATTTGGTGAAAATGTTCTCAACTTCGCCCAAAATTGATTTGAAGTGATGTTATCGGGTCTGAGGTACTAGTTTCCCTAAGACCCTCGCCTCTTTACCTCTTTTTCTTAATCCGAAGGAAGAAGAGAATGCAAATTTCCCAAGATTTCAGAGCTTTAAGCAATCTGAAACTAAACTAAAAGCAAAGAGGTGATGGAATGAGAGGCTTACCTCTCGTGTACGACCTTGAAAGAAGCTTTCCAGTAGCCGAAAGGACTTCAAATGACACTTGAACAAGGCAGGAGCTAGGCTGGGCATTTCTTGTGTTGAGATTGGAAAACAGTGGATGAGGCTTGAGCTTGGCTGCAAGGATTCCAGGATTTCAAGCAAGCTAGGTATGTTACAGGAATTGGAAAGCTCTCCCGCCCCCTTTCAAGCTCGAGCTGAGCCTTTATTTATAGAGAAAATGAAGGGAGATGGGTATGAAACTCATCCAATTATAGTGTTTGTAGCTCAAAAGAGTTTTTTCACCGAAATAGGTAAGGATTTTGAGAGAAAGGGGATTGCAATTGACCCTTCAATCTTTGTGCAACAAATCTTCTCAATTTTGGGTGGTTTCTCATGGGTTTTGTGCGTCCAATGAGGGATTGGGGCATGGAAGATGTTGCAGACCCATATTAGGGGTTGACAGTAGTAAAAAACATAAATTTGAAGAACTTTTAAATGTTATTTTGTCTTTTCTTGATTTTAAGTAGGGTCTGTTTGGCATTTTGGGTTTTTTAATCCTATTAGGCTCAAAATCATTGGTCTAGGTGTTTTAATGGGGTTAAGTAAGGATCTGACATCGTCCCCACCCACTTAAGGTTCTAGGTTGGATAGCTAATGTGGCGGTTCAATCGGGTGCGTCAAAAAGGTATTTCTTTAGTTTAATGGTCAAACAGATGAATCTAGTAATGAAATTTGGTGTGTTGGGGTTTTTTGGGTTTCTGAACACAGTGGTGAGGATTGATCAGACAAACAGGGTTGGTAAGATTGAGATCTGTGGCTGACAAGTTCGGATCAATAAGATTTACTAAAATAGAATCTTTGTTTAATGAAGGGTTAAATAGAGGAATTTTGGAATAAAATTTGGTGGGTAGGCATTTTCAAACATCCTAAATCTGATGGAAGTGACGGATTTTTGATCATAGGTGTAGATTGACTGATTTAGTTTAGATCATGGTCTTATCTTATGGTTTTTCAATTAATGAAAGGGCCTAGAATGGAATCTTGCATTTTCAATGATCAAACGGAGGTGTCCAGTCGTGAAATTTGACATGTTGGCATTCTTTGGGTCACTGAACATGGTAGTGGGGTCTGATTGGTCAGATAAGGCTTGGATGATGGAGGTTTGTGATAGGTGAGCTTTTGATTAATAAGATTCGCCAAAACAGAATCCAGGCTTGATTGTAGGTCACATGAGGGAATTTTGGGATAAACTTTGGTGGGTAGGTATGGATTGAGATTATGAGCTTTTGGAAGGGTTTGATCATGTTAGGTGTGTACAGATCACGAGTTTTAGGTTCGAGGATCATTGTAGTGTTATATGCGTTGAAATGGGATCTCTGATTGATGATTGGCTAAATCTATGAATTTGGGGTTGAAATTTTGCGTGATTGGTTTTTTAAGGATTTTGTTTCATGTGATGGATTTTGATTGGGGATCAGATATGGTGATGTGTCATAATCAAGACCATCAAAAGGGAATCAAGTAGATGTAACAGTGGATTTATGGGCATTTGAGCTAAAATTTGGTTTCTTAGGGTTTAGGTATGTTTTAAAGTGATTGGTGTGGTCCGATCGGGCATCCGGAATGTAGGATAAGGGTCAAACAAGGGATCGAGCAAAGATTGGGTGTTAACACTAGGAGCTTTCCAAAAAGAGTTCCAGCCTCTGGGGTCAGTTGATTGGGGAGAAGGCATTCAGTCTAGAGGGGAAATCAGATTCCTCTCCATCATCTTCCTATGAACATGAAGAGCAACTAGGCCTAGGTTAGGAGTTGCATTTTAAAAAATAAAGCCATTTCTATTTTCTAAATCATCCAAATTAAATAAAAAGAGAAACTAAATACTTTATCCTTCCTGCTACCCAACTTATTGCCAAGTATCAGACCTTAAACTAGTCAACAAAATTACTTAAGCTACTAAACTGATTTGCTCTGACATTTAAATAGCTAGCAAACCATGAGGCCTTTGCATGATCACAAAAAAAAAAAAAAAATAGAGCATGCAAACTAGATTTAGAATTCATATTGCAAATTGGATAGCTAGTAGAATAAAAAATACCTTTCTTAAATAGATTTTCTCTCATAGCCAATGGATTCCAACAACATTTCATTACTAAGGATTTCACTTTTAAATCAATTTTTAGGGCCTACATTTGTTTCCAGTGCTTCTTTCCTAGGACCATACCAACTGAATTCAAGTGATTTGGGGGATCATCTTTTCCTTCTGATAAGGATTTTGCAACAAAGTAATCAGACTTGATAGAAAAAACCCTATTTTCTGTCAGGCTCCATCGCAAATTATCCGACCAATTCTAGAGGCTAGCAGGATGTTTAAAATGTTTTCCACATAAATTTCTAAGAAGTTTTGTCTGATTAATTCTTCATTCCATCTCCTTCCTTCTTTTGTGATTATGTATTTAGCCAAACTTAAGTTTCAATCTCTTGGTTTTGGTCCATGGATTTTATCCCCTTGAATTTTTGGGAGCTAAGGGTCTGCCCAAATTCTAACCTTTCCCCAGAGCTTATTGTCTAGCAACAACCCTGCATTAAGATTTCTCTTGATGACAACAAGCTCTACCACCTCTATGATCCTTTCTTACGGAGCTTTGGAAAAAAAAAACACTCCTATTTTTAAGGTATTTTGCCTTAATTACCCTAACCCACAAGTTATCTTCCCCTAGTAGAATCTCCAAGCCTGCTTACTTAACAAAGCCAAGTTAAAGCAATGGGGGTCTCTGAAGCCTAGTCCCCCACTTAATTTACTCCTGTTGATTACCTCCCAATTGACCTAGTGAGTTTTCTTGGATTTGTTGGAGTTATTCCACTAGAAATTTTCTTTAGATTTTTTTTTTCCAAATCTTAACACAACTTTTGGCAATAAAAAGTAGGACATTGTATAGGATGGAATTGCAAAAATTACTACTTATAGGAGGACCTCTTTCCCAGCTAGAGAAAGGAGGTCATACCAACTATTGGTTTTCCTTTCAGTTCTTTCCACTAGGTAATTGAACATCCCCCTCTTCGACCTCCCAATTTCAGTAGGGAGGCCAAGGTTTATAGATGGATGGTCCACTTTTTTCATTTTAAGCATTTTGGCCATCGGTTTATGAAGCCTAGCATGCATATTTCTGCTAAAGAAAATCTCGGATTTTGTAAAATTTACCTTTTGACACGATGCTCTTTTCACCATAAGCTTGAATTGTGTCTAAAAGGATATGCTCTTTACTAGGATCAACTTTGGTAACAAGTAACTATCATTTGCAAAAAAAGAGATATGGGATTCTAGGACACTCCCTATTCATTTTAATGCCTTTCATCTGATTTTGATCAACTAAATTTTTCATTTTTCTTGAGAGAGCTTTAGAAATGCAAAGTAAGGTATAGGGACAGAGGGTCATCCTATCTCAGTCCTCTTTGTGGTTTGAACACTGCACCTAGAGTTCCATTCACAATGATTGTATAGGAGACAATTCTAACACACTCTATGATCCATGCAATCCCCTTCTCACCAAAACCTAATTTGTGAAGCACTTGCTTTAAAAAGGGTCATTCTACCCTATCTTAGGCTTTGCTCATGTCAAGCTTCCTGGCCATCTAGTTTTTCTTTTTCTTTTTTCCTTTTATCTTCTTCATGAATTCTATTACCTCATGAGCTACCAGAATGTTATCTTGAATGAGTCTTCTTGAGGTACTTTGTTGCTCATCAATCAATTTATTAAGCAAATGTTTCAATCTATTAACCAGAATTTTGCAAATTATTTTGTACATAGTGTTTCAAAGACTGATTGGTCTAAATTGGTTTGGATTCTTCGGGTTTTGAACCTTTGGGATTAAAGCTATGAAAGTGTTATTTAGCTCATTTAGTAGGTGCCCACTTACAAAGAAGTGTTTTTTTGCCTTAGTAGCATCTGGTCCCACTATATCCCAATATTTCTAAAATAAAAATTTGGAAGCACATTTGGGCCTGGAGCCTTTTTTTGGGGCCATTTGGAAAAGAGATACCTTTACCTCTTCTTCTGAAATCTCTCTCTCCAAGTTTACTTTCCTCTTCATCAATTTTTACCTCTACACAGTCTAGGAAGACTTCCATATCTGTTGGATTCATGGTTTTTGAAACCAACCCGGTGATCGAATCGGTCAGGGGTCCAGTTATCGGGTCGGACGATCCGATCATTTGAATCGAACGCTTGGCCCATTCTGGCAAGAAAATAAAAAAGTCAAAACAATAGAAACAGTCAAAACGGTTCGAACTATTAACCGCCCAGTTCAATGGTTTGCTGACCAAAATCAACGGTTTTGGGGGGAAATCCGGTTTTTGGGGAAATGAAACCGGTTAGGTGACCGGTTCTCGGTTTTTTCGGTCTGACCTTCCGATCTGGTCCGACTTTGAAAACCATGGTTGGATTTGATGCTTGGAAGATGTTGACGCTCGGGTTAGCTAAGGGCAACACGATCAATTTACTCCTAAGATCCGGGGTAGAACCGAGGGACTCAGAGCTCCGAGGACCAAAGAGGCCGAGGTTGATAGGCTCCGAGGAACTAGTGCCGAGGCGAGGCTCCCTACCCGTGCATACGAGGCGTCCGAGAGGGCCGGGTGTGAATGGTCTGCAAGGGAGAAGATGTCAGAGGCCTCGGGTGGGGACCCGAGGTAGAGACTCCGATGGTCAAGTTAGTATCCACACAGAAGGTAGGTGGAAGGAAGTCCGATGCGGGAGCACTCGGATGAGATCACTAGTAGGTATTAGGTCCCCAATAATGAGAATACCAAGAGTCTTTTTAGTTCTAGATCCTTTACCTTGTGGGGGTTGTCTCGCATTTATACTTGGTGCCACCTGGAGATGGCCGCATTCGGAGGGCCCAGATGCGAGTTGTACGAAGGGGGCACGGTCATCCGGTGAGGCCAAGTGGCGTCGCATGATTGGTCCTGTGAGTTCCGCTGAGAGCAGCCCTGCGTGCTCTGCAATTGGTTTTGAGCGGCGCCTGCTAGCTGAACACGTGTCTGCCCGATATTGGCCCAGCCAAATGCGCCTACATAAGATGATATCCATGAAGTGCTTGTTCAAGAGTTGGGTGATTTCTTCTTCCTTTTCCTGCCAATTTCTTTTCCACCAAAAAAAAAATTCTAGTTCGCATAAAGAGATGCTCCAATGTGTGGTTGTTGAGCCTTTGTGGCCATTGGCTAGCGTTATTATTTGAAAACAAGAGCTGGCCTTCTTCTAAATGCTCATAAAAATTAACCACCTTTTCTATTCATGGGTTTTGTGACTTTTGTCCTCACTATTCAATACCCCTTCGGCCTTGAAATCTATGTTCCAAATGCAATTTTTGAGGATCCACTTATGTGTGCCCGTGGATATGTCTATGCAATTCTTTTATTAATGGGTTTTGTGACTTTTGTCTTTAATGAATCAATTTTTGGCTAAGTACCTCGTCATTTGGTATGCTTCCAAGTGGCCGATGACTCAGAGGCCGAAGTGGAGAACTTTTGCTGGATGAGGACCTGGATGCCGAGCTGACTAGGCCGAGTTGGGGGCAGATTAGGTGCTGAGCTAACTGAGCCGAGATGAGCAGGTTAGGTGCCGAACTGACTGGGCCGAACTGCGCAGGTTAGGTGCCAAACTGACTGGGCCGAGGTGCATATTAGGTGATGAGCTGACCAGAGGGCCAAGCTGCATATTAGGTGACGAGCTGACCAGAGGGCCGAGATGCATATTAGGTGACGAGCTGACCAGAGGTCCGAGTTGCCTATTAGGTGTCGAGCTGACCAGAGTGCCGAGCTGACTGGTGGCGGGCTGGATTGATAGTTGAGCTTCATAGTTCTTTAGACCTACAAGGAATCAATGTCAGAGGACCCGGGGTGGCTAACCCGACGAGGTCGCTTCGATGCTTAAGTCAGTACTCTCATAGTAGACTACGAGCTAAAAATCATAAAGTATGAGAGCTAGAATATGCTTACTTGCCCCCCTTCATGCCATTGGGGTTGGTGCCTTTATATATGCATTGTTTGGCGTAGGCTTCACGCACCATATTCGAGATTTCTGAGAGGTTGACTAAGTGGTCCGAGATTCCCGGAGGCAACCGCCATGCACGTTGACCACCCTCTGGATTGTTCGGTACGTGGGCCAACTTCCAAGGATCGTGGGAGTGTTGGGATATGCATGCCGAATTTGTCGGTGAGCACGTCTCGTAGGTCGCCAGTTCGGCGCCTGTGCTAGGCCGCCAGTTCGACGGCTGTGCTAGGTCGTCAGGTTGACGCTTGTGTCAAGCCGCCAGTTCGGCACCTGTGCTAGGCTGCCAACTGGGACACCATCATCTTGGCGAAGGCAAGTTGTTGCCTAAGTGGTTCCGGATGTCACCTAGTTGTTCCGAGATGCCATGTGTCACAATGTCATTGGAGGGCCAAATCCACCCTCATCAATTGCCCCCACTCCCGAGCTGAAAGTAACTCGGCAAAGGGAGTAGATTGCTCCTTTTGGCATGGAATGAGTAATTCGATGAGCTCGTAAGCATCAATCCAATTTGCTTCTCAGGTCAGAAGAGTCCAAGTGTTTGTAGCCTTGGGCTCTGGGAGCGACTCACAGTCCACTCTCCTTACCCTTGATTTTGCCCATGTCGAAGAGGCGACTGAGTCTTATGTGGTGCCGAGATCTTTTATCAGCTCGGTACTTTAAAGTTACGGTTGCGCTGCATCAGCCTCGTTAGTGACGCCGGTTACCCACTCATACAAAAAGTTACTGGGAGCTCGACTTACGGGGGCAACACTACTGACTTTAGGTCACTAGCTCGCGCGAGAGCCCTCGAAGGCTCGACCGGAAAGTGCGTCTGTGCAGTCCGTTGGCTGCCTACTCCCGCGGGAGCCACGAAGAGCTCATCTTGTAGAGGGTACCTCGTGAAGAGGACTGATGAAGCTTTATCCGAATTGAAGTTGACAGAGCTGTTGGCCATCAACTTCCTGCTTAGTCCTTGAGTTCATAAAAAATGGAAATTAGAAAGTAAGAGCTTTAGTTTCTAAAAGGTGAGAACTTAGCTTTTTGGAAGAAGAGGACTTAGCCTTTCAGAAGATGAGAACTTAGCTTTTTGTAGCGTTTCCCACATACGACGCTAATTGATGAATCAATTTTTGGCTAAGTACCTCGTCATTTGGTTTGCTTCCAAGTGGCCAATGACTCAGAGGCCAAAGTGGAGAACTTTTGCTGGATGAGGACCTAGATGCCGAGCTGACCAGGTCGAGTTGGGGGCAGATTAGGTGTCGAGCTGGGTAGGTTAGGTACCGAACTGACTGGGCCGAGCTGGGCAGGTTAGGTGCCGAACTGACCGGGCCGAGCTGCATATTAGGTGACGAGCTAACTGGTGGCGAGCTGGACCCAGGGTGGCTAACCCGGCAAGGTCGCTCCGATGCTTAAGTCAGTACTCTCATAGTAGACTGTGAGCTAAAAATCATAAAGTATGAGAGCTAGAATATGCTTACTTACTCCCCCTCCATGCCATTGGGGTTGGTGCATTTATATAGGCATTGTTTGGTGTGGGCTTCACGCACCATATTCGAGATTTCTGAGAGGTCGCCTAAGTGGTCCAAGATTTCTGGAGGCAACCGTCATGCATGTTGACCACCCTCTGGATCGTTCAATACGTGGGCCAACTTTCAAGGATCGTGAGAGTGTTGGGATATGCATGTCAAATTTTTCGACGAGCACGTCTCGTAGGCAAGTTGTTGCCTAAGTGGTTCCGGATGTCACCTAGTTGTTCCAAGATGCCATGTGTCACAATGTCATTGGAGGGCCAAATCCGCCCTCATCAGTCCTCATTGTTCCTTATATAGATCTTATGCAACACCCATTCGGCCTTGAAATCTATCTTCCAAATGCAATTTTTGATGACCCACTTATGTGTGCCCATGGATATG
The DNA here is from genome assembly GCF_055504915.1 of Nelumbo nucifera. Classification (NCBI taxonomy): domain Eukaryota; kingdom Viridiplantae; phylum Streptophyta; class Magnoliopsida; order Proteales; family Nelumbonaceae; genus Nelumbo; species Nelumbo nucifera. The sequence continues at coordinate 135,753,930 of NC_142649.1, read as the reverse complement.
TCTATGCAATTCCTCTATTCATGGGTTTTGTGACTTTTGTCCTCTCTGTTCCATATATGGATCTTTTACAAACCCACTTATGTGTGCCCTTGGGTATGTCTTAGCAATTCTTTCTCTAACAAGTTTTGTGCCAAGCATGTTATCAGTTGACTCTCCGCCATTATCTTTCCCTTATACAGGAATATAAATCGTGTATTGTTAATATTTAGAGCTGCTGCATTGTCTAGTTAGAGGAAACAATGGGATAGATGCCTAGCATGATTTCTATCAAGAGAGATTCAATTGTTATGAAAATTCGAAAAATTAAGAAGGGAAAAAGACATTTTAGTAATTATGTTAAACAGGATTCTCACATAGGGTGTTTAGTCCATTTTGAAAATAAAGGAGGAGAATTGATTATTTATGGGAAATCTGAAGGGAGGATTAAGTTTTTTATCCTTTTTGCGTTTGGTTTGTGGTAAGATTTTGGTTGAATGGGATGGGATGAGAAAGGGAAAATGAGTGGAAAATTTTAGTGTTCCATTGTTTGGTTGCAAAAGGGAAAATAGTGGGAAAATCAATGTTAGTAACAATTATTATTTAATTAATTAGTAATATTTTATTATTTTATGATTTATTATTATTAACTAACTATTAATTATAAATATTTTTATGAAACAATTTTATAATTAATTAATATTAATAATTATCTAATTAATTATTAGTTAAGAATTAATATTTTACATTTTATTAGTTTATAAGTTATTAATTTATTATTAATATTATATTTTATTAAATTATTATTAATTAATAAATTTAATATTAATTATTCATAAATTCATAAATTATTTTTCATTAAGATATTTTTTAATTTATTTAATTGAATGGTTAATTATAAAATAATTATTTAATTATTAATTAATTAGTAAATTAATTAAGTATTAAATATTCTTAATTAATTAATAATAATTTTATGATTTAATATTTTATTATTAATTATTAATTTGATATGAATAAGTTAATTAATTATTAACATTAATTAACATTTTAATTTTATTAGTTTATATATTATAATAATAATAATAATAATTATTATTATTATTTTATTAATACTTATGACTTAATTAATAATTTTAATACTTTATTCTAAAATAATGAATTATTAGGTTATTTATTGATTAATATTTTATTAATTTTTAATTAAATTATTTAATTAATATATTATTAAATAATTAATAATTTATTTATGGGTCATGGATCTAGTATTAGCTCCTAGAAATACTACAAAGTAGTTATTCTTTTTTTTGTTAAGCAAGTTTCCCCCTAAATTCCCACTTGTTTCCCACCAAAATGGTGGGACTTCCCATCCCAAGAATTGGAATCTATAATCCCACCTTTTCCCCATTTCATCTCATGATACCCCACAAACCAAACATGGAAAGGGAGGATTATTCCATATTCTCCCTTCCCATACCACAAACCAAATGGAGCCTTAATATTGTTATATGGAAAGGGTAAATTTCTTAAGATACCATTATGGTTTAGCTAATTGATTAACTCAGCCCTCATTGTTTACATATTGTCTTAAAGTACCCTTAAGTTTTTCTGAGAATTATCTAAAATCTCCCTTGTCGTTAACTTTCCGTCGTCACACTTCGTCACTTGTGACATCACATGACTCATATATTATTCTAAAATTCCTAAAATACCCTTTATCGTCTTTTACAATGATTTTTGGGAGGAAGTCTTCCTTCTTGGTCACTTCTAGTTTCGCCCATCTCCCTGTTCCCCCCCTCTCTCTCTCTTAGCAACTATTAGGTATAAATACTTACTGTAATTGTCATCGGTGCACATGCAACCCAAGTGGTGGACAGTTTTTGGAATTGGGGAGATAGGGAATGGAAAGGTGTGGTTAGAGAATTGTTAGACTTATGGTCAAGATTAGCTTGAGAACGGTACTTCTACAACTAGTGGGTATAAATACTTTTGCAACTGCTGTTGGTCCACCTATGACCCAGGTGGTGGACCATTTCTCTTATCAAACGTCTTAATTTTTTCTCTTACTAGTAAGTGTGCATGTGCTTTGCACGTAACAATTATAGATGATGATAATTATAGTGGTAATATATCCAAAGTTTTCTATAAACTTTATGTATTTTTTAGTTTTTTTTTGTTTTTATTATTAATTAGATCTAGATTGCAAAATCTAAATTTGATTAAATAAACACCTCATCTAAATGTATGATAATGGTTAGAGAACCACTAATCCGAATGGTTTTGAGTTCGACCCGGATCTGGATGGTTTAACCGTTAAAATGTTCGATCGGATGGTTTAACCGTTGCTATTTTACAGAAAAGCTATTGAAATGGTCAGAGAACCACTGATCTGGATGGTTTAACTATTAAAAATGTTTGACCCAATTAACGGTTCTTAGGTTGCTTTCAAACTAATTCCATTTTTTTTATTTATTTTAAAATAGAATTAAAAAGTAAAAAATTGGAAAAAACTTTCATATCTCATTATCTTGTTCAGTTATTCCCAATGGACAAAATTAGTTAGGGTTTTTAGTTTTTACATTTTAATTTTGAGTTTTTGCATTTTTATAATTCTTTTTAAGTTATAACAATAGAAAAATTGCAACTCCAAAGAAGAAATCGAAAAATTGATGCAAGAGATGAGAGATTAAACACTGATCCTATATTATAAATTTAAGATACACCAATGAAGCAAACGGTTTGGGATCTAAGAGAGATTTAGAGAGATGTAAGAAGAGGGCAAACGGTGTTGTAGCGGTGGTGATGATGAACATGGAGATAGTTGTCGACGGCGTTCCTTCTTTCTTCTGTTTTCTTACTTCTCAACTTTAACCAATCGCTTCATTCTCAAAGTCCCACACTCTCCTCTCATAATAATGTATATATATGGTGGACTTTAACCTAGTGTAAATCTAACGGTCAAAATAAAAGTTACACTATATTTTACATCTTATCGGTTTGACCCACTCAAACTAGACAGTTGAAACATTGACCAAAAAACTAGAAGCCATAGCTGTTCCATTTCCGGGTCGGTTTTTAAAACCTTGATTTTAGTCAAAAGAAAGTTCCACAATCTCATTCATATTTTTTATAGTAGTGTAAATATATAATTATAAATGTCTTCAGTTTTATCTATAGTTTTTTTTTTATATTTTTGTGTGTAAAAATAATTCTAATATGTCACACTTACTTTTTTGTACATGTGCCTAAATGTTTTTTTTTGGAAAATTTATGTGTTTTTTATTTTTGTATTTTTTATATTTTATTATATTTTTATTATTTATTTATGACATTAAAGGTTAACATATTTAACCTAAAAGTTGAACTAATTTTTATATTTCATTTTTGGTGAGTTCTAAATTATGTATTTTATTTTCATTATCAATAAAAATAATTATTGTTTATTACACTTATTTTTTTATTTTATTAACAAAAATATCATAAATGTGTTTAATTTTTCTATATTTTTATTTTTCTATATTTATTTTTATTTTAAAATTTTATTACCTAACTATGACTTCATATGTTAATCAATTTGATGCGGATGGTTGAATTGCTTAGTCACCACTCGCATAAAGAATGGTTTTGTTTTATAGTCAGTTTTAAAATATATGGGTTTTTACTGTTAAATATATAGACATTGATCTATTTAGTAGCATTTATTAGTGAAAAATAAATTAAAAATATAGGATTTAATAATAAAAAATGAGATTTAATACTTTAAGTATAAGAATTAATGATAGTGGATTAAATGAATTAAATAATTGAAGTCACATTTTCAACCCTTACAATTAGAAATGAATTAAATACACAAATATGGTCATTTTAATAGCTATTAAAGCTGACATTAAAATTAACATACTTCTTTTATCGGGTGCTTCAATGTTGTTGACAAGAGATCTCTCCTTTAGATGCTCTCAGGTTTAAATCTGAAATGGTATAAGGATGTGAAGGATTGAAATAATATGTTATAATCAGATTGAGTGAATCAGGTATCCATGCTCAATTAAATTGCTTGACCAGACGAGAGGTGATGAACAACATCTGATGGCTACCTCTACCGATGAGGAGAAAATGGGCACTCGTGAAAAAGATGTTATTCTGATCTGTAGAGTTGCCCCTGTTCATTTTGATTGTTATTATCGGATTTGATAAAGCAGTTAGAGCTTTTGGAATGATGAACACGAACTGTAAAAATGTAGAACTCCAGGGTACATATTTCTCAGCAGAGACGATGGCAGCTGTGGGGTACAGATTTCTCTGAAGAAACAAAAACCTCTTCAGATTCTGTATCCTCTATTATTAATCCAACATCGATTGAGTGGGATCATTTCCTCTCTTCCTCATCGATGAAGTTCAACCAACGGTGTACAACTTAGTACATTTTGAGAAATAATACTTTATTGTTTGCTTGCCGGTGCGGTGTTCACTTGATGCTCAAGCGGTGGTGAAAACCATTGAGACAAAGAAGAAGACAGTAACCCCTGTCTCTCATGTATCGATTGGGACACTTTGCCCTTTTTTCTTTTATATAATTAAAAAACAAATTTGGAAAGAAAAAAAATAGATTAGAGTTCAAGATGAAGGGACAACAACAGAGGAGCAAACAAACAAAGAATAAGAGAGAGGAAGGAATGGCTTTGGCTTCCTCTCTCATTTCATTCACTGACCAAATGGTTGTTGCTCTTGACATTTTAGAATTTATTGGTAAACACTCTCTTTGAAAAGAATTGAGACTAAAGTCCTTCGATTTCATTGTCACTCTTATCGAACTTAGTATTATGAATCAAAGACAGGGATGAAACCTAGATAAACAATTCAATAGAGAGAGAGAAGGTGAGAACACTGGTGGGATCAGAGATCACTACATAAAGCATTGGAAATGGAGACAGCGATAGAAACGGAGATGGAGACAGAGGTGGAGGCAGAGGAGAAGACGGAGATAGAGACAGAAGCGGAGATAGATGCAGAAATGGAGGCGGAGGCGGAGATGGAGACAGAGCATCGATTTGTTTCCTTAGTAGTTAATTAAGGACAAATTCGAAATTTCATTTTTTCTGTTAATAATACTTGACCACGATATCAATTATTAGAAAATTTACTTAAAAGTACTTTAAGACAAATAATAAGTATAGAATTAGTAATTAGCTAAACCATAAGAGTATTTTAAAAAATTTGCCCATATGAAAATTGTTAAATAGCGCGTTATCGATTAATAAGAAAAAAAAAAAATTGAGCTGATCTTGGTGATAATGGGCAAATCCCGAATGAAAATCGGCTAGGTTTTGTGCTGGGCTGGGTCGGTAAAAATCGAAAAGACTGGGCAAAACCTTTAGTCTGGATTCATGCCCAAACACCACTGCCTACCAAAACAATCAGCTAAGAATTCCTATTAGGTCCTTTTTTTTTTTCCTGGATGAAGAAAGGAAACCAACTTTTTTTCGCTTTCGCTTTTCCTGAAATTTGGACTTTGGAGAGATAAAGTAGCAAATGTAGCGTCCGGCAGGCATTGTCTGGAATCTGGACTGAGAAAGTGAGAATGGTTCACACTAGCAGTTTACTTCTGGCATCTGCCCCCATAATTAATCAAGTTTTTCTATTCTACAGAAAATGGTAATTACCAATTACTTAGACACGTGGCAGAAACATTCTTGAGGACTTTTGAACAAAACGCTATGCCAATCAGAAGATGAGTTCACATCCCCGCCCCACAATGTCTCACAGCACATCCTCGCTGTATATTGAGAGCATCTCCCGATGATAATATCATTGGTTTTGGTATTATCATCGGGAAATGTACCCAATACACGACAAGAATGTGTTGTAGGGCATTGTGGGGCGGGACGTTGAGATGTGGTCTCTCAGAAGATTTATAGTTTACAGGTCATTGCCTTGGCGCAGCTGCGGGGTAGGGATAATCATTTATTAACCAGTCCGACCAGCCCAACCTGCATACTTCTGGGCCTAGGGTGCCAAATCTCTCCCAGGTCCGGCCAGGCTTGGAAATTGTGTATAGTATTTAGGGTTGGATTTGAGCTAAAAGCTGAGTTGAATATTTAATTATTTGAATTTGGTTTATCAAAAAATTATAAAGTTTGATTTTGAGTTCGCAAGTTGGAGATTTGAGCTCGGATTCAACTTGAGTCAAAAGTTCATATATGTTCTAGTTTGGCTGACTGACTGTGAGCCAAGATTTTATAAAAAATAAAAATTTCTACATATAAAAATTATTTATTGAAAAATAAAATATATAACATAATATAATATAATATAATATAATATAATATAATATAATATAATATAATATAATATAATATAATATAATATAATATAATATAATATAATATAATATAATATAATATAATATAATATAATATAATATAATATAATATAATATATATAATATAAGCTTGATTAGGTTGCAAATCTCAGCCAAGCTTTATTGGATTTGAGTTAGACTTAAAGCCGGTTTAGATCGAGCCAAATTGTGCTTTTCACAAGCTATTTGAGCTCAATTCAACTCGTGAAAAGCTCAATTGGAATCTACCCCTAATAATATCTTACATATATGGCATAATATTTTACTAAGTACTAAATACTATGTATACGTGGTATGTATATATGCATATATGATGTGTAAAATACGTATATAAATATTTTACCAAATATATATGGCATGTATATATGGTATAATAAATTAATATATACAAAATAATTTTTCAATTATATTTTCTGTAAATTTTTGAAGATCATTTTATGTAAATTTGATTATAAAGTTAAATTAAAACTTCATTTGTCTTAAAATATAAATATTGTATGTTCATATGGGCTAGCTTGGATGATTGGTCCAAAACAGCCCAGGATTAGGCCCGCACATGTGCTATCAAGCCAGGCTGAGCCCAGGCAGGCGTCAAGGCCATTAACACCATGTAAAAATCTGGCTTGACCCATGACTATCCTCAACATTGGGGGAGGATAATGAACTTCTGAATTTTGAAAGGGGTAATATAAGAAATGATTAGCTGAATTTGATAGTTGTTTTAGGGGATGTAGGATCAAATCATTTTCCTCTAATCATAAATGCAAGTGAAAGATTGAGTGATTGTCGGTTATATGCATTTTTATGGCTGGTGTCGAGCAAAATAATTGGTCTCTCAACCAGTGTTTAGAAAATTGGAATAGACCCACCGGTCCGACCAGTTGAGTAGTGACCTTGGTCTCTAAACCAGAATATGTTAAAAAATGACTAAAACCATTGACCTAACCGGTCCAACCAGTAACCAGTGAACCGGTCTCTATTTTAGAAAACTGGTAGCTTTTCAAATTAGAAATAGGCTAGTGTTTCCGAGGGATGCAACGAATTCTAATTGGGTATGGGTAGATTGATCCAAAATCGATTTGTTTATATTCGAATTCAATTCGGACCATATCTATTGAATTTGAATTAAATTTGGATTGTAATTAGATAGTGAATGGTGTTAATAAATTAAATTAAAAATTACTAAAATGTCATATTATTTATAAAATGAACTAAAAACAACTTAAATATTGCATTTCATGAACAAAATATATTGTAAATAACATGTTAAAACTTGAACTATGACAATTTAGTAAAAATACAGCACTCAAACCAATGTTATGGATTGATATTAGTCACGTGTCAGAGAGGTCGGTTGGAACCTGGTCCCCACGGGTGGCGCAACCGGGTTCGTCTACAACGAGTTGATGGTGAGCCCTCCTTCAGTGATGGACCGGGGTTAGGTTTGTCCTTCAGGAGAGACAACTAAAGGTCTTCCTTTCGAATTCAAATCAGCCCCCCACAAGACTCTCCAAAAATGCCCACAACACATCCCCACTGTGTATTGAGAATATCTCCCGATGATGACATCATCATTCTGGGTATTATCATCGGGAGATGTACCTAATGCATGATAGGGATGTGCTGTGGGAAGTTGTAGGGGCAGTTTCGTTTTTTTAATGGGGGGGGGGCAGTTTCGTGGGGGGCTGATTCGATCTCCTTCCTTTCTTCCAGCTTGGAATCTTTTATAGGGATGCCCCCATCTTGTCCTTTTGTCCAGGTAAGGCCCTAGCCTTTTCAATTCGCCTAGTTCGAGTTGAAAGCAGCCCCCCACAAGATAGTTTCCCATAATGTCCCACAACACATCCCCACCGTGTATTGGAAACATCTCCTGATGATGTCACACGGTGGGGATGTGCTATGGGACGTTGTGGAAAACTATATTGTGGGAGCTGATTTGAATTTCTAGTTCTTAGGGTCTTATTAGACCTGTTAATGAGCCGTGTTTCGGGCCTGACTTTATATTATGTGGGCTCGGGCTTCAGGCCTGATTCATCCAAAATTTGGCAAAAGCCAAACTCGAGCCTGGCTCATAAACAAATTTGGGTCCTACCCTCTCCAGAGATCACTCCCTTGGCATCTCTCGCCATTTTATCTTTTGTCTTTACTTGAAAACCTTGCCCTGGTTCTGTCCTGCCAGTCATAAATGCTCACTACCTGCCCACCCATCTATTTGCCTGTGGGCTATCATGGCACCATCCTATCATTTTCCCATCCTACCAAACCTTGCCTGGTTTATACGCTTGAAGGTTTCTTGTACACCATACTCTATTGTAGTGGTTGGTTTCTTAACCCGGTTCTTCATGTTTGTCAGTCTTGAGTTTATATAGTATATATAGAATTGAATCAGATTTTATTGAATTGAATGAGGGGTGGATCCATATTCTACCCAATTATAAAGGGATTGAATTTGGATCACCCTTAATTGGATCGGATTATAATTAGGACAAACAGATACCGTTTGTAGCTAGGGGTGTCAATTAGACTGGTTTTGGTTCAACTCGATCCAGTCCAATGAACCAGGTCCAATCCAATCCAATGAATGTTTTGGACCGGTCCAATTCAATGTCTGGACTGCCCAATCTGTTCAAATTAGTTTTAATTTAGATTAATTCTAACCTAAACTTAGTTCATTGACACCTATATTCTTATATTCTATCAATGGATCAGATGTTGGCTCAATTTAACTTAATCCAATATAAATTCATTATGGATGGACCAGGTCCAATCTAATAAATACTTTGGATCACCAATTTTGAACTAATCCAATTCAATATATCTTGTTGGTCCATCCAATCCGCCCGAACTGATTTTGGTTTGGACGGACCCAATCCAAAACTGGTCCATTGACACCCCTATTTATAGCTCGATGATCCCTGTTATAGTATTGAGGTTGTATATCATTGCAATTCAAGTGAAACTCAATTTTCATGACCTTGTTCCCTATTTGAAGAGATCCATATTTCAATTTTAACACCTTCCCTTATTTGGTATAACAACATCGATGCCATATATTTAACTGTGAATCTGCTATTCATTGCCCCGGCAAGACACATCAAAATAGGTTTTAACTTTGTTCAGATTTTTTATTTCCTTCTGAAACTGTTGGTGAAATTTATTTCCACTAAGAATTTGATTAACATTGTCTTCACTAATTTCTTAGTGCTTCTCAGCTTGTGTGGTTACCTGGCAAGTTGAAACTTGAAAGCCAAAGTTCCAAACTTCAACCTAAGGGGGTAAACCAATCAATGATAGGTCATCAAATTATCAGAAGATGAGGAGTTCGACTATGTCAAGAAGTAACAAATTCAAATCTGTTTTGGTCTCTCTCTTGTTAATTTTTAACACGTTCAAATGTAGCTGGTATAAATTTGATTTATAGTAAGTTAAGCTCTGATCAAATTGTAGGGAACATAGGGCCTGTCTGGAAGTGCTGAAGTTTTGATTGATCTGTTTTCATTGAGGTGCTTTGGAGAATCCACTGAAAGAAGCTTCAACAGAATGCCCTATATCTGCCTGTATGACAGCTATATATGGGTTATCTGTGTGGGGCTAATCTTGTAAAGCCAGAAGCCGCTACCTGAAAGCCTTTGGGAGTGTTGAGCTGAAGGTCCAGCTAAATTGGTTTAGCTGCTTTGAAGCACTAGGGAAAAGTTATTCAACGAGGCTGAAGGGGACAGTTGTTCAAATGATTAATTGCCAGCCTATTTGATCTCCTCTAGATTTTCCAGTTTCCACCAAACATAGCTTATAGGCTCTTTATACTCAAACGGGCACGGATAAGTAGAGGTCAAAGTGCTTTTAAATATTTAAATGTTCTTTTCCTTATTATATATTAGTGTCATTTATTAGAACATTCCCTATAATTTTATAAATTTACTTAAACCTACTTTTATTTTCTTAAAACACTCTTTATAATTACAGTTTATTTAATTATTGACCTTTCGTTAAGGAGTACTTGTTTTGCCATTTAAAAATAGTAACATGATCATCTAAATTGAGTAAAAACAAAAGTACCCCTAACACTTCTTCGTATAGAAAACAAAATTGACCAAATAGAATGGTTGTTTGTGTCTTATTAGGGGCAAAATAGAATTTTTATTTTTATTTTCTTTTAATTAAATTTATTCAAATGAACATTAGGGTCAAAATTGTCATCGAACGAAAAGTTGATTAAGTAAATTAATTGCAAATTATAGGGAATGTTTTAATAAAATACAAACTATAGGGTAGATTTTAGTAAAATCCATGAAACTATAGGGGGTGTTATAGTAAATGACCCTATATATTACTAGAGGTTTAAATCGGGTCGTGCTAGGCACGCCACAATCGTATAGGCCGTGTCGGGCCTGGGGTTTTAGGTCCATGGGCTGGCACGACATGACACAACATGATTGAGCGTGCCGTGCCACCCACAGCCCATGTGCCGGCCTGGCCCGCTGCTCGACCCATATATTTATAATATATATATATATTATATAAAATATGTATATATTATATTATATTATATTATATATTAATATATAATTTTATTATATTGTTTCATTTTATTATAACATATAGAAACAATATTGTATACATCAAAATTCATATAAAATAAAATTTTAAGATCTTATTTCAAATTTTCTTTAAAAAACATGGCTTGGCCCAAGGATCGGCCCGTGGGTCATGTTGAGTCGACCCCCCAAAGTATCTTAGGGGAGGGAAGCACCACTTGACTTGGCCCGCACTTTGCACAAGCCACATGCGGGTTGTGCCGTGCTAGCTACGACCCGATTTACACCTATATATATATATATATATATATATATTACACATTGCAACAGATTAAGGGAATGGGGACATGGTGCACATAGTATGATAGTAACCATACCACAGAGAGCCTGCATTTTATAGACTTGATCCCGTGTCTCCATATTTGGAGGGATGCTAAGTGATGCTTTCAGCTATTCGATAAATAGGGTTTTAAGTGTGGGTGGTTATGTGGTGTTCAGTTCCGTGGTCATCTCGTGGATGGACCATGGTGTTCAATTAGTTGTGGATGGGGATGGTCCACAACCTCGTCTATAGCTTAAAATCTCGGCCACACATATATCTCATGGATGTGGCCGGTCCACCACATTTCTATACTATATTTTGATATAATACATCTCTTTTAATACTTTTCCTTCTTTTTAAATTTTTAAATTTGAAATTTTATTTTTTTAATATTTTATCAATAAAATAATAATTTTTAATGTTAATTCTAGTACAAGTACGGTGATTCTCCTCCACTCTTTTTTCATTAATTTAAATATTATTTTTTAATGTTTTTATCAATAAAATAATAAATTTTAATTATTTTACTATCTTTTTTATTAAAATTAATTTTTATTGGTTAATATTAATTATCGATGCCTTTTTAATTTTATTTATTATATAAAATGCAAAAATTAGACATTTATGATTGACTGTGTAGATCATTCATAAAATGTATATGAGATACATGGAATGAAAAAGTGTAGTGTGGACTACACCTACAGAACACCATTGTGGGTGTGGATTGGTCTCATCCGCACAATCCATTCACAGTTGTGTATTGTAGTGTGTTGTGGATTGGTACTTGCCACAGGGTGTGGTGTGGACCGATGCATACCCACTAATTTCTCATCCACACTACAGAACACACCCTTATTGGTTAGTGGTCGGGTTGCTAATTCAACTGAAAATCAAATAAATCCTACCCACCCTATTACCACCCATATTTTCTAGCCTAATGAATCACAAATAAATCATGTTCTTGGTTATCTATGTGTTTTTTGTTTCCCAAACTGAAATAAAAAACTTGTTCTTGAATGTCTGGATGTTTTATTTTGATTGTTTGATGTCATGTTTCAGAAATCATATGAATTATATTATAAAATTTATTTTTACTGTAATAATGGTTTTAAAAATATGAATTACATTTTAACGAAAAATTACCTTATTTTTTTCTCAAAATAAAATTACATTTCAAGAACATTTTTTTTTCTGATTTTGGTAAAACAAACCCCTAATCTTTATACCCCTGCAATGCATTGATAGGAAGCAACCTATAATGTTTCAAGCAAACCCCCTAGTTTCGTCATTAGATATTTCCAACCAACAATGTCTGTCCATCTCTTGGCATGATAATTCTGATGTATGGACCTCACCTTGTTCCAACTTTTTTCACGTGTATCATTAACTAAAAACGGGACCCCCTTACCAAAAAACCCAAAACGGAGCCTACATCAATTAGTCATTATGAAAGGATGGGCTTGGGCAGTTGGGCCCCAAGTCCCTCACCTGTTATATGTTTACGCCACATTATAGCAATTGATGGAGCCAGACCTGCCATCAAAGTCACATCCATCGGATTTTCCTCCCGCAATTCAATAGATCCCAGGATGCAAAATTGCCAAAATCAATAGAATCAAGTGTCTAGGATCCGAGGCTGGGGTCCCAAAGAATGTAGGAATCCGGGTTCAGTTAAAACTCAAAATGGTGTGATTAACTGACTTGTAAGCATGTAATTTAATGTTAAAGCCTTAAAAAGGCTCAGTTTGGAAAGAGTAGAAATGCAAATATGTAAAATACAGATATATAAAATAATATAAAATACATGGTTTTGTACTCTACATATTTACATTTCTACTCCTTTCAAAATAAGCTTAAAGACTTCCTTCCTTGCCACAATCAGATTTTATGGAAAAATCTGATTTTTTCATCCTATAAATGTGGTGAGCTTTCCCATTTTTTCATCTTATAAATTTTTATTCATTATACAGTTGGAGAACAAGAGAAAGTCTATCAAAATCCAAAGAAGTAATATATATATAAACTAGGGTTTTAAAAAATTGGGAAATTTTCATTTTAGTACCTTAAACTTTAGGGTAATGTCAACTTAGTACCGGAACATTTAGACGTATCACTACAATAACCAAAATTTCAAAAAGTGTCAAATTGGTTCTGCCATTAATTGACCGTCAATTATCTTACTACGTGATAATACGTGTAACTTAAAATTTTTGAAAATATCAAAACTATACTTAAAAAAAAACACTTGTCTTCTAGTGTGAAACTGACTATTCTTCGAAAATAAACCAACTTTCATTCTTCTCTCCGAACCTCTGGTGTTATCTCGTAGAATCTCCAGTATCTGGATTTGTCTTCCAATAAAATCTCTAGCGAAATCCCGAATATTGATGAACCGATTCAGTACCGCGGCTCAGATGATAATCAAAATCAGACGTGAAGGGATGAGAGATCCATCATATGGATGGCTGAACCCTGCAGGAAGGTTGGGCGAAATTTCAAAAATTTCTCTCTCTCCCATGTGGGAATCACATTCCCTATTTTAGAAAACTGCATTTTTAATGATCAATCTTGAACCTAAACCAGACCAGATCTGAAACCAAAAAGGGAGAGGAGGGATATACCTGATACGAAGTAGTAATAACCTCCAATGAAGGTGTTCACGCCCAATGAAAGATCCAAAGACTGCTTCCACCAAAGATGACACGGTGCTGGATGAAGCAGAATCGGTAGGATGGTTCTTCAGCAAGAATCTGATGGAGGGCAAGTGAGCACGACTTCAGATCACCTTTTCTGCCAAAAGGTAATATCAAGAACCATTCTTGATCACTCCCACAGGTGGAGATCGAACTGGTATGGCGGCAAGAGTAGGAAAGAGCAGAAGATAGGAGTAGACGAATTACAGATTCTTCTCTCTTTGTAAACTCTGAACTGAGAATTGTGTCCTAGAGGTTCGCCTTGCTCTCCTATTTATAGCCTTAAAGAGAGGTAGGTTCTCCTAATCCCATTAGGAGTTTCCTAATCCAAATCTTGTATTTGGATTTGGACTCTCTTTAAGAGATAATGATAATCCTTTATCTTATCTGCAGATAAAGATCGACCCTTCTAATCTAATTAGGAGTTTCCTGATCCAAATCTTTATTTGGATCTGGACTCTCTGTGTGGATAGGGATAATCCCTTATCATATCTGTTGATCTAAATCCCAGAACCGCCCCCTTTTAATTAATCTCATTAATCCAGTTTGAATTGGGCTTTAGGCCCATTAAGTCCATCTGCTCACTTACCCTCCAAACTGCTGCCCAGTTGGATATCCTTGTATGGCATGGGACCCAAACATTGATCTACACATCAACCACATGGGTTCAGCCTAGCCTTTGTTACAAGGCCTAGCCGAATTCACTGTAGGAGACAATGAACCCCTGAGTCCATCACCATGGGCTCTTAATGGGCCCAACATTTACAGTAAATGGTTCTTGGGTCAAACCACCTTATAAAAACCCAAGGACTGTGAGCAGATGCAAGATTAGCCCATCAGGTATTGGGGGACTCATTCTAGAATGCCATATAGTTTGGGGAACTCATTCTAGAATGCCGACAGTTTAGGTTTTCATCAGAGAGAGTGCATCCCCGATCATTCACTTTGTCCGACAAAGGGCTAATTCTGTCACTATGATCATCCACTCAGATGATTTCTCGGACTGTCGCAACATACCCAGGTTTTGACCCCCTCTAAGGATCTCACTGATTGACATATCAAAGACAACCCAATCCGACACCCAGTGTAGTATCATAATCGAGTCTAGGGGTCAGGTGTAACATTTCAATTTTGCCCATCTATCTCTAAGGTCCAGGGCAGTACTGGAATTCTGGTCCGGTTCAGGGTTTCAAGAAAACCCACACTGCATGTACCTCAGGTCTCACCTTGGCAGCTGAGACAAGCCACCCCAACCAACTTGGCGGCACATCAGTAACAGCCTTGGCATGATAAATATCCCCAGATCTATCCAACGGCTGTGAAGATTCAAAACTAACACGAGTCTCATATGTGTCCAGTTTAAGGGTATTACACAGAAACACACTAATTAATATGAGATGGGCGGTAGATGGCGATGGGGCAGCTAAAGTACTGAGATGGCAATGTCACCTGGAAGCTACATACCTATGTTGTGTACCTCCATCCCTTGAGTTTGAATGGTCCTTTGATAGGGTGGGTATGGATTGACCCAAAATGCTCCCGTTTTCTGTAACTTTTTTGCTGAATGAATGAAGATTAATAACCCCCACTAGCACCAGATATGTCTCATACATATTCTAGAATCTAGAACCGCGACGATTAGTTATACCAAGATGAGAACTTATCATCTGGGCTTGGGGGGTGGAAGCTGTTGAATAACCGGTTCAGAATCTTTGGGAACCAGACGAGAACTTCAACAACTTCAGTACTGCGCTGATTTGTGTAAACCTAGGCGGTGTTTGGCACCGCGTTCATCTTGTGGATGGGACTGTCCACGGGATGATGACCCGTTCATGGGATGAAGATCTATTTGATTGGATGTGGACGGGATTGGTCCTGTCCACACCCCAATATAGCGTGGATCGGTCCCATCCACACCTCAATATATTATCAACGGAAAACTCGTGGATACGTCCCCTCCACAGTTTATTTTTGATCCCATGCTTCAAGGAGCAGGGGTTAGAGGCTATGTGATCTAAAACATATTGCAGGTACACAGAGATACATTTTCAGTTTTACCTTTGAAATTCCTACAATTGCATTTCGGTTGTATGATCTAAAATATTAATTATTTTGCTTAATTTTTTATTTTTTATAAATTTTTAATGTTTTTATCAATAAAATAATATTTTTAAAAATAAAAAATATATTTTTAAAATTTTTAATTATTTTACTATTGTTTTATAAAAAAATAATATTTATTGGTTAATATTAATTCATTGATGCATTTTTTAAATATTTATCACATAAAATACAAAAGTTAGATATTTATGACTAACTGTGTATATCATTCATAAATTGTATATGAGATACATGGAACAAAAAAAGTGTTGGTCCACACCACGCTACAGAACACTATTGTGGGTGTGGACTGATCCAGTATACACAATTTACCCACAATTTAGAACAGCTGTGGACTATGGTGTAGTGTGGATTGGTCCTTGCCACAGGGTGTGGTGCAGACCAGTCCACACCCAACAATTTCTCATCCACGCTACAAAACACCCCGTAGTTATTAGGACCAATATGTCTTCACTATATGTGTTTGCATTCAACGGACAACCTATTTATTGAACATTAACGAATCAAGAACAACGTTACATGTTATCGGCTTCAGTACTGTTGTAGGCATGATAGTCCAAGATCTTGCATAGTTGCATGCATCCTGATGATGCGCGTTTTGGCAGCTCCCGACTGGCAAGTGACTCGGATGCTTGATTGAATAATCCCTACCTGGAAGGTGGCTTGGACGCATAACTGGATGGTGACGAGCTAGAGAGGTGGCTCTGATGCCTAGCTGAATGGTGACAAGCTGGAGAGGTGGCTCTGATGCCTAATTGAGTTGTGACGAGCTGAAGAGGTGGCTTTGATGCGACCTACAAGGAAACAATGTTAGATTGCCTAGGTTGCTTTACCCGGGGTGGGCACTCCGATGCTTAAGTTGGCAAATCAGAGATTTTAAGATAGCTAAATGTGAGAGTGCTGGAGAGTTGCGAGAACTAAAAACTGCATATCTACCTGGGTCTCAGGGGCTGATGCCCTTATATAGTTGGTTTGCCATGGGTCTTGCAAAACGCTCCTAGAATCCTCGGCCCACGACGTAGGGGTCCGTTCCGCTTTGGAAGGAGGATAACGTGCCAGTTAATAAGGCTTACCGTTTTCCTTTGATTCGGGCGGGATGATGATAAGGCCTACGGTTACGCAACGTGATCATGAAAGGTTCGGAGACAACTGGCAAACTTCTAGAGAGGTAGGTCCCCATGTTGGTGTCGGAGGCAAATCGCTAGGTCGGCGGAAGAGGCAGGTCCCCAGGTCGGCGGAAAAGGGAGGTTGCCAGGTCGGCAGCAGAAGTAGGTCGCCAAGTCGGCGATAGAGGCAGGTTGCCATTTGGGACCCCATTTTGGCTAAGGCAAGTTGTCGCCTAGGTGATGTTGGGATGTAGTCCAGCTGTTCCTGATATGCCATGTGTCATGATGTCAGTGGAGGGCCAAATCTGCCCTCATCAATTGCCTCCCACTCCCGCGCTGAGATTAGCTCAGCGAAGGGAGTAGATTCGTGTTTCCTCGTAGGTCTTTTAGCCAGTTACCCACATATTTCGAGGTCGGCTTAGGGGTCCTTGATGCTGAAAGCGATTTGGCTTTCCCTTGCGATATATGTGTCGATGTTGGAAGTTAAATAGTGGGTCGATGTAATGGCTGCACTATGTTAGTGCTCTAAGGTGCTGGTCGTCTACTCCTATGATAAGGTAAGGAGCTCAACCTGCGGGGGCAGCTTTACTAACTGCAGGTTACCAGCTTGCATGGGAACCTTGAAAGGCTCAACCCGCAATGGCGACTGCAGTCTGTTGGCCGCCGACTCCCGCGGGAGCCACAGAGGGCTCGCCCTGTAGGGGCGACCTCGCGAATAGGGCTGACAAAGCTCGTCCGGGCTGATTACGTGTGTTGTCAAGTCGGCGGAGGTAGGTCGCCATCTCGGCGGTAGAGGCAGATCGCTAGGTTGGTGGAAGCAGGTCACCAGTTCGGAGGCAGGTCTCTAGGTCACCTAGTCGTCAGAATTTTGATAGTCTAGTTTTGCTCTCAACACCTCGGCCTACAGACACCTCGTCACCTCAATAGGACTGACTTGTGAGGGCGGCTCCACAACCTGCTGGCCATAAACTCCCATGTAAAGCATGGAGGGCTCGATCTGCGGTGCAACCTCACATTTTGTTGGCTATCAACTTCCACGGGAACCACGGAAGGCTCGACTTGTGGGGTGGCCTCACATTCCGTTGGTTGTCAACTCTCGTAGAGAGCACGTAGAGCTCGACATATGGGGGTGGCCTCACAGTTTGGGAGATTCTGTCCGAGCAAGACTACGAGAACTCGTTTGGACTAATCATTTTGCTTCTGCACCCATAGGGGATTCCTTCGATCAAGCGCTGTTGTTGTTGCTTGAAGATGTTAATACTTGAGGCTTAGAGAATCAGGTGAGAATATAGCCTTTTGTAGCGTTTACCACAAATGGCGCCAATTGATGGTGCGTGTTTTGGCAGCTCCTGACTGGCAGGTGACTCGGATGCCTAGCTGAATAATCCCTACTTGGAAGGTGGCTTGGACGCCTAGCTGGATGGTGACGAGCTAGAGAGGTGGCTCAGATGCCTAGTTGAATGGTGACAAGCTGGAGAGGTGGCTTTGATGCCTAACTAAATGGTGACAAGCTTGAGAGGTGGCTCTGATGCCTAACTGAGTGGTGACGAGTTGAAGAGGTGGCTCTGATGCGACCTACAAGGAAATAATGTCAGAGTGCCCGGGTTGCTTTACCTAGGGTGGGCACTCCAATGCTTAAGTTAGCGAATCAGAGATTTTAAGATAGCTAAATGTGAGAGAACTGGAGAGGTACAAGAACTAAAAATTGCACATCTACCTGGGTCTCAGGGGCTGATGCCCTTATATAGTTGGGCTGCCATGGGTCTCGCGAAATGCTCCTGGAACCCTCGGCCCACGACGTAGGGGTCCGTTCCACTTTGGAAGGAGGATAACATGCCAGTTAATAAGGCTTACCGTTTTCCTCCGATTCGGACGGGATGATGATAAGGCCTACGGTTACGCGGCATGATCCCGAAAGGTTTGGAGACAAGTGACATGCTTCTAGAAAGTTAGGTCACTAGGCTAGTGTCAGAGGTAGATCACCAGGTCGGTAGCAATGGCAGATCACCAGGTTGGCTAAGGAAAGTTATCGGTAGGTTATGCTGGGATGTAGTCCAGCTATTCCTGATATGCCATGTGTTATGATGTCAGTGGAGGGTGAAATCTGCCCTCATCACATCCCTTTGCATCTTTCTTCTTGTTCGTCTTCTAAGTATGGAGTGCTTTGGAATTCTCAAAGTTTGCTCATCTTGGATACCAAGGCAATGGCATGACATAGACGTCGTCACAAGGCTTGCAACGTAACAAGCATCCCATCTTCTGTGCTTAGAATCATGCATGATGGACGTCGACATGCATATCCCATGGTTCCTGAAGCTAGCCGGAATCTCTCTAGTGGACCAGTTGAACGAGAGGTTGATGAGTTGAAGCCTGAATGTTGCGGAGAAGTCATTTGGGATTTTGCCAGAGAGTTCATTGGAAGACAAATCTAGATACCGGAGATTCTGCTAGATAATATCAGGGATTCCTTGGGAGAGAAGAAGGATGGCTAGTTTACGAACAGTCTCAATGTAGAAGACAATAAACAGTATTTCCTTCATGTGTTCTCTTTTAAAGGATAATTTTGATATTTTTGAAAAATTTAAATTATAGATGTCATCACGTGATTAGATAACTAAGCAGTACGATACGAACCAACTTAACACTTTTTAAATGTTTGGATACTGTGGTTCGGATATTAACATGACACTGCCTGTCTACCTTCAAAGTTCAAAGTAAAAATTTTCCATTTTAATATTGTTTTTGGACTCAGCAGTTACAAGCTAGGATGCCAATTATCCCGTCAGACCCGCTCAATGCGATCGAGCGAGAGTAGTCTCCAATGCCAATTCTACCGTTGATTAATGGAACATTCAATTACCTAACCACCACCTGAAGATTAAGAGACTAGCAATGCTCTCAAATCTCAACAAAGAAATATTATTTTTATTCCACGTGACAGCTGAGGTAGAATCCATGAAAAATAGAGGCCCTCCACATGGTCATCCACATTACCCCTTCTTTTCTTGGTTGTTGAAAAAAATGGAAATGGTTTTTTTTCCCTGCGCTCTCTAGAAATTAATCTCATTTGAACGTATCAAAGAAATAATCTCGTTTGCAATTTTGTCTTTTTTAGGTCAGATGAGCTTTAGAAACAATTCTGCTCCACAAAATTGAGTATTTGAAGGATATGATAATTAGATTTCATAGAGATAACTAATTAATTCTAGTCTTTCCTACATGTCTCATTCTGAATTTCAATCTCAAGCTAGACTCATCAGAACCGTTCTTATATATATTGAAGTTCAGGGATGGCAATTTTCCCGTCCGCACCAGATGCCAGCCTCCACAACCCAATGGGAACAGGGATTGAGGTGGGGAGTGAAGTCCACCCTGACCCTAATTTTGTATATTAAATGTTATGTGCATTAATTCTATATTATATTTTTTATATAATATATATATTTAAATTATTATTTATATTTAAAAAATCTATTATTTTAAATATTTTTAATTAGAAAATTTTAAAGATTCAAGTCCCTATGGTAAACCCATTTCTGTCAAGAACCAAACTTAGGAATAGGATTTTATTTTAAAATCAAGATCAGGATGGAGAATATGATCTCCACCCCATTGCCATTCCTAATGGCTCCTTACCGATTAGTAACGTCTCCCGCATACTCCTAACAAACAGAAGTAATTTGGGCACATTCATTTTCTATATAGGAAAATGTATGATACCTGAAAGATTATATATAATAAAATAACAAGCCCCTAACAAATGGCAAAAGACAGAGTGAGTGATGGCTAGTTGGCTGGGTAGTCCTTGTGCATAGAAGTGGCAATTGGGCAGGTTGGGTTAGGTTTGGTTTGGATTGACCTTCAATACAATCCATCTAATCCGCCAACCTATTAATGACCCAATTATATCAAATTAAATGGGTTAGGTTCAACCCAAATTCGCCTTGACCCAATCCAATTCGTCCAATTTCATTAATCTTATATTTATGTACTCAAAACAAAAAACTAACTCTCACTTGACAAATAAGTTGGTCAAAGCTTGGTGGTAATAGTAGTTGTTATTTACACAAGTGGTGAAGGTTCAAATCACATTACATATTTACATGCATATTAAATTTACACAAGTGGCGAAGGCATTTGGCTATGTCCGGGTTTCGGGTTTGACTGAACCACTTAGTTTCAAACTGGTTAGATAAACTTGAACTATCTAATTGGATTGTCTTCGAGCTAATCACATCAAGAGTGGTTCAACCATTTGAATTTGGATCATACTAGATTGTTTCAGTCAATGACGAATAATTTTAATTAATAATTAATAAAAAATTAATACATTAATTATAAATTATTTCACTCAAATGAAGAAAATTCAAAAAATAACTAAAATATTAATACTTGTACCATTAGTGGTTAACGCAATGATCATCTAAAACATAACCCGACCCAATCCATTTACATTGACCCATTGAATGATAACTCATTTCCAATCTGCCAAATAAATGGACAGATTGGGTGAAAAGTCACCACCCTATATGCTGATTCGAATTCCACTTTTACCACTTATGTAAGTTGTTAATGTATTGTGTAAAATACCGAAAAAAAAAATGGCAAAAGAAGACAAAAACGCCTCCTTTTTTTTACTTTTATAAAGTGTTTTCTTCCTCTTTCGATGACTTTTGGTGGATAGATGGAATGATCTTTTACTAAATTGTTTTTTATTTTTAAGTTTTTTGGGGGCCAAGGAACAATCATCTTGGTATGGTGTAGCATCTGCAGAAACATGTCAGAAGTTAGGTCTTGTATACAAATCATGTTGCTTTCACTTTGGATTCAAGAAATTTAAGGATCCTGCCCACTTATCCGTTAGTTGTGCACCTAACTCAGTCTTGGCTAGCAGTAGTAAGGTGGCGGACCTTCGGTTGATGTTGGCACTGTTAGGAGGAATTTGTTTGGACACCGTGGGCTGCGGTACATTGATTAGTCCGTATATGGATACCTCGGATCCGAAACTATTATTAATGGACTGCGTTGTCGGTTCATTTTCTCGTACAAACCGATAATTCTCTCCCCTGTGTTATGTACATCAAACCCTCGGACGAGCCATATAGCATTATTGGGCTTTGGATGTCATTGGGGTCTATAGGTCTGTCGTACTTTTCAAACCGTGGAGGTCACTAGCCGGTCAGAGAGGGAGTTCGTCTATGATTTCTTGGATGAAGACTCACTGCTTGGTGAGTTAGTTAAGAGGTTCCATAGACTAGGCCATGGGAGGAGCTGCACTTCTATCATCTTGGCTGCATTCCAGTTCGGCTAGGCATTATTTGAGTTCCTTGATCTCTACATCTCTGTTGTCTGGGGCTGCACGTGTGGACCTTTCTCCTTTTGGTATCACAGGCTGATCTCTGACCAAGCTAGATTCGGCGATGGAGATCGACTACAGCGGTGGACGTTGGTTGAGCCCTATGCTTGTCCAAGTGGCACTTTTTTGGGTCCTCGGCGCGAGGATCAGCCGGGGTAAGTGCTTGGATGGCAGGGGGAGCGGCCTGAGTGGCATGTGTTTGTTGTCCCAACATCTGCATTATGGCGAGAATTTGATCGATTTTCTATTGCATCGCCTGGAACTGCACGGGGTCGACCGTGGCTTGTTGATGGGGCTCCTAAGGTGGAGAGCTGTGGTGAGAACGAGGTCCCCAAGATGGGGATCGGGTTGCGGAGCAGTCAGATGTTTTTCTTGGCATGGTTCTTGATTGCACAGAGAGAGTTTTGGGAATGACTTTTCATATGTTTCCCACATATGACGCCAATCTGATGTTGTGTAATCCGAGGTGCCCCACATGTATATATTAATAGAATAAAATTACTATTATTATTGAACTGAGTTGTTAGTTTATTTTCTCATACAAATCGGAACTGACCAGTGGTTTTGAAAAACTAACCAACTTGGGTTGGGTTGGTCATTTAATGTGAACACCCCTAACTGGCGATGGCTAAAACTTTTTACCCTGGCCAATTGAGTGTCAGTTGGTAGTTAGCTAGGTAGTCGCAGTGGAGATGCGGATTCCAATTCCGTTACCTATTACTACCTATCTTCAAAATTATTAATGTGTTTCATTAAAATACCAAAATAATTATAAATTTTTATTATTTTTTAATTTTATTTAGGAAAATTTCCACTTTAGTGCTCTAAACTTTGGGGGTTGTGTCAAGTTAGTACCCGAACTTTCAAACGTGTCACTATAGTACCTAAACTTTCAAAAAGTGTCAAGTTGGTCCCTGCCGTTAACCGACCGTCAGTTATCTGTTGAAAATGTCAAAACTGCCCTTCAAAAGAAGACATTGTTCATTCTCTTCGGCCACATTGACACCATGTAGGATGGATAAGTGCGACCAAGAAGAGGAGCTACGTATATACAGGAACTTCACACCCCTGAATGCACCTCGGTCCGAGATATTGATGCAAATTCGTGACCAAATCTTCGTCAAATGGCCCAAAAAGATGAAGTCCCAAAACAACAAGAGAAGCTGAGACAAGTACTACGACTTCCACCAAAACCACGACCATGAGACGGACAACTATTGCGATCTACACCACCACATTGAAGACCTCGTCAGATGCGGGTACCTCGGCGGGTTCGTGGACATCAAAGATCATAAGCCAAAGGTGGAAGCACATCGTCCTGATGGACCTCCAATTCGAGCTCCCCCAACCAGAGTCATCACAGTGATTTCTAGTGGAATGGCATCTGGTGGTGATAATAGCTCGGCCTACAAGGCATATGCACGGCTATGCCAAGTCAAGGACAAGGAGCAAAAGTGACGGCGACAGGATGATCAGATCACCTTCACCAAGGATGACCTCAGGGGGATTCAGAGCCCGCACAATGATGCCTCGTGATAACCGTCGAAGTGGCTAACTTCAAATTCCGGCACATCTTGGTAGACACAAGAAGCTCCGTAAATATACTCTTCGACAAAGCCTTTGAATAGATTGGCATCAGCAAGGACCGCCTCTCCCTAGTCAACACCCCTTGGTCGGTTTTTCTGGAGACTCCTTCATACTACAAGGAAAGATCACCCTACCCCTACTAATCGGAGGCAGTGACATCACCCAAACAACGATGGTCGACTTCATCGTTCTCCGAGCTTTCTCTTTGTACAACGCCATCCTTGGTTGGCTGACCTTGAATGCTCTGTTGGCCTCGGTTACCACATACCATATGGCGGTCAAATTTCCAACCCCATACGGAGTAGGCGTTGCCTGCAAAAACCATAAGACCGCATGACAATGCTATTTGATAGCCTGACGAGGAAAACCTCATGCTACTAAGACCCTTAGCACGGAGAATATGGACCTAAGGGACGAATTGAGGACATAGCGCAGCCAGCCCGAGAAGACGGTCCAGGTTGGATCCCTCCTAGAAGATCGTCTCTGGGATCATTTAGTTGCTGAAGGACAATGTTGACATGTTCGCTTGGTCGGCGACAAACATGTTAGGGGTTGACCCTAAGGTCATCACCCACCGCCTCAATGCCAACCCATCAGGCAGAAGAAGAGGAGCTTCACCACTAAACGGTAGTTGGTGATCAATGAAGAGGTACAGAAATTGCTCGAAAGTTCATCGGTTCAGCATTCCCTAGGTCCTTATCACTGACAACGGCGCCCAGTTCACTGATCGAAAGTTTGAAGCCTTCTGCGTCAAGCTAAAGATAGATCACCAGACCATGACCGTTCATCGACCACAAAGCAACAGACAGACCGAAGTGACCAACTGAACCCTACTGTATGGCCTGAAGACCAGACTCGACAAGGCCAAGGGAAGTTGGGCTGAAGAACTACCGAGCATTCTATGGGCGTATAGGACTACACCACGGACAACTACTAGAGAGACACCGTTCAACCTAGCATACGGGGCCAAAGCAATGAGGAGCTTCGCGCAAAGCTCAACTTAGAAGAAGAAGCACGTGACAAGCATACCTCAAAATGGCAGCACAACAGCACCGAATGGCTAAGTATTGCGACTCCAAAGTCCGAAGAAGAGTGTTCAAGACAGGTGGCCTCGTCATTCGCAAAATCATAGTACCCGTGCTAGGATAAGGAAATCATGGACTGAATTGGGAAGGACCATATAGAGTGATCAAAGTCCTCAGACCTAGCACCTATAGGTTGGAAGACCTCGACGGGAGGCATCCGTTCCGAGGAGTTGGAACATGGGAAATTTGAGAATGTACAACCAATAGTTCAAATCAATAAAGTTGTCTATTTTTCATCCAGTTGGCCAGCAGACACCGCACAACACACACCACCTAGCCGAACTGTAACAGTTGAGGCACCCGCGCACTACACGCACTCGTCATTGCACACACCTTCACACTTCAACAACGCATAGCTGCTCTATGACGACCAGAAGGCTCGACTAACCTCCAACAACCGAAGCTCGAAGTAGGAACGACGCCCCTGCCTCCAAAGGCAAGAGGGTGACCATCGCACTCTGTGCACCCAACTGACGAACCGTCAGAGCAGATCTAGCCGAGGAACACAGATAGCCCAAAAAGAGAGTGAGGCTCCCCAAGACCAGGCACCACTGATCATCCCCAAGATGACGAGAGATCAAAAGCACCTCTACCAACACGAAGCCAAAGACACGGAACCCAATATCTTAACTACTCAAGACCTCAGCCAGGACAAGACCTAGGTCCACGATCAACTCACTCACTTAAGTTTGACAAAAAAACGAAAGAAGGAAGAGAGAGAGAGACACACACACAAAGCTCGAGACAAAAAGTTTCTTTTCATTAATAACTAAAGATAATTACATGTAAAAGGGCTCGGCATACCAAGGTACATCATAAGAAAAAAAAGACAGAAAGGGCAGCAACAAAGGGCAGGGCATTTTAATCTTCAGTCGGGGGATCCTTAGCTCTTTCTTTGAACTCGGTAGCAGCGTCTTCACCAAGTGTGGGAGGATCGAATGGGCCTAGACTCTGCTCAACTTCAGCCACGTCGAGGAAGCGACGCAAGGTCCTTTGCTGACAGAAGGCGAACCCCGTCTCCTAGGAACGAGTGGTGAAGTCGTCCAGGTTGTTCTGATAGGCCTCCGAGGCCTTGTACTTGGCAACCCCTTCCTCCTTTGCTCGGGCAATCTTCACCTCGGCCTCCCTGAGTTCTTTCCACAATGCATCCCGCACCTCCTTCAGCTCAATGATGTGGCCCTTCAATTTGTGGATAGTGTCGTTCCGCTCCTCTATGCCGTGCCTCAACTCGGACAACTTGGCCTCCAGCTTAGTTATTTGAGACTTCGCTCCTTTATGCCGTGCGCAGGCGATCTACCAACCAGTGACCAAGTAAGCATTCTACAAGAAAATCAACTGTCAATACAACAATAACGATGACTAACTAGAATAAAGTGACCGAAGAGATAGAAGAAAGGACTTACCGCCGCAGCCTACCACAAAGTCGTGCTCTCCTAGGAACCACTGGTCAAGCCAGCGATCTCCTGCCAGATGACGGGCGTCATCAGACCCCGAACGAGCTGCTCGGGTACACCCTATGTCTCAAGCCCATCGCCTATTCAGACTCTCCACTGCGACACATAGATGTCCATTGAGCCCTTCTCTTCACCACACTCAAGTATATTTTCCCTTTGCAGTGACGAATGGTCAAATTGTGTCCCCTCCTTCGGATCGACCAACACCACTTTCTCTGGGAACCTCAACCTCTTTGACTATCGAGGTGCGCGCTCCACCAATCTTGACAGAGGCTCGGCGATGCGTGGTCGTGCCCTCTGAGTCCCACTCGACTGTGCCCTCTTTGCCACGACCCTTATATGCCGTGGCATCTCCTCCACGCTTGCCATCTAAGCACCTGCACAGACCAGCTTCGTATGAGTACCAAGTAAAGAGTTCAGAAATGAAAAAGAGTACAGTGTAATACACCGACCAGTTGTCTCACTCATCAACCCAGCGTGGATCAACATTGAGAACGACGTACACTCCATCACATCTATCCTCTCTATCTACCTAATAGACACCTTCTCTTCCTCGATAAGTTCAGCCACGGATGGTGCCTTCACCTTGGTCCTTGGCTTTTGAAGCTCGGCAGAAAAGGGCAAGCCTCTAGGGCAGCGCACAAAGAAGAATCTCTCCTTCTAGCGCTTTACTAAAGATGGATCATCGACAAGCACCTTATTATGCTTTCGAGACGAGAAGTAGTAATACCCCTACTGGTGCTTCTTTAGTTGTAGGAAATAAACAAACATCGACAGAGTGACCTCTAGACCGTGGACCCAACAGTAGCACAGAAGACTCACTAAGTACATAAACAAGTTCGGCATCAATTGGATAGGTTGGACGTGGAACCACCTTACCACCGCGGCAATCCCCTTGCTCAAAGGAAACCTCAACCCGGCCATAAAGCTGTGCTCATAGACATAGAGCTCGCCTAGACGAGTTGAGGTGGCTCTCTCACCAGCACTCGAGCATCTCATTTCATACTCCTCAGGTATATAGTACAGGGCCCTTATTCGGGCCAAGTCCCTAGGAGTCAAGCAGCATGGAGTAGACCCAAACCGACTGTCGGACCGTGGAGGGAGGTCAGCCCCCTCCTCAAATGCTACCTCGGCTTTGGCCTCGTTGGCCTTGGCCTCCCAGACTGTGGCCTCTTTCAGCTCTGCAACCTCAGTTCCCAACTCGTCAACCTCATCCCCCTGGCCATCGGCCTCACGAACTGCAAGCACGGTGGCCTTGACAAGAGACCCCGGCTCGGACTCAATACCCGACGAAGAGAAGAAAGAGGACGAGCAAGAGGAATCAGTGGACGAGGAAGAGGACATCTTACCAGGTGTTAATGAAAAGTTTAGACTATGGAAATCGAAGCACCAACTGAGTCGAAGACTACTTCTCGCCGAACTCCAGAGAACTCTCTTCGCAAATAACAAAGTGAAAATGCTCTTCATTCCCCTTTTATAGGACTCTTGACGACCCAGATCAAGTCAGATCAACAATGACGATTCAACGCCACCCTTTGATAGCTCGAGAAGATGAAACGACGCCACCGCCCTTCGCACGCGTGTAGCTTCGGGGAAACAAAACGATGCCCCTATTGACCCATCTTGGAAACGGTACGGGTGTCGAACCGAACAATTCACCCAAAAACCAACTACACCCCGGGCCGCTCAACTTGAAAAGATCCACTTCACCAAAGAGTTCCTCAGCCAAAGACCACAGAGCTCTTCCACATCACACCGCAGTCGAGCACTACACTCCCTAGCTTCGGAACTGGGGGAGTGGTGTTTGGGTTATGGTTGAGCTGGCCCCAGGTGCCACGTGGCACCTCCACGACCATCTTATCTCTTTGTCCATGTCGGGGCAATGTAGGATGGATAAGCGTGACCAAGAAGAGGAGCCCCGTATAGATAAGGAGGACAACTCTGTCGAGTATTAGGACTTATCCCGAAGCCCTTGACGGATAGCCTCATCCCGACAACCCCAGAAGCCTCATCCGAATAGGACATGTATTTTCGTCTATACATAGGTAACCCCCACTCATGGTAAGGGAGTTTTGACTCTTTAGCCTCCACACTATTACTCAGCTTCTACTCGAACCAACATTGCTCTCAATTGCTCGACCCGACCACCCAATCTCTTCCATTAATGACTTGAGCGTCAGAGTGCCTATCCGGGGAACAACTCCTCAGGCCTCTAATCTCTTTCTTGGTTGTAGATCTTGATCTTGTTGTATAGCTTCGTCCTTCCACCTTGAATTCACCAGTTGGTAAGACTATTTGACTACGATCTTGATTCAGGACACCTTAGATCGAATAACATCAGAAGTTATTATCTTCTACCTTTAGATCTGAAACACATTATTATCTAATTATTTCTTTGCTTTTATTTATTATTTTCCTCTATTATATTTTATGTTTTTCTCTCTTTTTCTTTAAAAATAATTAATTCAATCTCAAGGTAAAATACAATTATTAGTATCTTCTTTTAAAGGATAATTTTGATATTTTCAACAGGCCAATTAATGGCAGGGGACCAACTTTAACACTTTAAAAGTTTGGTACTGCATTATACGTTTAAAAGTTAGGGTACTATACACTACCCCAAACTAAAGTATAATTTTCCTATTTAAAAATAATAACAAGGTGATTTGGTTATAACGCAAACGAGACTGAGAATGCGGTACAGCCGCTTTGACCTCCTTCGCCGGAAATCATACAAGAAATGTTCTTTTTTAATCCATGAAACCAAGTTATCTCTTCGTTTTCTGTGTTGTTTGAAAACAACAGTCGAAGCCCTAGAATTTAGAATCTGCGTAACAACTAATAATATGTATAAATATTCTTTGTGTTGAAGATATGGACCCTTTCCTTTCCCACCAAACCTAATCCACTAGGTAAGGTACGACGACTATACCAACGACGGAGTCACGACAAACGCTAACTACGGAAATTCCTGTCCTGCGCTTGAAAGTTTAACATTCTAAAATGCAGATTAATCCGATAGGTGGGTTTTCAACTTTTTCATGAATTGGCATCTTTCTCCTCACGCAGCGTACTTCACACCCTCTTACAGTTACAAATAGGGTTAGGGTCTCATATGTAGCAATCCGAATGGGAAAATAATCTGATCCGGCCCAACCCGAAAAAATTGGGTTAGGTTGCGTCATGGGTCAACCCACTGACCCGATTGTCAAGTCTAATTGAGATTATTTATACATTTTAAAAGTTTTCGTTTTTTAATTTTTTCTATTTAGTCTTTAATTTTTATTGTTTACTCTTTAAATTGTTAAATGTTCAAGTTTTTATTTTATATTTGGAATTTTAAGGTTAATTCTTTTAATTTTGATATTTTTCATTTAATTTTTCTTTATTTGTTTTAATTTCAATTATTTTTTGGGATGACCCGAATTAACCCATGGGTCAAACCTAACCCGACATTTAGGGTTATGGCCTAGCATTTGACAATCTAATCTGACCCGAAATCAACCCAAAATACCTTGATCCAACCCGAACCCGACCTACCCAACCCGATTGCTAGGTCTACATCTCACTGTGTATTGGGAATATCTCCTATAAATAATAATTCATAAGTACGGAAAATGTCTCTAATACATGTGAGATGTGTTTGAGATCGGTGTGAGGTGCACTGTGTGAGGAGATCCGGACTCCATGGCCAAGTCCATTGTTTATATATCTAACATAGCAGGGCATTTATGACGACGTCTCCTATTGATGATGTGGCAAATAAATTAATAGTCACGATGAACCATTTCTTCTATTTTCACCCTTGGACTCTTATTAAGTAATAACTCGTTAACTTATTCTATTAGTCACCAACCATGATCAAGTCAACCTTAATAACTGATTATGGCTTGGTTGGTGGTAGGGGTGTCAACGGTATTCGAAAATTTAATTTCGAATTCAAAATTTAACATAATCGAATTAAATTCGAATAATTCGACTATCTAATTGGTCGAATTCGGATATGATTTGATTTGATTTGATAAATATCCGAATTCAACTGATTATTTAATTTTTATATATAATATATAATTTTGAATATTTTATATAATATATATAATAATTAAATTATATAAATAATTTATATATTTATATACTTTATATAAATAAAATATTTACTTTATATATTTATTAATTATCTAAAATAATTAATTAGTCAAATTCAAATCAAATCAAATATTCAAATATTTAATCGGATTTAAATTCAGATATTAATTGATCCAATTCAAATTCAATCCGTTTGCACCCCTAGTTAGTGAGATCTCCTATTTATAATAAAGACTCAGCTTAACTTGAAAAGAGTACAAATGTAAATATATACAGCATAAATGCATTAAAATTATAAGGTTTTGCACTCTACATATTATATTTGTACTCCTTCCAAACTCTGCCTCAGGGTCAAATCCTGCTGACATCAAGAATGGTAGGGATTAAGGGTATGAGATGGTCTACCCTGTTGTATAGCCCAAAGAACAAAAGTCGACGTTTTAGGTTAAAAGACGTATACTGTGTAACCTAAAGATTATCTTTTGTACCAGCTTCTCTTGTATCCCACGTACAAGTTGAATCAGACGTCTAAGCCATGGTTCAAAATATCGGAATTCGGAAGTACCCTATTAAAAGTAATTGGCGTATTAACCAACTGTTTTTTTCTTAATCTTTTGGATTTTGGGGTGGGCTTGAATTCCGATTATCACGACTTTCAAATAACAAAAAGTTAGGGTTAATTTGGATGTAACGTCAAATTTACACTGACTCTTATTTATTTAATTTGGATCCTCCTAATCTAACCATCTTGAACTTTTTGGGACTTGATGCCTCTAAAAACAAAGTTTGAAATTTTATTGTAAAATATCTTTGTTTCTTATAGATTCACTATACATTATTTCTCTTCATTTTTTTTCATATTTTAAAGGGGAAAGTCTGGGATTGTGTTTTTCATTGATTAATTTTCCTAATGGGATTGTAGCTTTCATTGATCACTTTTTGTTATGTTTGTTTTTCATTGATTACTTTTCCTAATGAGCGGTTGTGGTTTTCATTGATTACTTTTCCAAACGAGTGATTGTGTTTTTCATTGATTACTTTTCCTATGTTTGTTTTTTATTGATTACTTTTCCTAATGAGCCATGGTGGTTTTTATATTTTTATTGAGACAGTTTTGCCTATTCTAACAATAGCTATTTTACGAATAAAAAAAAAATTATTGTATAATTTAGGCTTAATTTCAAAAAGAGTACAAATACAAATATAAATATATAAAATGCAAAACCTTGTTTACACTATACATATTTGTACCGCTTTCAAATTGATCCTAATTCAAAAGACTGAGTATGGTGTGCGGACGGTTCTGCGAGGACCAAATCCAATCTCCCTCTGCGCTGCTCTCTCTCAACGATAACAAAATGGTAGGGGAGGGTGGAAGTAGAATCACATGTCCACGTGTCGACGCGCAGAAGCACGGGTCTCTTTCCATTCAAAATCGCGTTTTACATGTGGGCTCCTCGCTTTGATAAGCGGGACCCACCGCAGTTGACTGTTCGTTCCATAGCGACTTTGGACAGGAGTTAATTTTTTCTTTTACGTGATTGCCCTTAACTTTCCTCCGTTCAAAAAGCCCAAGAGATGAAATCGGTGAAAGATGTGTGAACTGTTAACGCGTCTCCCTCAGGACACATACCTATATATTATACGGTGCCTTACAAGTTGGACGCATGGGACCTACCATAAGATTGATTCCCAACCATCTTAATCGAATGATTCGGCAATCCGTTAATGTTTGATTATTGGGAATCAAAATCCCTCTTGGCTGGGAGCCTAATTAACTGGGACCATCTTACCTGTATCTCCACCGTTGTCTTTACATAAAGATAAAGCTAGACCTAGGCTTTCATTTTATTGACTTTTTTTGGTGAGACACAAGGGCAATCATGTCTTTTTCTTTACAAACGCGTTGACTGGACAGGGGCAATCATGTCTTTTTAGAAGAAAAGCCATATGGCTAAATGTTTTTCTTTTCATGGCATAGAGCCATAGACCATGGGGTTCCGAACTTCCAGATTACCGGCCACTCCGTTCGTCTCGCAAGTAAATGCTCTGTCAATCAAAAACACAAATGACCGGGCTGTTATGGTAATCTTCTCAAAGCGAGTGTGGTTTGGTTTGGGGGAATCGGGTAGTGGGCCCTGAAACCCAGAGTCTAGACCATACAGATGACGCCACGTATCAACAAAGCCGTTAGTGTCTTCTACAAAAAGTAAGAAAAATAGCAACCACAGTTACTGCTAGTACTTACAACTAAACAACTTACTATACTTTCTAGAGAAGTCATAGCCAGTAGGGTCCCACAGTCCCCACCACAATATTTCGGTATCGTAAAGTCATGTGGGGGTGATACAAAGCTGCCTCAATCTCCCCCTTCACATTTACCAAAAAAGATCTCCCCCTTCACCGACTAAACAAGGATTAACATGCTTAATTAGTAAAATTCAACCTAAATACATTCCTTTTCCCCTTGTAAGAGGATCCCGAAAGTCCGATTTCTGAACGGTCTATTTATCACGCTTTAGTTTATATCTCATTGAAGAAGAATTCTTCTACATCCCCTATTTTTTGGAATATGTTTTTGATTCTCTCTCTTCTTAAAATTCTCATTTCATGAATTGAAATTGCTTTGTAATGCATTTCATTTGGTCAAAAATTTTAGCCTATTATCCAGGAATTAAAATATTAATACGATATCCGGATGAATTCAGATACTATGAAAATCGGCTTTAAAAAAGATACACATGAATACATTAATATAAAAGCCTTTTATAAAGTTTAAAACTTCAAAGATGTATGCCCCAATCGAATACATCAATTCATTTTATTAAATTTTCATACAACTAAATTGGCTAAGAAAAATTTGAATCATCCTAAATACCCTTATTTAATTAAATAATATAAATTACCAATTGTGATAGTATAAATTATCAATTTTAGCCTATTATCGATTAAATAATGAATCATCCAGAATTTCTTTATGCAAGGCATGGGTCATGTTTCACACTTAGTTGCCTAATTTCATTATATAGCTCATTTGCTAAAAAAATTATCTTAAATACCCATATTTTTATTTATTTATTTTTGAGAGAACTAAATGCTCATATTTGATTGGGTCAATTCAATTCAACTGAGATTATTGTAAAAATCAGATAATCGAAATTACTGTTTAAAAAATTTATTTATTTTTAAATAGAGGTAAGTCGGTGAAATTTACCCTTTTATTTTATTGAAACAAAATTTTTCCTGCACAACGTCACAGGATGCGTTCATGATTGGCACAAATCTCTTGGTCCCCTACACGGCTACACCTTAGTGGATTCTGAATTCTTTAGGTACGGATTTACTGAATTAGAATTTAAAAATTTTCCTTACTACCGTACGCGTATTATCGCAAAGGAATCCAAAATTCAAGTATTGAGTATCCTTCCGTCCTTTTACTGGTTTACTCCCTACTCGCGCCCATTGCTCAGAGCAAACCAGGGAGAGAGAGAGAGAGTCCTTCCTATTTCCTTTGCTCGATTTCGATATATAAGCTTGTTGCCGCCATTCCTTCAGACGGTGATTGGCAGGACAACCAGAAACCCAGCGCATCTCTTCTTCTATAAAAATTCAAGAGAAGCACAGAAACGGATAATTCAGACGAAGGAAAGGAGCATATATATTGGCATGAACTTCTCGCTCATATCAGACTTCTTCGGTTTTCTCCCACTTCTGGTCTGGTTCGATATGCTGGCATAGGCACGAGAAGTCTCTTTCGTTGATCTATAATGGTACTCGCAGCCTGCTCTGACAATCTGAGCTTCTTCATGATATTCTCAATTAGGTGATTTTTATTCAATTAGGTGATTTTTATTCAACAGTTTGAATAGGAAATATTTCGAGAATTTATTCATGCTTTTCTCAATTAGATGATTTTTATCTTTCAGTTTCCTGGACTGAACTGTTTTCATGTTTTGGTATGTTTTAATATTGCAGGTTTCAAGTTTAGTTCGGCAAACCCGAGATTAAAAGGTCGAAACCTTTGCCTCTGAGAATGGGAAAACCAGGGAGAGATTGGACGCAGATCTACGCGATCTACGGCATGGAAGAATGGCATACGTTAATTTTCCTTTTAATCCACGCGATCCTCTTCTCCTTTTTCTCAGTGCTATTCCTTATCTACTTCAATCCTCTCTGTTCGGTTTTCCAATCTCTCTTCCCTGCTCTTCCCGCTGGAGCACCTCGCTTCATCGCCGGATTCACCGGCTGCGTCACGGCTCTCTCGGCCGTCTGTCTCTTCTTTGCTGCCGGCAACATCTTCTACTCGTCCGTCTCCCTTCACTGGGACATGGCCCAGCGGATGATCAACGTGGTTAGCGATTGGTCAACGGTCAAAACAGCCCTAGACGTTGGATGTGGCCGAGGCATCCTCCTCAATGCGGTAGCGCTACAGCTAAAGAAGGAAGGGAGTTCCGGGCGTGTCGTGGGCCTCGATCCCCTGAAGACGGCAGTGGCCACACTACGGACGGCGCGGATTGAAGGCGTCCAGGAGTACGTGACATGTAGAGAAGGAGACGCCCGGAGGCTGCCCTTCGCGGATAACTACTTCGACGTGGTGGTGTCGGCCGTGTTTCTGCACACGGTGGGCAAGGAGTTTGGGCATCGGACGGCAGCGGCAGCGGCGGAGAGGATGAAGGGGTTGGGGGAGGTGGTGAGGGTATTGAAGCCCGGCGGGGTTGGAGTTGTATGGGATCTAGTGCACGTACCGGAATACGTACAGAGACTGAAGGAGTTGCGTATGGAAGACATACGCGTGTCGGAGAGGGTAACGGCTTTCATGGTTAGCAGCCATATCGTATCGTTTCGGAAGCCAATTCAACAGATTGTGGGCTCGGCGGAGTATAGGACGGATTGGAGATGCAACATCTGTTAACTGTTTTTTTTTTTTCTTTTTAATTTAGAAAAAAGAAAAAGAAAGAGAGACAGTGAGAAAACTATAGATCTGGGGAGGCGAAGTCGAACCAGATTCGACATAGAAAACATGAGTATATTGAAATGTAGAACAGGTGATGCTATCGTACGGTCAGGAATTAATTAAAGAAGGTAGAAAATCTGATTGTACGGTAGAAGTAGAACAATGGAATATATTATTTACCGGTAAGATATGCAATTAATTAATTGTTAATTAAAATTAAAGTGGAAATATCACATGAAATTTTGGCGTGGTTGGGTGTGTTTGTGGAGTGGACTCACTCCACTCACTCCACACTAGTGACCAGTTCAATTTATTGATTGGTTACTAATTTAGGGTGGGGACTGGGGGTTGAGTAATATGGACTACCAGCACTCCGGCAGTGAATGGTTGTTATCGAATTTATGATGGCGGTGGTAATAAGATTTCCCAAGGGAAGATATTGTTGGAAGAGGTGGTTCATGTGTGGTCCATACTGCTGACGTTTAAATCTGCAATGCAGGTGTCATAATCAATGGAATTTCTGTCTATATGATAGAAAAGGGTTTTGGGATCCATTGTTTGGATTGCAGCACTGAAGTGGAAAGGAGAAACAGTGCTGATTCCAGAATTAAATTCTCCTTCAAATTTTACTCGGTTATTTGTTTTTTTTTTTCTTCACAGAAGCCCAAGGTTTTTAAAACGGACAATTCTCGGGTCGAGTGGTCCAACAGTTCAAATTAAATGAATAGCCCATTCTGACAAAAATTAAAAATAAAAAATAAAATTGATCAAACCGTTGAATGATTCGATGTCAGTGGTTTACTGATCAAATCAATGATTTTGGAGAAATAACAATTCTGAGGTAAATCGGAACCAGTTACCGGTTTTTTAGTTCGATCCGATTTTGAAAACCATGCAGAAACATTTTCCGTCATTTTCACTTCTGCCCCAATTCAAACACAACCTTACCAAATGCTTTGAAAACCCAAGCCCAAATTATCTTAATTGAGAAGGATTTTCAGAGCTACTCAGACTGTGTCTGCAATTTGGACTGCATCGACAGGCTAATCTGAATTCCATATTTCCATGCCCTTTGTCAAAAGACAGGACCATCTCTCTCAATTACTCTCTGAAGCCTAGAGGTCAGATTAAACTTGGAACTATAGAAGGAAGAAATCTAGCTTGGACCATACCTATATTTACCATCTCTTTCCTTGAAATATTAATTTACATTTTATTCTGGATTTGGGCCTAATTGAAGTCACCATCATGGGCATTGAAAAAGATGGTATGGCTGTTGAATTTAGTTTTCACTTTCCACAGAGATGGCACAATATGACTGTAGTTAGAAATTTGATTTGGTGTCATGATCGCAACTCGCGACTAGAGGCTGGTGGTTCCAAAGTGGTCCCTGCATTTAATTCTGTGGTTTGTTGTTAGATTAAGAGTTCAAGACTGTAGACTGTACAGCAAATAGTTTAATTGTTTACATCAGAAACAAGTTGGGAGGAAATAAAGGTGCAAAGTAGCTTTCGTTATAGAACAAGCAGAACAGCAAGCATTATAGGATTTTGTGGCTGGAAGGATATTAAGCATTCTTTTTTCTTTTTTACAACCCAAGAGTAGGAGATTAAGCTCTTTTGATTTCTTCTTCCAGAGGCACTGTTTAGAATCAAAGAATATGTACTTGTTTACCTCCAAAACATCACTTGGGAGGTGGAAGCCACAAAGTTTCAGAAATCAGAATCTATACCCAACAATTTGTTATCATGTAATGTAGCTTGAGGATCAAAATGCAGAAAGCCAGAAATTACAATTTGTTATCATGTAATGTAGCTTGGGCATTCAAGTTAGATTTGTTTTCCTTCTCTTCAATATGCAATTTCAAAATTACAAGCATCAAGCCTGGCTAACACTGGCTTAGTTGAACTCTGGATAAAGTTTAGCCACATCTCTTTCACATACGTTCAAGTGGAAGTTCAACTAATATGTAGGGTCCTTTTAGGCCCCAACCCTAAATCCTAACGAGGAGGAATTTTGGGTGTATTTTTGGATTCCCTCCACTCTTATGGGCTGAATCTTTCCACCCTCTATTTGAACTAGAGCTAACGTAGAGGCACAGCTATTAAGGGGGTTGGGCTTGGGCCTAACAGGGTAGTGTAAGCTCGCACCTGTTCATTTTTTTGTCTTCTTGAGTTTTTAGAGTTTCTACAATTATTAATGAAATGCCTCCATGGTTTTCCATTGAAGTACTTCAATGAGTTGAGTTGATTGTCTAATTGTTTTCATTTTAAGTTCGATTATGATGCGGGAAAGACATGATACCAGATAAATGTATAACTAATTAATCAGCTGGTATTATAACGAATCAGATTCAGATGGATTTTCATCAAATTCACAGAGGGTTTTGATTGGTCAAAGCGTATTTTTGGCTAGGGGTGTCAATTGGACTAGATTTGGTCCAATCTAATCCAGTCCAATGTGAGTCCATTATAAATGGACCAGGTCTAATCCAATCCAATGAATGTTTTGGATCAATCTGGACCGGTCCAATTTAATGTCTAGACCATTCAATCTGTTCAAATTCATTTTGATTTAGATTGGTTTTCAACCCAAACCTGGTCCATTGACACATATATTCTTATCTTATACCAATGGACTAGTTATTGGCTTAATCCAACCCAATCCAATATAAATTTGTTATAGATGGATCAGATCCAATTCAATCTAATAAATATTTTGGATCAAATTGGTCCAATCCAATGTCTTATTGGTCCATCCAGTCTGTCTAAATTATTTTTCTATTGAACGGGGTCCAATCCAAAACTGGTCCATTGACACCCTTATTTCTGGCATCATATTTACAATTTGTAAGATAATGCACGAGGAATTGAAGTACATCAGTCGCAGAGGCCAATGCTAGTTTGTGAGCATGTGGATCGTAATGGTGATAAAATTCTATGCATCTGAAACTGATCACAATTGTTCACATAACTTACCGAATCATGGGGACTGCTGATATGCAATTTGTGCGTAATCTTCAGAGTGTTGGCTATATGGATGTGCTTCCCTTGCTTTCTTGTCGTATAAGTTAAGTTTTATAATATATTAGTAGGGACCTCTACGATTTACGGGCTTTGTTAAATGAAAGTTAAACAATAGAAATACGTAAAAGTATACAATTGTTTTATATTTTAACTTTTTAAATAATTAATAATTTTTATATTTTATATATTATTTTTAATATTTTTGTAATATAAAAATAATAATAATTAATTTCAGCTAGGGTTGTTCATTGAACCGATGAAACCGATCAACCCAACCCAAGTTGGTTGGTTTTCTAGTATTTCCATCGGCTTTCGTTAAGCAATTTCCCAATCCGACCAAGTTGGATCAGTTTTGGTTTGACCATTTGTAAACTGACCAAAATTGATCTGAACTGACCATAGATATATATATTAATATTTTATATTTTAAATATAAATTTTCAATATGGGAAAGTGGGAATTTTTTTATATTTCTTAGTCTAAAATATTTTACATTGTAAATTTAATTTTTTTTAATTTATTTTTATAACAATATTGTTGTAACTTTTGAAAATTTAAATTTAACTTTTTAAGTTTAAATCTTTTGAACCGACCGATCAAATGAAAAACCGACCTAAACTAATACAATCCAAGTTGATCAATTTTCACAATGGTTAATCGGTTTCGGGTGACCAACTCTCCAACCCAACTAGGTTAGTTTGGTAGGCAAAACAATTTGCACCGAATTGAACCAACCTGTGAACACCTCCTAATTTCAGTTAAATTAATAGTCTAATCTTCAATAAATAATAGTTTAATCTCCAATGATTATTTATAATTTATAGTGAAAATACACAATTATTGAAAATAAATTTATAATAAAAATACAATAAATAAAATATTTACAAAATAAATACAATAAAATATTAAAAAATTTCAATATATAAATTTAATCTATTTGAAAGTTATTACATAATATTAAATATTTGGATATTTAATTATTTAGTTGTTGTTAATATTTTTATTTAAAATATTTAAATCTTGAAATATTTAGATAATATTTTTAATTTTTTAATTTTATTATTTAAATAATTCAAAGAAATTTTGTTATTTTTTGGAAATGGTGTATCTGGATTTTTGTGGAAGAGATTTCTAAGGTACGTATTTTTTAAGCTGGAAGAAGAAAAGAAGGTTTTCTTGAGACTGAGCTTTATTGGAAAAATATCAAATGTAATCAAGGTTCTCAGGTTGCAGCTAATGGTAACAATAGATCATGTGATGGTACTACCAGGGGCGGGAGCTAGGAATTTTTTATGAGGGGGGCCAAAACCTAAATAGATTTAGGGAGGGGGGGGATAAATATGAATGGGCCCATAGGAGGGGCAACCAATGGGGTGGAGAGTGGGAGGGGAAATTTACATGGAAAACTATATTACAATGGAGATTTTGTGGACCATAGGGGGGACCATGGTTCCTCTGGCTCTTACCCTAGGCATTACCTCTTTTGTTCTCCCTATAACCTATGTGTGGTTATTTGTCTATCTAGTTGTCCACTCCTTTCTATTATCTAAATTTGTATGGATTGTTTGGTACAATGTTTTAAAAACCAACTCGGAATTGGAATTGTTTTGGCCAATGGTTTGACCATCCGGTTCAAATGAATGGCCCAGTATAAATTAAAATGAAAGATAAAAAACCATTGTTCGGGTTGAATGGATTGACAATTCGATAGCTCAGGTCAACAGTTTTGGGCCAAAGAATAGATTAGGGGTGAAATGGAACTGATTGCTTGGATAATTCCCAAGCCAAATGGTCCAACCGTCCGGGTCAACAAACGATTTGAAAACACAGATTTGATAAGAATAATTGCTTCATATGGTAGTTTGATTTCTTTGTCAATTATTTACTTGATGTGATTTCTTTTTTTTTTTTACTAAGCAGTTCCGATATCTAATCATCATTATCATTAGTGATTTTGCCCCAAGCACCCTGCTCATTAGATCTAATTTCAAGAAAATTTTCACATATCTTGACCAAACCCGAAGTTATAAATTAAAGGGAGAATGATGGATCAGCCCAGGGTCAGAATTTTTAAGCCCAAAGTACAGTTGGGGTGGGTGTCAGCTCAGAATTGATGCCAATTCATGGGTGGGCATTGATGTATAGAGTGGGGATTTTTGACATTTTGAATGTTAATAGCTCTGTAGTGAAAATCAGAAATCTCCATTGGGTCTGTTTGTACTTTTCTGATAAATTAACCACTGAGTGCCCAGTGCCAAGCATCTTCATGGTTAACAGCCTCCACATCTTGGCCTCATGTCTTTTTCCTAATTATAAACAACTAAGCCATGTTCGGTTCAATTCTCACTCTTTCTCATTCTTACCCAAGATGAAATTCTAAAATGGAAAATAATGGGTAAAAATAGGCAAAATGAGAAAATATTGCTATGAACAAAACACTTTTTTTCCTAAAAATGATTTTTTTTTCAGACTGACAAGTGTCCTATGTTGCTCATTTTCATTCTTCAAAAAAAAAAAAATTGTGCCAGTATTCCTAAACTGCTAGCCTAGGTCTCCCACAGTCAATGTTTAGCAGATGGCAATTTGTTTAAAAGCCATACTCAACTCTCCTAACAGTTTACCGTTTCTATTTTTCAGTTTCTCCCTTCAATGGAGAAGTAGTTTAGGAAGAAAAATTATTTGAAAACGGAAAAACATTATGTAGAATGAAGAATGAAAGAAAAGGAATGAAAAACAAACTTTTGGTAAGTAATAGAGGTAAACTCCAATACGTAATAGAAGTAGTTAGTGAAAAAAAAAGGCAAAATAAGCATCCTTGTTTAGGGGGAGATATAGAGATGCCTATAATCAAGGGTAGGGGTGGATTCGAGTCGAGCCAAGTTGAATACTTGGTTATTTGAGCTCGGCTCACTGAAATTGTGTTAGGCTCGAGTTCGATTCAAGATAGAGACTTGAGCTCGATCTTGGCTCGGTTCAAGCTCAGTTCGGCTCGAGCTCGACTACAAGCCAAGTTTTTTTCTAAAAAATAAGAATTATACATATAAAAATATTTTTTTTATATTACATGAAAAATTAAGAATTATAAAAATTATTTGTTATTATACATATAAAAAAAATATACATATAAAATATTTTTATTTTACATATAAAAAATAAGAATTATAAAAATTATTTACTATTATACATAAAAATAAAAATATTATTATATGTATAATAAAAATTGTTTATTCTATATATTTATATGTATATGTATATGTATGTATGTATATAATAAAAAAATATTTATTTATTATACTAGGCTCGTGAGCCTCATGAATCGAGCTTCACTGGGCTCGAGCTTGGCTCAAAGCTTGGTTTAAACCGAGCTGAGCTCGAATAGCTTGTGAGAAGCTTGACTCGTGGCCACCGTTAATCAAGGGGATTAAATATGCTTTAAAAGAGGGAAATTGGTAACCTATGGAGTCTCCGTTGGATGAGAGAAATAAGGAATGGTTTTGGGAGTGATAATTTTTGGGCAAAAAAGGGGGAGATTGCCATGCTAGGTGGCAACTCCATGGGCTTCTAGAGGGAATCTTGTACCCCCTCTAGAATTGCTCCCTTGGGGTAAAGCAGAAAGGAGAGGGCTGCTAACATGACAAGCTCTACTTTAGAATATATATAGATGATTTAAATTAATAAAAAAAATATAGATTAAACCATGGTTTTCGAATCATTGTTGGCTTGGACGGTTGGACCATTCAATCCAGAAACTGTCTAGGCAACTGGTTCTGTTTCATCCTTAATCTATTATTTGGCCAAAAACCGTGGACTTGGTCAGCGACCCATTGACTTGAGTAGTTGAACTATTGATCCGTTCAACCTGGACAACGGTTTTTGGGCTTTATTTTAATTATTTATTTTTTAAATTAAAAAAAGCTATCCATTCAAATCAGATTGTTAAACTGTTGACCCAGAAACTAGTGGCCAAAGTAGTTTTGGTTCTAGTTCCATTTTTAAAATTATGCCATAGAGATAGGGGTGCAGGTCGGGTGGGTTGGGTCGGGTTTATGGTCAACCCAAGCCCGACCCTAAAATTTGGGCTTAAGGCTTGAGGTCAAGCCCAATTTTCTCAACCCAAGCCCAGCCCGCCCTGTAATTTGTTGCACTCAGGTTGGGTTCAGGCCTGGGCCGGGCTCGGGTCGGTCAATGAACCCACTCTAAAATTACACATATATAAATGTATTTATGCAAATATATATTCATATATTTATGTATGTAAATATGTATGCAAAATATCTATACAAATGTTATATATACAAATATATATGTATATATATGTAAATATGCATGCAACATTTACATATATACACAAATATGTATAAATGTATATAATTGGGTTGGACTCGGGCTGGGTTCGGGCTACCTAAGGGCTACGCTCAAGCCCAACCCAAATAAAAAAAAAACTGACTTCTTGGGCCCAAGCCCAGTCCGAGACTGAAAATCCAAGCCCAACCCGTGTAAAATTCCGGGTTGGGCCGGTTCAGGCTCGGGCTCGGCCCGCCCAAGTTGCACCCCTACACACACACACACACACACATATATATATATATATATATGTAGAGAGAGAGAGAGAAAGAAAGTGGGTTAGTCGGCCTATGTAAGGGGTGGTATGTTACATTAAGACTAGATAAGATGATGCCAAATGGACCAAGTCCATTCTTTAATTTAACCTTCACAAACCGCTAAATATTGTAGTCAGCTAAGTTATTGTAAATTCTAAATTAGGGCTGTTAGATAGACAATAATGAAAATATATTTTGCATTCTAAGGTATTTGCTACAGGACTACATGTAAATTGGTGTAAATGTGAACTCCTATTTGTATGAAAAACTTGATTGTAGCAGATTGCACATTTAGTGTATATGTAAACTTTTGAATGCCATAACTTTGCACTCTGATGTCTAATGGAGTGATCTTTTTATTTTTTCGATTTTGAGTAACATTTTGACATCTATGCATCCCAAGGCCATAGGTGCCTTTTCCCGATATTTTTGTGAAAAAACCTATTTTTTGGCCTCAAATCGCAATTTTTAATATTTTTATAAAAAAATTAAAATCTAAATTAAAAATAAACTAAAATATATATGATGATGCACAATCCGGTCACTCCTAGCTGAAACTTGCGAGGCTCCTGAAAGGTACCTGAGATGGAGAAGATGAGGGATTCCCGGGGGGCTTGCCCGGCGGGAACACTCTGACGCTTAAGTTAGAGTTCTGAGAAATATGCAAAGAGAGGAAGAAAGCTAAGGTATCTTACACCTGATAGGTGCGTACGCTACAACGATGGCCCCGCGCGTGCCACTTCAGTCCTGGCTGTAACGGCTGTGGAAGGATGACAGTGGTGGTTATACCTGCCCTGTCAGAGGCAGGTGGTGGTCACAACACTGTCTGACGAGAGACGTGGTTGTAGTCTCCAGGTTTGTCAGGTACGGTGGTCAGGCAGGAGGCCTTCCTGTGATGTGCTGAACTGCTCTTCTGCGAGCTACCCTGTACTGAGCCAACCTGCAAGTGGCGAGCTGCCTGTGGCAAGCTACACCGAGTTGTCTGGCCCGAGG
Organism: Nelumbo nucifera; assembly: GCF_055504915.1. Lineage (NCBI taxonomy): Eukaryota > Viridiplantae > Streptophyta > Magnoliopsida > Proteales > Nelumbonaceae > Nelumbo > Nelumbo nucifera. The sequence goes on along the minus strand of NC_142649.1, from coordinate 135,709,677 downwards.
TATCTCTACCTTGGGGTATCCAGAGATGGATCGGGGTGTTCCTGTTTAGGAGTGGCCTAAAATCCACTAGGAGGAGCTCGGGCATTAGGAAAGGTCAGGGGGCCCCGAGCTTGGAGGTAGCTCGGAGTGCCTCAGCCTTGGGAAGGAGGTGCAAGCCAGGCGGCTCTCGGCGAGTAGCCTAACCTGCCGAGTTGCCAGACTAAACTCGGTTAGCCCTTCCCACTGAGTTGCGGCTGCGCTTGTTGTGCTGTAACGCTGAGTCATCGCTTGATCAAGGTCATACTCACGTGTACCCGTGCTATGAGGTCGGGCCAAATCACCCTCCATCAATTGCCCCCCACTCCCTGTGTTGGCGGTGTTGACCCAATGCGTGGAGTTCATGACGCGTCGAGTGGATTTGGCTTCGGTACTCATGCCACTCCGTCACGCGATTCGCCTACTTGGACCGGTCCAGTTCCCAGCTCAATCAAAAGAAACCCGGGTCGCATTTGGTTTACGCGCGGACGTCACACGATTTGGGCTTTGCAGACGCCAAAAAACGCGCTAAACTAATTTCACCTCGAGGAACCCATAGCCGATTTCTTTGAGAGCCGTTGGATCATCTCAGTCTCGACCGTTAACGCCCGGATGCAGTGGCTATAAATAGTGGGGGACCCTTGGTCATTTCTTTGCCACAAAGTCTTCAGCGTCAGTATGAGCTCGCGTCTGAGGTTCCCAGCTCAGGTTTTCTAGTTCAGTGATTTCCCCAGTTTGGTTCGTGTTTTCTGCGGTGAGTCCCCGAGCTTCCTTTTCTTTTCTAAACTTTCTTTCCTTTCGTGCTTTCATGTCGTCTAGTGTAGATAGCCTTATAGACGAGCCTGAGGTGGGTACCTCGGCTTAGGGTGGTTCTCTTGCCGCCCAGCCGTCCGATGTACGGGTGGCTTCGAGTCATTTGGCATTCACCTCCCACCGAGGTCGGGTGCCAGATCAGTTCGACCCTTCCACCATGACTCTGGAGAGACTTCAGGATCTCATACAGAGGTTCCACCTTCCTAGGGAGTACTCTTATAGCCTTTCTACCAGTAGTTTTCCATGGGAGCACGGTCCCGATGAGATCGTGGTCTTCAGGGAGCAACTGGTCACTAGACTCCGTCTCCCTCTTCCCCCCTGGTTGTTGAGGTGCTGGTGCACTTTAACATTACCTTGGACCAGCTTCACCCGAATTCCATACGGAATGTGGTTGGGACCATTTTCCTTTGCTTCGACCGCACCTTCTCCATTGACCTAGATGTCCTCTGTTCTATCTTGGCAATAAAGAAGAGCGCTTCGGATGCTCTCCCCAGGCACAGACGGGCTTATTATCTGTCTCCTCGCCCGGGTTTTAAGTTAATGCACAAGCTCCCGAGTAAAGTCCCAGCCTGGAAGCGGAACTACTTCGTAGTTTGGAGCAGCACGGGGTGGCCTTTCCCCACTGACTGAAGGGTGGCCGTTCAAGACCCCGGTGTTATCCTTGATGGGAAGACTAAGAAGTCACTTCAGTCGTGGACTCAGCTCGGGTAGAATTACAAGGATTTCACAGCTGAGGAGAAGCTCATCCAGGCCGGCTTGAGTCCGGGTAGGTTTGTCTTTACTTCGACTTTTTTGTTCGCATACTTACTTCAGGGTTACTAACGTCGATCTTCACTACAGGTTCCATGGAGGCGAAAAAGATAGATAGTCCTCTTCTGCCAGATGAAGAGGAAGAAGCGCGTCGACAAGAAGGCACACGTCGAGTTCCCGCAGGCCTCTACCGAGGCTCAGCCTCCACAGGCCCCAGCTCCAGAGCCCGAGCTCCCCAGCGCTCAACCTGTCATCGACTTGGAGGGAGACATTGACGTGTGGCTCATTGTGACACTAGCAAGTGCACTAGCCGCTCAAGTAATAGAGTAGTGAGTAGAGTATCGTTCTCACGAGGACTTATGTAGCAACTACTAGTAATAAATCAGTCTACTGTTATCTGATAAGCCGAAATGTAAAACTAATGAAAATATGAAATTCTAACTTCAAAGTTATTTCTAACACATTGGACCAAACACCTTGTATGCAAGTGTGGAGACAAGCTAAAGATGCATAGAAAAATAAATCCAACAACTATTTTTCTAGGCAATTCGAATAGAATATGATTCAACCTTGGTTTGGTGAAATCACAAAGCAATGACAGCCTCTCTCGAGCGCATGTTCAATCTATGCTTGAGTGATGGTCCTTATATCTCTATCAATGATCTAATCACCATGCATGCATTCAGATCTAGCAATTCTAGGGCTTCATTTCAGCTGGATGATCATCAATTCAGTTGAATAAACACCAACCGAATTGTGCAAGTTATCTCTAACCTTGCACTCAATTCGGCTCTTGATTGGCAGATCTGAAATCTTAGAGTCTTTCTCAAGTACTCTAGGAATTCCAAGAAAGATGAACAATTCGGCCAGACTGAATTAAAGCTACCTGAATTCTTTCTCAAGTAATTCAGGTATTATAAGTTCATGATCTGAAATCACAGATCTGATTTTATAGAATAGCAGTTCGGATCTCACTATTTCATGATCTGAATTTACAGATCTAAGATTGGAAAATAGCAATTCAGACCTTGTAAATTCATGATCTGAAATTTCAGATATGAGATTTCAAAATAGCAGTTCGGCCAACAATCCACTATTGATATTCCAAACAAGAAACTTCAAGATTGAATCTACTTTACTCGAATGAACTTAAAAAACAAATTACAGAATTGAATTTGCATAATACATGCTTTGATTATAGCAAGAAAGGAAAATTTGATGGAGAAATTACATAAGTCTTAGCTGAATTCGATTTCCAATTTGTGCAGAAATCAAGTGAGGATGATACTTTGATCTCCAATTGCTTTCTCCCCCTTCGAATTCAGCTTCTTCTTCTCTTGAAGCTGCTCGTTCCTCCTCTCTTCTCCTCTCTTGCGCCTATCTCTCTCTTCTTCTCTCTTAGAACAAGAACTCAAGGAGAGTTTGAAATCAGGTGTTGGACCCTTTTTCCCCTTCTAGAGGCTTCCTTATATAGGCTTTCAAGGAAGCTCTTGCCTCTTCCTGAAGTCTCTAGAATTGGGTGTATTACACCCCTCATGAACCTTGTAGAGTGCTCCATATTGCAGGTTAATGTACAGGTCTAAAATCAGTAGCTATTGAGAGTAGAACAACTGTGTTCAGGTCTGAGCTCCATATTGAAAGGCTACTAAAAATTAGATCTACTGTTTTTATGAGTTATGCTTCACCAAACACCAGCTAAAGTGGCCATACTAAAAACTGAGCAAAACAACAAGACAAACCATTGATATCAGCACTGAAGCATGCTGTATACAGATATGTACAAAAATGAAATCAATCAGCAGTAAAAAGACATTCAGTGTGCTCATATCTGGTATGTGATTTCAGCAGTAAGAGTTAGAGTTTACAGATTTGAATCTTGCTACCATGACTAGTATAGCCACTAAACAGATCAGTAATACAGATCTGAACTACACCACAAATACAGATATGAAACCTACTTTAATTCAGAGATTTAGCAGTTCTTATTAAATCAAAATTGAAAGCAAGTTATGACAGATCTGATTTCGGTATGTGTTCAGATCTTATTGCAGAAGTGATAGGTAAGTTAATCAGATATGAACCACATTGTTTTCATAAAATATGCAGACCAAAAAGAGCAGCTACACTAATGAAACTATAGCAATTATAATGAGTTCAGATCTGATTTTCGATTTCAGGAATCATAGCTAAGGTAATCAGATCTGAACTGCACTAGCCGCCTATGAGATGAAACAATTCAGCAATTCAACTTTTATCTATTTTTTTTTTCTGAGATAAACAAAACCAGCAATCAACTAAACTACCTAAACTAAAACAGAAATCAAATATGAAGCAATTCAGCAATAGGAAAGAAGACCAGCTTCATTAGTAATGAAAGGACACCACATTAGTTTCATAAGATACGCAGACCAAAAAGAGCAGAAGCTATAGCAATAATGAGTTTAGATTTGATCTTTGATTTCAGAAGTAACAAGAAAAGTAATCAGATCTGAACTGCACTCTTTTGAGTAGCAGCTACTCAATCTGAAATCAGTGGTTATTGTGAGGTTTTACAGCAGCTGAAATTACAACAGTTACTTGATCAATCAAATACAACAGCTACTTGATGCTAGGTCAGGGCTGGTATGGAAATTCAGCAAGGAGTGCAAGTGTATACAGATCTGAAATCAGTGGTTATGTATGGTAGCAAAGTTTCAGGTCTGTATATCAGGTCTGTTCTTATTTGCTTCCCATAAGACCTGCTAAATCTCTGAATTGATGTGGGTTTCAGATCTGAAATCATGGTGAATACAGGTCTGATTTCAGATCTGAAACTCTGAATTGAAAGCCCTAAGTTAGAACAAAAATGCTTCATTAAGTGTTCAGATTTGATTGCAAAAGTGATAAGCAGTGTGATCAAATCTGAACCACAAAATATGCAAGCAATAAGTTCAGGTCTGAATTCTATAAATCACAGTTAATGCAATCAGAACTGTACTAACCGTCTATCCATCATTCAGCCATACATTGATATAATTTTTTTTCTTTTGAGATGAAATAAACTAGAACACAAAGAAGTAATGCAACTATACTATTGAACTATAACAAAATCTTTTTTTTTTGCTTTGATTACAGCAAGAAAGGAAAATTTGATGGAGAAATTACATATATCTTAGCTGAATTCGATTACCAATTTGTGCAGAAATCAAGTGAGGATGAAACCTTGATCTCCAATTGCTTTCTCCCCCTTCGAATTCAGCTTCTTCTTCTCTTGAAGCTGCTTGTTCCTCCTCTCTTCTCCTCTCTTGCGCCTATCTCTCTCTCTTCTTCTCTCTTAGAACAAGAGCTCAAGGAGAGTTTGAAATTAGGTGATGGACCCTTTTTCCCCTTCTAGAGGCCTCCTTATATAGGCTTTCAAGGAAGCTCTTGCTTCTTCTTGAAGTCTCTAGAATTGGGTGTATTACACCCCTCATGAACCTTCTAGAGTGCTTCCTCCTTCTCTTCAAGAAACTTCTAGGAGTTGCCGCCCCTAGCTCCCTTTGGGCTGCTATTTGGGTTGCAACTTAGCTTGCTTTTGAGCTTATGTAGTCTGCACTCTAGGCTGTTCTTTGGGCTAAAAATGGGCTGGAACGAAATTTCCTTCTTGCTAGGCTTCTTCCCTTGGGTTTTCCAAAGAGTTAGCTTGCACTACTTGGGCCGAATGAAACTCCCTTGCTCTCATGGTTGGGCTGGGCTAAACTTGATAAATTTTGGGTTTTCTTTTCTTCCTTTTGCACTCGTTTCACTCAGTAAGGTCCTTCCCAGTTGGACCCGAGCTTGCCAGCGCCGGGCTCAGGTACCATAACTTTACGAAGGACCAGGTCACCAACGCGGAGGTTCCGCTTCTTGGCCTTGGCATTATAGTACCGAGCTACTCTTTACTGGTAAGTTGCAGTCCTGATGTACGCGAGGTCCCTTACTTCGTCGAGTAGATCGAAGTTGGTACGTAGCTCATCCTCATTCGTCTTATCATTGTATGCTTTCAGTCGCAGCGTAGGTACTTCAATTTCTATTGGGATAACTGCTTCGGTGCCATAGGTGAGGTTGAAGGGAGTCTCTCCTGTGGCAGTTTTCTCCGTGGTTCGGTAAGCCTAGAGAACACTGGGTAGCTCGTCTACCCACAATCCTTTAGCTCGGTCCAAATTTTCCTTCAGTCCACGGAGGATGGCTCTGTTTGTGACTTCTGCTTGACCGTTTGCTTGAGGGTGTGCAACTAAAGTGAAATTCTGTTGGATCCCCATCTCCGGTACAGCCGTTCATCTATTATGACGTATTTGGCTGCCTGGCGCTCTACCCTTCTGGCCGCATTGCGATCTGCAGGGAGGGTCCCGTGTAGCAAGAAGCTCGCGAGCGGGTCAATCTAGCTCGACTCTGCTTGAACGACGGGAGCGACCTCCTCTGCCCCCCCGAGAATGTTAGGCCGAGGCAGGTCCTTTATGTACACGGTTCCCATGGTAATATCGCTGGTGCTGGCTAACCGGAATAGGGCATTGACCTCAGCATTCTCTGACCTCGGGATTTGCCTGATGAAGTGTGGCTGGAAGTTGAGCAGAGCCTCTCTTACTTTGGTTGGTTCGTGAGTTTCATAATCTCCTGTGACTTGGTTGACTACGAGTTGGGAATCGCTGTAGATGACGATGTGCTTGGCTTTTACTTCTCTGGCTAAAGCTAGTCTAGCTATCAACGCTTCGTATTCCACTTCATTGTTGGATGCCGCAAAATCGAAGCGTAGTGCATACTCCAATTTTTGCCACTTGGTCCGTGCAGAACTATTCTGGCTCCGCTGCCCTACTGGTTCGAGGAGCCATCTACGTGAAGGATCCAGGGCTCCTCATCCTAGTTCGCGTTTGGCCTAACTAGGAGAGATGCCACACTAGCTGCTACCTCACGGGGCCCGGACTCAACTGGCCTGGGAGCTCTGGGCTCACCCAGACTGGGGACTTCGGAGCTGAAAGTGCACTCGGCAATGAAATCTACTAAGGCTTGGGCCTTAATAGTAGTTCGCGGCTTGTATTGGAGGTCGTACTCGCTGAGCTCAACAGCCCACTTCGTTAATCGACCAGAGACCTCGGGCTTAAGTAAGACTTGCCTCAGAGGTTTGTCGGTGATGACGATAACAATATGAGCCTGGAAGTACAGACGAAGCTTCCGAGCTACAATGACCAGTAAGTAGGCTAGCTTCTCTATCTCTGGATATCTCGTCTTTGCTCCCTGCAATACTTTACTAACATAATAGATGGGTCATTGGACCTGATCTACTTCCTTTATTAGTACCGAACTGACCACTTCGTCACTTGCCGAGAGGTACAGCTCTAAAACATCGCCCTCTTCATGCCGGATTAAGATTGACACACTAGCGAGGTATTTCTTGAGCTCGTCAAACACGAGCTGGCAGTCTTGGGTCCATTCGAACCCTTTTCTTTTAATTGCCTTAAAGAAAGGTAGACAGCGGTCCGCTGATTTGGACATAAAGCGGCTCAGGGCGGCTATACGACCATTCAACCTCTGAACCTCCTTCAACTTCTGGGGTGGTCTCATATCTAAGATGGTCTTAATCTTATCCGGGTTGGCCTCAATGCCGCGCCGGTTAACGATGTATACTACGAATTTGCCCGAGGTGACACCGAAGACACACTTGTTTGGATTCAACTTCATGTTAAATTGTCACAGAATTTGAAAGACAGAATGCAAGTCTTGTATTAATTCGTGTGAGAATTGAGTTTTGACGACCATGTCGTCTACATAACACTCTATTTTTCTGCCAGTTAATGGCTCAAATAATTTTTTTACAAGCCTTTGAAAGGTTGCCCCAGCATTTTTCAACCCGAAGGGCATAACCTTGTAACAATATAGACTGAACTCTGTGATGAAGGCAGTTTTTTCTTCATCCGCCGGGTCCATCCTGATTTGGTTATAGCCTGAATAGGCGTTTAAGAAACTCAGCAACTTGTGCCCTGAGGTCGCGTCTACCAGGCGGTCGATTCTGGGGAGTGGGAAGTAGTCTTTTGGGCAGGCTCGGTTTAGGTCGGTATAGTCGACGTACATGCGCCACTTATCGTTAGCCTTCTTTACTAGAACAGGGTTGGCTACCCAGCTCGGGTAATGGACTTCTCTTACGAAGTCGGCTGCGAGGAGCTTCGCGACCTCCTCGTCGACTGCTTTCCATCGCTCCGGGGCTAGGTTGCGTTTCTTCTGTCTAACGGGCCTAACTACAGGATCCGTATTGAGCTTGTGAGTTATAAGAGGGTCTATACCGGGCATCTTTGTCATGGACCATGCAAAAACATCTAAGTTTTGAAGTAAGAAAGTTACTAGTTCGGATTGTAGGGATTCCTGGGCTAAAGCACCGATCTGAAGTGTCCGAGCTGGGTCTTCTGCTGAAGTCGGAATGGCAACTGTTTCTTCCGTGGGTGCAGCTCGTTGTTCGCCTTGCTCCGTAGGTCGCTCCAGTTTGAGGTTGTCAGCCACCTTGGTCTTTCCCTTGAGGGTGGCGACATAGCACTTGCGAGACTCAAGCTGGTCGCCCCGCGCTACTTCTACTCTGAAGTCTGTAGGGAATTTCATTGCCAAATGATAAGTGGAGACCACCGCCCATAGGACATGGGTGATCGGCCGGCCTATTATGGCGTTGTACTAGGAGGGGGTCGCGACCACGAAGAAGTCATGGTTGAGTCTAACTACGTTGGGCCATGTGCCGACTTCCACAGGTACTGTTATTTTGCCGAGGGGCCTAACTTCTTCTCCACTAAAGCCCACCAAGGGAGTATTAGCGGGCCTCAAGTCACATCCCTACAACTGAAGCTGGTCGAACGCGGCTTTGAAGAGGATATCTGCCAAGCTACCTGAGTCAACGAGGACGCGCCTGACCTCGAAATCATTGATCCTTACTTTTATGACGAGCGCATCATCGTGGGGGTAGTGGACCTTGCGCACATCGTCTTCCATAAAGAAGATTGGTTCCTCTGTCTTCGGCCACTTAGGGGGATTCTGCTCTTCTCTGGCAACCTTGCGAACTGATGTCCGACCTACCGCCGAGGTACATCCCGCAATGATCAAGCCTCCGACTATCATGTGGATGGTGCCCCGAACTGGCCTCTCTTCTGGGGTTTGCCTCTACGAATGCTCTGCCGGTTTGCTGCTGGGCTCGGGAACATCCTTACCGTGCTCCTCTTGCCGACTTGCTTTATTATTACAATTACTGTTATTCTGTATAAAATTCCTTAGATATCCGCGACAAATGAGTTCTTCTATCTCGTCGTGGAGATTCTTACAGTTCTCGGTACTATGATCGTGGTCTCTGTGAAAGCTACAATATAAGTTTTTATTCCTTTCATTAGGATTCCCCCTCAGGCGGGGTGGCCACTTCACGTACAGGGCATCCTTGATTGCCATCTGGATTTTGGCCCGCTTAGCGTTTAGTGGGGTATAGTCAGTTCAGTCTGCCATAGGGGGTCGGAACGGCTGACCCAGCTTTGCCCCCTGAGCTACGTCCTTCTTCTTTCGGCTGTCTCCTTGGCTAGAAAGTTCTCCTTCTCTCTTTCTCTTCTCGAGCGCGCTCTCGCCCTTCTGATTGATCTCTTCTTCCGTGGCTATGAACCTATCTACGAGCTTGAGGAATTCAGTTATGGTCGCCGGCTGGTTGACAATCATGTGCCACTTGAATTCCTTGTGTGTCACGCCCTTCTTGGCTGCTGCAAGGCGCACTACGGGGTCCAGGCGCGGTATCTGCATGCATGCATCATTGAACTGCTTGATATAGCCCCGAATGGACTCTCCCTCTCTCTGGACTATGTTGAGAAGACTTTCCTCAGTTTGTGGGCACCGCTTGCCGGTGACGAAGTGGGACATGAATGCTTGCGCGAACTGCACCCAACTTCTTATCGACCCGGGTGCAAGGTTTCGATACCATGTGTGGGCCACTCCTCTAAAAGTGGTGGAGAAAGCCACACACATGAAAGACTCACTGGCCCTCGCCAAGTGCATCTGCGACTGGAAAGCGTCTACATGATCATTCGGGTCGAACGACCTGTCATATTTATCGAGAGAGGGGAGCTTGAAGTCCTTGGGCATTGGAACAGCCAGGAGCTCGGGAGACAGGGGGATGGAACAGAAAGGAGGGGAGCTTTAACTTCACCCGAGCTTACCTCTTTCCTGCCTCTGAGCTCGGGTAGGTTGTGGGTGGTAGTTCGGCGGGCTCGGCGGCGGCGTCTTTGCTTCTTGGCAGGCTCCGCATTGGTGCTCCTCATCTTCGTACTGTTAGGAATAATTTGCGCAGGAAGCAGCTCGGGCTGCTGGTGATGGCTGCGGACAGAGGGGTTCTGCTTAGAGTCTGCAGCCAGGATCTCGAACTGGTTCTCTAAAAGTGGGGCTTCGAACTTTGATTGCTGGGGTGATGTAGACCTGGCGGGTTGGGGTCCTCCCGACCTGACTGCTCGCAGCGAGACCGGAGTGGCTGGTCTTTCCTTTCTGCCGTGGGAGGAGGCTTGGCTCTGGGAAGCCTCTCCTTGGCGAGAAGGGCATTCTTCCTGGCGGCGAGACCTAGCTTGCCGTGAGGTTGGGTGCCGAGGAGGGAGCTGAGGCTGAGGCTGAGGCAGCTGAGGGAACTGCTGCTGATAGTGATATTGAGAGACTTGGTGCAGCACCTATTGCTGGTAGAGCTGGAACTGCTGCATCTGGGCTTGCATGGCCCGCATGGACTGCACCAAGTTGTCGAGTTGGCTCTGGCTTGTCGTCGGAGGGACAACAGTTGGTTCAGTAAAGGTTGTCTCAACAGAGGGGGGAAGGAGAACACTCACAGGCGCCACTGCTCATGGCACGTTCATGCTAGGGACTCCGTCCACCGAAAGGTGAATGGTGAACTACCCAATGCAGACCACGGGGACCTGGAGTTGTTCCCTGGCAATGTCCATCTCCATGCTACGTGCGGCATTGCTTGAAGAACCCATGAATACTGAGTTTTTCGGAAAAGAAGGAACTGTGAAAGCTTAGAGGAAGGCTTTTAGAAGCGTTCCCACAGACGACACCAAATGATGATGTGCAATCCGGTCACTCCTAGCTGGCACTTGCGTGGCTCTTGAAAGGTACCTGAGATGGAGAAGATGAGGGAGTCCCGGGGGGCTTTCCCGGCGGGAACACTCCGACGCTTAAGTTAGAGTTCTGAGAAATATGCAAAGAGAGGAAGAAAGCTAAGAGTGTAGATAGCACGAGTATCAGAAAAGTTCCCTCTATCCTTTGGGATTGGGCTACTTATAACAGAACTCTGTCGAATCAGGCCCACCTGCCTCTGACGGGGCAGGTATAACCGCCACTATCGTCCTTCTGCAGCCGTTACAGCCAGGGCTGAAGTGGCATGCGTGGGGCCGTTGTTGCAGGGTGCGTACCTGTCAGGTGTAAGACACCTTCTAAAGGTGGCGGGCACAACATTGTCTGACGAGAGACGTGGTTGCAGTCTCCAGGTTTGTCAAGTACAGTGGTCGGGCAGGAGGCCTTCCTGTGATGTGTCGAACTTCTCTTCTGCGAGCTACCTTGTACCGAGCTACCCTATAAGTGGCGAGCTGCCTGTGGCAAGCTACACCGAGCTGTCTGGCCCGAGGTATCTCTACCTTAGGGTATCTAGAGGTGGATCGGGGTGTTCCTGCTTGGGAGTGGCCTAAAATCCACTAGGAGGAGCTCAGGCATTAGGAAAGGTTAGGGGGCCCCGAGCTCGGAGGTAGCTCGGAGCGCCTCAGCCTTGGGAAGGAGGTGCAAGCCAGGCGGTTCTTGGCGAGTAGCCTAACCCGCCGAGTTGCCAGACTAAACTCGGTTAGCCCTTCCCATTGAGTTGTGGCTGCGCTAGCTGTGCTGTCAAGCAGAGTCATCGCTTGATCAAGGTCGTACCCACGTGTACCCGTGCTATGAGGTCGGGCCAAATCACCCTCCATCAATATACACTATTTATTGATTGATGGTGCGCAATCCGGCCGGTCCTAGTTGTCAACGACCTTGCCTTTGACTGGAGCAACAAGGGGCCTGAAACGGAGAAGAAAGTGGGGAGTTTCTGGGGAGGAACCCAGGGAGATTGCTCCGAAGCTCAAGTTAGTATTCTCTCAAAGGCAAGGTAAAACCAGATGGCGCAAAGTTCACATACCTTGTCCTCGGGGGTTAGAGAGCCTTTTATAATTCAACTTGCCAGGGGAGTACGCCTATTTCATACCTTCGGGCAGTTTTCCTTGGGAACATGGTCCTGATGAGATCGTGATATTCCGGGAGCAGCTCGCTATGGGGTTGCGCCTGCCTTTCCACCCCCTCCTTGTCGAGGTCATGAACCACTTTGGCGTTACTGTCGGCCAGCTTCACCCGAACTCCATTCGTAACTTGGTGGGGGCAATCTCCCTATTTTGCGAACAGGGCTTGCCTTTAGACTTGGAGATCTTTTCTTCCATTTTAATGCTTAAGAAGCAAGCGGGTCCCCTTCCCGGGCGTAGGCGGGCGTATTACCTGTCTCCTCGCCTGGTTTTTAAGCTTTTACACGAACTTCCCAACAAGGTCCCAGCATGGAAGCGGGACTACTTCGGGGTGCAAAGTGTATTGGGGTGGCCGTTTCAATCCGGGTGGGGGATGGCCGCCCCTGACGTCGGTGTTACGCTTGATAAGGAGACGGCGAAGGGCCTCTGGCAATGGACACAGCTTGGGATAAAATGCCATCATTATCTATCGGAGGCCAAGCTCATTGAGGGCAGTCTGAGTTCGGGTAGGTTCCTTACTCAGAAGTTTGTCTTTTGTTTTGCTCCGTTCATCCGTTTTTTTCAGATGCCGAGCTCATTTTGCAGGTGTGATGGACTTAGAGAGGACTCGTGGTGGGCAGTTGTTTCACGGCATGAAGAGGAGGAAGCGAGTCGCCAAACTAACTCGTGCCGAGCTGCCCCGAGATGCGGAGCCCGAGGTACCAGACTACCCGTCAGTGGATCCGCCCAGGGAGCTCGAGATGGCCCCTCCAGTTCATGAAGCGGCAGGGGCCCCTTATGCCGAGGCCACTTACATTGGGGCTCCCGCTTACTCCGAGTCCGCTTACATGCGAGCTGGGCCCTCAGGCTCGGGAGCCCATGGCGAGTTCAGGAGCGTGTTGTCGCCGAACCACGCTCTTTAGAAGAGTAGGGAGGCCATCTATCCTTAGGAGGTCGCGGCATGGACTGATCTTCCTTTGAACCAGGTAGCTTGTCATGCTGCCACTCATGCCATGGTGGTAAGTCAGATTTCTTGTTGGGCTCTTTTGCTTCTATCTTTCTTGCTGTCCTTCTTTTGATCATTTGTTCTTTCCTTTTGGTAGGTGAATTCTTCTATCCATGCCTTGGCGGCCCAAGTGGAAAGGAGCTCGAGGCAGACGCGAGCTGCCGAAGAGGCTTTTCGTGCTGCCGAGGTGGCTTCTCGATCTGCTGAGGTGGCTGCTCACGCTGCACAAGCCAGGCAAGCGAGGTCTCAGAGAGATGCCGAGGCCATGGCAGTTGTGGTGAAGCATATAGCGGACCTGAGGCTGGATTTGCAGCATCAGGTTGAATACCTTCAAGAGGATATCAGGGAGAGGACACAGATCTTTTCTCAAGGCATTGAGGACGCCAAGAAGAAGGCCGTCGATGAATACATCGCCTCGCCACGCTTTGATGACCTAATGGTGGACTCGTACAGAAAGGGCTTTAAACTAAGTCGGTGGATGATCCAGAATACATACCCTGAGCTTGATATTAGTGTGATATCCACTTTGCGCATTACTTAGGAGATGGCCGACGCCGCTAATGGTGAGCCAGATTCTGAGGGCGAGGTAGGACCTTCAGGTGTCGTTGAAGTGCCTTCTGATGAAGAATAAGTACCTCCGGGCCTACGAGCTCGATATGTATTTTTTTTTCGAAATGTACACTCCCTTATTTTGAAATGGAATGACTTTTTTTTGGTTAAGTGTTGGTTGTTCTTTCTCCCGAACTGACCATATGCCCAATCTGTTTTTTGCCCGGGTTACTGCACTCAGTGGCCTGTTTTGGTGTTAATACTTAGTCTCTGAGATGTCGATGTCCCTATTAGTCAGTTGTCAACACTTCGCCTGAGCCTTTGGTTGGCACTTTCTTTCTTTGCTTGCCTATGCCGAGGTTTCTTCGTTAGCTCGGCATCCTAGCCCTTAGGCTCTGGTAGCGACTTTGTCCACTTCGCTTGGTGGTCTATAGGTAGTATTGCCTTAAGTTGACGATGTTCCACACTCGGGGTACTTGTTTGCCCTCTAAGGTTTCGAGCTCGTATGCCCCCCCAAGCGCTCTCTTTACTCTGTAGGGCCCTCCTCAATTTGGTCCAAGTTTGCCCACGCCGGGTTCGGGTGCCATGATCTTACGGAGAACTAGGTCGCCAATGCAGAAGCTCCGCTTCTTTAATCTGACATTGTAGTACCGAGCTACTTTTTCCTGGTAGGCTGCTGTTCGGATGTGCGCGAGGTCTCTTACCTCATCCAGTAGGTTGAGGTTGGTACGTAACTCATCTCCGTTTGTCTGATCGTCATATGCTTCTAGTCATAGTGTAGGTAGTTCGATGTCCGTCGGGATTACCGCTTCAATGTCGTAGGTGAGGTTAAAGGGGGTCTCTCCCGTGGTGGTTTTTTTCGTAGTTCGGTGAGCCCATAGAACACTTGGTAGCTCGTCCGCCCATAACCCTTTAGCTTGGTCTAGTCGTGCTTTCAGTCCGCAGAGGATGGCTTTGTTCATTACTTATGTCTAACCGTTTGTCTGCGGGTGTGCGACCGATGTGAAGTTCTGACGAATTCCCATATCTTGGCACCATTCCTGGAACTTGATATCCTCGAACTGCTTGCTGTTGTCGGAGATCAGTGCTCGAGGTAGCCCGAAGCGACATACTATGTTATTCCAAAAGAAGTTTTGTATGTTTCGGGCTGTAACTGTTGCCAGAGGTTCAGCTTTTATCCACTTTGTGAAGTAATCTACCGCTACCACTAGGAACTTCCTCCCACCTATTGCTGGTGGGAATGGCCCCAGGAGGTCGATGCCCCATTGCGCAAAGGGCCATGGACTGGTGAGGTACTTGAGGTCGGCAGCAGGCGGATGGTGGATATTGGCATGCTTCTGACACTTGTCGCAATTTCTGACGAGCTCGACGGCCTCTGCTTTCATCGTTGGCCAGTAGTACCCTTGCCGAAGTGCCTTTTGAGCGAGGGCCCTACCTCCCAAGTGTTTGCCGCACAGACCTTCAGGAGTGTCACGGAGTACGAGCTCGGCTTCAGCAGGTCGCAAGCAGCGCAGGTAGGGCAATGTGTAGGGCCGTCGGTACAGCCGTTCGTCTATTATGAGGTATTTGGCTGTTTGGCGCTACACCCTCTTGGCTGCATTGCGGTCCATCTAGCAAGAAGCTCACGAGTGGGTCGATCCAGATCGACTCTGCTTCAAGGACAGGAGCGACCTCCTCCCCACCGAGAATGCTAGGCCGAGGTAAGTCCTCTATGTACACGGTTCTCATGGTGTTGTGACTCGTGCTGGCTAACCGGGACAGGGCGTCGGCCTCAGTGTTCTCTGACCTCGTGTGACTGGAAGTTGAGCAAAGCCTCCTTTACTTTTGCCAAGTAGGCAATTATAGTCAGCTCGCGTGCTTCGTATTCGCCCATAACTTGGTTGACTACAAGTTGGGAATTGCTGCAGATAACTATGTGTTTTGCCCTTACTTTTTGCGCTAGGTTCAGTCCGGCTATTAGTGCCACATACTTCGCTTCGTTGTTGGATGCCGTGAACTCAAAGCGTAGTGCGTATTCCAATTTCGTGCCACCTGGGCCGCGTAGTACTATTCCAGCCCCGCTGCCCTGCTGGTTCGAGGAGCCATCTACGTGAAGGATCCAGGGCTCCTCATCCCAGTTCGCGTTTGTCCTAACCATGAGAGATGCCACACTGGCTACTACTTCACGGGGTTCAGACTCTATTGGCTTGGGAGCTCCGTGCTCACCCGAATTGGGCATCTCAGGCTCAACCGGCCTGGGGACTTCGAGGCTGAACGTGCACTCGGCGATAAAATCTGCTAAGGCTTGGCCTTAATAGCAGTTCGTGGCTTATACTGGAGGTCATACTCGCTGAGTTCGATGGCCCACTTCGTCAGCCGACTGGAAACCTCGGGCTTGAGTAAGACTTGCCTCAAAGGTTTGTCAGTCAAGACGATGACAATGTGAGCCTGGAAGTATGGGCGGAGTTTTCGAGCTGCTATTACCAGTGCGTATTCTAGCTTTTCTATCTGCGGGTACCTTGTCTCTACTCCCTGCAAAATTTTACTAACATAATAGATGGGTCGTTGGACCCGATCTACTTCTTTTATTTGTACCAAACTGACCACCTCGTCGCTTGCCGATAGGTACAGTTCCAAGATCTCGCCCTCCTTGGGCCGGGCTAAGATCGGCACACTAGCGAGGTAGTTTTTTAGCTCGTCGAACGCGAACTGGCAGTCTCGGGGACATTCGAACCCTTTGCCTTTGATTGCTTTGAAGAAAAGCAGGCAGCGGTTTGCTGATTTGGACATGAAGCGGCTCAGAGCGGCTATGCGGCCGTTTAGCCTCTGAACCTCTTACTTTTCTGGGTGACAATGTACCTTTATCTTGTCCGGGTTGGCCTCAATACCGCGCCGGTTGACAATGTACCTTAGGAACTTACCCAAGGTGACACCGAAGACACACTTCTTTGGGTTCAGTTTCATGCTAAATTGACGCAGAATTTGGAAGATAGAATCTAAGTCTTGTATTAACTTCTGTGAAAACTGCATCTTGACGACCATGTCGTCTACATAACATTCTATTTTCATGCCAATTAAGGGCCGAAACAGCTTATTTACAAGTTTTTGGAAGGTCGCCCCAGCATTTTTCAATCTGAAGGGCATGACCTTGTAGCAGTACAGGCCGAACTCAGTTATGAAGCTGGTTTTTTCCTCATCGAACTGGTCCATCCTGATTTGGTTGTAGCCCGAGTAGGCGTCCAAGAAGCTTAGCAACTCATGTCCCGAGGTTGCATCCACTAGGCGGTCAATCCTGGGGAGGGGGAAGCAATCTTTCGGGCAAGCTCGGTTCAGGTTGGTGTAGTCGACGCACATGCGCCACTTGCCGTTTGCCTTTTTCACCAGCACTGGGTTGGCTACCTAGATTGGGTAATGAACTTCCCTTATGAAGTCTGTTGCAAGTAGCTTTTCGACTTCCTCGTCGACCGTCCTCCAGCACTCTGGGGCTAAGTTGTGTTTCTTCTGTCTAATGGGTTTGACTACAGGATCAGTATTAAGTTTGTGAGTTATAAGTCTGGGGTCAATACCGGGCATATCGGCCGCGGACCATGCAAAAATATCTAAATTTTGAAGTAAAAAACTCACTAGTTCGGTTCGTAGAGGTTCCTTGACGGAAGCATCGATCTGTAGCGTGCGAGCTGGGTCCGTAGCCGAAGTCGGGATTGCGGTCGTTTCCTCTGTGGGCGAAGCTCGTTCCTCGCCTTGCTCCGTAGGCCGCTCCAGTTCAAGGTCGTCGGTCGCCTTGGTTTTTCCCTTCAGGGTGGCAACATAACACTTGCAGGACTCAAGCTGGTCGCCCCGCGCTACCCCCACACCAAAGTCTGTAGGGAATTTTATTGCCAAATAGTAGGTGGAGACCACTGCCCGCAGGATATGCATAATTGGCCGCCCTATTATGGCATTGTATGGGGAGGAGGTCGCGATCACTAGGAAATCGTGGTTGAGTCTGACTGCACAAGGCCATGTGCCGACTTCCACAGGTACTGTTATTTTCCGGAGGGGCCTGACTTCCTCTCCGCTGAAGCCCACCAAAGGAGTATTCGCGGGCTTTAGCTCGCTTCTCTGCAACTATAGCTGGTCAAATGCCAACTTGAAGAGGATGTTTGCCGAGCTGCCCGAATCCACAAGTACGCGCCTGACCTCGAAGTCACTGATCCTTAGTTTTATGACAAGTGCGTCATCGTGGGGGTAGTGGACCCCTCGCGCATCGTCTTCCATGAAGAAGATCGGTTCTTCCGTTTTCGGCCTCTTTGGAGGGTTATGGTCTTCTCGGGCTGCTTCGCGAACTGACGTCTGGGCCGCTTTCGAAGTACAACCTGCTACCACCGAACCTCCCACTATCACATGGATGGTTCCCTGAATTGGCCTCTCTTCCGGAGGCTGTCGTTGCAACGGTTCGGCTGGCCTGTAGCTGGATTCGGGGGCATCCTTTCCGTGCTCCCCTTGCTGGCCTGCCTTATTGTTATTATTATTATCATGCTGTACAAAATTTCTCAAGTATTCGCGATGGATGAATCCCTCTATCTCGTCTCGGAGATTATTACACTGTTCGGTACTATGACCGTGATCTCTATGGAAACTACAGTACAAGTTTTTATTTCTCTCGTTTGGGTTCCCCTTTAGGCGAGGTGGCCATTTTGCGTATGGGGCGTCTTTGATCGTCATCAAGATCCCGGTCCGCCTCGTGTTTAACGGTGTGTAGTCCGTCCGAACTTCTAAGGGAGCTTAGAACGGCTGGCTCGGCTTCGGCTCCCGGGCCAAGTTATTTCTTTTGTCGACTGGATTGGAGGGCTCACCTTCCCTCTTTCTTTTCTCGATCCCACTTTCGGTCCTTTGGTTGATCTCTTCCTCTGTTCTCATGAACTTATCCGCGAGCTTGAGGAATTCGGCCACGGTTGCGGGCTGGTTAGCTACCATGTGCCATTTGAACTCCTTGTGGGTTACTCCTCTCTTGGCCGCCGCGAGCTGCACTGTGGGGTCCAATTGCGGTATCTACAAGCACGCTTCATTGAATCGCTTGATGTAGCCCCGGATGGACTCTCTTTCCCTCTAAGCTACTCCAAAGATGTTTTCCTCGGTTCTGGGGCATCGTTTGCTGGTGACAAAGTGTGCGGTGAAGACCTGCACGAACTGGGTCCAACTTCTTATCGACCCAGGGCCAGGTTCCCGTACCAAGTGCGGGCCACCCCCTGTAGGTGGTGGTGAAGGCCACACACATGCACGATTCACTGGCCCTAGTTAGGTGCATTTGGGACTGGAAAGCATCGACATGGTCATTGGGGTCGAAGGACCCGTCATACTTGTCCAAAGGCGGGAGCTTGAAGTCTCTGGGCATGGGGACTGCAAGGAGTTCTGATGCAATGGGGGAAGGAACTGAGAGAATTGGAGCAGCTTTTACCTCGTCTGAGCTCGTCTCTTCTTTACCTCTGAGCTCGGGCAGGTCACGGGTGGCAGTTCGGCAACTTCGCTGGCGCCTTTGTTGTTGAGTGGGCCTGGTGCTGGCGTTGCTGGCCTCTGTGTTGCTGAGCTCGATGGGCCTGGGCTGTTGGTAGTCTACCGCTAGGATGCTGAATCGATTCTCTGTCAGCGGGAGCTCAGACTTGGAGTGCCAAGATACTGACTTGGCGGGCGAGGTGCCCGACCCGCCGGTGAGCTTCGAAGCGGGGGTGATCTTTCTTTCCCCTCGACCCGGGGATGAGGCCTGGCTCTTGTGGGGGTTCTGAGGTTGGGAGGCCTCTCCTCGGTGACGGCGTCCACTCTGAGGGGAGGGCTTAATCGGCTTTGGAGCAGGGTGCCGAGGTGGAAGCAGTGGTTGGTTCAGTGGTAGTTGGGGGAACTGCTGCTAAAAGTGATACTGAGAGATGTGGTGCAGTACTTGGTGCTGCTGGAGCTGATGTTGCTGGAATTGTTGCATTTGGGCTTGCATTGCTAGCATGCATTGCATCAGGTCGTCCAACTGGTTCTGGCTGGTCGCTAAGGGGACAGCAGTTGGTTCAGTAAAGGTTGTTTCGACAGGGAGAGGAAAGGGGACGTTCATGGCAGGAAGGTTTGCGAGCGCCACTGTTTGTGGCGCATTCAAGCTGGGGATCCCATCCACCAGAAGGGGGATGGTGAACTGTTCGATGCACACCACGGGTACTTGAAGTTGTTCCCCGGTGGTGTTCATCTCCGTGCCACGTCCGGCATTGCTGGAAGAAGCCATGAGTGTTGGGGTTTTTGGAAAAAAGAGGTTATGAGAGAGGGAGGCTTTTAGAAGCGTATTCCCACAGACGGCGCCAATTGATGGTGCGCAATCCGGCCGGTCTTAGCTGTCAACGACCTTGCCTCTGACTGGAGCAACAGGGGGCCTGAAACGAAGAAGAAAGTGGGGAGTCTCCAGGGAAGAACCCGGGGAGATTGCTCCGAAGGTCAAGTTAGTATTCTCTCAAAGGCAAGATAAAACCAGATGGCGCAAAGTTCACATACCTTGTCCTCGGGGGGTAGAGAGCCTTTTATAACCACTTTGTGCACTCACTCCTAGGCTTCTGTCAGGTCGGGTATGATTACTTCTGTGCTTCTGCCAGTTCGGGTGTCATCACCTCTGTTGGGACAGAACCGCCACTGCTATTTGTTGGAGCCGTCTCTGTAACTGGAGATGGCGGTGGCAGGTGGCCGTTGGAGTACAGCTGTCAAGCGTCAGATCCCAAGTCAGTCAGGTGCGCCGCCCTGGATACGGACTCCTTTGGTGTCAGGTACGGTGTGGTTTGTTCAGTTCGGTGTCCTGGAGGCGAAGTGTTGGAGTGGTGTGCGAGGTTAAGTCTTGAGTTCGGATAGAGGTGTGGCCCGAACTGCCATGGGGCAGGCCAGTTCGGGTTGTTGCCCTTTGTGTTCGTAAGGCTCGGGGCCTAAGGGAGAGTTCGGGCTCCTTATGGAGAGTTCGAGCTCTTTGCAGGGAGTTCGGACCGCTGGTTCCTCCTTTCGGAACTCGCGCCTTTGCGAGCTGTTGCCTTTGCCACATGTTGAGTGGTTACGAAGTCGGGCCAAATCTTCCTTCATCATTGATAAAATATATATTTACACACATTTACACAAACACACACATATATATATATATATGTATGTTTGTATGTATGTGTGTAATATAATATATTTAAATGCATAGAATGCTGATATGGAATAGTGTGATTTGTTCGACCTGGGCAGTAGTTGAACGACCCGCACCCCGAAGGCAAAAGTGAGTCGACCTCGAGGTTAGTTTTTAAAACATTGGAATAGATTACTAAACCCTTAAATATTATTTAATTTATTTTTATTCACTAAAAGACAATGCAATAACTTATTCAATTTGGTGAGTAGTCCTTATTAAATTACCTCTTAACCTTTTAAAATTATATGTTGTTAAAAACAGAAAAAAAAAACAGATATATAATTGATTAAATGAACAAAAACAAAAATAAGGAAAAATTTATTCTAGCATCATAAAAAGTAAAACAAAAACAAATGAAAATGAAGTGAAAAACTACTTAATGTTTTTGTAAGATTCTTCCAAACAATAGTAAACAATCAATAGATTTTACGGGCCGCATAGATTTTTCCTCCATGTAATGCACTAATGCTATTGGACGCCTCAAATGCTCTAAGAGCAAGTGGCTACAAGCCTACAACTAAATAACTAAATTTAAAGATGACTACGTTAAATCTATGAAATGATGACGAAAAGGTATCCACTATGGTAGTCGAATCAGACAATCGGATTCAAATTCGAATTCGGATGGATGGATACCATTTACAGCTCTCACTTAGAACTTCTTAGTCAGGCCAGGTTTAAACGGATCCGGATCAGGATTAGACATTCGGACATGGTGGCGTAAGTGTACAAGTCTAAGGATCAATGTTGTGAACTGAACTCCACCAGCACCAAACCAAATCCCGACTTAAACAATTTGGCTCAACAGTTGCTGCGACTGGCAATCCTGGTAAGGAGAGAGAGAGAGAGAGAGAGAGGAGTGGAAGAACAATGTATCCTCGATTCGTATCGCTGGCTCGATGCCTCAAATCCTCCCAATCACTGCCCCAAATCCACCACCTCCACGTCCACCAAATTTCTCTACCTCTTTCTTTTGTAACCACAAACTCTCTGCGTTCCTTCTCGTCTACTTCTTCTTCTTCATCCTCTCCTTCTGTGCAGACTCCGAAACCCGAATTTCCACAAACCCTAGCTGGATTGAGAGAACGCCTTGCAGTCGAATCTCCATCGCTCTCTGACTTCATCCATCTTCAAGAGAATGATGAGTACTCTGTCGAGGTTGGAACAAAGAAGAATCCCCTTCCTAAGCCCAAATGGATGAAGGAATCGATTCCTGGCGGGTCGAAGTATGCTAAGATAAAGAAAAAGCTCAGGGAATTGAAGCTCCACACCGTATGTGAAGAGGCTCGGTGTCCTAATTTGGGTGAGTGTTGGTCAGGTGGAGAGACCGGAACGGCCACCGCGACCATCATGATCCTCGGTGACACTTGCACGCGGGGTTGCAGGTCAGTTCATCATCAATTACTTGTTTTAAGCAATTTTCATCAGCCTTGTTGGGGGGGAATTACGATATTGTGACTTATATGTTCTTTTGTTGACCTATTTCTTTTTAGGTGTTGAGATAGAAATTCTCTCAGTTCTCTGTAACATTTTTTTATATTGCGTAAATCACATCTAGGTAGCAAACGGTACCATATAGGAGTTTCAGGTGTTTATTGTTGTTCCTAAGCTAATTAGTTCGACTATAAATATGTAAAAAGGGCACTTTAGATTAGTTGCTCCTTTTCCCCCTCTGAAATTATTTTAAGAAAATATAGAAAGAATAGGAACATAAATATCAATCCAACTTTTGATTCTTGAATAGAGGTTTATCATACAACGGGATGAAACGAGTGTGATTTTATCTACAGACATTAATGAATTCTATTCCTTGCTGATTTCAGAATCTAGGTAATTGAAACCAAGGCCAGAGCCTCTATTATCCTACATTGTAGATTCCATATCCGTGGAGTTTGATGATTCCGTCTAGTTACCTTGCGTTTGACCCTTTTGCAGCCCAAGAGCAAGCTGGAAGCTAAGACCCTGTGCTACAGACGAAGCCCTATCTATCATTTAGGAGCCCTTACCCACCTAATCCGAGAATATTTGAAAAATTTTGAGTCCCGAATCCCTTAAATTGCCCTTATACCTTGCCACCTTGAATTTCCTAGGTACATTCATCAATATTTACCTCCAACATTTCTGATCAAAATATTCTACCCACACACACTTCTTTCGTTTGTTGAGGGGTGGGGTGGGGGCAGTGGGTAAGATCTAGGATGCTGGTTTATCACAAGGAGAACCTCTTATGTGGTCTTGGCTGTTCTTGTCAATGCTTAAATGAAAAGAAAATGATGTTGGTAAACTAATGGTCCTTAAAGGTATTTGTTTCTCATCACGTCCCAGTGATTTAGCACCTCTGAAATTTATTTGGGAAAAATATTATGCTTGTTTGGAAGCTTTTAATTTGGTTATCTGCTTGTGCTATTTATCAGATTTTGTAATGTCAAGACATCACGTACTCCTCCTCCACCTGACCCAAATGAACCCTCCAATGTGGCAGAGGCAATTGCTTCATGGGGACTGGATTATGTGGTGATAACTAGTGTTGACCGAGATGATTTACCTGATCAAGGGAGTGGTCATTTTGCAGAGGCAGTGCAGAAATTGAAGGCACTAAAGCCCCATATGCTAATAGAAGCTCTTGGTATGGGTTATTCTTACTCCTAACTTTTAGTATGATCCATAAATTTGAAAAGGAGAATAAAACATTTCTGTGAATAATATGGATGCCAAAACTTGAGAAGGTCCCCATATACCGGATATAAAAATTTTAAGTCATGTGAGCTCACCATGAGATTTTAGACAAGACTATGATCCATATAAAAAACTGAATATTTTGAATAATAGGCTTATTATGGTCCTTTATCTGGCTTATGCTTGGCCATGGACCTCACCTTGATACGTTCTACCAAATGATGGAAAGAATTGTGACATACAGCATATTTATGCCACAATACCACAGATAGTTTTGGTGGAGCTTAGATTTGTGTGTATCCTTTTCACACTAAGAGTGACCAACTCACCAACATGTATCCTCCACTAATGGATTAATTCCCCTTTTCAATGTGTCTAAGGAATATTATACTCATAGTGTGCCAAGGATTCATATTTATACAATGTGGTTTCCTATGTTGAATTATGTAATAAAACTTCTCATAATGTTGGTCCTTATATGTTCATCTTAAAAATTTTGCAAACCCTCCTCCTTATTCATTCTTTATGGTAACCATATGTAGTTCCTGATTTCCGAGGAGACCCTGGTTGTGTAGAGAAAGTTGCAAAATCTGGGTTAGATGTTTTTGCTCATAATATTGAGACAGTTGAAGAGCTTCAGAGGGCAGTGCGGGATCATCGTGCTAATTTCAACCAATCCATTGAGGTTTTAAAAATGGCGAAAGGTTATGCACCTTCTGGTACACTTACCAAGACATCAATAATGCTGGGGTGTGGAGAGACACCTGATCAAGTTGTGAAAACAATGGAGAAGGTAAGGGCTGCAGGAGTTGATGTCATGACATTTGGTCAGTATATGAGACCATCAAAGCGCCATATGCCAGTGTCCGAGTATGTAACTCCTGAAGCTTTTGAGAAATATCGAACCCTAGGCATGGAAATGGTATGCTCTGGTTTTTCAGACTTAAAAATGTTACCCTTTTGTTTGCTTTTGCAGACTCTTAATTCCTTAAATATTCTTTATCTTTTGCTTTATAAATCTGAACAAATGACCGCAATTACTTACTTACATGCCATGAGATCAACACTCTTTTCTATCCTAGAGTCTTCATGCTAATGGATAGGCTAGAGAACATTAATTGCTTAGGGTGATAGGCAACAGTAAGAACCTTTTTGCTAGAAAAGTTTGATTTTTTTTCCAATTGATTGGTTATTCTGCAGGTTCTTTTAAGTGCTTTCTGTACTGAATTTTGCTTTTTGATCAAATTGATGAAAAAATTGGTCAAAATCAACTTGTTTGTAAATCATAACCATATAGTAGTATGCCATCATTACTTAACTTTATAAGACCCCCATTAACCCAGCGATTTAAAAGGCGCGCCTAGGTGCACAGGCGAGGCACATTTTGGGGTATGCACCTTGCCCAGGTCCTAGGCACACCTCTTTCAAAATGCGTGCGCTTGGTGCGCCTTGCGCCTCATCCCAGGCGTGCGCCTTTTTAAAATTTTGCGCTTTTTGCTTTTTTTTTTGAGTCTAATGGCTAGGCCCCCGACCACGCCCCTCAAAGCAAGCCCGAACAAGTCTATGTTAGGGTTTGAAATTCTCTGAGAACCCCCTATTTGCTGATGTTGTTCATTCATTCATTGCGATAAAATATCTTCTTAAAAGGCAATGAAAGTTGTAAAATCAGTATTTTTTATGTGAGAAATAAGGATTTCAAACCTAACATAGACTTGTTCAGGCTTGCCTCGAGGGGTGTGATACAAAGGCGACTCATAGAATCAAGAATGCAATACGTTTTACATCGCATTAATTACTTGAAGCAATGCAACTAAGGAAAAAAAAAGAGATTGTGGGTTTTACATGCTTGAAAATGCTTTATATGTTTGCTTTTATTTTTAAATTTTCATTTGAATACACTTTACATGTTATGTTTATGTATTTTAATTTTAGATAATAGGTTTTTTAAATCATTTATTTTAAAACTTAAGTTTATATTTTTATTAACATTATGTTTGATATATTTTTTAAAATTTATGCATTTTTTTTTAATTTTTTGGCATTTTTTGGAATTTTCTGACTTTTTTTTTATTTTTTTAGATTTTTTTTGTAATTTTGCGCCTTTCTTAAAAAGGCGCGCGCCTCGCCTTGCGCCTCGTGCCTCAGGTGCAAATTGGCCCTTGCACTTTTAAAACACTGCATTAACCATGGGCTGGTATACATAGCCAGTTTAGGAATCTTCTCCTAGATTCATACAAAAAATGGCACATTCTAGTATTTGTAAATCAACCTGAACTACAAAGTAGGTAACTTTAGGTGTAATTATGACATTTATTAGATCATATCCAACAAGCTTTTGGAAGGCAATAGTGCTATACAAAAATGTAAAACTGTATTTTCCTCTTATGTATTAGGTAGAGGAATATACAGTTTTATATAAGAGGAAAAATGCATTTATACAGAAGGTTCAGTTAATGATGTTACATTATAGACACTGTTTGATGTTTTTTTCCTCAAAAAAAAAAAAAAAGTACATGCATTTGTATGTTATTACTGGCTATGTGCTAGTTATTATTTGTTTATGCTGTTTGGAGCTCATCTACATTGTATTCCTATGTATTATCTTTTGAGCAAGAAATGTCCAATATATGCATTCTTATTTTTGTTGATTCATAAGATAAAGAAGTTACAACAAGGCATAATCTGGGTCAGCTTTGGGGTGATTACAGCCTTTCCCTCAATAGTATGTATATTTTTCATTTGCTGATTTAGTAATTCTTTTAGGCTAAATTGAGAAACCTTCCCGGTGGTTTCTTAAGTATTATTTATCTCTTTTAATTTTTAATTGCATATCTCCTCTTTATTAGGATTTATCATTTTGGGTGCTTAAATCAATATGTTACAACTACGCCTAGTTACAAAAGTGGGGACCTTGTCTCTCTTGTTGACTCTTCCTCCTTTTTGTATTCCCATTCCTGTCCTGTCTTTTTTTTTTTGGATTTTTAAACATTGTTGTATCTTTTACTTTCCTATTGTGTCCTTTTAATTTGATCTTCTTTCCCACTTTTGCACAAGCCTACCTTCGTTGTTCTTAAATTTGCACATAGCACATGGATAGTTTGATAAATGCGTGGTTTTAATTAAGTTGGATTGAATGAGAAGAAAGAGAGAGTTCCGCGGTGGCCTAACAAAGGACCAGTCTTACCACCCTGGCTGCTAGATCAGGGGAGATGGGGACAGAAGGTCTAAAGCATGAACAACACTGATGAGAGTTTAGACTTCTTAAGAGATAAAGAGAGATCCCCAAAAGGCCCACTTGTCTAACCATGAAGACAATCTTATCCAGCTGAAGTGGAAGTCGTAATAGGGTTCTTTTTTTTCTTTTTGAGAAAAGGTAAAGTATAATGTATTAAAGAAAAAAGGTCCTGTGTACAATGAGAAGCTGTACAGAAAGCTATCAAAGAGGACTTCAAGAAAAGGCCATCCTCAAAAAAGTATAATCAAGAGTATCATCTTTAAAAACATTATGTATACACAACCAACTCCTAATAACCCCTATAGATGAATTGATGACCTTGGCTTCAGAGGAAGCTTTCTTCTCAAAAATCCTGTTCCTTTCTATCCAAACAATCCACAGAACTGCCAACGGAATGGATGATCAACATACTTTCCCTTTCTTTGTCAACCCAGGTATATGCCATTCTTCCAACAGAGCTTTCACCGATACTGTCATGCACCAAATTAATTCAGGGACTTCAAAAAGTGACTCCACACTGCTTTACTAAACTT
This sequence comes from Nelumbo nucifera, assembly GCF_055504915.1. NCBI lineage: Eukaryota > Viridiplantae > Streptophyta > Magnoliopsida > Proteales > Nelumbonaceae > Nelumbo > Nelumbo nucifera. The sequence goes on along the minus strand of NC_142649.1, from coordinate 135,682,736 downwards.
GCACTGTAAGAGCAGATGCCTGGATGGCTCCACATCCGCATTACAAAGACAGCACCTTAGACCTGAACAATTAAAGCCTTTCTTCAATAGCATCTCTTTGGAAAGGCACCTCTCCAAAGCTGACACCCAAACAAAAAACTTGACTTTTGAGGGAGCCGCAGCCCCCCAAATGGCCTGGCTAGGAAAAGGGACTTCCTTTTCCCCCACTAGAAAGTCGTAAAAGGATTTGACTGAAAATTCTCCAAACTTATTCCACTTCTAAATCCTTGTATTCTGAGCTTGTGGATTTAACAGCCGGTTTTGTAGCAAAGCAAGGAGGTCTGCTACCAACTGAAGCTCCCAATCATTGAAATCCCTTCTAAAAGGGGTCGAGCATATTTTACTGTCAGTCAGCATAAAAGGGTTCTGTTACTTACAACACGTGATAAAATCTCTACATTTCCCCCCTTCATCACTAACTTCTTAATCCCTTGGTGAGAATCATCTAGAATTCTTTGATGGATGCTTTGAGGATTCTGGAAGGACCTGAACTGCTGTAATCAGGTTGTATGATGAAGAGATAAGACTGTCTTACATGGTAAAATATAATAGTCAAATAGATGTAACATTGATGATTGCGCTGCCAGGTGGTTGTTTCCGCATACATGTGGTGGAGCTCTGGTGTGCTTCTTCTGGAGTAGCTTGTCTCGGTGAAGTGTGTTTTCTTACTCATGCAGATTTTATGAGCTGCCCTTCGCCACTACTGACAGGGTAGCTTGGGCAGAGTGAGTGCCAGGTCGTCCAAGGTGAGCATTGGTCATCTGAGGTGAGCATTAGTTGTCCGAAGTGAGGATGTGCCCACATATCTTGATTTTACTGGAGGTCATTTTTACCCCATCAAACATGATGTGTCTCAATGCCTATGTCAAGAAGCTATTTCAAGAGCTAGGGGCAGGTTAGAAAAAGACAGGTTGAAGTAGTGAGAAAATGATTTGAGGGCTCATAATTTGGCAATGTATATGGAACCAAATAGAGCAGAATGGTGAATCAGGATTCCTTAGTAACCTCAATTGACTCTTTCAGGCTGCTGTGCTGCCTGACTACAATCCTCTTACTTGATTGGCTTGCCTGGAGTTTCAAGGGTGAAATATTCTCCAGGCGTCTCTCTTTACCACCTGCCTCAATTTTGCTGACTTTGAAAAGAATGCAATAGATTGAATTGTAACTATGCATATGCCTTTCTTGAATGTCCTAAATTGGAAGCATGTTTGTACTCTGTGTAGGGTTTATGGCATTTGTGGTTCATTGCTCCAAACTTTGTTAGATGTCAAATTTATTCCTTCCAAGTTCATGTGAGATGCTTATTCTTTTTCCTTTTCTGTAGATGGTAGATTTTCTTTCTGTAGCCCATTATCCCATCTTTTTTTGGCCTGCAACAAAGAAAAGAAGGGTTTTATGGTTCTTTCCTGGGGGTTGGGGTTAGTCTGGTCCTCTTTTTAATTTAGTATTGGAGAGAGTTGGAGCTAAACCCTGCCCGTCTTAGTTGGCATATTGGCATGCAATTTCCTCCATGTTTGCGTACCCTACAGGGGTTATCCTATGCAGATTCCTGACAATTTTCTGTTTGGTGATCTGTCTAATTTCTTAGTTGACTATAATAATGATGCAGAATGGTCAAAGATCTTGCTACACATTTTCTTATTCAAGCCATTGCTTTGGATTCATTGTTTTGTTCTGCACAATAACTCCTCCAGTATTATCTTCTGGGTCACACTCTGCTGGATTGTTCCTTCCAAATAAACTAAGAAGTTTTTCATTGGGACATTTGCACATGCCCCTGTTAATGTATTTTGGCACATTTTCACTGTGCTTTTCTTACTTTGTCTTTTAGTATTGCATGCAACATTATTTATATAATTGTACTGTGTTTGCATTATCTGAATTTATTTTCCTATATTGTGTACTGTATGTCTGCAAAATTCACATGAAGGGTGATGAAGGGATCCCAGCATGCCATTGTATTGTTTGTGGTGCTTTGTCGCACATGACATGGATGCAAGATGTCTGAGTGATCCAACTGATAGGACTTGCATAGTGCTGTGGGAAATCAGTGGAGATGCATGATTATTATGATATGTTAGAAACAAGAAAGTAGATAGTAGAAGTCCTGACCTGCTAGGTAAAAGGGCCATATGGGCCACAAAACCCAACCCAATTTGGTCCTTCGCTATCCAAGGTCTTTGGGAGGGGTTAACTGAATGTGGATATAAGTGAATGCCTTGGTCTTAACCCACATGCTAACATTTTTTTACCATTGCATAAGTGATAAGACCTTATGTCCTTACCTGATAGATGAGTCCAATTAATTGGCATTCTGGATGGCTTAGTGAGTGCACAGTCCCTGTAGTCAAGCCCCAAACCTTGCATCTTAAAACATTTGATATACCTCATGGTCATTGTACACCAATTTGTATTATTTTCTTTGTTATACAATTTGTATCTTGGTTGTGTAGGCATTTATTAAAGAAACTAGAACCCCCCACCCCCCACCCCCCACCCTCAACTGGTTACCGCTTGTTCAGGTATATTTCTCTCTTATCTAGCTGTTTTTTTATTATTAATAAAAAAGAACATAACAAATTATGAGAACTGGATATATAAACATGATAAAGTCACTATTTTGCCACATTATCCTTCATATGTATTTTGTTATTAAGTAGCAAGTTTATTTGGATTATTCTTTATCTAAAGCTTTGTGAATGTGTCAGGGATTTCGATATGTGGCTTCTGGACCCATGGTCAGGTCCTCATACAAGGCGGGTGAATTCTACATCAAATCCATGATTGAAGCAGATAGAGCAGCATCTTCCTCGCAGGCTTCAGTCTCCTGAGGGATAAGGGGTGTATTATCCCCTAAACTCATTAAGATCTCTGTTTGTCATTTCTCTTTCCCATCTATTCCATTTGTATATGCAAATCAATGTGATTTTAGCTTTTATTTTGTTTCCTATTTATTGAGAAAACATAACCATGGGGGATGGGGCCCTCTTGCATCTACCCACGTATCAGTTGTTGATGTTCATTAAGCTTCTCATACAAGTAGATTGCGCTCTCTTCTTGTTGGTAATGATTTTGCAGATAAATCTGCCACGTGTAAAAAAAAACCTTGTTAGTCATCAATAATCATTTGCTTATTTTTTTGGTCATCTCAATCATCGTTGGCTGTGGGGGCTACAAGTGTAGAATATGGGAATAAGCTCATGATCCCGAAATCTAGGGTGTGGGACTACATTATTATTATTATTAATGCATCGATTAATTGATCCTCTTGGTCATGCTCATGCACAATACAAGTTGTTAATATGTTCATTCAACAATTTTTTATTTTTTGGGGGACAAATACTCTAGTCTCTAGCATTAGATTCTACACTTTCAACTGTATTTTACTTATTTTTGGAGCTTGTTCTAGTATCTATTGACTAACCACTGGATCATAGTTGAGATTCACAAAGCTCGAGACCTTTAAGTAGCATAGTGGGTAAGATGTTTGGCTTGGGTAGGTCCATTTGAAGTTTCATGAAGCTGAACGTGATGGGTACTAGTTAGTGACTTGGTGGTAAATTTCAGAGCCATGGGGGCTGGTACGGGGAGGGGAGATAGTTCATAGGACCCTCCATTCCTTTAATTGATTGTAATAGAACCTTGTCATCTAGACCCATCCTTTTGTTCTTTCCTTGGTTACCAATAAAAAGCTGCCACTTAATTCAATTGATGGATAATGCATGTGTATGGGACACAGAATTCAGAGTTCAGACATTGAGGCTGTTTGCTAGTGTAAATCCCAGTAGTGGATCCATGATCCATCCACATGTAAAGTACTGTTCCTTGATAATTATTTGTGTTTTCTCACACATGGGTATGGCCTGTTTCTTTCTTGGTTGTAATTTTCATTTAGTGGATGTGATGGAGTGAGTCCAAGCAAAAAGCTAAAGCATCCTAAGATGTTGTTGGTAAATTATTTAAAAAAAAAACATGAAACAAAATAAAGTGGTATTAATTGGTCATCCAACTCAGAGGCAAAAAGTCAGAATGATGCTGACCATCTAGGAAACTTGGGGTGCTGGATTGGTGGTGGGGTGGGTCCCTTTGGAGCTCTAGTGATGGAATATATTTTTTTCTCCTTGAAGCTTGAGGTCTGTAGCCTGTAGGGGGAGGCTGAGTTCACATCTGATGCTGTGATTTCCCAATTAATTTAAGAAGGACGAGGCTATTAAAGGAAAGGGTATCGTGTGGTTGTTTATAAGGTTATTGGATGGTCGCAGCAGATGTGATCTCAGGGTGGGGGGTGCTTCGGGCCTTCGGCTTTTTGATAAAATCACATGAATCATTGATCGATCTTAACGTAAAGGGTGGAGAACATGCGTCGTTTTCCTCGCAGTTACTCTGCTGTTTAGACCTGTTCATGGGCCGGGTGGCCCGACAGGCCGGCCCGGCCCGGCCCGACCCCCGGACGGGCTTGGACACTTTTATAGGCCCGCGGGCTTAAATTCGGGCCAAAAAGCCCGGCCCGCAATAAATTCGAGCTGGGCTCGGGTTTTGTCAAAATAGCCCGGCCCGACCCAACCTAATATTAAACTTAAAATTATTTATGTGATTATGTCCATTTGAATAATTTTTTTGATTTATGAATGTAAAATTGTGTTTTAAAATATAAAAAAAAGGGAAAAATACCATCTTGTAGGCCCATTGTTCATTTAAATAGAAAAAAAAATACTTATCTGAAATTTTAATTCTAATTTGAATAGGGAAAATTGTTTTTTTTTTCAATTTGGTCGGGCTTCGGGCTCGGGCTCGGGCTCGGGCTTCGGGCTTTTTACCAGGGCCGGGCTCGGGCTCGGGCCTAGTATATTTTCATTAGTGACAAGTGAAAGCCCGGCCCGACCCGGCCCATGAACAGGTCTACTGCTGTTACTGGAAGGCAGTGGCTTCCTTATATTTCCATCAACCGTCCGAGTTCGGTGGAGCTGCGCGTTCTGTGCACCCGTGGGTGCACTGGACGCGTGAATCCGCCAATCACAAGTGACCACGTCAGCGTAATAAAAATGCTTAACGTTAATAAGCCTTTAGAAAGTGTCCAGTTGAACCGGACACAAAAGGACAAAAAAACTTAAAACACATTTTTAATTACCCTGGATGTTCGATCTCACTCACCCAGAAGCATCCACTAGCGATCTCATTGCACACTGGCAACGGTGACTTACCGGAGGAGTCTGGGGAGCTTCACGGGTTGAAGTGATTCGGAACATCCGAAGCCAATCGGAATGCGATCACCAAGTTGTCACAGGTGACTCCTTCGTCGCGTCATCAAGCACCTACAGTGAGCCATCCGAGTGCCAACCGCGTTCCTTCATGGTGTCAACATGTGTGTCATGGGTGGGCTTTGCTTGTATTTTGTAAGGGGGATCGCCAATGGCGTTATTGTAATTACTTAGTATGCTTTTCCATCATTTTGATGTTTCCTATTGTCACTCCCCCAAAAGCTTAACATACTCTTTGAGGGGAGGTAGGTAGTCGAGTGAGCTCATAAGCGTGTAAAGGTTAAGCACGAGATCCCCTCGACACTGTATTGTGTGCTTGTGCTTACCACCGATTAATGCAATACAAATAGCCTTTTGCTAATTCGTGTGCCATCTTGTTGCCTTTGTGTGTGTGTTTGCTTTGTTTTATAGGCTTACTCGCCCATTTCGAGTGCCGCATAGGGCCCCAACGATTACCCCCGTGACAGTTGGTATCAGAGCAGGAGTTCCTACAAACACTCTGGACCTTGTCTTCGTCCCTACATCAACCCAATGAAGAGCAATCGGGGCATTTCCGATGACACACCACATGGGCGGATTCAAGCCCACGACACTGATGAAGCTCCACTTGACGAACCTACCAAGACACAAGCCCCAAAGGGGCGTACAACTAAAGCTAGCAAGCACGACAAATCAGTCGACCAACTAGCTACCGTGGACATGCGCCTCCTACGTTGCAGGTGACAGTGGGAGAAACCCGAGATCGGGTTGATGAACTCCACCTCAACCTAGAGACGGTTGAAAATGCAGTGGTGGAACTAGAAGGACGTTTCAATGGCGCCTTTAGAGACATGCACACCACCATACAGAATTCGAGAGCTGGGCCTTCCCAAAGCAGCCTACAGGTTTGCTAGACAGATTCCAAGCGCAATTGGATGAGATGAGAGATGAGATGACTCTCCTAAAGAGGGCAGTGGCCAACACACCAAGCACTCTCTCCACCCTAGCTTCCATGAACATCAAGATCCGAGAGCCAACACCTTACTCGGGTGCTCGGGATGCTAGGGAGCTTGACAACTTCTTGTGGCAATTGGAGCAATATTTCTCTACCACTAGCATCATTGACAACCAAACTCAGGTACGTACAGCTGCTATGTATTTGACTGATATCGCAATGTTATGGTGGCGTAGGTGTTGCCAAGACATTGAACGTGGAACCCGTACCATCGACACTTGGGTTGGATTCAAACGTGAGATCAAGCGGCAGTTCTACCCAGAAAATGTGGAGTACTTGGCGCGCCGAAGAATGAAGAATCTCAGACATCAAGAATCACTACATGACTATGTCAAGGAGTTTTCGGCCTTGACGTTGGAGATCACTGACATGTCAGACAAGGATCTTCTATTCAATTTTATGGACAGTCTCAGGCCATGGGCTGAGCTCGAACTTCAGTGACATGGGGTTGAGGACCTCGCCACCGCCATGGCCATAGCTGAACAGCTTGTTGATCTGAGAACACCTAAGGAAGATGTGCAAAGACCATCCAGCCTAGGTACCATGAGTCTGAGTGGGGGAGATCCACAATCAACCCCTACAAAGGAGAAGCCAGTGCTCGCGGACAAGCCCTACACTTACCAACAAGGGAAGAAGCCACAAGGAGGCCCAAGCTACCAGGGCCACCAATCCACTAGGAGACGTCCTCCCACGCCTTGTTACCTTTGCAACGGGAAGCATTGGACGAGTGACTGTCCAACCCGAAAGAAAATAACTGCCCTCATCGCCAAACTCAGCGATAGTGAAGAGAACGATGAGGAGAAACCCACAGCGGCACCAAGAGTAGGTGCCCTCCAACTCATCAATGCCATGGTCAAGAAAGATGCCACATCAAAGCGGCCCATCAAAGCCCACAAGGGGCTGAGTTATGTAGACATCACCCTCGGCGGGAGGCCGACCCAAGCCTTGGTGGACACTGGGGCCACCCACAACTTCATTTCGCTTGCGGAGGCAAAGCGACTCGGCTTGACCACCACCAAACAAACTGGGTGGGTCAAGGCTGTCAACTCCGGGGCCAAAGCAGTAGAGGGCACGACCCGTGGAGTAGAACTCCGAGTTGGACCATGGAAAGGACCCATCAATCTATCTGTGGTTCCCTTGGATGATTTTCAGGTGGTTCTTGGAGTGGAGCTCCTCAAGCAGGCGGAAGCAGCACTTATGCCACACATCAACAGTTTGCTTATTCTGGACGAACACTCCCCTTGCATGGTTCCTGTCTCATCAGCCTTGTAGATACTTGGGAAGCAGCTTTCAGCCTTGCAGTTGTACCGAGAAACTATCAACCATGAAGACAGTTCTGCGTCAACAAGGAAGAACCCCTGTCAAGTACCTCACATCGACACTGGAACTGGTTGGGAAGTCGTCACCAAGAAGAAGTCACCCCCAAGAAAGTTCCAATTCCAGCGCCAACACCAATGTCAGTGCCCAAGTCAACACCAGCAGCAGCATCAGCTTCAACACCAACCACATCAATAGAAGTCGACTTCGCAGCAGAAGCCGCAAGTGCCCGCAATTGGTGGGCCCAACAGAAGAAGACCCAAGGCTGTGTCAAACCTTGCCCACATCTACTACCACAACCACCGGGGAGAACGAGTGCCACCCAAGCCATTTAGGGACCAGATTCACATCATCCCTAAGGCTAGTTCCCGTAGTAGCCCTGTGAGTTACCCTTGGGGAAAAATGCATGGGAATCCACACCTTAATAATCCAAAACACCATTTTGATCCTTACTTGGCCCAAACCTACCCCTTAGCCAAACAGAACCAGCCACTAATATACCTTGAGGCTGCCAGGAAAGGACTTAGCCATAGGAAACCCCAACAGAATGAGCCAACCCAACCATGCCACCAAAATATACACCTCGGCCTTGGACGACAGCCGGTTCGGGGAGCAGCAGAAGAACCCTCCTTCCACAACAGTGACTCTAAAGGACCAGCCGAAGCCAATCTCCGAGGACGTAGATCGAATTGAGTGGGGGAGAATGTCACAGGTGACTCCTTCGTCGCACCATCAAGCACCTACAGTGAGCCATCCGAGTGCCAACCGCGTGCCTTCATGGTGTCAACATGTGTGTCATGGGTGGGCTTTGCTTGTATTTTGTAAGGGGGACCGCCAATGGCG